>NC_141069.1:35849001-36506501 GCF_041138505.1 Cibotium barometz | reverse complement strand
ATACATACATATACATACATATACTTACATTCATACATACATACATATATACATATGTATGTAAGTATGTATGTATGTATATGTATGTATACATGTACATATATATGTATGTAAGTATGTATGTATGTATATGTATGTATATGTATGTATACATGTACATACATATATATGTACATATACATACATATACATACATATGTATATATATGTACATATACATACATATACATACATACATACATATATACATATGTATATATGTATGTATGTATGTATATGTATGTATATGTATACATACATATACATACATACATACATACATACATACATACATACACATATATATATATATATGTATTTTTATATGCGTCAGTTGATACGACATTTCTCCACAAGAGTGTCCATGGCTGATTATCATGCTTGGCCAGTGTTCCTTACCAACACTCGGAAATTAGCGCGGCATTATGGTCTTGCTAATGCCTCGATACAAAAACAGCATGTGGCTCTTCTTGAGTCGCTTTTAAAGGGCTTGCAGGCATTCATGTTTACTGACTCTATGGATGCTGAAGTTGTGGATGCCATAGAATGGCTGAAAAAGGAGCTATCTAGGGTGCAGGAAGCACAATATGTTCGCTTTAAACTACTTGCACGTCGATGCTTTGCGGGATGCTAACTGTCAATCTCATCACTTCTATGATAAGTTGCATCAAAAACATATGCGTGAGAATATTGTTAGGCTGATGGATGCCCAAGGCAACCTTGTTACTCAACCTTCTGAGGTTATTCAGCATTGCATCAGGTTTTATGAAGATTTGCTTGCCCCTCGAGAGGATGTCTCGCCGGCTGTCCTGGCTGCAAGGGAGTCATTGTTTGCTGAAGTACGATATCAAGTTGACCCTGATGTGGCGGTTCAGCTTGATGCTCCTGTTACTCAAGGGGAAGTGTGTTAAAACCCTAAGATCTCTCTAGATAATTGTTATGCATAAAACATGCATAAGTCAGGCATAAACTCAACCACCCAACCACCCTCGAGCCCAAGGGATGCACACATGAATAATAAAGAAATACATCATACCTCTACCTTGATGTCCCATACCATCAAGAGGTATAATACAAACCAATAGCATGTAGCTATAGTGTGAATGGTAGGTGAGTAGATATGGACCTCTACACAAGAGACCATAGCATGAGCCTCCAAGCCTTCAAGCTCCAAGCTCCAATGCCCACCAAGCTCCCAAGCTCCACCCAGCTCCCTTGAGTGTGCCCCATGCCCCTATTATATAGGAGGGCCCTCAAGTGACTCTTGACTTTCCATTCCTCATGTGTGACCCTTGGATGCCTGACCCTAACCTTAATCCTTAAGGTTAGTCCTAACCCATCCTCCACTAGAGCTTGTTCCCATGCTCCCATGCTCACAAGCCTAATGTGGGTTAGCCTCCTAGTATATGCACACATAATGTGTATATAACATAGCACACATAATGTACATATAACATACTTCCCCTCTCTCAAAACATTGCACTCTTGCAATGAAAAGAAGAAGAACTGCGCTGAACAATCTCAACCGACTCCCAAGTCGAATTCTCAATTTACCTATCTTTCCACTTTATTTTAATCTCAGGGATTAGTCAACTACAAAGTTTCCTTTCCCTGAATTCAAGTACCTTATCAGGTTCATGTGGAACATAGGATAATTCATCGACTTCAATGAGTTCTTGAGGAGAAACTGTGTCATCCTCACCTCCCAGTTTTCCTTTCAATCTATTGATATAAAAGACTGGATGAACTCTAACAATTGGAGATAGTTTTAGTTCATACACAACCGTGCCAATCCGATATATAACTCGAAATGGACCACAATATCTAGGAGATAAATTCGAGCATTTTCCATTGACAAAGTCTGAAAATCTTTAGGAACATAAACCAACGCTCCTGGTTTAAAAGACCAAGATGATGAGCGTCCCCTATCAGCATAAAACCGTGCCCTATCATGAGCACTCCTGATAGAATCCCGAGCTTCGGTCAGAATTTCCTGCATATCTCGCAAGAAATCCCTCGATGCATCAAGCTCGATGTCCTTAAGACCGACATCAATAGGTGCCCTAAGTTGATACCCATACATAAGTATGCACGGACTAAAATAATAGCCGTAAATTTAGAACTGTTATAGGCAAATTCCATCATTGGAAGATATTTCCCAATATGATGATTTTCTAGAGACATGTACGAAGCATATCCTCTACAATCTGATTCATACACTCTGACTACTGTGGATGATCAGAACAATTCACATTCAAAGTAACTTTCTCGTTGTAAACCATTCAGAATAAAGTAGGAAAACATGGCATTATAACAGCAGAAACCAGGGATTCATCGGCTGCCCCGACATACCCACATCTGCATATGGAATAATCGACGTCTCGAGTTACCCATAACAACATAGAGAGTCATCAACGTCTCGATGAGACACATATGTCCATCCGTAAACCTATCAGGTTGATTGTGAAAATCACCTAAAGTACGGAACTAAAGAAAGAAATGCCAACAAAGGAAGAATCCAAATTTCCTTATCCGAACCACAACAAGATAAACTTGTTTGAACTCTAAAGAAAGAGATTTCAACAAGTGAAAATGCCGATGAGATTACCCTCATCAAAACATGCAGGTTATAGATAAAGAAGTTTATCTAGAGAATGCCCACACTATAACTTCTAGTGAATTTAGAAAATAAGATTGTCTTTGAATGTTGAGGTCAACATGCTAAGTGATGTAAGCAAAGCAACAATCTTGAGTCCAAATTATCCCATAAGATAATATATGTGAGGGATCCCTAGCGTCCCATACCACCATGATACCACCCATACATACCTTAACAATTTGAAACTCCCTAGTATGCCGTCTAGGAAAATATGAATAAAATCCTGTATAAAAGGAATAAGATGGCCTTATCCAGACTTTCACATGCTAAAACCTGTCTCTATATACTTGAGACTACATCAAGGAATAAATCCTTCTGAGTACATCATTAGAAAAGAAATTGAATTATGGGCGCCTTTCTAATGATAACTATCCAAAACACAATAAAGTTAGGGTAGGAAAATAACTCACCTAGATATATAAGCAACTAGGTATCCGAGTTGGAATATATACAAGAGTATAAGAAATATACTCCAAAATTATGTGCAAAAAACGAAGGCAAATGCTACCTTCAAAGCACCATAGTTGATCATAAAAATCAATGCATACCATCTAATGGACATAAATCATGCCAAAAGAAGCATTAAAATTGGTGGCCAACTCATCAATCCGGAGTATATGAACTTATGTTGTTCAAATAAAACTCCAAAGTAATAAAGTGAAACACATGTGTGTAGCACTCAATAAAAAACCCCTAGACACAAGTGATCTAGGCAGAACCTGATGAGTCCATAAAAACTTGGAAAACATCCAATAAAAATCCACCAAAACAAACCGATCAACTAACCCATGATAGAGGCTTAAAAAATTAAGCACAAACCACACTTAAATAAGTGCAAAATAAATTATCATGGAAACGTGTCAAAGGTGAAACACACTTTGAACGTAAATTATAGCCATCAAAAGAAATTAAGGAACATGTCCAAAAAGAATGGCTAAACAATGGTAAAAAATCATGAATACATCGTTTAGAATTAATCTAAACATAAATATCCATTAATACGAGATATAATCGTATTAATAATATGCGAATAACTCGCATCTGTCAGCACGAGAAAACGTACTTCAACATTAAATAACCCTCGAAAATATTAAATTCTCGAGAAAAAGAATTATCATGATTTTTTTCTAAATTTTCCTAATTTATAGGGTCTCAAAATATAATAATTTTGAATTCCACCAAACCTATCTCATGGCATTCCAAACCTATATTTTTCCAGAAAATTTTTAGCAATTTAATTTGCCAAAATACCATTGATATTTTAAAAATACCAATTTTTAGGATTTCTAAAAATAATTTCTAGAAATTTCCTAATTTTCCCTGAGAATCCCATCGTTCACGAAATTTCCAATTCCGCCCGACAATTCTCAAATCCAATGAAAATTTTCAATTTTAATGGATTTTTCTAATTTTCTGGGTCAAAAAATATATTTTTAAAGGAATTTGAATGGTCATGGGCGCCCGAATGGACACACCACATGCCAAACACCAACCCCACATTTTTCCAAAATTTAAAATAACCTTTGTCTAATTTTTCACTAATTTTCAGGAATTTTTTGAAATTTTTAATCAACCCCGAACGCATTTAGAATACGAACGGTCAAAAAATTTCGGAATTCCAATGGTTTTCCCGGAATACGGAAAGCCAAAAGTTTTTTGGAAAATGAAAAGACAAAAAAAATCGGAATGTGAAAGGTCAAAGGTTTCCGGAATACGGAAGGTCAAAAGTTTTTCCGGAATTCGGAAAGCCAAAAGGTTTTGGGAAAACGGAAAGCCAAAGGTTTTTCGGAAGTTGAAAAGCCAAGAAATTTTAAGAAGAAAATTTCAGGAAATTTTCAGAGATTTTATCTCAAATTTCACATTTTCTGGCTTTTTTTCCAAGCTTTTCCAAATGAAATATCTTGAAAATATATATCTTTTTCTAAAGAAAAGTTTTTTTTTCTCAAAAAAAATTATAAAGCTTTTAACTTAAAGCTTTTTTAAAAAAATTTATGGAGGGGGGGGGCGACTTTTGGCCGCCGGCTGCTGCGCAGCCCCCCCGCCGGCTGCTGCGTGCAGAAATCGGAGAGGAGGAGGGAGCTCAATCCTCTCCTCTCTCTTCTCTTCTTTCTATCCTCATACCCACTCCAATATCTCCTTCCCTTGTCTACTCTTCTCTGTTGGGGATTAGAGAGATGATTAATTACTTATTAATCATAATTAGTGTTTAATTATGATTAATATTTAATTTAATAATCTTCTTTAAAATAAATTCCCACATATAAGAGAGAACTGGAGGTAAAAAATTCAAATTTTGAGGAAGAGAAGAACTTTATGCACACGGGAGAGCAATTCATGCATCAACATGCTGTCCCCTACTGAATTTCAGTAGAAATTGACAGAAATTTGATCGCATTCCCGCGGAAAAAACTCGCAAAAATGTATAAAAATACATTTTTAATCATAAAAATGCTCAAAAAATTCCTAAAAAATTAGGAAAAAATTTCTAAAAATTATAAAAATTCAGGGAATCCATTCTCTCAAAAATATCCACCATAAACTTTATGGTATTTTTGAAAAAAAATCCATTAATGCTTGATTTTAACCATAAAAAATAGAGAAAAATAGCATTAACTCACGGTATTCCCCCGCAACGTCGATTCGTCCATTGAATTGTAGTTACACATGTTCCGATCACCAAATCGATGATCCACGTGCAATTCATCAACACAAATCAACAAAAAATAACATTTTATTAGTAAATATTAATATGTTATATGTACATTATGTGTGCTATGTTATATACACATTATGTGTGCATATACTAGGAGGCTAACTCACATTAGGCTTGTGAGCATGGGAGCATGGGAACAAGCTCTAGTGGAGGATGGGTTAGGACTAACCTTAAGGATTAAGGTTAGGGTCAGGCATCCAAGGGTCACACATGAGGAATGGAAAGTCAAGAGTCACTTGAGGGCCCTCCTATATAATAGGGGCATGGGGCACACTCAAGGGAGCTGGGTGGAGCTTGGGAGCTTGGTGGGCATTGGAGCTTGGAGCTTGAAGGCTTGGAGGCTCATGCTATGGTCTCTTGTGTAGAGGTCCATATCTACTCACCTACCATTCACACTATAGCTACATGCTATTGGTTTGTATTATACCTCTTGATGGTATGGGACATCAAGGTAGAGGTATGATGTATTTCTTTATTATTCATGTGTGCATCCCTTGGGCTCGGGGGTGGTTGGGTGGTTGAGTTTATGCCTGACTTATGCATGTTTTATGCATAACAATTATCTAGAGAGATCTTAAGGTTTTAACAAAGTGGAAGCTGTTCTCTCCAAACTTCCCAAGGGAAAGAGCCCTGGTTGGGATGGTTTGACAAATGAGTCAGCTTGCAGAGCCTTTGACGCTTATTTGTCAAAGGGTTTGGGATGAGGGATATATGCGTGCCGATTGGAAGTTGGGCATACTTCGTTTGTTGCCCACAGTCCCTTCGCCTACTTCTTTAGCTCAATGGTGCCCGATCTCACTTATGGGTATTATGTATAAAATCTTTACAAAGATTTTTGCCAATCGCTTGCAAAAGGTGCTTCCTACTCTTATTCATCCATATCAATATGGATTTGTGCATGGCAGGAATATTTTGCATAATATTCTTAATGTTCAAATTGGAGTGGATTATGCCAAGGCAAAGAAGCAAGAGATTGTGATGGTGCAGCTGAATCTTGAAAAAGCTTTTGATCATGTTAGCTAGTCTTTCCTTTCTCAGTTAATGACAGCCATGGGCTTTGGTCCCAAAATGGCTAATTTGGTGTATTTACTTGGCTCTGGCTCTATCACGCGGATTATGCTCAATGGAGGACTTTTGGATGGTATTTCTCTTACCCGTTCTCTCCGGCAAGGCTGTCCTTTTAGCCCTCTTTTCTTTGCCATTGCCACTCATCCTATGTTATCTTGCCTAGATGCTATGGCATCGCATGGTGAAGTGGTTGGTTTGCATCTCCCTCATGGCAAGCAATTGGTTGCTCAGGCCCTTGCGGATGACACTTTTATGTTTCTCAGGGCCGAAAAAACCAATATAGATCGAGCAATGGAAGCTTGGAATAATTTTGCATTGGCTTTTGGGCTGAAAATAAATTCAACAAAATCAGCCCTCATTGTATGCACGGAATTTGATCTTGAGGCATTAGGGTGGCAAGGCCGTGTGGTGCATACAGGAGACATTGTTCGTCATCTTGGGTATCCGGTGGGTGTGGATGTGGACCCCCAAGCGCTTCTTGCTTGGATTTCTGCTCGGATCTCGGATAAATTTGTATATTGGAAAGCTCAAGGGTGGCCTATGCACGTGAGGGTTAAGGTAGCTCAGGTTATTATGCTTAGCATGATGTCCTATTTTTTGCCTTTGCTACCTTGGACACACAAATCTCTTCTCCGTTTGGTTGCTCCCATTCGGTTTATGTTGTGGAAGAGGCAAGGAAATATTATGGGTCAAACATGGATAGCTTGGAATCACATTACGACGCCCAAAAGAATGGGTGGGACTGCTTTACTGAATGTCCGCTTGCATATGGTGGCGCGTAGGTGGGCGCTTTTTCAGGATATGTGTTTGTAGGAGCAGCCTTGGGTATTCATGGCTCGTGACTTGATTGAGTTGGAGGGATTGTCACATGGACGGACACGTGTGCAGGCTTCATGGTGGGACATTGTGAATGCGGCTCATCCTGTCCGTATTCGCTCATCTCACATTTTATCACATATTCTCCTTTCTTGGCATGAAGTTCTACTACTGGCTCGGTGGGATCCTGGTCATGAAAGACTACTTTTGAACTCTTTGCATTTCGAGACATTTGTGGAGTCGCGTGTCATTGTTTGGCCAGACAGAGATGCTTCACACATACGACTCAACCGCATGGTCAGGTTAGGCTTGGTTAGAATCCGAGATGCTGTGATACCTGGTCGTGTGACAGGCCATATTCGTTTCGTCGTATTCGGCAGCACTTTAGGGTTCCTCGGACATTTCAGCCACTATGGGTTGACATCATGCATGCAGTTGAGCCTTTTACTCCATTGCCTCGGTCATCTGCAGATTAGCCTTGGCTTGATTGGGCACTATGTAAATGTGGTGACTTGTAATCACTTTCAGCTAACCAGGTCTATCATAAGCTCGTATCAGAGAAAGATTGGGTTTCAGCCAAGGCCAATAAGGTGTGGGGATTGCACAAGTCTAAATCATGGTGGCAAAAAACTCTTATGCGTGGTTGGCAGTCTAAACTCCCTTACTAAGGTGAGGTTTTCATTTGGAGGATGTTGGTGGGAGGGTTACCTACACGGGATCAGCTCAGTAAAATTACATTGGCCTCTTGCTTCTTCTCCACGACATGCACTGAAACAGTTATGCATCTGTTCATGAGTTGTCCAGTGGCCCGTCAGATCTGGTCTTTTGTCTCTCGCGTTTGGGAGGCAGTAGAGAGGTCTACTGTTTCGGCTCATCAGTGGATATTTGGGATTTGTCCTCAAGTCATTACTTCGGACAATCACCTTGTGATATTCCATTTCCTTAGATGGACAGGACTTTGGCATATTTGGACTACACGGAATGGGTTCATCTTTGATTCCTTGTCTGGAATACATGGACACATTCTACGTATCCGCGGTTTGGTGCTTTGGCAGTTTTCTTCTCTTCTCTCAGCTCAGCTACTACTGAATGCAGATGTTATTTTGTTATGGTCTACGGTGGCTCGGCTGGCTTATCTTTGATGCTTTTATTTGGGATGCTTATTTGGCTAGGAGGCTTTCTTATTAGTGTACAGGTTTGCATGGTCATGATCCTTTAGAGGATCTTTTGTGGGGGTTTTTTTGGGGCCATAGGTTTTGTGTGAGCCATGTGGCTGATGTACATTTTTTACACAATATAAAACACCATTTCACGAAAAAAAAAAGAAAAGAAATGAAATGATATATTAACGTCTCTAAGAGGCCATAGTGGCCTATGAGACCAAAACTGAGAGTACATCTGAAGTTGGTGTGTCATCAAAGAGAACAACTAAATGAGACTAAAAAGTACAATAAACTGATTGTCCTACAGTTATAAGAACAGAACTGTAAGACTCCGAGATGATACTGAGTAGAAAATACTGGAAAATACTGAAAAATGTATATTAGGTAGATCCATGTATGCTGATCAGTTGAAGTGTTGCCCTCTCCTTAGATCAAGATCTCCGCCATGGGGCTGTCTAGAATGGAGAGGTCGTAGAAGCAAGGTAGGCGCCTCCGATGCCGAGCAAGAATGGCTTTGATCTGGTGATGGTGAGGATGCCGTGGTCGGGATCCTAGTGGGCGTGGCCGACGAGCACGAGATAAGATAATTGCTCTATCAGTGGTGACTCCTTGGGAGCATGGTCGGGGCTCACAAAATATGTGGTGATCACAAAATGCAAGTCAACACCCTTGCATGTGAGTCACATCCATATAATATAGAAGTACAAAAGTTATATGGATAGAGTGTCCTTTCACACTTGATATCCAAGGGGAAAAACCAACTTAAGAAAAAGTGGCCTTGGTTAAGCCCTGTGCACACGTAGCACTACCATAAGTGAGCGTATGCCTATACTACTGCTGCCGGGGTGCCATCAATCTTTGGCATCTGAATCTTGTGGCCTAGCCGAGCTGTATATGCAAAAAAGGGGGCATCCAGTATCTCCTCTCGGTCAGCAGGGTCATGCCAAGTCCACTCTCCTGGGTCCCATTGGAGGCACATGAGAGGATGGCTCTCCCAAACACACAGCCGCCATAATCTCTCCCTGGCCACCTTGTTAGGTCGGGGGTCTAGGTGCCACTTCCGCGCCTGAAATCCAATCACCCTTACCCTGTGTAAGGTGCAACCGCTGAAATCCTCCAAGGGGGCTCGGATCTCTCTAATTTGCCATGTCAACCAATAGAAAAAGTGAGCAAACCACTGCTCTCGTCCACTCTATGGACTGCCAAAAGAATGTCATGCTTGGTAAACATGCCTAGCCACAGAGGGGGAGTTGGGTCTGGGATAGGGGTCAGCCACTCCTGAGGGATAGCAGAGTCAATGTCGATGCTGAGCTTGTCTCTACCTCGGATCCCTGTCAGGCCTCTCTCCTGAAGCTCTAGGGGTAATTTTCTGTGTGCAATCTAGTCTCCACGGGACCTGGCAGGTCCCATGCTCAAGGCACCCCATGATAAATGAGGTCTGGTCCCTAACATATGGCCATTGGGTAAACGGATCAGGGGGTTCCAGACCAATGACTGTCTGAAGACGCTCCTTGGAGGCTACTCGAGCTAGTTGCCTAAGGGCCGGCCTGAGGATCCCAAGCTCGAAGTAAACTGGCTGCAAATCTGTCCTCAAAAGCTGGGCTGAATCCACGAGCCCGCGTCTCTGTGAAAATCCATCTAGTACTCTGCTGCCAAGGGCCCCCTAGGCTCAAGGTGCTGGTTGAAATCCGGGCCAAGCGGAAGCACCAGGAAGGAGTCCTCTAACAATCAACTTGCCCTGCTCCTGTGCTTGGTTTCCAAGCATCATTTGTGAGCTTCTGTTGGCTGCATTTTTTGCTTCTACATGCATTTACAGTAGTTGTGTGAGATTTGAAGGCTGTTTTTACAGCGTGGACTGGAGTGGAAGGTGTTTCTTTGTGTGTAGTGTATCCTGACAAGCGGCCCCGACATTTTTGCTTCTTCCCCAGCTTTCCCTTCCTCCGGTTGGGTGTTTTTGGTGAGTTTTGGTGGACTGTTTTTTGCGTGGACTGCAGTGGAAGGTGTCTCTTCGTGTGTAGTGTATCCCGACAAGCAGCCCCGACATCTGTGCTTCTTCCCTAGCTTCCCCTTCCTCCGGTTGGGTGTTTCCGGTGAGTTTTGGTGGACTGTTTTGCTGCTGTCCAGCCTCTTTCTCTCTCAGATTTGAGAGGGGGGCTGATTGGTCCTGGTACCTCGCTTCGTTGGAAAGTGCTCGAGAGGAGTCTTGGAGTGCTGAGATTTGTGTACTTTGTAGCTGTGGATATGGCTCCCCCCCTCGTATAAACAAGGATGACAAGTTGGACAGAACCAACTATGCCCATTGGAAGCTGAATATGTGGATCTGGTTCATCCACAAGGGTTTGTGGGAGATTGTTCAGGGCATTGAGAAGAAGCCCGAGTGTCCTCGGAACTCGAGGAGGTGGACCCAAGGTCAAGAGGATGAATTCTTTGCAGAATTACAAGACTAGGAGAATCATGATTCGAAGGTTAATAAAAATAGTCAATCAACCCTGTATGCTAGGCAAGAGCCCATCCAAGATGTCCATCATGGGTGATACAAGAAGGCTAGAGATGTCGATAGTCTGCTGTGAGGACGAGGCCGCTCGATGGAAGGCCAGGATCTTGTGAATCTTGGGCTGATGAGCTGGGGGTGGCCGGGGTCTGTGATGACGGGACGAGGCACCTATCGCTGGAGTGTGCGTGCCCGATCCTGATGTGACTCCTTATGGGCTGCTGCGAGGGGGCATTGTGGTGTAGGCTCCCGTATCCACTGTGGTGGCCTCTGGTGCCTCCCTATCCACAGAGAGAGAGAGAAAGAAAGATTTATTAACGTATTCTAGAGGCCAAAAACGGCTTGTGAGACAAAACCTGTGTACATCATCATGTCTCAATGGACATCAAATGGATACAAAAGAAAAAAAAAGTACAAAGTACTCTATAATGTGGAGATAAATCTCATACAGGGCTCTAGCTAAGTAGTGTGGGGTGGGTGGCAAGGAGGGGGGGTAAATACATCCAATAAAGCATCTAGCTCCAATTGGTGCCAATGACTGGGTGTAGGATGTCATACATTGGATTAGGGGCAAGATATCTCCCCCAATCTGTGCTAGATTGTCCTCTCTGCTATGTCTCCTCAAGATCTCATCAATCTTTGTCTGGTGGAGACCTGGGGGGCAAGGGCCAGGTGGGCGAGGGCATCTCCTGGATCATAGCTCTCGCTCGGGCTGATGTCACTCCTTTGGTAGTAGGTGTAGATATAGTGTGTCTTCGAGTGACTTGGGTCTGGACCAAAGGAGCTGTAGAGGATGTCCACCACTAAGTGGCTGGAAGAAGGTAGTGATCCGTGTCTGAGATGATGTCCACCCGGGCATCGCACACGACCCACAACTCTCTCATACAAAGCAACAATTCCCCATATCATCTCTGATGGTACCCCAAGTGTTTGCAATCTCTGCACAAGTTTGGTGCGAGGCACAGTGTCAAATGCCTTGCGGAAATCCACGAAGCAACAATATAATCCACGTCTTTGTGCCTTCGTCTCCTCTACGAGGCTCTTGAGTGTGAAGAGAGAGAGAGAGAGAGAGAGAGAGAGAGAGAGAGAGAGATGAAATGAAATGAAATGTTATATTAACGTCTTCAAAAGGCCAAAGTGACCTATGAGACCAAAGTTACAACCATGTGACATCTGATACACTGTCTGGAAAAGAAAAGAAAGAACTGAAGGTAAATATCTAGAGAGAGAGAGAGAGAGAGAGAGAGCTCATCTTTTGAATTTTGATGTCATCAGAAAGTGTTAAAAAATAGGGGTTGAATCAAGTTGCAAAGCACGTTACAGTGATGACGGTATAAGCTAGCTCAATACTGAAAATTGCATGTTAATATAGATCTATTTTATGTCCGATCAACAGTGGCTTATTGTTCTATGTGGATGCAGCTACGGCCAAGTCAGGTTCCAAAGTTTGGTAACTGGGACGCAAACGATCATGTGCCTTTCACAGTAGTTTTTGAGAAGGCAAGGGCCGACAAAGGCAGTGGTAACAAAATCTTCAATCCCAATGACCCATCTAAAAATCCAGCTGCATTCGGCTTAAAAACCGATGATCCACCACTTGCCAGGAGAGCATATGCAGAGGAGACGGGTCCGGGGACGGAGCCAACCAGCCAAAGGCCAGGTGGCAACAGAGGCCAAGTGCGGCTAGCTATGACAGATAATTCAAAAAGGGGCTCCTATGGTGGCGCAAGAGACAGTGAAGGAGCAGTTTCTGGAGTGGGAGATAGCCAAGGTGTTGATCAGTCTCTTAGCCATCCGGTAGCATATAAGGGTCGTCTTGGTAACAGGCCAGTATCTTCGTCGCCTGTGTGGGAAAAAACAACGCTACCGGAAGGTGGGACCATGTATCCACCTGCTAAGCCAGGAAGATCTCCTCTTCGCCCGGCATCAAGAGGACAGGAGACGGTAAGTTCACAATATTGGTCATTTGTTAGGTTGGGGTGTGTGTGAGAGAGAGAGAGAGAAAGAAAGAAAGAAAGAAAGATATATTAACATCTGCAAAAGGCCAAAATTGGCCTATGAGACAAACAAGTAGTACAATGATGTTCCTCCAGTCATCAAGAGGAAAATGTGGAGTGAGAATAAAATGTACAAGTATGACAACACGACCATAGGGGACTCAATGGTGGTGTACAAACGAGAGGGTGTGGATGGAGTACTAGGGCTACTAATGCATCTCTATATGCTGAAGGGGTGATACAAGTATGATATGTTATCTACTCCTAACTCCATCCAGTCCCATAGTCTGGGTACAATATGTCATACATCCGATCTGAGGATGCCGTAAATGTCTGGAACATGTATCCTGGATCAGAGCGAAAACGTGCGAGCTGCTCCTGGACCTCATGCTGGTGTCGAGACCGGATGGCCGCGATCTCTCTGTGGTGTAGCCGTGGTGTCTGGTAGCCGGCTAGTCTGGGTCGTCGCCTAGCTCGAATCTCCTCCGCTCGCTGAGATGTCACTCCCAATGTGTGTGGTTGGGCTACTGGTGCCAATCTCTGGAAGAAGTCAGTCAACTGGGACTGTCTTCCTCCGCTATGATGTGCGGGTGTCTGAAGTAAGATCTCCCTGTGTCTCTGTAGTGCTAGTAGTAGACTGCCTAGCTGTCTCTGGTCCGATCTCTCCCAGATCTGTCTAAGTGATGTGGTCTCTCTAAAAACCTCAGGATAGCATGCCCTGATCTCTTGCAAAGCACCACACTGGCAAACAAAATGCTCCTCTGTCTCTACCCCCGTCTGGCATAATCTGCAAATGCGCTTTGCTCTCCTAGTCTCGATCTCTAGTTGGTGTGATGAGAGAGAGAGAGAGAGAGAGAGAGAGAGAGAGAGAGAGAGAGAAGAAGAAGAAGAAGATATATTAATGTCTTGTAAAAGACCCAACGGGTCTGTGAGACAAAAGGTGTACAATGTATCCATGGAATCTCATCATGGAAAAAAAAGACATCATAACAAAAAAAAACTAACACTAATCCCTAGGTAAATGTAGATATGTATGGATCATCATCGTCATCCTCATCATGAGAGAAATGAAATGAAATGATATATTAACGTCTCTAAGAGGCCATAATGGCCTATCAGACCAAAATTGAGAGTACATCTGAAGTTGGTGTCTCATCAAAGAGAACAACTAAATGAAACTAAAAAGTACAATAAACTGATTGTCCTAGAATTATAAGAACAAAGCTGTAAGACTCCGAGATGATACTGAGTAGAAAATACTGGAAAATACTGAAAAATGTATATCAGGTAGATCCATGTATGCTGATCAGTTGAAGTGTTGCCCTCTCCTTAGATCAAGTATCTCTGCCATGGGGCTGTCTATAATGGAGAGGTCGTAGAAGCGAGGTAGGCACCTCTGATGCCGAGTAATAATGGCTCTGATGTGGCGATGGTGAGGATGCCGTGGTCGGGATCCTGGTGGGCGTGGCCGACGAGCACGACATAAGATAACTGCTCTATCAGTGGTGACTCCTTGGGAGCGTGGTCGGTGCCTTGATGGCCCAATGGAGGAGGTATCAAGAGGTGTGGGGCTGGGTTGCTGGTGCTGGTGCCGAAGAAATCTGTTAGGGTCCTCTGTCTAGGTACATCATGGCTCGGCCTCCTGTTTGCCAAGAGGGTCTCTCTGTGTCTCCTGAGCTCCAGTAGAAACAATCCCAGGCATCTCTGATCCTCAAACTCCATGACCCTGCGTAATGGCCCAAAACCCTCTCTGAAGAGGCAGTGATATCTCCCTCCGATCTCATAATAGATTGTACATCGGCAAATGTAGTGTTCCTCTATCTCTATCTCTTGGTAGCATAGTTGACAAATGCGGTCATCCAAGATCTGATGCACATACCGCCCTGTCTCAATCCGCCGCTGGTGTGATGAGGTCCGGATCTGTCCAATGGCACAACGTATCGCATGTGAAAGGTGTACATCCATGTACGCCGGGCGGGTGATAAAATCATCTGGTGAGAGGTGTAGAAAATGGCTCTTGTAATGAGCCATATTCGTGCCTAAGGGCTCAAGGGGGCTAGTCCATGTCCTCTCTGTGTCCACTCTAATGATATCCATCCTGATCACGCGGTTTTGCTCTGAGCGGGTGAGATCCAAAAATGGACAATCCAGACTGTACTGAAAGGGTGGTAGTGCCTCTATCCGCAAACCATTGTCCACTCTAATGATATCCATCCTGATCACGCGGTTTTGCTCTGAGCGGGTGAGATCCAAAAATGGACAATCTAGACTGTACTGAAAGGGTGGTAGTGCCTCTATCCGCAAACCATGTAGGTCAAACCATGATCTCATCTGAGCGTACCAGCAATGAGTATCTCCTTCCTCTGCCAACTGCTTTTTGAGGGAGCTCCCATAGCCGTTGTAAAAAGGTAACTGCCTGGAATTGGGCCTCGGTTACTACTGGTGGGGCACTCAACTCAGCCTGAACAATCTCATGTGGTACTGATGATTTGCTCCGAATCATGCGGGCAATGATCATAATCAGTGGTCTCTCCATTTGCCTCCATCCCTCATCTGTCCCTCTCTGAGATCTGTGATGTATACTGGGCCCCCAAATTGGAGCTCCATATAGGAGGGTCGGTGTGACAAGCGTATCAAATAGCCACAATTTGGTGCGTGGCTCTTGAAACTGTATGTGTGCACACTGCCTCTCAACTGCCCCCAAGGCCGCATGCCCTTGAGCTAATCTAGCTGCTGCTACCTCCTTCAGGGAGAAATGCGGTCCTATGAAAGTAACTCCCAAGTAGACATATGACCTGACGTACTCTACCGGCTCCCCTCGGAAAGTGAACTGAGGCTCTGATCTCGTCACCCATGCCTGTGTGGTGTTAAACACCATAACCTTGGTTTTCCCAAGGTTCATTGTTAGATCTCTATCCGCACAGAAAGCCTGTAATGCATCCAGGTGTCTCTGTAATCCCTTCGGAGAGTCTGAGATTAGAACAATAAAATCAGCATATAACAAGATGGGTATCAACACCCCTGCCAGGCATGCCCCTGGGCCTCCCAATCTGTCTACATAATCAGAGATTGCATCAATGTACAGTCCAAAGAGGGTGGGCGATAGCGGGCATCCCTGCTTCACCCCTATCGTGCTGGTCACCCTATCAGATAGTCCGCCTGGAGCTCGAACTCTGCCTATCACACAGACTCATACAAAGCATATATCCCCCACTGCATATCCTCGAGTACCTCAATGCATATCCTCGCGTACCTCAATGTCATGCAATCTGTGCATAAGCCTGGCACGTGGTATGGTATCGAAGGCTTTGCGGAAGTCCACAAAGCAGCAGTATATCCTTCTCTTCTATGCCCTGCCCTCTTCAATAAGTGCCCGAAGTGTCAGTATGTGATCCAAGGTAGTGAATCCTCTCCTGAAGCCAGTCTATCCATGTGCTCGATGACCATGCCTCTGCCCATTGGCTCAGCTCTGACTCCAATATAGAGCCATATAGTTTGGCCAAGTAATGACCAATCATGATCGTCTTGTAGTTGCCTGGTACCATGGGGTCCCCACTCTTAAAGAGTGGTACAATGATATGGTCTGTCCAGCTTGTCGGGAAACCCTCACAAATGGCACGATTAAACACATGTACGATGAGCGGAGCCAAAGTGTCTCGTGCATATGAGAAGTGCTCTCCAACTAGCCCATCATGATCCTGTGCCTTTCCATTTTGTAACCTATCTATCGCATCTAGCACCATCCGCATAGTAAAAAAGGTGTTGCTAGCCGGTCTAGCTCCCAGTGGAGGGGGGGTGGGGGGCTGTCCTGGTGCATCATATAGCTCTCTAGCATAAGTATGCCATGCCTCAGGTGCAGTAATCGGAGTACCGGGCTGTCTCTCTTGAAACATCTTCCATGCCCTCTTGCTGTCCTTCCCCTGGAAGAGTTGGTAGATCTCCTCCTCTAGCTTAGCCAAATAGGCTCGTTTCTTCCTCTGCACAAGGTGCCGAAAGATCATCTTGGCCTGTCTATGCGTGTGAGACCCAATGGCAATCTCACGCTGTAGCTGTGCTTGTGTCTCATGACACTCATCATCATACCAACTGTTCTGTGGGGCAATGCTGCGGGGGTGGGTGGAAGGGATCATAGTGCAGGTAAATGCATATGAGGCGGATGCATGTAGTACACCTGCCAATCCTCTCGTGATCTCGTCCAGAGGGCTATGCAGGTCTAAAGCGAACAAGCCATTAGATATTGCATCTCGGTAAACCCCAACTGTCTCACGTGTAAACTGATATCTTGGGTACCTCGGTAGATGAGTGGCTGGCCCATCTCTCGGGGATCTACCTACTAGTGTGAAACTCAGGTATGCATGATCGGCTGCTATGCCAATGGGCCTACTAGAAATCGTGAAACCCGCACATCAGGTATCAATGAAGGAGATCCCATCAAGTAGTCCATTGTGCTCGCTCCCCCTTTAGAGTTCCAGTGTGTGAGAGCATCTGATCCTTGCCATCTCGATAAGCCATTGTATATGACCAACCCATGTGCACTCCCGAGTGTGAGAAAATGCCTGCCATAATCTGTAATCTCCCCCTCATCCTGTGCTGATCTCTGCAATCCTACATCCTCTGCCGTGATCTCCCGGTACATAGCCTCTTGAGTATCATACAGCTCTGTGCTCTGTGCTTGTACGTGCATTAAAGTCTCCCAATAGTAATATGTCTCCCATGCTGGCAAACCTCATGATATCATAATAGGGCGACTCTCTTGATGGTGCAAACCTGGAGTGGGCTGGGGGAAAGTAGCATACCGCCACATATAGCTTGCGGAGCCCCTCTGCATATTCGGACCCACATGTACCTCGCATCTGCATCTCTATGTACCACATGTATTTTGTCACGAAGCTCCTCCCTGTAAAGTATTGCCACTCCTCTTGATCCTCTGGTACCTCCCACTGTGCGTGGCTGAGGGCAGAAAACTGATTCCCATCTATAACCCCGTACATCAGGAAGCCTCTTGTTTGTGCATTGATGGGTCTCCGTATACATAGCAATATCACTGTGTCTGAAAGTATCCTGCATCTGTTCTAAGGGCTCCGTTGCAATTCCACACCGTGAATCGCAAGGTCTCATAGGCCGCGCACCGTCAAGCGGACCTCCTCTCCGTAATGATGACTCGGCCATCTCTGTATACCGCCCATTTCCCCTCTTTCCTTGCCTCAAGCACACGCAGTATGTGTTCCTTCCGGTGTGCTATCTGTGCCAGTGTAAAGTCCTCATCCAAATAAATCTTTTCCCCCTTAAGGGCCACCCTTTTGGAGAGGAAGGCCTTCTTCTTCTCCAAGTCACCAAACCTGATGATCAATATCTTTGCCCTGGTTTCATCTCTGCCTACTCGCCATGCTCCGGTAATGGGTACATCAGTGGCTCCAATTTTTGTTGCAAGAGCTTTTGCATCCTCTTGGGGCCAAAGTGGCCACAGAGAGACAGAGAGAAAGAAAGAAAGATTTTATTAACGTCTTCCAAAAGACCGAACTCGGCCTATGAGACAAATCAGTGTACCTGTATGGGGTATCCTCTGTCATCCCAACAAAATGAAAAAGTACTGAACTAAAAAGCTGAATCTGGGTGTGCAATAAGTACAATGAGTGGTCTCCCTAGACAGCGGTAGCATCCACTTATCTCATAGTAAACTGGGCATCTAAGTATGTAGTGTTCCTCAGACTCAATCTCCCCAGTACTACACAGCCTGCATACCCATGTCTCGTGGGATGTGTTGGAAGGGTTGACGTCAGCTCTGCCACGTGGCAAGGGGCCATATCCCATATATGAAATAAAAAGTTAGGCCACTAAAGTATAAAGGCAAAAAGGGTTCTCACGCTTGTCTCTATTGTCCCACATTTTATGTGGATGGAGGGATGCAAGGTGGGGGGAGCCCAGTTGATGGGCATGCGCCGTTCCGTTGTTGCTTTGATCTTTTGTGCGCCTTGTCCATCTGACCCAATAGTGGTATCCAAGCGCAGGAGGGTCCGTTTGCTGCTGTTGAAGCTTGTGTCGTACCCATGTGATCCCTCCATTGATGGAGCTACTGTTTGTGTCACCCAAACACGTGTGCTGGTATGCCAGGTGTACATGCTGGCTGGGCAGCTTGTGTGAGTTGGCATGCCGGATGTTGTCATCGGCTGGGCAAGGCGACCTCTGAGCTGAGTGTGTGTGGTGCAGCTGCCGTTGTTGCAGGAGGGTGTTGGAAGGGTCGATGTCCGCTCTGCCATGTGGCAAGGGGCCATATCCTATATATAAAATAAAAAGTTAGGCCACTAAAGTATAAAGGCAAAAAGGGTTCTCATGCTTGTCTCTATGCCCCCACATTTTATGTTGATGGAGGGGATGCGACTGATGGGGAGAAACAGCAATTAGGGTTTAGAGTTCATTCATGGGAGACATACACAGAGAAGCAAGAGAGAGAGAGAGAGAGAGAGAGAGAGTTGTGGGGATAAGTCAACTCATCAAAAGCATGAGTGTGTGACTCCCCTATCACACATGTATATTGCACTAGTACACATAGTGCACTTAGTACATTAAAAGTACTAAGTGTACTATGTACTATAACTTATGGGCTTGTACACACTATAAGGGTGGGCATAACGCCTTTACCCCAACAACCTCCCACTTAAAGGCAAAGTGCCCTTAAGTAAAGGAAAAGAAAAAATCAGCATGTACATGATAATATACAAGGCCATATCAAGGCTGAAACTGGCCTCATCCAATGCCCATCAAGTGTCTGCAATGAGCAAACCGCTCCGTAGGCAAACTCTTTGTCAACAGATCAGCCGGGTTGTCATCCGTGTGAATCTTAACAAGCTGAATTTGCTTGTTCTCTATCACCTCTCTGATGAAGTGATACTTCACATCCACATGCTTCGTCTTTGCATGAAAAACAGGGTTCTTTGCCAACTGAATGGCACTCTGACTGTCACAATGCAACAATGGAATATCCCCTGTATAGCCCAAATCAACCACTAACCGAGATAGCCATAATGCCTCCTTGCAAGCCTCTGTGGCTGCAATATACTCGGCCTCTGTAGTAGATAAGGCAGTGCACTTCTGCATCCTGGATATCCATGACACAGCACCTCCTGTGAATGTAAATACATAACCGGTAGTAGACTTCCGGTTATCTGGATGACCGGCATAATCCGAATCCGTGTAACCATGCACTAATGCATCCTGTTTGCCAAAGCAAATGCACAAATCCTGTGTGCCCTTCAGGTATCTCATGACACCTTTCACTGCTTCCCAATGCTTCTTGCCAGGGTTGGCCATGTATCTAGAAACCACTCCCACTGCAAATGCAATGTCAGGCCTAGTAGCAACCATGGCATACATGAGACTGCCACAAGCTGAAGCATACGGAATCTTGGCCATATCAGCCCTGTCTCTATCTGACTGTGGGCTGTCCATAGCACTGAGTTTCACATATGGAGGCAAAGGAGTACTAGTCTTCTTCCCCCCGTCCATATTGAACCTCTGCAAGACTTTGCCAATGTATTCCTTCTGAGACAAATACAACACATGCTGATTTCTGTCCCGAAGTATCCGCGTACCCAAGATGTGATTTGCATCACCCAAATCCTTCATATCAAAGGTTTGATGCAGCCTCTGCTTCAATGCATCCATCTCCTTACGAGATTTCCCGGCAATCAACATATCATCAACATACAAAATGAGAATCAATAGACTGCCATCCAAAGCTTTCTTGGTGTACAAGCAGTGATCTATGTCACTTCTCCTGAATTTCTGTGATTTCATGAATGTATCAAATTTATGATACCATTCTCTTGGTGCCTGTTTGAGTCCATAAAGACTCTTTTTCAGCTTGCATACAAGCTTCTCCTTTCCACTCACTGCATAACCCTCTGGCTGCTGCATATATATCTCCTCATGGAGATCACCGTGAAGAAAAGCAGTCTTCACATCCATCTGAATCAAGTCCAGATCATCATGCGCAACCAAAGCCAACACAGCTCTAAGTGTGGTCATTTTGACCACTGGAGAGAAGATCTCATCAAAGTCCACACCATATTCCTGCTTGAAGCCCTTAGCCACTAACCTGGCTTTGTATCTTGGCTTTGCATCTGATGCAACTTTGAGCCTGTATACCCACTTGCATGGCAAAACCTTCTTGCCTGCAGGCAAATGCACCAACTTCCATGTTTCATTTTTATGCAGAGAATCCATCTCTGACTTCATGGCACGCTCCCATAGAGCTTTGTCTGCCCTCTGTAAAGCCTCCTTATAACATGAGGGCTCCCCACAGTCAGTGAGCATCAAGTAGTCAACCCCTGGAACAAACCTGTCAAGGGCTCTGGAGGGTCTAGTGGACCTCCGTACCCAATGACCATCATTTGCAGGTTGCTGTCCAGCCTGCATATCACCCATTGGTGGCTCCTGTTCCATGCCATAAGGCTGAAAAATCATGCCTGGTATCTCCTCTAACTGTGGTATATCCATAGGGATATCTTCTGCCATCTCTAGCTGTCCATTTGGACCATTTTCAGCACCATTTAAGGGCTGGTTTTCCTGCTGTAATGGTTGATTTACAGCCCTTTGTTGTTGTCCATGATGTCCATCATCATCAAAGATGACTCTGCCAGGCTCCTGTTGTTTTGCAGGCTCCTTATACATGCATGTTTCATCAAAAATGACATCATTGCTGCGTATGATCTTTCTATTCATGGGATCCCAAAGTCTATACCCCATTTCACCTCTGTCACCATATCCTAGGAATATGCATTTGTGAGACTTGGGATCAAGTTTGGTGTGCATTTCCCTGCGTATGTGCACGTACGCAACGCAACCAAAGACTCTCAAGTGCTTGTATGACGGAGGCTTCCCTGTCCATACTTCTTCTGGCACTTTCCCACCAAGCCTCGTGTTAGGTGACCTGTTTATAAGGTGAACGGCTGTTATAACAGCTTCAGCCCAAAAACCATGAGGTAATGCAGCATGTGACAACATAGAACGGACCTTCTCCTGTATGGTCCTGTTCATCCTCTCTGCTGTCCCGTTTTGTGGAGGATCATAAGGAGTAGAGAGCTCCCTCTTGATGCCTTTAGCATCACAAAAGTCCTGAAACTGTTTGGACGTATACTCTCCACCATTGTCGGAACGCAGAGCCTTCAGTGTTTTGCCAGTTTGATTCTCAACATGAGCAACAAACTTCTGAAACACTGAGAATGTATCACTCTTCAAACGAAGAGGATAGACCCACACCTTGCGTGTGGCATCATCAATAAAAGACACAATATTTTGCCCCTCCCAAAGAAAGCTGAGGCATCTCACATACATCTGTATGCACAAGCTCTAACTGAGCATCTTTCTGTCCAAGAGCTTTCTTGTGGGGGCACTGTAGTTGCCTACCATATATACAATGCTCACAAAACTGAAAACTTGAAAACTTTAGAGAAGGCAAGTAACCCAAACGAGACAATTGCTTCATTCCCTTGACACTCATGTGTCCCAACCGGCTATGCCACATAGAAATTTCCGGCAGCTCGGTTGCATTTACATTAGCATGGTGACAAACACCTGCACGCATAAAGTAAAGAGTGTCCACCTTAGAGCCTCTGGCAACAACCAGTGAGCCCTTACTAATTTTCCACTTTCCACTACCAAATGTGGTAACATAATCAGCATCATCAAGCTGTCCAGTAGAAAGCAGATTCTTCTTGATCTCAGGCACATGCCTGAGATCATGGAGCATAAGCTGTGAGCCATCTGAAAATACAAGCCTCACATCACCTCTGCCAAGAATCTTGCATGCATGGTTATCACCCAAATAAACCACTCCTTCATTGCCAGCAGTATACCTGACAAACAAGTCTCTGCAACCTGTGACATGAAAGGAGGCACCTGAATCAATGATCCATGAGTGCATACCATGACCACCTGTAAGAAGTGAATGGGCATCAAGTGAAGAAGTAAATAGGACCTCATCCTCACTGCCACCTGCATGTGACACATTGATTTCTTCAATCTTGACTCCAATGATGTACCAAACCTGTACCGGCAATTTCAGCAGCTGAAATTGAATCTTTTGGTCACTCAAAACAGTGTACAGCCATGCCAAAACATGCACAAAGCTGTGCCAAATCTGTACCAGCAGGTACAATAGCAATAAATGCTCTCCTGGCTGTCCAAATGAGTGAAAATCAGACTTTTACAGTCCTGTACACTGCATAAAACAGTCCCGAACAGAAATTGGGCAAAAGCCCCTTGACTGCAAGCTGATTTTTGAGGATTCAAGGCATAAAAGTCTCGCCTGCTGCTTTGCCAAGCTCAACAAGCATACAAACTTGAAAAGCCCCTTGATTTAAGATCAATTTCTGATCATACATGGTACATTGACGCACATGAAGGCATCCAGAGTGTTCACGATGCTTCCCCTTGGCCACATATACATCCAATACATGAAAGCCCCTTGATTTACAGGCACATTGAGTGCTTGTAAGGCATCAACACATTATCCACAGCATCAAATGCGATTGCCTGCATGCAAATCAACTCAATCGGCACAAAAGCCCCTTGATTTGCACTGCAATTTGCTGCGATTTTGCCCAAATGTGCGATTTTTCACATCATACAGCATGTATGAGTGCTTAATTGCACAATTACATCAAAAGCCCCAAATTTCGACATCCAATTTCCTGCAAATTGATCCTGATTTGACCAATTTCCTGCAAATTTATCCTGATTGTGACCAATGTCACCCGATTTTGCCAATTTTGCTCAAAAATTGAGCAATTCAGCACCTGAACCTGCTCAATTGCAAATAATGGACATAAAAATTCTCGAAATTGAAGCAAAATACCTCTAATTTGGACTGAATTTGAGGGGCAATTCTGATTTGAGGGGCGATTCTGATTTGACTGCTGATTTTTGATTGCAGATGCTGTTGCAGGAGAGGGGGGCAATCAATGCGATATTCCTGCTTACCCCTCTTGTTGGAACCTACTTGTTTTCCCTTAGCGTCAAGGTTGCAAGAACAACAATGTTTGTCTGATCGACTTCTGCAGAGGGCCGCAAGGTGGCGATCGAATGCAGCGTCAACACTGAGGGCAGATCACCGAATGCACAGCCGGCCGTAATGGTCTGCCGGATCTTCTTCTTCTTCTACTTCCTCTGCCAGACCGGTGCCTTCGCATCAGAATAAAGGCACGGAATTTCTTCAAGCAATGGGACTCCGACAATGGCGACCTGAGAACCGTTCGTGCGCTCCATCATCGGACGGATGCACCAACAGCATCCGACGGACGGCAGAATTTGCGGAAGATTCGACGGAAATTTCTGCAGAAGAGCTTTCGCCAATATTTCGCCTAGCGCCAGCCGACGCCCAGCGCTTGGTATTGCTACGTCGGACTTGTATGCCCAACACTTTCCGCTTTTTCTCACTGGCGCTAGGAAACTCTTCGCCTCTCTGCTGAAGGAGAAAAGGCTGCCCTCGACTCCTTCTCTTTCCGCCCACCTGCCTGCGAATAGTTGTGTTCCAGTGATGCAGCACTTGAGAACAAAACCCTAAAACCAGGGCTCTGATACCAGTTGATGGGGAGAAAACCAGAATTAGGGTTAGGTTAGAGTATTCATGGGAGACATACACAGAGAAGAACAAGGGAGAGAGAGAGAGAGAGTTGTGGGGATAAGTCAACTCATGAGGCATGAGTGTGTGACTCCCCTATCACACATGTGTATTGCACTAGTACACATAGTGCACTTAGTACATTAAAAGTACTAAGTGTACTATGTACTATAACTTATGGGCTTGTACACACTATAAGGGTGGGCATAACGCCTTTACCCCAACAGCGACGTGGGGGGAGCCCGGTTGATGGGCATGTGCCGTTCCATTGTCATGTTGATCTCTTGTGCGCCTTGTGTCCATCTGACCCAACAGGATGCCCTCTGCTCTTCCGCTCAATCTGAAGGTGGCGTGATGACACCCTCAGCTGACCAAGGGCAATCCTCATGGCATGGGACATGTGTCTGTGGAGATTCTGGAAACCATCCCCAGTGACCCTCGGGCCTCAAGAAATGCTCGGTAGGACTGAAGTTTTGGGTAAAGCTCGACCAATTTTTCTAGCTGTTTGGCCCTCACATTCGCCTTCACCTCTATTTAGCTGGTTCTCGGTTAGGTTTGTGATTTCGTAAGCAACTGGTGGGTTTCCTTGCCGAAGCATTCCATGGTGGCAGCCACTCCATGTACCCTGTCCAAGGTTGCTCTCAACAATCAAAATTCGGAAGTGGACCTTGTACTCTCCAGCTCATGGCTTCACTTGAAGCCATGACCTACGAGACCTCCTGTAAGCCACCCTAGTCGACGAGCAAGTTGCATTGTCGACATTCTATTGCTCTACAACAGATACATTTGGGAATAATTAAGCTCTGTTGCAGCACGAGGTTCTTACGTGTACTTAAGTGGGTGGAAACACGACTTCTCTACGAACTCAGACTTGTTGGTGGGTGCATGTAACACTCGCGGGACAATTGGGGCTCTCTCTCACTACTGTGTTCACATCAACAAGTCCTTCAAACAGTTGACAACTTAAAATACCATTCACTTAGCATAAAGAGACACACACACTCGGGACGGAACGGGCTGACCCCCCCTTTAGGAAATTTTATATTCCTAAAGAGTATGTTACATCAAACAGTAGCTCCAAACCCTAGCCACAGGGCAAGATCAAGATCAGGGAAAAAAAGCATGTTTTTCTTTCAAAAACAGCTGACCCAACTATTCTCTGTGTCATCATCCCCTCCCTTCCATGTAAATCTATATACATAGATTCACCATTTGTGGAAGCTCTTGGAGGTGATCCTACGACATAGGTAGAAAAGCACTGTAAGGTGAAAAAGCACTGCCACTTTTCCATGCATAGCACTGTAAACTGAAAAAGCACGGCCACTTTTCCATGCATACACAGCTGCGTCCGTACTTTTGTATGTGCACAAATCAGTGCCATCTTCGCCCAAACTAGCTGAGCTTTTCCCCCTCTTTTGTTGTCAGTGTCCCATACTACCATGGACCTTGGAAGCTCTGGAAAACTAGCCCCTTAGTGTTGCATGTGCTGAAGCCTTGCTGTACCGATTCACAGCCCTTCATATGGTACAAAAAGGTTGCATGAATGTGTGGGCCTTGGTCAGTCCCAAGGGGTTGACCGTTTGGCCCCTTTCTACATGCTTCTTCTATGGACTAATGATGAATGAATGACTGAAAATGACTTGAATGTTGCTGAATTCTGACTTATGCTTATATACTTGTGGGATACTAGTCAGCCAGCTAAACAGCTGTCGGCCTGTTGTGTTGACATGATTAATGCATTAAATATTTTACTAAATGCTGCGCTTACTGTCTGCACTGCCCACACGTGCTGCCCCTTTCTGTAGCCCCTGGCCGCCTACTGTCAGCCGATAGGCCTTCATGCACTCCCATGATGATGCTAATGATGATGTGATGCTGCTGATGATGACGATGATGATGATACTGATGAAGATGCTGATGCTACTGATGGTGACCGAACTGCTTATTAACCAGGGATTAATGATGTTCATGCTGAAGATTAAGCCATGGCATGGGTGTGCATGTGACATTCCCTTTTGCGAAACTTGATGACGGGGTGGACACTCTGTGATCCTTCCTCCTTGGATTGCCATTGACTTTGAATTGCTACTGACTTT
The DNA here is from genome assembly GCF_041138505.1 of Cibotium barometz. Taxonomy (NCBI): domain Eukaryota; kingdom Viridiplantae; phylum Streptophyta; class Polypodiopsida; order Cyatheales; family Cibotiaceae; genus Cibotium; species Cibotium barometz. The sequence goes on along the minus strand of NC_141069.1, from coordinate 36,479,839 downwards.
AACCTTCTACTTTATCTGACTTTGACTGACTGATATTTCTGTTTGAACACCTTCACTTCTGAAAGTCTTGCTGAAGAACTGAGCATCTGTTCAACTGCTATACCCATGCTTGCTGTCCCTTACCCTTAACACAACATTGGGTCACTTGCTGGAACTGATCATGCCTGTTGCTAGGCCTTTGGACTGATCTGAGAGCTTAATGATGTATTGGTTTTGCGTACATACCCTCAAGGAATGCTTCCTCTAGTGCTTGTTGGCAGACCACTCCATCTGCTACCCTGGTGCATCCTTACTGCTAGAACTGTGCACCTTCCTTGGGACATTGCTTAGTGGGCTGACCGTGAGTGCTCTGATACCAATGTTGCATGCACGGAAGCCTTGTTGTACTGATCCACAACACTCAGCTGATTAAGAACAAGATGTTGATTCAAACATGATTAAGACAGAGGAGAGAGATTGGTGTTAGGGTTTTCTTTTATTCATACGGTACAAAAAGGTTGCATGAATGCTTGTACATGTGTCGCAAAATCCCTCATTGCTTTTGTTTTCTATTGTACATGTGTGGCATATGGAGCTTGACATGATAGTACATGTATGGCATATGGAGCTTGACATGGTGTGTTTTCCCAAGACTAGCTACCGTGGTCTTCACTTGTGTTTATGTTTTGGGAAGATTTCAGAAGGATTTTGGATCCCTGAACATTTTACCTGATCGATACAATTGAGCAGATGGGTGTTTCTTCCAGTTCAGTTGCACTCATGTGTGCATGTCCTTAATTTTATGTTTGGATGACTTGTTTTGTTTGCCTGGACAATGCCTGAGATTATTGCTTGTTTTGTCCATGGGGCCGAGGATGCTTGGGCACCTTGTGGACGTGTGTGTGCACACTTGTTTTGGTCTGAGAGGTGGTCTACATGTGTTTTACAGGTGGTAAGTGCTCTTGAAACTCAATTTACAGCTTTATGTTTTCACATGCTAATAAGTATTGTTGCAGGTCCACACTCACTTATAAGTGACTTGACAAGGTTATAAGCTGTACACATGGGGCGGGACTGTTTTAATACATGGTGGCCCAAGTATCGGGCACTAGACATTTTATGGGCTTATTGCTTGTAGGCGCCCCCTCAGCACACGAGCTGATATTTCTGGTGAGGAAGCTCTATTACTGGGCAAGAGGTCAAGTTTGGCTGGCCGCATACTTTCGAGGTGTTTGGTGGAGATGGCCGACTTGTTCTGGAGCCCTTATGTGCTGGTCGACTATTTCCAGGCGTGGGGATCTACTGGTCAACTTTGCCTAATCATGCGAGAGAGCTGGTCGATTTGTTTTGCATGTGGAAATCTGCAGGTCGACTCATCCTAAGTGTGCCAGAAAGCTGGTCGTTTCTGCCTATTTGTGCGTGAGGGCCGGTTGACCTGAAGGGAGTTCTCCATCTGCTGGCCAACTACTCCAGACATGCAAAATTGTGCTGGGTTGATTCCTTTTGGGACAACTAACGGTTGGTCGATTTTCTCTATGGGCTTGGTAGGGTTGGAGACAACCATACAAAGGTGTTCCGGGCTGATGTGGGAATGTTGTGGGCTGTCCATGGCTGTCCTGCATGTGCTTTAAGCTGGAAAAGCTCTGCTGTTTTGTTGAGGAACTTTGATATGTCTTGTTTTTGTTTTCATCTTGTACTGGAAGATTCAGGTGCAAGCCCAAGGAGAATCCCTAGGCACCCGCAAGGTTGTATCTGAAGCAGACTCCTTTTTTGTAATCTAACCAAGACTTCGTGGCCCTCTTGTCAATGTAGGGGCACTGTTGCACCCTTGCAGTCTATTCAGTATCTTTTTTGGAATGCTAGTAGGGAGCGGTTTTGGGGCACATAAATTCTTTTTCTATTTGAAGAACGATCAACCTGTGCAGGATTCTATCACCCGTGTTCGCCGCATCCGGGAAGAGGATAGAGACAGAGATTGTGTTGGGGCTTTGGTAGCTAACAATTCACAATTAGCTGCTAGGGCTGAAGATCAGCAAGATATAAATGCTTTGAAGGAGGAGCTTGAAGAGCTCCATGCTTTACAAAGGGACCCGGATGTACAAAGGGTTATTGAGTCCAAGTTTCAAGCGAAGGCAGATGCAGTTACTTTTGATCCTATTGTTCAACAGATGGGGGTTGAGAAACCTCGAGAGTTGGCTATTGCATATATAAAGAGCCATGGTGATGTTGTCTCCGATGATGAGGACAAGTGGGTTTTCACATGGCAACCCCGCAGGCAACAATCCCGTGAAGGGACTTCTAACGGTGATGTGAGAGGGCATGCAGCTTGAACAAGTGATGTGAGAGGGTTTGCAGCCCGAACAACTGATGTGAGAGGGCATGCAGCGTGAACAAGTGATGTGAGAGGGTTTGCAGCCCGAACAACTGATGTGAGAGGGCATGTAGCCGAGCAAGTGATGTGAGTGCGCATGCGGGCCGAGCAGATGTTATGAGAGGGCATGCAGCCCGGGCAGCTGAATTGAGAGGGCATGCAGCTAGAGGGGGTGATGTACGTCGGCATGCAGCTCGAGCAGATGAAAAAGGGTTTTCAAACCACATGGAAGATGAGGAAGACCTAAATGCATTGTTAGTAACATCCGTACCCTCTAGATATGTTCCAGCTCCAAGAGTTTCATCTCGAGTGATATGCTCGGGAAAACTGAAAAGATGCAGGGGGGAAGAGAGCTTGAGCTCTTGCAAGCACACACACACACTCACAAAACCCTAATAGAGAACACACAAGGTGAGAGGCTGAAAATCTTCTTCTTCTCTACTCAACACTCAACACACCATATACAAGATAAGAGTACACACAATATGAAAGGTACTCAACCAATACATACACGGGTTCTCTATAGTGTGAACCCGACTAAATGAGCTGGCGCTATAACTATGCCAGTCTCTAGAATGGCTGTCACACAGCCTGTCATCCCACTGGCCGCATATCTCCCATGATCTCACCAACCATGCCAGTGGTGTAAGTGTGGGGCCTATCCCCCAAGCGGGTCATCAGTGGCCACCGCCTCACTAGACGAGCTCGATATCTCAACACTCCCCCTCGAGCTCAACTCCATCTCATGTACACCAAGCGAAGCCCTGAATCTGCGGAGCTTCTCTGTACCCAATGCTTTGGTGAAGATGTCAGCTACCTGATCCTCTGTGCTGACATAAACAAGGTCAAGGTCTCCTGCCAAGACCTTCTCTCTGACGAAGTGGTAGTGGACCTCTATGTGCTTCGTACGAGCATGAAAGACTGGGTTCCTGGCCAACTGTATACTGCTAATGTTGTCACAGAAAATGACAACTTGTCTATCCACTGATAGACCCAAATCTGCAAGTAGCTTTCTCAACCAAGCTACCTCACATGCTGCCATAGCAGCTCCTCTGTACTCGGTCTCTGTACTCGATAGAGCAACCGTAGGCTGCTTCTTGCTGCTCCAAGTCACAGCAGCACTCCCCAAAGAAAACATGAATCCACTGGTAGATCTTCTATCTGAGATACTATCAGCCCAATCAGCATCTGTGTACCCATGTACACATATCTCTGTCCCAGTCTCATAGAATAGTCCACAATGCAAAGTAGACTTCACATACCTCAGTATGCGTCTCACTGCATCCAAATGCAGTTTCCGTGGAACCTGCATAAACTGACTCACCAACCCAACAGCATAGCTCAAATCTGGTCTGGTGATCGTCATGTAGATCAAACTTTCTACTATGCTCCTGTACATAGTAGGATCCTCCAAGATCTCTCCTGAATCTGCACTCAACTTGCCATTCTGATCCAATGGCACAGAAATAGGCTTACAGCCTGTCATACCATACTTGGACAACATGTCCAAGCCATACTGTCTCTGCAGTAATCCAATACCATGTGGTGACCTAATCACCTCAATGCCCAAGAAATATCTGAGCTCCCCCAGATCCTTCATCTCGAACTTCTGTCTAAGCAAGATCTTTACATCAAAGATCTCTGCATCATGGTCCCCCGTAATGATCAAGTCATCTACATAGATGACAACAAGCACAACCCCTCTATCACCATGTCTCACATACAATGAGAAATTTGCATTGGCTACATGAAAGCCAATAGTGACAAGATATTCAGAAATCTTGTCAGACCATGCTCTTGGTGCTTGCTTTAAGCCATACAAGGCTTTCTTCAACCTGCAAACATGCTCGGGGTGACCCACATCCTCATAACCAGGTGGCTGCAACATATACACCTCTTCTTGCAAATCCCCATGCAAGAATGCATTCTTTACATCCATCTGATGTAAAGACCATTGCTTTGACGCAGCCACTGCTATCACAACTCTCACCGTTGCCATCTTGGCAACTGGGCTGAAAGTTTCCTCATAATCAATCCCATATGTCTGCGCATATCCTTTGGCTACCAATCTAGCCTTGTACCTGTTTATGCTTCCATCACTGTTATGTTTAACTTTGTACACCCACTTGCATCCAATGGCTTTCTTGCCTTCTGGCAATTGCACTAAATTCCAAGTTTCATTTCCATATAGTGCATCCATCTCCTCATCCATAGCTTTCTCCCAACACACATTTCCAACAGCCTCATCAATGCATGTGGGCTCAACAACCTGCACAACCTTTGCCATATATGCATAGTGATGTGCCACATAACCATCATAGGTAAATCTCTGCACAGGATTTCTCACTCTCCCAGATCTTCGCAGCTTCTCATTCATGGCTTCCATAGCCTTCTTTACACCAGGTGTTCTCATAGCTGGGATCCCAAGCTCCTCATCAAGGCTCATATCTGAGCCACTAGACTCTCCATCAACATGAGAATGCCCTGTAGAAATGTCAGGCATACCAAGGGGCTCAACCACTTTCTCTTTTCCTTTACGTGATGTACTAATCACATTTGCAGGACTGGTATTATGACGCAGCTAATAGACCCACTAGATGAGGACTCTCCTGGTCCACTCAAAGACTGTGATTGCTGACCTGCATTCTGTGCAACCACACTTCCACTCACATCAGCCCCAACAGCTTCTTTTTCAGCAGCATACCAGCTGTTGATCTCATCAAAGACAACATCCCTGCTTACTCTCAACTCACGTGTAGTAGGGTTATAACACCTGTATCCCTTTTGCTCAAGGAAATATCCAATAAACACACATTTTTCAGCTTTCGGGTCCAGCTTAGTTCTCAGCTCATCTGGCACATGCACATATGCAATGCATCCAAAGACTTTCAGATGAGACAAATCTGGTTTTCTGCCAGTAAACCTCTTCTCTGGAGTTACATCATGTATGGCTGCAGTTGGAGTCCTGTTCATGATGTATACCGCTGTAGAAACAGCCTCAGCCCAATAGCAATGCGGCATATTCTTCTCTTCCATCAATGCTCGCGCAATCTCAGCAAAGTGCCTGTTTTTCCGCTCAGCAACTCCATTTTGCTGCGGAGTGTATCTGCATGTATACTGTCTCCGAATACCATTCTTCTTCAAATATTCAGAGAACTCATTGGAGAAGTACTCTCCCCCTCCATCTGACCTTAGGCACTTTACATATTTCCCTGTTTGCTTTTCAACCAAAACTCTGAAATTTTGAAAGTGAGTGAACACCTCACTCTTCTCCTTCATGAAATATACCCACACTTTCCTTGTGTGGTCATCAATGAAAGTCACATAGTACCTGCAGCCTCCCATAGATATGGTCTTCGTAGGACCCCATACATCTGAATGCACAACATCTAGTGCATTTCTGCTCACATATCTGTTACGTGGAAACACATGCTTTGTTTGCTTCCCAAATTGGCATGCTTCACAGATTTTATGCATACCTTCCACTTTAAATTTTGGCAGCCTTGTCACAATTCCTTTTGTCTGCATAGACTTCAATCTCTGCACATTCACATGTCCAATTCTTTTATGCCATATGTCTGTGTCTGCAACAATTCCTGAACCATTTGCAAACATCGTAGCACTCATCTCAGGCATGTCTACATCCAACGTAAACATTCTGCCCACTCTGTTGCCTTTTGCAACCAACCTGCACTTGTCTTTAAAATCTTCAACATAACATCCATCAGGGTTAAACCGAACCTGCAAACCCTGCTCAATCATCTGGCCAACTGAAACCAGATTCTTTGTTATGTTCGGTACATGAAGTACATCTGCAAGGTACTTCACTTTGCCATCCTGCATAGACAATGGCACATCTCCAATGTGGGCAATTGGATGAGCAGTGTCATCCCCTGTTTCCACAAAACCTGGTCTTTTCGGGTTTTTCATCTCCTTGAACCACTCCCCATGACTCGTCATGTGGTTCGAAGCGCCTGAATCCACATACCATACATTATCTTTTTGTGCTGCATCAACATTTTCAGACATGGCATTCACAACATGCTGCATAACAAACAAGCTTTCATTATCCTCATTATTTCTGCTTGAGGATGCATAGTTGTTTTGCTGCACTTTTCCATTTTGCATGTCAGCCTGCTTCTTATAACATTCTGACTGCACATGTCCAGGCTTACCACAATAATAGCATTCACGTGCATCATTATATTGCCTTTGCCAATTTCCACGGCCTCTTTGACTCCCCCTGCCTCTGAATTTGCCTCTTCCACCTGCGTGTTGTTGTTGTTGTTGATTCTGGGACTGTTGTTGTTGCTGCTGCTGCTGGCCATAATTCTGATTACCTGTTCGGCCACCTCCTTGACCGCGTCCACGGCCTCCTCTACCTCGTCCTCTTCCTGAACTCGTGTAGAAGGCCTGTTGCTCTGAACTGTTTTTGCTTTGTGAAGACTGTTGGTCTTCACCCAAGTTCTTCTCTTCGATAATCAGCATAGACACCAAATCTGTAAAGTTTGGAATGTTTTCCCGAGTCTGAATAGACGTCTGAAACGCCTTGTATTGTGGCCCGAGACCACGTAAACAGACTTCCACCTTGTCATCATCATCTACTGACACACCAATAGATGCAAGGGATTCCACAATACCCTTTATCTTCAGCGCATAGTCATTCACAGACATGCTTTTTTTCTCCACAGTATGAAGTTCATTCTTCAACTGTATCTTACGTGCCTTGGTATTTGTTTCATAGAGCTTTACCAAGGTGTCCCACGCCTCCTTGGGGGACTTGGCATCCTGAATGTGCCCAATCATGGTGTCCTGTATACTAATGGAAAGCCAATACATAACCTTCCTGGCTCCTTGGTTCCAGTCTTTAAACTCTTTCACATCTGCAGCAGTCGGATTTATATCCGGTATCTCTGGTGCCTCTTCATGTTCACCTTCTATGTAGTCCCAATAGCCTTTTCCCATCAGGAAATTAGTCAACCTGAACCTCCAAGCATGGAAGTTATTCTTATCCAGCTTCTCAGCCACAATCTGTGTTATGCCATCATTAGACATCTTGCCAAACACACAATTTTACCAGAAACTGCACTCTGGTTTTTCCTGCACAACTGCTGTATTTTCTGCACAGCGGTACTGTTATACTCTCAAATGTCACAACCAGTGACTTCAATGTGCATACATACACCCAATGGCAACTGTAGACCTCTTTGCAGCACCCACAGTGTCTGCACAGTCAATCTGTCTTCCTGCAGTTCTTAAAACAGAGTTCTGCAGAGAATCGATGACTTACCCACAGTGCTCGAAATCGTCTGCTTTCTGAAAAACGGAGGTCCAGACGCGCCCGAAACGCGTTTTCGGCCCGAAAATTTAAGTCCAAAGGACTGTATAGTTGCCCTGTAGCTTTACTCCCGCGAAGAAAGCTCCTCAATCAGAGACCGTTTGCCGGTGCCTCCCGTAGAGCTCCCGACAGGGGTGTAGTCACCAACACAATAGGGAAGAGTAGTTGAAGCTCTTACCCTCGTACCGCTTCCTGTGGTTCTCTTGCTTGCAGCTCAGCCCTTAGCACGAACCAGGCTCTGATACCATGAAAAGATGCAGGGGGGAAGAGAGCTTGAGCTCTTGCAAGCACACACACACACTCACAAAACCCTAATAGAGAACACACAAGGTGAGAGGCTGAAAATCTTCTTCTCTACTCAACACTCAACACACCATATACAAGATAAGAGTACACACAATATGAAAGGTACTCAACCAATACATACACGGGTTCTCTATAGTGTGAACCCGACTAAATGAGCTGGCGCTATAACTATGCCAGTCTCTAGAATGGCTGTCACACAGCCTGTCATCCCACTGGCCGCATATCTCCCATGATCTCACCAACCATGCCAGTGGTGTAAGTGTGGGGCCTATCCCCCAGGCGGGTCATCAGTGGCCACCGCCTCACTAGACGAGCTCGATATCTCAACAAAAACAGCCCCAAGTTTGGGCATCGGCGTCATTGTAGACATATCGAAGGAGATGACAAACAGGTGCGACGGGATTCTCGGCATAACAAGAAGGCCAAAGAATTCAAGTCGGGGGACAAGGACATAAAGTTTGAGAGCTATAATGGAAAGTTGGACACCACTAAGGCACATGCTTCCACAAAGCAATTTGAAATAGCTTTCTGCACAGAGGATGTCACAGAGAAGTCCATGCTCAGGCATGTGGGAATGCATCTGAAAGAGACTACGAGTGATTGGTGATGGCAAAGCTCTTAGACCATAGTCACATGGGAACGTGCCATGCATATAGATGGGAACGCTGGAGCGTGGTGGAACGGGGTGGTGTTTTGGAGTGCCTCAGATCCATTCCGGTAATGTGAACATGCGTTCCCGGAACACCATTTTGTGTAAGAAAATCCGGGCAAAAACGTTTTTTTTTTCTTTAAACATTTAACAAGGTGCCCAAACATTGAGCACCCTTTAAAAAAGGCCGGAATGTTTCCTATAAAGTAAGAATTTATTAAGCTCAACCGAAATTCATGAGAAAAAAAATGGCTTAAGCTGGAACCGTCGAAACCGCCGCCCATTGCCGGCATCCCAAAGGCCAAAGTGACGCCTGTCCTGCAGGCTACTGGGTGCTCACTGTCCTTCGTGGGAATGGAGGAGTACGTGGCCTCCCGGATCCTGTGGGGAATCGGCCACGACGTGGACTCTGGGTGTCCTCCTCTACGAGCTGATTTTTTGGGCCTCTTTTAAAGGGTGCCCAATGTTTGGGCACCTTGTTAAACATTTAAAGAAAAAAAACGTTATGAAAAAAACTGCCTTTTACAACGTTAGGAAAAAAAAACAGCATGTTCCAACATTAGCATGGCAAAAATGAACGTTATTCTCAATGTTAAGGAAAAAAATGTCATTCTCAACGTTCAGAGAAAACGTACCTTTGTAGGCTGTAGCACATATAAACTTGCAAATTCCAAGACTCAAGTACACTCAAGTACATTGCACATCCCAAGGCATTGGCAGCATTGAAATTTGAGCTCAAGACACACACACTCTCTCTCTCTGCGCCCGCCCCTCCCCCCCCCCCCCCCCTCTGCGCCAGCCCCCTCCCACCCTCTCTCCCTCGGATTATACTTGCTGGAGCTGCGTAGACATAGAGAGGGTCTCTTGAGAGGAAGGGGATCAGAGAGGGAGAGACACCTATAGATGCAGATTACAGACTTCTTTCGACTAGAGATTGAGCAGTCAGGCCAGCAGGCATTGCAGCTAGCCCAAAAGTATAGCCGCACCAGAGGTACACTGATTGATCGAGCTATAGAGCTGGGGCGGTCTAGGCGCCCCAAGATGAGAATCACCATGGGGGACATTGAGGATATCCGCCATCGACCGATGAGAGACATCTTTGGATAGTGATGTGTATGATGCTTACCTTTGTTGCTGGAGTTTTCCTCCCAGATGTTATCCAAGTACCGTACTTTTTCTCATAGTTGTTTCAGTTTCAGTTAGTTGTTTAGTTGTTTTTAGCTTTTCTTACACAGACATTGTATCAGATCCACCAATTGTTGTAACCTTTTTGGTCTCATAGGTCATTTTGGCCTTCTGAAGACGTTAATATATCATTTCATTTCATTTCATTTCTCTCTCTCTGCGCCTCCCCTCCTCCTACCTGCCAGCCCCTCGCTCTCTGCTACGCATACCCCCCTGCACCCCCCCCTCCCCCTCTTTGCTGCGTCTCCTACCCTCTTTGCCCGCCAGCCCCTCGCCTCCTCTCCTCTCTCTCTCTCCCGCGTGTCCTCTCAGCCCCCGCCTCCCTCTCCCCCCCCCCCCTCTTCTCTACCTTCCGCCTGTCCTGTGAGCCCCCGCCTCCCCCCTCTACTCGCTACCCCTCTGCGGAGTTAAAGAGGAGCTCGTGAAGGTGGAGGACAAGCTCAGCACAATTATCAAAGAAAACAAGAAGATGGTCGACTCTTCCGTTACCGCAATCATAAACCGCCTCTCCAAACTCGAGAAGGGATTTGACAAAATCCAAGAGCTCGAAGAGAGAACATCGAGGCAAGAGGCTGAGATTTCAGCCCTAAAGGAGGAACTAGTGGAGGCCAAATTGCATGCTAAAAGTCAAGCGGCTGAAATCTCAGCCCTCAAAAAGGGAGCTTGATGTTAGGGATATGGGCCTATCTAGACTCTCACAGGATGAGGAACACACTAAGTATGGGCGGTATTTGATAGACATGGGGACTGCACATGGATTGGCCATCTTGAATGGCCTACAGAGATTCCTGGCAGCGGGCGGTTCACTTGCTTTCCACATCGGCATGGTGCTAGTACAGTGGACTATGTTATGGCTCACCCCAGTCTCATTCCCTCTTTTCAAGATTTTATGGTAGGCACTAGGCCGGTTGGAGTAGCAGTGGATCATGCTATCTTGTCCTTCACTTGCACATTTCAGTTCAGCACAGCTTCATTGGGACAGGTCTCCACACACACTCGTTATACCTTTACAAGGGAGACTGACACCGTGTACACGGATGAGATATACAGACGCTTATGTTCCGAGGAGCCGGGACGGCCATTAGATGAGCTCACTCAGATATTGATAGAGACGCTTCATGCTGTAGTATCAGAGGCATATCCCCATAGTCAGCCTACACGGAGACGATTTGGGAACATGCCCCAGAATAGCTGGTATGATGAGGAGTGCAAAGAGATGAGGATCAGATTACAGAGAGAGGTGCTCGTGGGTGTTACCACTCACAGACAGTCGCGGATTACCTTCCGGCGCCTAGTGCGATGGAAGAAGAGGGCTTATCTTGCTCAGTTAGAGAGGGATTTGTATCAGTTATTTATGAGTCAGGACTCAGGTGAGGCATGGAGACTATTCCATGAGCATTCACCATCACCAACCATTACCTCCACAGAGATTTGGGGTGAGTATGCAACATCCCCGTACACAGCACCAGACAGACACCCCTGCGAGACCCATCGGAGCCATGCCCAGAGACATGTGCTCTCTTTACTATTGAGATGGTAAGGAAAGCTATTGACAGAATGAGGACTGGGAGAGCATATGATCATGATGGTTTGGTAGCAGAGCACTTTATTCATGCCAGAGATATGCTTGTAGAGCTTATTGCTATGATGTTTAACCGAGCCATGTGTGAGGGTTTTCCTGAGACCTGAGCCATGTGTGAGGGTTTTCCTGAGACCTGGAATATGTCCACGATTGTGCCTATCTTCAAGTCAGGGGATCCCATGCTTCCTGGGAATTATCGTACCATCATGATTGGTCACACATTGGCTAGATTATATGCATCTATTCTTGAGCAAGAGTTGAGTAGATAGGCAGAGAGAGAGGGCATACGTGCATTAGGGCAGGCAGGGTTCAGGAGAGGTTTCTCCACTCTTGACCATATCTTGACACTCAGAGCTATTATTGAGGAGGGCAGATCATATGGCAGGAGGATTTATTGTTGCTTTGTGGATTTCCGCAAAGCTTTTGACACAGTACCGAGAGCCAGACTGATGCGCAGACTACAGGAGATGGGAGTGCCCACAGAGCTGATTTGGGGAATCATGGCTTTATACAAGACAGTTGTGGGGCAGGTACGTACTACTCAGGGTATATCTGAGATGGTTCACTCCACTATTGGGGTGAAACAGGGCTGCCCCCTTTCTCCCACATTATTTGGGATGTATGTGGATGAGGTTTCGGACTATGTAGAGCGGGAGGGTGACAGAGGAGCATAGCTAGCAGGGACATGGATTCCGCTGTTATTGTATGCTGATGATATTGTGTTGATCTCAGATTCTCCAGAGGGGATGCAGCGTCATTTGGATGCATTGCACACGTTTGCACAGGACAATGGATTGTCTGTTAACCTTGGTAAAACCAAGGTGATGGTGTTTAACACCATAGCACAATGGGTTAGGAGGTCAGCACCCACCTTTACATGTGGTCAGGAGATAGTGGAGTATACAGATGCATATACTTACCTTGGTGTGGTTTTTAGTGGCCCACTGTTTTCCTTGAGGAGAGCAGCGGAGACCAGATTGACCAGAGCTTATGCCGCATTGGGGAGACTAGAGAGGTTGTGTTCGCAGGTTCAGTTTTAGGAACCTCGAACAAAGATCTGGCTCTTTGACACTTTGGTCACTTCAGCCATGCTGTATGGAGTGGAGATATGGGGACCCTCAGTGGATCACCACAGCTGAGCTGGTCGCACTGATGGATGGAGATGTATGGAGAGGCCCTTGGTTTCTATGATTTCCCGGATGATTAGGACCAAGGCCTCCGTACCACATGATATTATCCGTGTAGAGATGGCTGCCCCCCCATTGGTAGTAGAGGCACTCACTCGATCAGTCTCCTTTATACATAGCACTTGGGCTCTCCCTAGAGACAGATATGCTCGCTTAGCCCTGGAGTCTTCACGACAGATGGCATCACAGGGAGACGGATCATGTTGGTATGCACAGATGACAGCATGGTTCCAGCTGCATGGCTTTAGTATGGACAGGCTACCTCCATTTCAGTACTCCCTGGATGCACCCTCCCTCTCTCTCACACAAGCAGAGATTACCAGACTTATCAGGCAGGACTTGAATCAGGTGGACACTAGGAGGACATGGATACAGCCGACACACGAGCTTGGTACGAAGATGGCTTTCTATAGAGATCATCTTCTCCAACTCACGGAGGATGGTTTGTGATAAGACCCAGCTACATGGATACTCATCTTTCTCATGGGGTACGGTGTGCTATTGGTGAGATGCGCACATCCTCACACCAGCTAGAGATTGAGACTGGCAGATTCAAAGGATTACCAGCTGAGGCCAGGATTTGTTAGTTGTGCCAGATGGAGCCAAAGACAGAGTTACATTACACATGTCATTGTCCAGTATATTATGAGATACGAGGCCGTTTTCACTGCCTATTCAGAGAGGGTTTCGGACCACTTTCCATAGTCATGAGATACCAAGATCAGAGATGCCTCGGATTATACTTGCTGGAGCTGCATAGACATAGAGAGGGTCTCTTGAGAGGGAGGGGATCAGAGAGGGAGAGACACCTACAGAGGCAGATTACAGACTTCTTTCGACCAGAGATTGAGCAATCAGGCCAGCAGGCATTGCAGCTAGCCCCAGAGTATAGCCGCACCAGAGGTACACTGATTGATCGGGCTATAGAGCTGGGGCGGTCCAGGCGCCCCAAGATGAGAGGCCCATCTCGACATCGGTGGAGACTACAACAGAGGATCAGGACCATACTAGCACGGCATGGGAGACGTCCAGTCAGAGTACTCACCATGGAGGACATTGAGGATATCCGCCATCGACCGATGAGAGACATCTTTGGATAGTGATGCATATGATGCTTACCTTTGTTGCTGGAGTTTTCCTTCCCAGATGTTATCCATTAGGAGCTCCTAGTACCTTACTTTTCCCCATAGTTGTTGTTTCAGTTTCAGTTAGTTGTATAGTTGTTTTAGCTTTTCTTACACAGACATTGTATCGAATCCACCAATTGTTGTAACCTTTTTGGCCTCATAGGTCATTTTGGCCTTTTGAAGACGTTAATATATCATTTCATTTCATTTCATTTCTCTCTCTCTCTCTCTCTCTCTCTCTCTCTCTCTCTCTCTCTCTCTAAATGGGCTAACCTTTCTATCACCCAATGTGTAGTAGATTGGTTAGCTCATGGAGTTGTTATTCAACACGTCTTGTGTTCGAATCTCACTCCCGTCGGATAGATCATATTTGGTCTCTTGGGATTGTTCCTACGACGTTAAAAGAGCTTCTTCAAACAGGTGTGTGGGTAAATAAACAAAATGGGCTAAGCTTTCTATCACCCAATGTGTGGTAGATTGGTTAGCTCATGGAGTTGTTATTCAACACGTCTTGTGTTCGAATCTCACTCCCGTCGGATAGATCATATTTGGTCTCTTGGGATTGTTCCTACGACGTTAAAAGAGCTTCTTCTTCTTCTTCTTCTCTCTCTCTCTCTCTCTCTCTCTCTCTCTCACTTGCATGCCACGAGTCTTACACGCGAGGAGAGAAGGCAAGAAGGCCTTCTATCGAGATGGTCGGGTCATCATTGATGGCTGGCCCATGGATTAGCGGTTTGGGGCCTATGGGACACAGACCAGGCCACTGACAGAGATACACATAGCAGTATGGAACTGTAATGGTTCACTATGGGTGCAGCCTGGACGACTGGAGCATGTTATGGAGGGGAGAGACATCATACTTCTGACAGAGACACATCAGAGCCCAGAGAGAGGGCTACCTCGAGTAGAGGGATTCCAGTGGGAGTCAGCATACAGGAGGACCACACGCCAGGGTACCTCGAGAGGGTCGGGAGGAGTAGCAGTCCTCTTCAGACGAGAGCTACAGGGGAGACTGAGAGTGGTAGCACAGGATCCAGAGGCCAGATACATGTGGATCAGCTTACAGCTCTCACAGGACAGGGTTATATACATAGCTCTATGTTACTTTTCTCCATCAGGATCCTCCTATGTCATTACAGAGGACATGCCACAGGAGGAGGAGATAGGAGCCTCGCCATACACTTGTCTGTCAGAGGAGATTATGCATTATTCTACACTAGGGGAAGTATTTCTTACGGGCGACTTCAATGCCCACACACAGAGCAGACAGTGTGAGGTGTATGACTATGATGACATGGAGATCCTCCACCCTGTGGATCCAGAGGAGATAGGGGCTAGTCGGGCATCAGAGGACACTGGACCAGACAGAGGACATTATGGGGACCACTTACTAGAGTTGGGAACTAGGCATCGTCTCGTTATTTATAACGGGATGCTACAGTGGCCGGGATCAGGAGGACTGACATGCTTCCCACATGGGGGTCATACACGGACCGGAGGCACGGTGGTAGACTACATTATGGGGTCTTTGGAGGCATCACAGCTTGTCACCTCATTCTCCATTCCACCTCGTCCTATTGGGGCAGATCATACATACTTGGCATTTTCACTAGCCGGATCACCAGTATCACCAGCCCCCCACATACCGACGCCACACACTACCATCTACTTCACACATGACATGGCAGACATATACACTGGCAGAGTAGAGGATGGGCTCCTACTCATGGATCCCCTGACATCTATGGATACCATTACAGCCCAGCTCGCATCACTCCTACACACGGCTGCATTACAGAGCTTCCCACATCGTGTACACTCAGGAGAGCCTGCGAGACCTGGGACTATGCCCCAGAACAGATGGTATGATGACGAGTGCAGAGCCCTATACTCACGACTCCGCATACAGAGAGCCTTGGGAGCCATCACAGAGCAGGAGTCGAGGAGAGAGATGAGGAGACTTACTCGCCGCAAAAGGCGGGCCTTCGCAGAGATGCAGGAGCTAGAGATCTTTCATTTCTTCATGAGTAGAGATAGCCCTGTCTCATGGCGGCACTTCAGAGAGCCCCGGACCCCGACACCTATTGCAGACCCACAGACATGGCACACATATGCAGAGGGTCTATACCATGCCCCACAGCAGCCACCTATACCTCAGCCACAGGAGCCTCGACCTACCACAGCTAGCTTCTTTACCCACTCGATGGTACAAGAAGCTATCCACCGCCTACAGCATGGACGGGCCGCCGACCATATGGGCCTGCAGGGTGAGCATCTCATATATGCAGTAGATTCTTTAGCTCCTTTTCTTGCACACCTGTTTAACAGGGCACTAGCAGAGGGTTTGCCTGCGGAGTGGACGATGCACACCATTGTGCCGATTCACAAAACAGGGGATATGCTCGATCCGAGCAACTACAGGACGGTTATGGTTGGCCACGTGCTGGCCAAACTCTATGGTGCAGTGCTGGAGCAGGAGCTTAGCTTATATGCTGAGCGAGCAGGTTTACGCTCATCAGGGCAGGCAGGCTTCAGGAGAGCTTTCTCTACCACTGACCATGTATTCACTTTGAGATGTATGATTGATCAGGCCAGAGTGAGGAAGAGAAAGCTCTATTGCTGCTTTGTGGATTTCCGCAAGGCATTTGACACAGTACCACGAGAGAGGCTCTTTCAGCGCCTGCAGTCTCTTGGCATACCAGCAGATATGACATGGGGCATCTATGCATTATATGAGCAGGTTTTTGGGCGAGTCAGATGTCCAGGAGGTATGTCCGAGACTATTGCTAGCACCATTGGTGTGAAGCAAGGATGCCCACTTTCCCCCACGCTATTTGGGTTATACATTGATGAGGTGGCTGACTTCATTACAATGGGAGGCGGAGATGGAGTTGATTTAGCAGGTACCTCAGTACATATTATGCTTTATGCTGATGATATTGTATTAGTGTCTGAGTCCCCAGGTGGTCTACAGCAGCATCTACATGCACTCCATGATTTCTGCACACAGAGGGGTCTTACTGTGAACCTTGGGAAAACCAAGGTTATGGTCTTTCATACATCGAGACAGGGCAGGAGTCAGCTGACATTCACTCTCGCCGGATGCCAGGTGGAGGTGGTGACATCATACGTGTACCTAGGGGTTACCTTCTCTGCAGCAGCCACACGCTTTACCATGGGTTCAGCAGCCAGAGCTAGATTGACACGGGGATATGCAGCATTGGCTATGCTAGAGAGACAGTGCCACCAGGCGCATTTTCAGGAGCCCCGGACGAAGGGGTGGCTATTTGACACATTAGTCACACCGGCATTGATGTATGGAGCAGCAGTATGGGCGCCAGGCCTTGCTACCCATTGGTGGACACAGATAGAGAGACCACAGGCCCTCATGATGGCACGCATGATACGCAGCAAACCGTCAGTACCTCATGACATTATCCGAGCAGAGTTTGCTACGCCTCCTATGATGGTAGAGGCCATATTTCAGACTATATGCCTGCTAGACAGATTCAGAGAGATGCCACAGGACAGATTATCATACAGAGCTTTTCAGGCATCTAGACAGTTGGCTGAGGCAGGAGACAGAGGATCATGGTATGCACAGGTCACACATTGGTTCTCACAGCATGGCCTAGACATGGATCATCTACCACCATTCCAGTATGACAGGGATGCACCACATATCCGTCTCTCTCATAGTGAGAGGAACAGAGTATTGAGACAGGATCTATGGCAGCTCTATACACGAGAGACATGGATATCGCCTACACAGCCTCTTCCACCGAAGATGCTATACTACAGAGATCACTTCATGAGTATCACTGATGATGGATTTATAGAGAGGCCTAGATACATGGAGGGCTTTTTACCACACGGCTCCCGAGTGGCTATTGGTCAGCTCAGAGTTTCATCACACCGATTGGAGATTGAGACTGGCAGAGCAGCACGGATCCCCCGAGAGGAGAGGGTATGCAGATTGTGCAGAGAGGAGGTGGAGAGTGAGGAGCATTATGTATGCAGATGCAGAGCATATACAGCCATCAGAGAGAGATATCCCATTTTATTCAGAGAGCCACATTCCCTACGCCAGATCTTTGAGGCAGCAGACCAGCGCATACTGGGGAGATACATTCTAGACATACAGCGCCACAGAGAGACATTATTACAGGCTCAGACAGCTCCAGAGGGGGGGCGACAGACACAGATTACTACATTTTTTCAGAGATCCATACCCCTCCCAGCCCCTACACGGCAGGGAATTACTCTCCAGAGAGCAGAGACACTTAGAGCCCGCAGGAGACAGAGGACACCTGGCTTTCGGACACCACGCCTATACCAGAGAGAGATGACAGAGATCAGAGCTCAGTTTCACAGAGAGGGTGCGGAGCGACTGGCTCGCTTCAGAGCACACCCAAGCATGTTCTTCAGGGAGCTGTGGACACCCCCTTCACTGATGTATACCATTTTATACCCCCAGTATGGTACAGGATGGAGCTAGCTAGGTTGCATATCATGATTGTATACTCCATGCATATAGCTTTGCATTCTCCTAGTAATAGAGCTCCATCCCCTGCACACCCAGATTCAGCTTTTTTTATTCAGTACTTTTTCATTTTGTTGGGATGACAGAGGATACCCCATACATGTACTCCGATTTGTCTCATAGGCCGAGTTCGGTCTTTTGGAAGACGTTAATAAAATCTTTCTTTCTTTCTTTCTTTCTCATAATGCCTTGAGTTCTTTCTTTTCTTTTCCAGACAGTGGGGCTAGATACTTACCTTAAGTTCTTTCTTTTCTTTTCCAGACAGTGTATCAGATGCCACATGGTTGTAACTTTGGTCTCATAGGTCACTTTGGCCTTTTGAAGACGTTAATATAACATTTCATTTCATTTCTCTCTCTCTCTCTCTCTCTCTCTCTCTCTCTCTCTCTCTACAGTACCAGAGCAGCCACCACTACCGAACCCTCCAGAGCCTTGTCCACCCACTTCTACCTTCTTCACAGCAGAGATGGTGAGGAGGACCATCAACAGATTGCATACAGGGAGGGCACAGGATCATGAGGGCATTGTAGCCGAGTATTTCATACATGCTAGAGATATGATTGCAGACTTGCTAGCTCTCATGTTTAATAGAGCCATGTGTGAGGGGTTTCTTGGGACTTGGAGTACTTCCACGATTGTGCCGGTACTCAAGTCTGGAGATCCGAGCCTGCCGACTAACTACTACACCATTATGATTGGTCACTTGCTGGCCAAGCTATATGCCTCTACTCTTGAGCATGAGTTGAGTAGATGGGCAGAGAGACAAGGGGTCCGAGCTCAGCGACACGCCGGTTTCAGGAGGAGATTCTCTACTTTGGATCATATCTTTACCCTCAGGGCTATCATTGAGGAGGGCAGAGCACATGAGAGGAGGATCTACTATGGCTTTGTGGATTTCCGCAAGGCCTTTGACACAGTGCCCAGAGCTAGATTGATGCGCAGGCTGCAAGACTTGGGGGTTCCATGTGAGCTCATTTGGGGTATTATGGCACTTCATGAGACAGTAGTTGGGTAGGTGCGGACATCACAGGGTCTCTCCCAGCCAGTACACTCCACTATAGGGGTGAAATAGGGCTGCCCGCTCTCTCCGACTCTATTTGGACTATACATTGATGAGATCTTTGATTATATTGGGACACGAGGGGACAGAGGAGCCCAGTTGGCTGGCACTTGGATACCTCTGCTCTTATATGCTGATGATATTGTGCTTATAGCAGACTCACCAGGGGGTATGCAGAGGCACTTGGATACTTTACATGCTTATGCACAGGACAGTGGGCTCTCAGTTAACCTTGGTAAGACCAAGGTTGTGGTGTTTAACACTACAGCTCAGTGGGTCTGGAGATCAACGCCTATTTCACATATGGGCAGGAGACAGTGGAGTATGTTGACTCATACACATATCATGGAGTGGTGTTCACTGGGCCCACATTTTCCATGAGGGGGGCAGCAGAGGCCAGATTGACTAGAGGATATGCAGCACTAGGAGGTCTAGAGAGGATGTGCTCACAGGTACAGTTTCAGGAGCCATGCACTAAGCTGTGGCTTTTTGACACGCTGGTCACATCGGTTATGCTATATGGAGTACAGATCTGGGGGCCTAGCCTAGATCGTGACAGTCGATCAGGACGCACATACGATGGATGGAGATCGATGGAGAGACCACTTGTGTCCATGATCTCCAGGATGATTCGGGCTAAGGCCTCGGTGCCCCATGAGATTATCCGAGCCGAGATGGCAGCACCACCGATCGTAGTCGAGGCTCTTGCCAGATCAGTGTCCTTCATTCATAGCACTTGGGAGCTTCCCCGACACCGGTATGCATGACTTGCTTTAGAGTCCTCTCATCAGCTAGCCATGGAGGGAGACACTTCATGTTGGTATGCGCAAATAGTATCCTGGTTTGAGCTCCACGGGTTCAGCTTAGACAGACTTCCACCCGTCCAGTACTCTCTAGAGGCACCCTCTCTCACCTTGACACATTATGAGATTAGTAGAGTCATCAGACACGACCTCATTCAATTGGACATTAGGAGGACATGGCTAGAGCCCTCACAGGAGTTAGGGACGAAGATGGCTTTCTATAGAGACCATCTTCTTTGCACCACTGAGGATGGCTTTATACTTAGACCTGGATACCCATTTGTCTCATGGATTGAGGTGTGCCATTGGGCAGATCCGCACCTCTTCACATCAGTTAGAGATAGAGACAGTCAGATTTAGAGGCATACCTCCAGGGGACAGGATATGTCAGATTTGTTGGATAGAGCCAGAGACGGAGGAGCACTACATCTGTCGCTGCACAGCATATTATGAGATTCGAGGGCACTACCATTGCCTTTTCTGAGAGGGATTTGGACCACTGGCTAGAGTCATGGACTATTGTGATCAGCGATGCTTGGGTTTTTATCTCCTGGAGATCCGCAGGCTCAGAGAGTCCATTATGAGGAGTAGACGCCCGACTAGCAGGGAGTCCACACAGAGAGAGATTACTGACTTCTTTAGAGGGACTACCCGGGAGGACACACAGCCAACAGCCCAACAGTGGGCACCCCGTGGGACTCTAGTTGAGAGAGCTA
Source organism: Cibotium barometz (assembly GCF_041138505.1). NCBI lineage: Eukaryota > Viridiplantae > Streptophyta > Polypodiopsida > Cyatheales > Cibotiaceae > Cibotium > Cibotium barometz. Next base: position 36,458,993 of record NC_141069.1, on the reverse strand, counting down.
TCCAGTTGGGCAGATCCAGACGCCCGAGGGTTCGCGGATCCTTACATCAGAGACGATGCCTACACCAGAGGATTCAGAGCATCATTGCGAGGCATCGGGCTCATCCGACCAAGCATCTCACTATGGCAGATATCCAGGCCATCCGGCAGAGACCCATGCTAGAGCTCCTAGGATGATTACCACTCCAGCCATATACTGTTGTACTCACTATCACTTTTGTACTCCCCCATATTCATGTATTCATGTATCCATGTACTCATGTACCCCATTTTGACTAGTAGCATTAGCTTCCCACTCTCCCTAGTTGCTGCTTCCGGATGCTCCCTACTGATGTATTGTAGGGCTAGATACTTACCTTCAGTCCTTTCTTTTCTTTTCCAGATAGTGTATCAGATGTCACATGGTTGTAACTTTGGTCTCATAGGTCACTTTGGCCTTTTGAAGACGTTAATATAACATTTCATTTCATCTCTCTCTCTCTCTCTCTCTCTCTCTCTCTCTCTCTCTCTCTCATAATGCCTCCTAAGGGAACCAAGAGAGCCAAGAAAGCCGATGCATGGTCATGGTGGGATGAGGTGGATGTGCTGGAGGCCAATCAAGGTGGTAGAGCAAAAAAGTAGAAATGTCGCTATTGCGGTGTCACCAAACACAACGGAGTCAACCGAAATGCAACCATGCTTGTCGGTCTCAGCTGACAAGAAAAGAGAGTTGGAAGCTAGGCATAATGAGGTGATTTTTCGTGCTCCTCTTGCAAGAGCTGTGGCTGCAAACTCGGCATTCTTTACCACTCCTTCAAGCAACTTCTCTGCATCCGTAGGCTCCTCTTCTGTGCATCAACAACCACCCCCCAGAGGCACGAAGAACTCTTGTGGGTTCTTGGGATCCACGCAAAAGAGAAGCCGTGGATGCAGCTGTTGCAAGGTTTTTCTACCATGACCACATCGCTTTCAATGTGGCAAGGTCCCCTAATGGTTCGTCTCATTGCTGAGTTCGGGCCAACTTATACACACCCTTCTTCGGAGAGCCTTCAAACCACGCTTTTTGAAAAGGAAAAGGAAGTTGTAGAACAAGCCATGCAAAATGTCAAGGAAGGATGGCAACGCAATGGTGTCTCCATTATCAGCGATGGATGGAGTGATAGCCGATCTCACTCCATCCATGGCATCATCGCGTATTCTCAAGGGAACACATTTTTTGTGTCTTCCCATGATGCCTCTCCAGCAGGCAAGTATGCCGAAATCATCATGGAGGAATGGGCTAAGTGTAACTTGGTTGAACACAATGCTAATCAATACACTTAAATACACTAAGATTTGAAGGACACTTGCTCAAATACAAGAAGTAAATTGCTGAATTGACAAGAGACACACAATGAGCCGGAACGGCCGACCCCTCCCTTGAGTAAATTGTATTACTATTGGAGAAATTCAATACATAGCTTCACGGGCATCCATTGCCAAATCCTCCAATGCCAATGCATATGAAATTCAGCATTTAGAAAACAATGGTATGTCGATGTAGTCACCAAGGAGCTGCCTTGATGCCCGGCCCGACTTCAGTGCTCATATTCTCTACCATTGGCTCTATGTTCTACCAAGCAAGGTAGCAACATCTTCAAGAGCACATAGGACAAGAGAAATACTACACAGGGCGGCTAAACAAGGAGTCCTGCCCTTCTACTGAATAAGTAATGACAACACATTGTCCAATTAGCTTACCAGTCTTCATAGGAGTTGTTGCAAGCGGAAGCCTTCGCGTTGGAAGCTTTTGGAGTGTTGATATCTTCGATTTGCAGCAATCCTTCGCGACAAAAGTCTTCAAGAGGATGAAGGGAATCCTGGGAAAGCTTTCCCTATGGTTCAACTTGAGAAAGGAAGGCTGAAATTAGGGTTTTCAGCAAAAACACCAGAAATTACAGCAAAAATGAGAGCTGTTTTGCTGAATTTCAGTCATAGGGAGTGAGTAGGAGAGTGATTAGCACTTGGAAACACTCTTGGAAGCTTGGAAAACACTCTAGCAAGTTGGGTATGGCTATGGAGAGCTTGGAAATGGAGAGAAATGGTGGGAAACAGAGTTTTCAGCCTCTAAAAATCTTCATGAAGAGAAAACACGAATTTCCTCTTAATAAGTAAGTGAATTGGGGACCAATTAGGTGAAGGGACATGCCCATTTATGAGTAAAAGGGAGGATCAGGTCCTGGACATTGAGTCTTGTCCGCCTCGGGACTTCAGTCAGTGTGAACTTGGAAGCGGTCATAATTTATAAGTGACTTTCGGACGCCCAAACTTTAATGAAGTGGAAACGCACTCACTTATAAATATTGGCTAAGTCCTAAGGGCTATTTGAGCCTAGATTGGGTAATACTTACCACCTGTTCACATGCCACACACAACCATGTCTCAGCAGACAGTTTCACACGCACGGTTCACGGGCGGGCGTCCCCTAGCCCGGAACTACACATAGGTCATGCAGGCATGAAAACAGCATGCAATTTCATTTGCAGGCAAGCACATAAAGATGCTATGCAATGCAACATTGGCATGAGCAATTTCCATTCATGAAACCATATAAGACCAGGTGTTTCCAGGCAAGTATATGCGATACCAGACCCAGTGGAAAGCCAATCCTCCAGGCGTTTCCGGGCATGTACACAAAGGCACAAGTCCCAACGGAAAGCCAAGTCCTCCAGATATTCCGGGCATGATAACATCAAGACCCAGCGGAATATCATATCCAACTATACAGCATGACACGTGTCAATCACATGCATAGGCACATTCCATAAGCCATGGATACCAATCCAATATGTACATAGTGTGAAAGCAAGAGTGAACCATTCGGGTGGCCAAATGGTGACATTAAGGCGATCGACTAGTTGGGTGTTCAGGACGTGATCCAAGTCATTGGTGATGGAGAGGCCTCGAATCGAGCTACAGGCAAGGTATCCACACATCACATTGACTCTGTGCATTGCATATGGCTTGAATAATCTTTTGAAAGACATTGATGGTCTTTCGTGGGGTAGCGCCATGCCTCGCAAAGGGAAAAGATCATCACTCAACACACATTTAGCCTCTTTGAGTTTAGGAAAAGATCCCCAAACTTGGATCTGAAAAAATATTCTGAAACCCGATTTGCATATAATTTCCTAATGCTAGAGAGGTTGGTGGCTGTGCATAACATTCTTAAGCAGCTTGTAGTGAGTGATGAATGGAACACGTGGTCAACTTCTCGTAGCGCACACGCAACAACATGCTACACCCACATTATGGATGCTCCTTTGTGGGTGAAGATTGAGCATGTCGTTAGCATTACAAAGCCCATCATCTACATGCTGCGTATGGTGGATGGGAAAAAACCTTGCATTGAAAAGGTTTACGAGGGCATGGACAAGATGGTGGAGCGTATCCTCTCATTGGAGCCCGACACAACTAAGAAGGCAGAACTTCAAAGTTTGTGTCAAGCAAGGTGGGATCGATATCATTCACCAATGCATGCGGCTACATTTGTGATTGATCCAGAATTTCAAGGTAAAGGCTAGGAATCGGATGAAGTTGTTGTTAGACATCATCCCCTTGTTGCTGGCTTCTTGTTTGGTGTCCTATTTTAGCCTCTAGGGCTAACCATGTTAGCTATAGGGGCTGGTCACCCCTCACGTATTTTTCCCCTATTTTATCCCCATTTTTATGGTGTCTTGGATATTTATCTAGTCTTGGACATTTATCTCAATCGTTTGGATGCTGCCTACTTTTGGGCATATATATAGTTGGCTTGCCTCCGTCATTCTTCACTGCTTGCTTAGCATTGTTTGCTGCATCCCCTCACATATGAGGTTTTCTCCCTTCTTGCTCGGGACATATATTCCTTTGGATGATGATATTGAGAGTAGGTTCTCACCTGTGTTTCCTCTCCATCTCTCTCTCTCTCACTCTCTCTCTCTTGTGTTTCCACTTTCCCTTCTTCCGCTGTGCATTCTATCATGGTATCAGAGCACCAGTGATCTTCGGTGTTGGATGCTCCCTCCTCTACCTCCTGCGTTTCTGCGTTTTTTTGCAGATGGATAGATCTGCGTTTTTTTCTCAGGTTTGCTGCTGGTCGCCTGCCTCTTCCTGCCGCTTATCCATTGCAGCCCGAGGTCATCCTTTACAGGTTTGACCCCTGAGATCCCTTCTTCACCTGTCGGCCGCTCTGTTTTCAGGGCAGCAGCACCTTGGAGTGCTGCGTTTTTCTACAGGTGTTGTCTACAGCAGTTTTGCAGCAAGTCTTCAGTATTCAGCAGCATCTACCCCCCTTGTGGTGCTGGCCGCCTATTCTGTGCAGGACAGCAGTAGCCTACATGCTGCGTTTTTTCTCCTACAGGTTTTCTGATGTCGATTTGCTGATCTGAGGCTTGGGTGTACCTATTTCTTATGCGTTTCCAGAATTTGCCCTTTCTACTACCCCGAATACCTCTGTGTTTTCAGATTTACAGCCATGGTTGCTGTGTTTTTCTGACCTGATTGCTGGTAGCTCTACCTTCACCTGGGCTCCTTCCGTTAGACCCGAAGGTACCTTCTCTTCAACGTTTTTCCTCATATGAGGTGTGGAACCTGGTTGGCCTGAATTTTCAGGTTTGTAGCCTCTTGTTTGGCTGCGTTTTCTTTTCCAGTAGACACAGATCACTTGCAGATTGGGTTTCTTGTTTGGATTGTGGCTTTGGAGGCAGTTTGGTACTTGAGGAGGCTACTGAATTTCTGATTTTAGTCAGCGTTTTACTGATTTTGGAGCATCTATACCTGCGTTTTGTTCTTGGCCTACACAGTTACCTGGTTTCTTCGTGTTCCTTGCCTTCTGTTGGCGGTGGAGTGCTGTTCTTTGCTAGACAGCAGTGTTTTGGCTGCGTTTTGCTTCCCAAAGGTGTTTTCTACACTCCGAGGAGGCCTAGCTCCAGCTACTTCACTTGAGGATCAGTTTCGGGAGCTGTTTGTATCTGTGGAGACTTTCTTCTGTGACAGAAGTTTATAGATTTTGGAGGAGAGTAGTGATCTTTTCAGAGATCCTGAGCAAAGTTTATTTTGTCCGAGCCTGTGTTCGTTGCAGTGTTTGTAGATCAAGGAGGGTGTCTTGCCTGTGAGGTGTGATCCTCTCACATGAATCATTTATTTATTGCTGATTCTTGGGATCTGATTCTACTTATGGAACAGTCTTCTGCTATCAGTGATGCTTTTGAGGACTTTGTTACCACTGCAGTTTATATTCCTGCTTCCCTTCCTCATTGTGAGGAGTCTACCTTTGCCTCTCTTTGTGATGCTTCTGAGGATGCTCCTCCCCCTGCCAGTTCTGCAGGTTTGTTATTTTGGAGCATGGTTTTTTGGACCCACCGGGATGCTTTGGATTTGTGGTTGCTAACCATGCCTGGGACAGAGTGATACTTCCAAAGTTTTTTGGATTTGGATCAAAATCAGGTTGGGCTTGTACCAATTTGACGACATCAGTTTTCAGAGGGGGATGTGGAGTCCTGTCATCTTGCGATGCCCACCTCTGTGGTGTGTACTTATGTACAGCATGGGGCAACTCATGGTATGGAGTTTTAGCAGATGGACCCCATCTTTTCTATAGAGTCTTTACATTTTGCGATGTCGACCTTTTCAAAGGATGCTTTTGTACAGCATTTGGCTACCCTTGGTACAGAGTTGGAGCAGATTGACTATATTTCTTTTGAGGGTTCCTGTGAGGAGTAGTTTGCTTCTCCGAGGATTGATTAGCTACAAGATCTGATCTTGGTTGGTTTTGAGGTTTTTCATACCTTCTCCTGGCCGGATACATGACATTCAACTTCGGGGAGTGTTCTTACACTTGGGTTTGGAACCATTATTTGGAGCAGCACGTCGTAGCCTATATGTTTGTTTTCTTCCAGAGGAGCAGTGTACCCGGCAACTTGTTTTGTTGCTTTTGTAGCTGAGTTGCTGAGGAGATTGCTTGTGGAGCTTTCTTGGTACCTATTTCTGCAATCTTTCATCTATGATCGAGGACGGCGTCTCTGGCTTCTTGGAGTTCACTTAGCATCCGGTGCTGAGAGGGGGTGTTAGACATCATCCCATTGTGATCTCATCCTAGGTAGCCCTTAGCCCTTGGGTAGGTCCCATCAATCCCCACGCCCGGCTAAGCCGTAACCCTAACCTTGGGTTAGCACATCCCCTTAACCATGGGTTATCATAACCCTTGGTTATCATTCCTAGGCCCAGTTAGGGATGTAACACATGCGATGTGCCATGTAGGACTTACAGGAGCAGCCCACACCCGGGCAGGATTGGCAGGTTGCAGGTCACCGCCCCCACCGCCAACGAAGTGGGCACCACGCTTTAGAGGTAGAGCCGGTGGCAACAGTTCCTACGGCAGGCAGACTTTTACGAGCATTTAAGAGGGCAGGGAAGAGGGGAGGTGATACAAGAGGAAGACAGGGAAGGTTAAGGGAGGGCTGTGGGATGTAGAATAGTGGGAGGGGGCTCTATACAGCCGAACAGCCCATTTGTAAAGCTGCTGCATACCCAGTTGTTAACCTACTAGCTCTTTCTTGTTCTCCTCTAATGTGCTTGAAAGAGGAGCTACACAAAAAGCAAGTCTTCTCTGCTTTCTCAACATGTGGGGTAAAAACAAAAAAGCAAGGTTGGGTGAAGCTTCATCACCTTAGCAAGGTTCTTACGCTTTTACATGTCGACCCCCCGTTGAGACGCTTGCGTCCCAACTTGCCAGGCTTCTAGCCCTTTCCAACACTCCGTTGGTTGGCAAGTTGGGAAAGACCATGTTATTGAGCTTGGCCTTAAAAACTTAGTACACTACCCAGCTTTCATAGTTTGTGAGTGTCATTGCCATTGTGGTATGCCATAAACCAGCTTGCAGCCTTATGCCCTCATCAGCTTATGCCTTGGCCCCAAGCTATGTGATGTATTGGAGCATAACTAACTGCATGATGGATGTGGCATTTGAATCCCTTGTTGCTTCGTTTTTTACTGTTTTCAGTATGGTTGGGGGGTTGCCATTGTGCGATTATTTGATGCTTTTTCTTTCTGTATTGTTGCCTGACAATTGTTGACAAGTGTTTCCTTGACAATTTGGTCCGACAAACAGCCAGATAGGAGTCCGGCGCTTCCCAAGTTTGGTGCTTGGGATGAGAAAGACCCCTCTTCTGGTGAGGGCTTTACGGTCATCTTCAATCAAGCACGCAACGAGAAGAAAACAGGTGGACCTGTGCGTCTCGAAAGTGAATCTCCTGCAAGAATGGAGTATGGTAATGCATACAAACAGTCCCATCATGCAACTCAAAGGAAGTCTTCGGTAAGCACTTCTGCAATGTGGCTTGTTTTGATGCCTCTTCGGCTGGATACAGATATACGCCCCCTGCCGGTCTCACAGGCAAGGGGGTTGGGTGGGTAAGATTGTCCATTCATCATTGAAGGGCAGCCAAGATGCCCCCAAAGCACCACCACCACCACCACCCACCTACCCAGTCAACCACCCCCCCTGATATCTGTAACCAGCCTTAGACCCTAAGCGATCTGAATGGACTTATTTGATTGGCAGCCTCTTTCTGTTTGGCCTTGTGCAGAGCTGGGCGTGCTGCTTTCAAGAACCGTCTGTAGAGTAAGGGGTACATGTTTTTCTCTCCATATCAGCACTTGAGAGTAGTCTAAGCTGATGAATCCATGTCGGTTTTCTACGGTTTGATTTGTCATAAACAAACAAGGTTTTGAGTCATGTTAAAGTATTGACATCTAAATTTTGTGTGGCAGAGTCAGAGCCATTTACTTGTGGTGGTGTGGCTGGTTCTTCCTCTCTTACAAACTCAGAATGGCTTTTCCTTTTTTTTTTTGTGATAATGCCATTTTCTGTACTATATATCAGGTGTCACAAATCTTAATTCATTTATCCCATGATATATCATGTAGTGTATTTGTATATGATATTCTAAAGATGCATGAACCGCTTGATGTTGACAAGCGGTGGGTGTGTGCTTAGAAACGGTTTCCAAGTTGCATGTACATACACACATTGTACGGATTGTGTGTATGCATGTATGTACGGACTATATATATGTACGTACGTATACATACACATACATAGTATTTACGTATGCACACACATAGATACGTTTTGCTTGTATACACATGTCTAACACTACATACATACACACGCATGTACTTACATATGGACATACATACGTATGTATATGAGAGAGAGAGAGAGAGAGAGAGATTGGATGGCCAATGAACGAGATTGGACAATGATGAGAAAAAACGAGCACAAGTTGGATCTTTTAGTACGAGTAAACAGGGGGGCATTTAGTTGAGGAATTTATGTAGAAATTAAAAAAAGGCCAAGAGAGGGAAAGAAAGAAAGATTTGATTTACAGCTATAAAAGACTCGAAGGGTCTATGAGATTAAAAGATGTTACATATGATCCATGAGTAAACTGTATGTCAAGAACATGGAAAAGAAAATAGTTGCACGAGGCCACTGTATGCGTTGACCCTATGTGTATAATATAGTCAGCATGAAAAGCTTTAGTATCATCCTCTCCTATGGCTTTGTAGAGGGAATCACCAGTTGGGGAAGAGATGCTCGGTGATGTTACGGAATGTCTCGGGTCTTATCCAACATTAATACCATACCTGTCTCACCCAATAATTGTATTCTCCTCCATAATAGAGCAGAGGGCAGTGATCATGTCCACCTATGTGAGGTCTCTCCATGTCACTAGAGTATGTCCTGGATTGTTAGGGAAGATTGAGAAACCTAGGGATGGGGGCGTATGGCTCCTAAATCCCTATTGCTCTCTCTCTCTCTCTCTCTCTCTCTCTCTCTCTCTCTCTCTCTCCATGGACAGTTTTGTATCACCCCTAGTGAGATAGCTATGTTTATGTTTTGTTTTTGTTTTATTTTCCATTCCATGATGAGATATGCCATGGACATTATTGTATCACTTTGGTCTTATGGGCCCATTGGGTCTTTAGTAGATGCTTAATATATCTTTCTTTCTTCTTTTTCTCTCTCTTTCTAGTGACTCCATAGTTGCATGGGGCTAAAGGGTCCCAAGCTTTGGTATCTAGTCAATGGCTTGTGTGATCGAAGCCTGAGTGGCATCCTCTATTGCAAGCTGATGTAGTCTAAAGAAGTCTATAATGGAGGTCTAAGAAGCATCTCGTTGGCTCTAACTCCTTGGGTGCTGTTTGAGCATGACCTCTCAATGACAATGAAGCTCTAGTAGGTACATACCTAATCATCTTTAATTCATATTATGCATAATGCACGAGAGGATTGAAAAAGACAATATAATCTTCCATGAATCTTTTAGTAAGGTGGGCATCTAAACATATAGTGCTCCTTTGTTTCCACCTCCCCGGTCATGCATACCTTGCATATATGTGCTTTCCATGGAATGGTGTGCGCTCTGCCAGACTCACTACGTAGACAATCTGGTGATACTGTCATTGACAGAGCAAATTGGGCACAATTGTGTCTCAAGACCAACCGTGAGCCCATCCCTCCTAATCTATCCACAAATGATAAGATTCAATTATATACAGCTTGAACAATACTACAGGAGAGAGCACACAACCTTGTTTGATGGGTAATAGTGCTATTGATGTCCTTTGTGAATTACTTCCTTCTATCATTCTATGCTATGTTTTAAACTACAATGTATGTTGTTTACAAGTAATTCAATCCTATGAAGGTGTTTTGCTTTGATAAACTAGGTGGTTGGCCTGAGTGTGCTTCCTTGAGGAAGTGGAATTGGAGGCAATTAGCACATTGGAAGAGAATCTTTTCCTAGAAATAGAAAGTAGAACAAGTAGGGTGTAAAATATTAGACTGCAAGGAGAAAGCTAAGACACTTTTACTCAAAGGAAAGAAATGGAGGAGACGAAGAATTTCCAATCACTAATGTCAAGATTGCTACACCTATTGCATTAACTCCTTGTCCGTGCATGGGTAGTAGACGCCTTCAAATTCTACCTCCATGTAGGATCCACAAATGTGCACACATTTCCAATATCTTCATGTGTAAGACTAGCCCACTTTACTTGTTATATTCATCTTGATAGTTTTCTTTTTGGAAAGCTCCACATACACATTATGCTTCTTCATAATTTGTTCATTTTTATAAAGTGAAACATATGCCATGTTCACTAGATTAATTAGACCATGTGTTTGTGATTTTTTGATTTACACCCCAAACAAAGATTTGGACACTTGTTCAAATTTAATCCTCACATATACATTAACCCAGCATTAATATCCATGACATAGATTTGAATGAGTGATAAATCTAGAAATTCATTGGACAAGTAACACCCATGCACAAGATGTCTACTATTATCTAGTGAGACTTAGACAATTGACTAAATCCAACAATCATATCTATCCAAATATGTTAACAACTAACTATATGACTAAATTTAATTGTATATACTAAAAGATATATAGAGTACTTAAGAATAATGGAAGCATGTGTTTATGATTTTTTAATTGAGCTTTGATCGATTGACTGAATATCTTCTACTTTTTTTTCTATAACACCTATGCATAAGAAGTCATCTAGTGAGATTTGGATAACTAACCAAATCTAACATTTGAAACCATCTACAATATGTGGACAACTGATCATATTACCAAATTAAATTTTATGTAGTGAAAATATATCCAATATTTGAGATAAATTATATGTGTTTACGATTTTTTGATTGAGTTTTGGTCGATTTGACAAAATGTCTTTCATTTTTTTTTCGTTAGATAAAGTATATCATAGATGTGTTATCGAAGATAATGGATAACATAGAATTTGATTACAAGGGATGTGATAGGCCAAATGTAGGTAATACTGGACTTTAAATGGATTATTGTTAGAACATTGCTTCACAAAGTCAAATAAGCATACAAGCTTACATTGTGGAAAACAATGGATTATACTTCATCTAGGATGCATAGAGTTTTTAGCCAATCTATTTATAAAGTTCCATGTTGAGATATGGTCTACGGCTTTACATAGAAATGTCGTGCATATGGTGGAAACTTTATAATTGCATATAGAAAGATAATTACCATTTTTTATTGTGTGGGGATAGGAGGAGTGATATGTGTATGATCATGAGAAGATATTTAGGCCAGAAAAGACAGGTGTGGAGGCCATGTTCAAACCACTTAAAAAGGTTTGGTACCAATAAATGCACAATTCTATGTAACAAGGATAGTTCTCATTGATGATAGTCCAAATAAAGGATGTGCAAGTCTACCAAGGAATTGCATTTTTCAACTCAAATTTTATAACATTAATGCATATGGCAACACATTGGAAGACTTATATAGATACTTATGTCGTTTGGATATGGTTGGTGACATCCATACAATGATTTCTTTTGGTAGATATAGGTAGTCGCCAGTCCAACAAGGACATCCCTTCTATGAATACTTTTGACACGTGTTTATAGTGTGGGAGGAAATATCCAAGGGATGTGCAGCCTTAGTATGTGATGAAAATGACATAATCGGTTCATGCCAAGGTGTTATTAAACATGCAGCATGTGATTCTAAAGTTACATTTTCAAGAACAATACACTCCCCTCTATTGACTCTAAGTATTGTACAATTAACGATATTGAAAAAAATGCCACCAGTGTCAAAACTAAATAAAATGTTGCAATGCTCTATCCCGAACAACTAGGTTATAAGAAAAGGTTCATCACACAGGAGCTACATCTAAGGGTTTCATATCACAAGTCCAAGTATACTACAATAAACAAAAATTGGGTTCTTTTATATTATTTAACCTAGTGCAAATAGTAATAATCATGGATTTTGTTATTTTCAACGCGGGTAAGGATATTTGATGTCTCTTTCCTTTACGTTTACAATAGCAACGTCGGTGACAACCATTGGCTAGTTCAAAATAGTGAATTCTTCTATATTAATGAGGTTGCCTTCATGGTTAAGAGCTCGACAATTGTGGGTGTGAGCTAGTCAAGGGATATTACCCAATCAAGTGTTCCTCTTGGTCGAGCTTTGTTGTACTACTGAGGATCTAAATTTCTTCATGATGATTGAAATTTGTTGTGTTCCATGCATCTCAAATCAAGAAGGTACTCCATGCTTGAGGACCCAAGAGTTGATCTTGAAGAGGATCGAGTATAGATCATGGGTGTTGTTTGAGATGGAAATATGGTGGTTACATAAAAACAAACTCACACATCAATCAATAAACTTAGATATGGATATGTTTTTGTTAAATAGAATATGTAACCAGGAGATGAGCGCTTTACCGATTATGAGTTTTGACTCCGATTGCACCCTCTTCTCATCCTAGTTTTTTAAATCAAACAATTTATCCTTGCCGTAGGAGTGTGAAAGGGGGGTTGAGAAGATCTAGAGAGGGAATAGAGAAGGACGGGGAGGGACTACCAAAAAGAGAGAGAGGAAGGAGAGGGAGAGAGTGAGGGAGGGAGCTGGGAGATAGGGAGAGCGAGAGAGAGCCGAGAGAGGCTTGGCAAGGGAGAGTTTGGCGAGGACGGAAGGGTGAGGGAGATTTCAAGGGAGTTGATAGGGGGTGAGCGAGGGAGAGAGAGACTGTCAAGAGGGTGAGTGAGGGGAGAGAGAGAGGCTATCCCAAGTGAGCGAGGGAGTTGACAGGGGGTGAGCATGGGAGAGAAAGAGGCTCTCACTCTTACTACGAGGGAGTGAGAGAGGGTGCTGTAGGGAAGGGGGTAAGTTTCTTGTGAGAGGAGAGGGAGTGTATTTGCTGTTGAGAGGAGAGGGAGTTTTATAAGAGCGGGAGGGGGCTGGGGTAGCTACGCATGTGCATGAGTGAGAGGAAGAGAGAGGAGAAGTCAATGGTCTAGTGGCCGGTGGAAAGAAGACACACGTTCTGCGCAGCTGGCCATTGGGAGAAGAGACAAATGAGAGACGGGAAAAATACATACATGCATACATATATGTATGTATGTATATACATATATATGTGTGTGTGGATATATATATATATATATATGCATGTATGTATGTATGTACATATGCATGTGTATACATATATATATCTATATATATACATATACATACATACATACATACACACGCGCGCACACACACACACATAAATATACACACACACACATATATATGCATATATATACATATATATATGTGTGTATGTGTGTGTATATATGTATATGTGTGTGTGTGTGTATACATACATATATATACATACATAACTATTTATGTATGTATAAAGTGTATATATATATGTATATATATATATATATTAGCACGGTTGCATCACAAGATGGAGGCTCAGTGTTTTTAGTTATAGCACTAAATCCGGATCTAAAGTTTGAGACATGAATTTTTTTTTCTCTCTAGTGATCAATATTCAAACAAATTCCTTTTAGGGGTTTGTACCTAACACAAGATAGTCAGAAAGGTCTGTGAGAGTGATACAATGATACCATGGGTATACTAAAAAAAGTAACTGAAAGAGAGAGAGAGAGAGAGAGAGAGAGAGAGAGAGAGAGAGAGAGAAAGATAGAATATTATTATTTAATTGAAGAAACGAATAAAAACATGGCAATATCCAGTCTTTTTTGGCGTGAATATTAATTAATGCCACTTACGTGGCATTAATGAACATAACCTTACAATACATAAAGGAAACACATAAGAGAATCCTTCACTTTAATAAGGCACGAAAATGTTCATGAAATGGCCATATCTTTCTCCACCATTTTGAACATTCATCTTACATTGCTCTAAAACAAAGTCAATTTATTTACATGATGTCATCAACACTCAACGATAGGAGAGAACAAATGAAAGCATGAACATGCAAAACAACAAAAAAAAACCCTCCGAGAAAATACAATGTAATCTATAAAAAAAGCAAGCATCATCCTTTGGTAAGCCCACATATTTTCTAGTGGTAAGAGAAAGTGATGAAATTTTCTCCATTTAATAGCTGCTTGTTTAAACTTTTGCAGTTCTTTCACATATACACATGTAGTTGTTGTTGTAGTCTTCTTCTCAAAGAGATCTTTTTCAACATCTACTATTATTGGGTTCTGACAAGTCGTTGGCTTGTTATATTCATCATTGTTTACTCCATGATTCTCTTTTGCTGAATATTGATTCTCTTTTGCTTGAATATTGTTTGCATAAATACCTTCTTAGGCATGTCCATGTAGAAGATAGTCTCAATGTCAGTGCATTGGGTTAAGTGTGATATTTTCATCACTTTCCAAATTGATGCAGCTCGTCTTCTATCCATGCCATTACCTATTTTAGATATAATCCATGACGCATCATGATAATATTTTCCTGTGTATCATTCGAAGTAGAGTATTTTCGAGTGTCATGCCAAACTTGTTGGGCATGTAATTCTCCATAAACACATATGCACACTCAAAACAGATTCATTGGTGAACAAGCACACTTTATTCTTGAGATCACCTTGACCATATAGGGCATACAGTTGGCGGCCAAGTGTTATTTCTTCAGACGAAACATTATGGCAAAAAAATAAGAAGTAGCTTTTATGAAGATCATTTATGCAGTAACCAAGCACACCCTCGAAAGTGTGTATAAGGATTTACCGCAAACCTCTGCACATCGCCAAGTCTCCTTCGGGTTTGATGTACTCCCATTGCATGTACCGTTTTATCAACTTCTCAATGCTTATAAGGGTTGGTGCCATGAGACTAACTACCATTTGAAAGTGAAGGTGGTTTAGCGTTCCCCCTTTCTCTAATGCAAACATGCCTTTATGACATTCCATATGGATAAACTCCTCAAGAGACTCACACTGCAAGACATCTATGTCACCATTTCCAATGCCGACTGTGATGGAGGCTTCAAAGACCCTATTTTTTTGGTAGTCTGAAATTTTGGGCACTTGCTCACAGACGGATCGGACAGAATCTTCTTCTCTTTCGTATCTTTTGGAGTCTTAAAAAAACCTAAATAAAAAATAATATATAATTAGTCGTGCAATAGAGCTTTACACTTGTTTAGCGAAGACAACGAATTGATACTCGTCGATGATTGTTTAACACAGATAGAGGTTGACGCTTATTTAATCATAAATATTTAAGGCATCAAAATGTTTACGAGGTGGTCTATTAATTAATTAGTTACATGAAACAGTTTCACCCTTGTTTAACAAAGACAAGGGATCGGCATTCATTAAGCAAAGGCCAATCATTGTTTCACACACAAAGAGATCGATGCTCATTCACAGAGACAACAGTAACATTAGGCGAAATATGAACTCTTATTTTTTCCCCTTAAGGATTTCCATGCCTCCTCTCTCTAGAAAAATGGGCTCATGGTAGTGAAATTTTTACAAATCAACCCAAAAGTGAGCGGAGTTTGGACATTTGGAATCTACTCTTCGAGACCTTTCCAATGATATATAGCATGATGGGAAATTTTGCATATTCAAGAAGTCCCCAAATTGGTGATGACATGGCATGTTACATGCCAAGTCATCACCAATTTGGGGACTTCTTGAATAATTAAAAATTTTCATCATGCTATATATCATTGGAAAGGTCTCGAAGAGTAGATTCCAAATGTGTAAGCTCCGTTCACTTCTGAGTTGATTTGCAAAAATTAGACCATTTCTCTAGAGAGAGGAGACGTGGAAATCCTTAAGAGGGGCAAAAATGAGACTCCATAATTTGCCTAATGAGATACTTGACAATCTAGTTTTCCTCTTAACAGTAAGCATGTTTCTCATGGAGGGACCTTCAAATGGCATCAGCATCCTAGAACATGGACGATTTGGAGGAGGATGATTTCTTTATGTAGTAGATGTCATTTGCTCAGGTTTGTGGAAAAAAAGACAATGTGTCGATGGACCAGGCAACGCATTCATTACATCATGCAGAGGAAACCTTTTGGGTGCCATCGTTACGATGACAACACGAAGAAGAATGACACATTATAAATAATGGCAATCCCAATGCCTGAAAAAGAAACAGTACACAAAAATATACCCAACGTGCTGCATGCACAGGATCGTCATCATCTAGAACCTTCAACACGATTTGCACAACAAGGAAACAACATGGTGATCCTTGTAGAATCGAAGCAAATGTGTAGATACCATGGATAGTTAGTGGCGATGGGGAAGGAAAGAGCATGAGAAGCGAAAACATGCAAAGCTTGTAAAGGTCACCTTTAGTCATATAGGTTGAACTTTAGTCGTATTAGGTTAATAAATTAAAGTAATTGATTAATACCACCTCGTAAACGTTTTGGTACCTTATTTCAAATTAGATGTACTATAATAAAATGATTGTTTAGTTACTACAAATTTATTGAACACTTTTATATTAATATAATATATTAATATATTGAGCAATAATTACTAATATAAAAAGTCACAACTATGAGTGAAATTGGTGTGATAACCCCTGCATGCTAGGGTTTTTGCTTGCAGGTTCCCTAACCTCTGCCCCTTCCCCTCTCGGCTCTTCGTTTAGCCTTCTCTTCTCCAGCTAGTGTCCCCCTCCCTTGGGTGCATGGGCACTGAGTGGAGGGGAACCCCCACCCTGCTCAGAGCATAGAGCACAAGCTCTGGTCCAGTGGCTACGCAGAACTCGCCCCCCTTCAAAATCGTGCAGACTCCATCCTACTAGCAGCAATATCCTCAGTGGCCCCCTGCCACACAGACTCAAATCGAGAAGCAATGATGAAGTATGAAGAGGTTATTGAAGATTTCATGGCCATAAAGAAACAACTGGAGGAGAAGATGGAAGATATTGCAAACCATGATGACCTCAGAGCTCAAATGTAGATCGTGAGTAGGGCTGAAATGAGGAGAGAGGAGGAGATCTCTCTACAACATACCAACCTTTTTTTCAAAGACTGGTGGGTTGGGAAAGCTGATTTGCCAACCCCTGAGATGTTTAAAATGCTAAAAGTTAAATAGGCTAAGGATAAACTTCCTCATCTTCAAGATCCTAATAACCCCCTCAGCTGCTCTGAGGAAGGGAATAGAACTAAAGTCTTCAACCACTCTAACATCTTTAGCAAAGGGGGAGAGATTTCTAAGGACCACCTCAACTGCATTGCCATCATAGGACAGGCTAGAAAACCAACTATTCCAAATTGTATCTCTAAATCACTAGAAAACAATATGTCAAGAGAGGAAATGGGTAAGGCCATAGACAGCCTAAAGGTGAGGAAAAGCCCAAGTGTTGATGGTTTGCCCTCTGAATTTTACAAGACTTTCAAGGATACCCTTTCGTCACCTTTATTAGTTGTGTGGCAGGAAGCTGTCTTTTGGGGCTCTTCCCCTTTCAATTATGAGAAGGAGGACCTTACTAACTGGAGGCCCATCACCATGTTAAACTGTGCTTATAAAATATATGCAAAAGCCCTTGCTTTGAGGTTGTCCAACAAGCTTAAAACTGGATTAGACAGGAACAGAAGGGCTTCATAAAAGGAAGGTACATCCTGGATGCAATCATCACTCGGTGGGAGGGCATGGAATATGCAGAAGAATCTGAACAAGAATACATCTTTTTTAAAATAGATTTTGATAAAGCATATGATAGGCTTAGTTGGCATTATGTATTGGAATCCCTTAAGCAAATGGTGTAGGTCAACACTTTGTTCAAATGGTGAGTACCCTATTTGGTAATGCCACTGCAAGGGTTAATGTGAATGGTGTGCTCTCAGAGGCCTTCCACCTAACTAAATCCATTAGACAAGGATGCCCTTTATACCCTCGTCTCTATGCTATTGCTGCTGATGGACTGAATTGGCTGATTAAAGAGAGGATGGACAAAGGATAAATGAATGGAATTGCTCTCCCCAATGGTAAGCAACCATGCACTCAAATGTTTGCTGATGACACCAATGCCATGGTTGCCAACAATGAGCAAAGTATAAGAAGCTTCTGGGAGTGTCTGGATGTCCAGAGCATCTGGATCTGTTATTAACCACCAGAAAACTGGGATAAGGACCCTTATTGAAAAAGCCTCCTAAATGGTTAATCCTATCTGGATGTAATACATTGGAGGATGGTGTGATCTTCAGACTACTGGGCATTCCTATGGGGTTCAGAGTCACTCTCAAGCAGAGATGGCAATGGGTGTTAAACAGAATTGAAGGCAGACTCAATAGATGGCAAAAAAGACAACTCAATCTTGGAGGCAGAAAGATGGTAATCAACCACTTCATCATCCCTTATGTTATCTATTTCCTAAGCAAATGGAGACCCCTTGAATCTGATTTACTAAAATTCATAAGATTGTGTAGGAATTCCCTATGGCGAGGGGACCACTAGATTTAAAAAATCCCTTAAGTTAGGTGGGACTGGTGTTGTTTGGAAACTAGCAAAGGAGGTCTAGGCCTCAAAGATGTTACTAATCTTGCTGACAGATTGGCAGCTAAATGGATATTGAGAAGCTTCCTCCACCCATCTGATGACTGGGCTTGGCTAATCAATAGGAACTCTGACCAATTCCAACTCAAGCACTTCCCCAAATGGAAGAACCTCCTCCCACTCACAATCATGGCAAGTAAATTTCAGATAAAACCTGCTCGCAGCCAGCTTGTATCATCTCTTTGGTTTGCTTGGAATGCTGTAAAGGCTGACTTGGTCCTATCTGAGAAACCTAGTTTCACTTGGGGAATCCATGGTAGAGATTCCCTCTGGTGGCCTTGCATTCCCCTCCCTCTAGTTGATGCTGCCCAGGCTGAGTGTGCTCTTAGGATGCACAAGATTGGTATATGCAGTTGGTGGGATATCTGGGACTAGGACAATAAGTCCTGGATGTCCAGAGCTGATCTGATCAGAGTGTACAATGAGTCGAATGTAGAGCTTGACCTTATTGGGAAAAGGATCAGTTTATGGAGCATTATTGATTCTTGGCTTCTTTCAATTAGAGATTTGCCACACCCCAAAGCATTCCAATGGAAGACTCAGGTTGATATCTTTCCCATTCCCTCCAAATTGTGGACCCCTCCTATTCACTGCAAACTTAACAAGAGGTGGAAAATATGTATGGATAAATCTCAATGGTACTTTTTGTTTGGTAAGCTGTGGAACAAATATGTGGAACCTACGAAAGTCTGCCTTGCTTGGCTGATCATGCATAGAGCCCTTTGGACACAGCAAAAAGCCCTCACAATAAATGTTGGAAATGGGAAATGTCACAGATGCCATGAGTTGAGAGGATGACATGCACATCTTCATTCACTGTTCCCTTGCAAAAAAGTGCTTTAACACCTTGGCTGGATGCATTCTAAATTGGAATGGTTACTCCTTAGATTGGAAAAATTTGTTACTAGGAGATAGCATTGGGTGCACCATGGAGTTATGGGTAGTTTTTTGAACTGAAATGTTGTGGTGTATTTGGTTACATAAATTGGAGGTCATGTTTAATAGCAATCCTACTAACAAGATCTGGCTGAAAGAGAATTTGGTTCATGCAAGTGAAAGATACATACAAAGAAGGCTGAAGGATCTGGACTCTCAATTAGGGAAACTTCACAACAAAGCTAAAGACAAACTTCACAAGGTGAGTCAAGCAATTGAGGATATGTTGATAAGAGAGACTATCATTTCTAAGGATATTGTGCTTATTAGAGCTCTTTATATGTTGTAACTTCTTTCTCTAATCTCTTAATATAAGCAGCCTTTATTTAAAAATAATAATTAGTAATATAATATTGAACAATAATTAGTAATTTTGTATCGTGCGCGCGCGTGTGTGAGAGACAGAGAGAGAGAGAGAGAAAGAGTGACCATTGCAAAATTTAAATATTCTGTGGAAAATTTTCTCAAATCTAAAACTCTTATGTAGTGGATTAAAGTGCTAATCTGGGCAAGCAGGTCATAGAAAGTTTTCAAAAAGCCAGAGCGCAAAATGATCAGAGTAATTGAGGTGAATCGGAAATCGGGATTACCCAAAAATGTAGCAACTGCCAACCGATTCACGAGTCTTTTTGAGTACTAATAAAGAAATTAATCCTGACAGGTTTTTAAGCAGCATACAGGATGTGGGTCAGTCACAGAAAACATTACTCTCTCAAATTTCGAGCCTTATAAGTTTTAAAATTTTTCTTGAGAAACTAAACTATCATTAAAATGCCTTAAAATTTGATTTTTTTTAAAAAAAATCGAGAAGATAAAATTTAGAGGTTTAAA
Source organism: Cibotium barometz (assembly GCF_041138505.1). NCBI lineage: Eukaryota > Viridiplantae > Streptophyta > Polypodiopsida > Cyatheales > Cibotiaceae > Cibotium > Cibotium barometz. Next base: position 36,438,811 of record NC_141069.1, on the reverse strand, counting down.
AAAAAACAGAAATGTTGCTGTAGCCACTGTGGATTAAAGGGTTAAATACAAAGCTTTTATGGTGCTAATTAAACAAGTTTAGAGATCAAATGACCCAAAAACGAACACAATGATTATTGCTTGAACATCAGGTGGTCTCAAGTGGATTAAGGAGCTAAGTGGCAAGCTTTGGGGGAGCTAATTAAACAAGTCAAGAGGATACATGCTCAATTTTAAAAAAAGAGCATGATTAGAGGCATGATTACAAAGAAGTGGGCACACTTTGGGGTTGATTAAACAGGTTATAAGGATCAAATCTAGCTTTAATGTTGACCAGTTGGGCAAAGTTGGGACCAAAGTAGCTTTTACCTGCTGAGACGCCATCACCAAGGTCAAGATCAATGTAATTGACATAGGCAGATCTAGAGAGGTTGTAGGAGACGAAGGGGGCCATGTAATTATAGAGCCCATTAACCCATGTGATTAGTGCAGAATCAGGTGAATTAGCATCACTAGACCATGTTGCTTGGTATTGGATGACAAATAGATTGCCTGCCCTATATGGAAATGCTATTGCATTTGAGCTTATTTGAGCCATTATGCCCCCATAAGGCTCAAAAATCATCCACCCCCTTGTGTTTTGCTCCAGTATGTTGAATGCACCCCCTATTGCTTGCTTTGTTAAGGGCTTTGACACATAGTCTGACTTGGCTTTGAAGTAATTCTTGCTTGCTTGCTGCCTGCTTAGCAATGCGCTCGGGCCTGATACCCCGGCTATACTCGCTATCGCCTGCATACATCACACTCTCCATGGTTATACCTCTTCCTTACCCCACATTTTCAACATAATTAACATAGTTAGTGCTCCTCAAATTATCGCATTTAGCATGATTAAAACAATGATTAGCAAGAAGAGAATGAAGGGCACTTACCTGTATCCAATTACCCTGCCGGCAATCAGAGGCAGTCAAGCCGAGTTCCGGATAGAGGGAGTTAATGAGGGCTACTGTTTGATCAATGGTTCCCCAATACTGGCCATAGAAAGAGGCACCCATGTCCATGACTCCTGATGAGTTGATGCCTGCCATGTAGATAGCCACAAAAAGCTCTGGCGGGGCGACCGGGGCGACGCTCTGCCACTTGTACACAAGATCAGTAATGGCCTGCTTGCCTGTCCTCCATACATTGAAGGTGGTCACAACGGAGGGCACTTTCACAAGCTTCAGTTTCCATGCCACCACAATACCCCAGCTGCCCCCACCCCCTCCCCTTAGGGCCCAAAACAGCTCTGCATCAGCAGCACTAACCCTCTTGATTAAGGTCCCATTAGCAGTAATTACATGGGCCTCCAATACATTATCTGCTGCAACACCATACTTTCTAGATAGCATGCCATAGCCACCCCCCATGATGTGGCCCCCCACGCCTATGGTGGCGCATGTACCGGCCGACAACCCATATGATGATGTTGCTGATGATATGGAGTAGTAGAGCTCGCCGAGGGTAGCACCTGCTTCAACCCACACTAATTCACGGGTTGGATTTACAGTAATAGCCCTCATGTTCATGAGGTCAATGATGACAAAGGGCGAGGAGGCTGTTGAGGAGATGCCCTCATAGCTGTGGCCCCCACTTCTAACTCTGAGGGCCCACTTGGCAGCTCGGATGCAGGCCCAGGCCCCTTTCACTTGCTGGGCCGAGGAGGGGAGGATGATGGCCTGTGGCTTGGGCACTCCAGACTCTGTGAATCTGAGGTTTTGGAGAGAGAAATCCAATAGTGTGGTGAAGGAGGGAGAGTTGGATTGGGATGTGGTGAAGTTGAGGATGCCTTTTTCTGTCAAGCAGGTAGCCAAGCTATCGACAGTTGCTGCATTGATGGGTGATAAGAAGGAGAGGCAAAGGAGAGCTATGGAGGCCACAAGGTAGGAACCCATTCTGCTAGAGACAGACAGACAGAGAGAGAGAGAGAGAGAGAGAGATTGCCTTCAGCACCAACCTTGTATAAGGATTTGATAGTAGTATTAGTAGTGCTAATCCTTGCTTAACAGAGGTATTCTGCAGTGGTAATTCTTGGGTGACAGTGTTGGAGAGAGAATAGTCGGATTAGTGGTGCTAATCCATATCTGAGAGTAGTATTAGCAGTGCTAATCTTTGTCTGGTAATGGTATTAGTGGTTGTGTTAGATAAGAAGAGGCTGCATGGATGGTGTCTGATAAGAAGAGGCGAAGGAGAGCTATGCAGGCTACAAGCTAGCAGCCCCTGTTGCTGAGAGAGGCTGTGTGTGTGTGTGTGTGTGTGTGTGTGTGTGTGTGTGAGAGATGGCATGGCAGCAGAAGCATAAATATGCCAACTGCGTCGAACAAAAATAATGAGATGCTCCTCAACAATATCGCTCTTTTTTTAATTTATCATGACCACGTCATTATTACATCATCAATTTAAACATTAAAAAAAACCCCCCAAAAAATCAACACATTGCTTTTCCTTTCGTTGACTTGCTATAGTCAATCTATAAAAGAAACTTTACCACATGCTACATTGTGGAATAAAAGGAATTCTTTATTTATAAATGCATTAGAAAAAAATAAATCTTTTTTTATACAATAAGCAGCCTAACAAAATCTTTAGTATATAAAATTTACAAAAAGAAGCCTAACAAAACGTGTACAAGTAATAACTTGCTAGCAAAAAATATATACAACTTGGGGGTGATTACCCAAAAAAAAACCGCTTTCACTAAAATAAAATAAAATAAAAATAAATAAAATAAAAAAAGGGATAAAGGTGATATTATACCAATTATATAATCCAATTGAAGATGCTGGAATAATGATTTAATCCCCTTTTCATGCCAACAACAATGATAGTTCATGTAAAAGTCAAAACATGTGATTATTTTCTAGATTTTTATTTATTTATTTATTTTGGTTGTTTCCCAAAGCCTGGCCTTAGCACCTTTCCACACATGATCTTTTTTCTGAAATTCACACTCGCACTTTCTATCTGCTTGACCCAAATTTCCAAAAGAAATTACTTTTCCTTCCTCTCACTCACATTTTTACATTCCCCATGTGCAAATATGTGAACACTTGTGCTAAAGGTCCTTCCTTTATGTAATACATAGCACTAGGACCTTTCCCCCCACCGTCTTCCAACATGTGCACATAATGAGTCTCAATACAAGAAAAAGACTCTTGGCAATTTGGACACTATTTCTTCATTCAAGCTCATTCTTTGAAAATTGGACTTTGTATACACTTCCCCCACCGTCCTCATCATGTGCAAATTATGACTCCCAATATAGAGAGACTTTGGCATTAGGAAACTCCTTGATGTAAGTACTACGACTCATCTTTTGAAAATTGGACTTTGCTCATCATGTGCAAATTATGACTCCCAATATAGAGAGACTTTGGCATTAGGAAACTCCTTGATGTAAGTACTACGACTCATCTTTTGAAAATTGGGCTTGACTCTAGATCACTGAAAAGACCACATTAATAACATTTACGTCTCCACTTAGCCTCACATGTAAATAGAAAATGAGTCATGACCCACAAGATTAACACCCTATTTTTTTTGTCTTGCAGCATAGGATCATGTGATGTAATACATGAATTGGATGGTAATTGACAAGGAAAATGAAAAGTTGAAATTATTATTATTATATTTTTCTTTTATGAATTAATGGTGCGTAACAAAATATTGATGGTCAATAAAAATGATAAATAGCCTTTTGTGTAGCCTTCTAGTTGCGTAAGAGGGATTTAAGAATTGTCTTCTAGATCACCAACTCCAGAATATTCCAGCTCATAGGATGAAGATGAAGACAATGTTCCTATCACACCTAGAGTAGAGTTGAGTTCGGGTATTATAGCATCACAACAAAATGCTATGAGAGAATAAATCAAGCAAGAAAAATTGGTGGAGAATGGCAAGATTCTTAATCTTCACATTCAAAAGATTGAGTCGCCACCTATTGATACTCTTCTAAGAAGAAGGCCTAGCTAATACACTCTTGAGGTTATTACAAATGATTATGATGGTATCCAAGCCACTTAAATATAGTGGCTATAAGAGTTGGCCAACTAGCTTATATGGGCCACGTGACAAGAGACTTTTGGACAAAATAAATGCTTAGTTAGCTAGCTTATACAGGTTGACAAGAGACTTTTAGATAAAATATTATATAATTTTCCCTTTCTCTTTAGGTGTCCAATTGTTTCTACGCAATTTGATCCATATTTCAGAAAAATCTGGATCAACTTCATAAGTTTCTTTCATAAGTACAAATGGTTCACTTTCAATAATGGAAATGTTGTTGATATTTGGTCTTCGACTCAAAGCATCGGCAACAACATTTTCTTTTCCAGGTTGGTATTGAATCATAGGTTGGAAACTTTGAATGAAAGATGCCCATTTGATGTGGTAAAGACGGTTAAAAGATTTGTGGAAAAGTCTTGAATGTTGACTATACAAGAGAAGATGAAGTAGGAGAACAGGTTCTTCTTTTTTAGTTGTTGCAAAGGATTGTGTAATTGATTTTCTTATGCGCAGCAAGGAAACCTTCAAATTAGTCAATGTGGGCCTCCAACTCTCTTTACTGCCTTGCAAAACTCTGGTAATCTACTTATTGCTTTGGCACCTTTTCTACAAGCACAACCAACACAAGGTCTAACAAAAGCTCAAGCTCTCACCTCTAAACAACAAGAAATTGTTGCCACCCCAGCTTATCAAAGTAAGTAAGATATTGGAACTTCATCTAAGGGTTAAGATTTGTGCTTTTGATATGTTTTTGGTTGATTTATTCCTTGGAATGCAATGTTTCTTTTTATTCAGGGGAAACGAAAGCAAGAACTCAACAAAAAGAGTGATTGAAGAGACGAAAGGGTTTTTGTAAAAGAAGAGTGCCATGCTCTCTAAAAGCACATTTTGTATATTTTGGGGGCTATGGCCTATTTTTGAAAAGCTAATTAAATACCCTTGTGTGGGGAAGGCCACGCATAAGGGGGGGGAGATTGCACCCAACATGTTCTATTGAGCTAAGTATTTTAATTTTGTTAAGTGTTTGAATTTCAATTAATTTGATTTAGTTGAAGCTTGCGAAGCATTGGTTTTTATGGTTGAATCAATTCTTGTGAATTCTCTACTCTTCCACAATCTATCCTAGAGTAAGATTCCGGTTGCACCTATTCACTTGTATATTTCAACACCTCTTCCACAATCTATCCTAGAGTAAGATTCCGGTTGCACCTATTCACTTGTATATTTCAACACCTCTTCCACAATCTATCCTAGAGTAAGATTCCGGTTGCACCTATTCCCTTGTATATTTCAACACCTCCCCTCAAGTGAATACTCCTAGCACACCTGGACCCTATACCAAGTTTCCCTCTTACTTGATAGTCCGCGACCAGTGCCTCAAGTCCCTAAACTCATAGTCCTTGACACTTTCTCTCTCTATGTGTCTAAGGCTATTACAAGTGCACGTGACCTTGACTAAAGTGCTCACACATACATCTACCACATGGCCTACATCATCGATGGCTCAGAGGCGGTTTAACTCTGCTGGGGTAGGTTACATTGGATTTTGGGGTTTCACTCACTCTGCTGGGGTAGGTTACATTGGATTTTGGGGTTTCACTCACTCTCTCTCTCTCTCACTCACTCACTCACTCACTCTCTCTCTCTCTCTCTCTCTCTTTCTCTCTCTCATAAAAGATGATCTGACTCCACTTCCTTAGGAGCCTCCATGAAGTTTGCTGATGTCATTCCTTCTCCACTGGGTTTGCTGCAGCAGTCTCTTGTTCCTATGTCCATCCTTTTGTGTTTGGGTAAATAGGCACACATTGGGTGCCCATGGGCTATCCACTATTTGCCCATGATCCCATAAATGCATCAATGGCCAAATGTTCCCTTGCTAGTGTCCTGGGATGGAAAACAGGTAGACACCAAATTCCTAAATGCCTTGACTAATATTCTAGGAACCCAACCATGGGCCTAATTAGTGCTTGGAACCCAAGTATAACATTTATAGCTTCTTGCAAGTGGGTTACAACATTTATAGCTGAGACTCTAAGTGCTTTTTCTTGTTGCATACTAGAAATGAGTGGAACAACTCAAAGTAGAACTTGAGGGGTATGATGCCCTTGGATGAGGATTGGATCATGAACATTCTGTGTTATGCATTCTCTAGTCAATTTAAGAAACCACCTCATGCCTAAGATCATGTTTGCATTAGATAAAGGTGTGACTATGAAATCGCACACGTACACCATTTGGATCACTAACCTAGTGCTACTGACTCAACTCTAAGGCGTATGCCTATGCCAAAGCTGGCTATAGCCCTTTCAATTGGAGTCAACTCTAAGTGAGTTTGTTGTGAGCAACTCGCTCCAAGATCACATCCTATGTACTCCCACAATCAAACAAGACTACAACATGCTCACCCATTAATGCAACCATGACACTTAAGGAGGCCTGGGGGACTCCTCGACCTGGATGGAACTCTAATCTTTGTGATTCACAAAATCACTAGGGGATTTCCCTTCTTCTATACTCATACGCACTGTGGGGGAAACCCCTCCTGCTTATCAAGTGCTTTTATGGGAGATGATAAACAATGTTGTGGTCCAAAAAGGCTTCTCCAAGCCAGATTTTTTTGGCTTCATGGCTAATGAGGCTAGAGCCAACTAGAGGGCAGTTAAGATTGTCTCTAATAATGGACCAGAGAATATATTGAAAGGTTGTGAGTGTTCATGTCTTTTTCATTTGGGAACAAAGCTTGAACATCCATACAGTACAATATGTAGTTAGGAATTTTCAGGAAGAGCACAAGCTACTATGTCATCAATGGCATTGTGCATTGAGTGAGGAAAAGGCACTTTTAAAATACAGACACATTAGATCATGGTGGATGAACGGTAAAGTCGCTAATGCAAACTTACCACCAGGCATGGGTTGTTGGCTTAGTTGGTGGAATACTAGATATCCCCATTGGAGGAACATCTTGTAGGGGGTAAGTATTGTTTTCTTGGTTCTCGAAAAAAGAATAGCTTGTATTTTGAATCTAAATTGCCAACTTAACTATCTGGTTATAGAATGCAGTTGGATGATGTAATTAACTTAATTTCCCATTGTGGGATGTCGACGATGCTTGTGTACCGCACATGCCAACCACTAATCTAGCAGAAACAAAGCATGCAAGTTGGTTAGCAGGAGAGGGTTTCAGGGGAACCATCTCTTTATATGATGGAGCTATTTCAGACCTCACTAATGCCCTCTTGAAATCCACAAAAAAGCATGCATTCATGCAAGGCAAATATCATGGAGCAGGTCCCACAATAACAAAGTTGATGGAGAAGGCCAAACATCAAAAGCTCCAAGTCCGTCAGCACTAGCAGATTGGTGGGGGAAGCGTGAGTGGCACACCAATTCATGTGCTACCAAACTTTTTTGGTGACAACATTACTCTTAGCCGGCACGTTGAAAACCCATAGTTATAAATCTTGAGGAAGATAACTCATCACATTATCCAAAGTATGTCACAAAAAATGCAAGAAATAAGGTAGGAGATTAATCTTTCCACCTACTATTCCTTTAGCTACAAGAGGTCAAAAAAATGCAGAGGGAGAGACAACTAAAGCAGAGTTGCAAGAAATTGTGGAGAGTGACATACGCGATTCAATGTGGGCGCTATACGTCGAACATCTCTACACAGTAAGGTAACTTCCCAAGGATGGTTAGGTGGCCAAGATGGCAAGTGCAAAAAGAGCATCAAGAACTGCGGGCAAGGTGTTGCAGCTCCTTCTTTCTATGGTATGAGAGAATGGTCTAGGGGAAAAAGGCATTAGTTCATGTGGTTTTGTAACAACAGTGTGGATCATACTTGGAGAGTATGTAACACCATTTGTCAATCACTTGATAGACCCCGGTTGTTTGGCCAGCGGGACGAGGTACAAACCTAACTGTGGATGACATTCGAGAATTGGAGGCTGGTGGGTTTGTGTTGTAAAAGGGACAATGTCAAGAAGAAAATGATGTAGGCCAATGGTCAACAAGATACAGAAGTGGCATATCAGATATGGCAGCCAAGCGAATAGATTCGAAAATTTCAAGTACAACTACGGTCTTTGAGCATTTGGTCATTAAAGTTGGGCAGATGTAAGTTTTTGTAATTGAGACTGAGGAATCACTAGTGCGCAATAAAAAATACCGGGTGACTATGGAAAAGAATCCATCATGCACATGTACCAATTTTCAAATCTATGTAGGTGTGCTGGACAACCATATTGTGCATGCAAGTACCTTTACTTTGTATATTTACGTATCTTTGGGTTAGATGCGAACCATAATATGTTTATACATCAACCCACTCTAAAAAAGGAGGACCTAATGAGAATGTTCACTAGCAGGAGAACAATGTGAAAAGTACCTAGTACTGTTGATGACATTGTACTGTAGTTTTGAAAAGATCCTTCATGTTGTAATAATAAAATGTTCGACTATTTACCTTACATTTTTTTAAATGTTTTAGTAGGACAATTAATACGGTTATATGTCAATGCCTTGAATATGTTCATTCCATTCATCTACTTTTTCAAAAAGAAGTGGATAGACATGCATGTACTTTTCTAAATTGAGGAAAAAGCCATGCATGTGCTTTTCTAAATTTAGGGAAAATCCAAGTATCTACTTTTCTAAATTTAGTGGGTAACTATGCAAAGTAGCTTTTTGCTTTGTGTATCTATAAATTTGACCCCTGCCTCTTACTCTAATCCTCACTTCTAAATCTTGTTGCCTTCCTCTTCCTCTTGTTGCCTCCCTTGCCCTCTTATTGTATTTCTCTCCCTCTCTATTGTTCTCTTCCTTACAACCCTCATGAGCATCAACTACCTTTATTCATCTCTAATGGCTTCTTCTAATGTCCCTAGCTATACTCTGAAGGAAACCCTGGAAAAGGTTTGCAAATATTTATGCAACAAAATGGGTGGAGATGCAACAGAACATTTCAGAATCACGATAGAGGCCCGCAATCTTTGGACAAAGATGCTAGCAGATGAGCCTATTGATTCTGGAGATTTGTTCATGTGGAACATGAAGACTGAAAGCGCTATCGATACTTGGCGAAGTTTCGGATATATTGCTGAAGAGATGGAGGAGCCCTTACGGGAGGAGTTAAAGAATAAAGTAGCCCAAAAAAGTGTATAAGTGTAGGATCCGTAGGTAGTTATAGTATGTTTTCAATTTCAAACAATGTTAGATTGCAGTAGCCCCCATGTAATAACCTTTTTTAAGAATAAAGTGGTTTCAACTATAGATCGCCATGTCTTTTGTATTAATTGTGGGTTTGTTGCTGTAATGATTAATTATATCATATTTTAGGTTTATTGTATGTTTTGAATAGCAACGTCATGTTTATTGTATTAATTGTGGGTTTGTTGTTATGATTAATTATATCAAATTTTAGGTTTATTGTATGTTTTGAATAGCTGCGTCATGTTCTTATGTCTCTCTCTCTCTCTCACACACACACACACACTCTCTCTCTCTCTCTCTCCCTCTCTCTCTCTCTCAAATAATTATACCATGATCTCAATCATAATTGAAAAATTATTGACCTTAATAAATTTACATTCTTCATGGCTTCTACGCAAGGCATAGTAGATAGCTTGTATGTATAAATCTTGAAATTATTCACCTTGTTAATCGTACTCATCACCTTGTTAATTGTACTCACATGCAAAGATATGACGTCACATGCAAAGGCTTTAAATGCTATAAAATCATGTGCAAAGGGCATGGAGTACCATGCAATCACATGCACATATAATGACATCCAGATGCAATAAACATCCACATGTAATAACATCCAGATGCAATAACATCCACATGTAATAACATTTGGATGAAGAGATTATGTATAGGGAGGGTGGGACAAGGAGAGAGAGGGAGGGAGGGAGAGAGAGGGAGGTTGAGAGAAGAAGAGAGAGGGAGGGTGGGAGAGTGAAAGGGAGGGAAGAGGATGGGAGAGAAGGAGAGAGAGGGTAGTGTGGGACAAGGAGAGAGAGAGGGAAGAGGGTGGGAGAAGGAGAGAAGGGAGGGTGGGAGAAGGAGAGAGAGGGAGGGTGGGAGAAGGAGAGAAAGGGGGGTGGGAGAGAGAAAGAGAGAGAGGGAGAGGAGAAAGAGGGAGGGAGGAAAGAGGGTTGAAGAAGGAGAGAGAGGGTACTGTGAGATGGGTGGTGGTGGGAGAGAGGGAAGAGGGTGGGAGAAGGAGAGAAGGGAGGGTGGGAGAGATGAGAGAGAGGGAAGGTGGGAGAAGGAGAGAGAGGGAGGGTGGGAGAGTGAAGGGGAGGGAAGAGGGTGGGAGAAGGAGAGAGAGGGAGGATGGGAGAGAGAAAGGGAGAGAGGGAGAGGAGAGAGAGGGAGTGTGAGAGAAGGAGAGAGAGAGAGAGAGAGAGAGAGAGGGAAGAGGGTGGAGAGAGAGGGAAGAGGGTGGAGAGGAGAGAGAGGGAGGGTGGGCTAGGCTGGGCTGGGCGGTGGTGGGTGGAGATGGTGGTGGCAATAGTTAGAGAGAGATAGTTCAAGTAGAGAGAGAGGACATCTAAGAAAAGCTCCATCCACCAAGCTCCCTCAAAAATCACACTCTAGTGCAAAAAGCATAGCAAGGGAGAGGGCGGGAACTACATGCATGCACACACCCCACATGCATATATATGTGTATGTATGTAGTACATACATATATACCCACCTATGTATGTACATATATACATTACATACTCATACATATTATAAAAGTTGTATAGTATAATGTTTTTTAAACAGAGAGCAAGTCTTAGACTAAGCCATCAAAATGAGACATTTTTCACCTCATTTCAAGAAAACATATGTAGAAGACAAACACACAAATCTACACTTACTATAGACCTACATAGGTTTGTGTGGACGAGTTAGTTTTAGAAGAGCTTGAAGAGAGTATATTAAAAGCATGTGTTATAAGTTTATGTGGGGTTGTGTTTTGAATTGCATGTATATTTTACATTTGTACGTTTGGCATGGAAAGGAGTATCTATATAATGGGTTTATAAGAATCTATCAAAGGCGAAATATGGTAGCACACACACACACACACACACACACACACACACACACACACATGTAGATACATGTATCACATAGACCACACATGGACAATCACATGCTAATTTGTAAAAGAAAAAAGAGAAAATGTTACCATATAGCAATATGTGGCATGACTCTATTTCTTATATATTAGCCCATGAGGAGGGTCATTGATTGTTTGAGTGAAGTTATAATTAATATTTTCATGTTTGTTTTCTTTAAATGAGTGTGGAGCGAATTTGCAAGAGTGTGAAGAGAGTAAATTGTAAAGTATGTGTTCTAAGGTTATGTGGTGTTGTGATTTGAATTGCATCTATATTTTACATTGTATGTGCAATAACTTTGGCATGGAAAGGAGTATATATACAATGGGTTTACAAGAATCTATTAAGGACATAATATGGCCACACACACACATGTAGATTCATGTATCACATAGATCACACATGGATGCACATGCACAATCACATGTTGATTTGTAAAAAAAGGAAATGTTACCATATAGCAATTTGTGGCATGACCCTATTTCTTAATTAATTTTTAGCCCATGAGTAGTAATATGCTAACAAGTCAAGAGAAGAAGGGTGATTGATTCTTTGAGTGAAGTTGCAATTAACATTTTCACCCCATTTCAGGGAAACATATATAGAAGATGAACACACAAATCTACACTTACTATAGACCTACGTATGTTTGTGTGGACGAGTGAGCTTTGGAAGAGTTTGAAGAGAGTATATTAAAAGTATGTGGGGTTGTGTTTTGAATCACATATATATTTTACATTTGTATGTGCAATAACTTTGGCATGGAAAGGAGTATCTATACAATGGATTTACAAGAATCTATCAAAGACGGAATATGGTGACACACACACACACACACACACACACACACACACACACACACACACGTAGATGCATGTATCTCATAGATCACACAGGGATGCACAAGGACAATCACATGTTACCATATAGCAATTTATGACATGACTCTATTCCTTATATATTAGCCCATGAGGAGGGTGATGGATTGTTTGAGTGAAGTTACAATTAATATTTTCATGTTTGTTTTCTTTAAATGAGTGTGGAGAAAATTTGCAAGAGTGTGAAGAGAGTATATTGTAAAGTATGTGTTATAAGGTTATGCGGTGTTGTGATTTGAATCGCATCTATATTTTACATTGTATGTGCAATAACTTTGGCATGGAAAGGAGTATATATACAATGGGTTTACAAGAATCAAAGGCAAAATACGATCACACAAACACGCGCGTACGCGCACGTAGATGCACATGCACAATCACATGCTAATTTGTAAAAAAAGGAGAAAATGTTACCATATAACAATTTGTGGCATGACTCTATTTCTTAATTAATTATTAGCCCATGAGTAGCAACATGCTAACATGTCAAGAGCACGAGGGTGATTGATTCTTTGAGTGAAGTTGCAATTAACATTTACAAGAGGCCAGCAAAAACACATGTTCACTAGACATACACACATATACATAAGCACGCAAGGCAAGCAAAAACACATGTTTACTAGACATACACACATATTCACACACACTTATATGTATATATGTAAATACACACACACACACACACACACACACACACACACATATAAAGAGAGGAGACTTGGTCCTATTTGTGTGTGTGTGTGTGTGTGTGTGTGTAATGTCTTTATTCTAGGATAACCAATTGTCTTATTATAAATGAAATTTTTATTTCAAATAATACGTACATATTAGATATGTGAATTTCTATTTCAAGTGATGTACTTTTTAGACATACATACATTTACACACACACTTTTTAGACATACACACATTTACACACACATATATATGTATACATACCAATATACATATATATAGAGAGAGGATGTATTTGTGTGTGTGTGTGTGTGTGACAAAGAGAGGGTGAGAGAAAAGTAAGTGTTTTAGGAGGTCTTATATATATGGCAAGCATGGTGTGTTTATATATATATATATATATATATATATATATATGTATATATATATATATGTATATATATATATATGTATATATATATATATGTATATATATATATATGTATATATATATATATAGGTTGTCAAGTTGAGGACCATGAGGCCCAAAATGGGCTTCAAATATAAGGACTTTTTCTCCTCTTCCCATGAGGACAAATCTGTGTTTTTATGCATGCGAGAATACTCTTGCCCGTCGGAGACGCGTAGTTTCAATCAACATGACATAAGCATGGTTTCATGGAAATACAACACTTCTTTAAGTATTTACTTCGCTTGCAACTTGCAATGCCTAGTTATACCACCTCAACAAATTAATTAATTGCCAAACAAAATTTGGCACCCATATTAGGGCCAAGGAAAACCCTCTTATACATAACTTGCCTTTAGCCACTTTACCCACAACCTCAAGTGCACTGTAATTTAAAAGATAAAGTAGATTTGTTTGCCTAAACCCATTGGGCAACATCCTTCTTGGGATAAAAAGCACAGAATTTTCTCTCGCGATGTCCGCTAACTGTGTCCAAGGCACAGTTAGCGGCACTTTAAGCCACCTATCAAAATATATAAGAGTTGGAGTTGAAAATTCTAGTGCTCACAACATACTTTTTTCCTAGCCAGTGAGAGGACAAGGTTGGAGTATAACCGGGCTTCATTAAATCATAATTTTATAATTGGTCAGTTCTACAATCTGTTTTCTTTCAAGAAAAGGTTAGCCAAATTTTTTTGAATTTCAAAATGCCATGTTTTTTTGGAGCACTTCAGATCTGCCCACTCCTATAGTGGAGAGTGATGGTGGCATGTAATTTCACTATCCTCCATTGCAATTAATAAAAAAAAACTTTGAATTGTGGAGGAGGAGCTTTATTTGGGTGCAAAAAGGAGTGGTGGACCGTGGAGGGGATATATGTATTGAGGAGATTCAAGATTCTAGGTAGGGGGGGTGGGGGGGTCAGCTGTTGGATAAGGTAGGCCACAAACGCTCCAGAGAACACATTCTATCTATGGCATGAGAAAAAATAAAACCAGCTTAAGAAAAAATAAAACCAGCTTAAGAAAAAATATTTCTGGAATAAATACTGGAGGTATTCTATCCACTTCGAGGGTGGCGTCTTTCGATTGGAGCTGAGCTCTCTGCCTTCTGCGCTGCCTTCTGTCTTTCTTGCTTTTCTTTGGCTGGTTTTTTCTTGTACAGCCACCTATCTTAGCTCGCTCCACGCAGTGTTGGGCTTTTTTTCCCTGCTCCTGTTGCTCGCCCATCTCTGCATTTGTTGCCTTCCATGAGTCGGGGAGATTAAGATGGGTATCTAAGCTCAACCCTTACGAAGAGGGGCCTAATTCTTGCAGTAATCCTTTCACATCCATCTCTTACTTCAGTGATTATGTTAATCTCATGGCTCAATGACCTGCTAATCTGGCTTATTAGCCTCCCTCTGCTCTAAACCCTTGTAGACATGGGGGGGCTGTCACGATGCCCTACAATGTAACTCGAAATACCTGCAGGCAGAGCAGATCCTAAATACAATTCTGTGCTGTAACTCTTAAAAGTTCACTTTGAATGCCCCATGGAGGCTTCTACATACTGCAGCAGTCCACAAAGTAAAGCATGTTTAAAGTCTCTGCCCAACCTTGGATGCCATCCTTTGAAGAGGCACACCTTTCATGTATGTGGGGTCCATTCTAGAAGCACGTCTTCGAAGCTTGGAAATCTCTCGAGGCCTTCAAAGCAATCAGATCTATCAATGCCTCCCATGTGTTATAAACTAAAGTACTTATGCTCACATGGAGCCAGTTGCAGCATGTGGTTCAGGATGCATGCCCATAGGGATCCTACTCATGGAGATATAATGAGAAACAAGGCAAATTTATGCACCTGGAAATCAAGTTGGAATCCTAAGTACAGTAGGTTTATGCCGCTTATGGCTATGTTATCGTCGTTTGCAGAGGCAGATGAGGGCAACCTGGGTGAAAACTCTGGAGAAAAGGATGTCAAATATTACATGGACAACATGTCACTTGTAATGAACAATGATGAAAATGAAGTCGATGGGGAAGCTGATGCGAAAGGAGCAGGCTCAACTACTGGAATGGCAGAAGCTTTCAATATCTCTTCTAGAACAGCCTTTGGTATCACAGCCGCAGTATCAGTTGCGGCACTTCTGCTACCATTGATGATGAACTCTGTCACGGGTGGGTTAACCTTGAAAACCAGTGTGCTCTCTTATGTTACATTGCTGTGTGGATTCTACATGGCCTGGAACATTGGTGCCAATGATGTGGCCAATGCAATGGGCACCTCTGTGGGCTCAGGTGCCCTTACTCTCCGTCAAGCTGTGCTGATAGCAGCAGTTTTGGAGTTCTCTGGAGCTTTTCTAGTGGGTTCTCATGTTAGCCACACCATGCAGAAAGGGATCTTGATGGCGGGATTTTTCAATGGCAGGGATTCTTTGTTGTTTTCCGGGATGCTTTCATCTCTTGCTGCTGCAGGCACATGGCTGCAGGTAAGCTTGTTTCTTAATGGGCTTGCTAATGTTCTCTTAGTACGAGGAACTGTAGTTTTTTATAATGTTCTTTCTCTCAAGTAGTCAGTTTGACTTGTCAAACAGTAATGTGCTTCCTCATAATCTCTTCCTCTTGGCATGTTTCTATGTGCAACTTTTGCGATGAGACCTCATGCCCCATAGATATCTTGAATGTGCAAGATAAGTGACCCCCCCTAGGTACTGTGGCATGTTGGTGAAATTGACAATATGGGACTCATCCTGAGCAGGAGCATGCGAGGTTGTATCCATGTGTTCTCGATATATGGCTGTTTAAGTCCATCTCTGGTAATATCTTTCTGCTTGTGTCTGGACAATTCAAGATGCCAAAGTGGCGCATTTTGTCAGGTGGCTGTGGTGGACGTGTGACCATTCTGATGACATGTGTGACAAGGGTACATGGAGACAACAACATGTAAGAGTAGGGTTGAGAAGGCGTACAACAACACACCCTCACTGGGTGTCATGATGGTCTGCAATCCTTGCATTGAATCTCACAACCAACCAGTTGTTGGGTATATCCTGACACAAGGCAAGTACCATACACAAATGTCCTATGCTCACATGCCCTTGCATATTCCAAAACATTGAATGGGTAGGCACATGCAACTTCCTCAAATATTGCATACATGTGTTCCTTGCACTACTGTTGGAACACGTTACGATTGTCTCTATCTCAGCAAAAATAATCAGCCCATACATGGATAGCTTCCCCCCCTGCCAAACAGTGTCTTCAATCTCTGGCCATCTGGAAAGGGATTTGTCCTCCCCTTGGACCAGCCATACATTCATCACAAGAACAACTTCAAAGTGTCTTATAAAGAACCAAGCTTACCACAAGAATTCTCGGATTTGATACCTTTGTTACTGGGTTTGAACTCCTTAAACAGCTTCTTATGGTGGAGGTCTTCATATTTCTTTGCCTTCGATTTCGAAAGCTTGATGTCCTAGACAGTTTCACGTGCTTCTCTGACCCCGGCTCGAAAAACAAAAAACAAAATTTCACGTGCTTCTTCCTGAATTGTGCTATCCACATGGCCAGTATGCGGCTGGTCATTTTAGATTAATAATCAAGCCTCACAAGATAGACTGTCTTCCAACGAACTGATACCAATGTAATCAGGATCCCATCCCTGCTTCCAAGACTCCTGCTCTGTCCCATGGCTGAGTATGCGGCTGGTCATTTTAGATCAAACAAATTAATAATCAAGCCTCACAAGATAGACTGTCTTCCAACATCACGGAAAGAACTGATACCAATGTAACCAGGATCCCATCCCTGCTTCCAAGACTCCTGCTCTAGCCCACCACAAGGGCAGATTGTGGCTGCTGTCAAAATAATAAACAACTAACCTTGCAAAAGAAGAAAATGCTACGAAGGTGCTGCCAGAACTCAGTGAGAATGGGCTTTTCATGTCTTGTGCTTGCCAGTGCTTCTGTCTGTCCATTGTCCTGGATCTCACTGCACTCTAGTAGTGGACTGTTGTCCAAATCTAGAGTTGTCAAGAGGGATACGCAGCAACAAGAAAAGGAGTGGATCTGTGTACTAGGTGCTGCCATAAAAGCTGATTACTTGGGCTTGCTGTATGGGGGGGCACAGATTATCCTTAGTGGCGTCTTAAATGAGAAAGTGGCGATAGAGTGTTGAGAAAGATAAGGCATTTAGCCTATAACAGCATTTTACCTTGTGAACTTCATATCAATCAATACAAGCATTACAATGTACGGGGCAATCATTTGTTTTCAGTTTGTTTCATCTCACACACTCTCTCTCTCTTCTACACACACCCCATGGATGCCCATGACCCTCCATAGCTGCTGGTTTGCTAACCCTAAGGCCTACAAAAACAGGGGTGCGGGTGGAGATACGGGCTAGGAGAAAGTCCTTCTAGGGCTTGCCACACGCGGAAGAAGTGCATGAACTATCAACTTGCCCAAAAGGACATGGCTCTGAATAGAGGGATCGATGATGCCAAGGGCCCCCCCTGTGTCAAGGCTAGAGATCACTCTCCAAGCCACCTTGGCCCCCGCGTAGGCCTCCCATCGCTACCAGCCCAAAGAAAGTTGCGGATCAACCGTTGAACCTAACCAATGCAAGCCCGCGAAAAGGCCTAGCAAGAGGTGATGTACCGCATAGTGCCGAGAAGAACTTGGTTTGCCATCATGACCTGGCCAACTAAGGAAAAGCCTGGCTGAACTCTCTCTCTCTCTCTCTCTATATATATATATATATATATACCTAGATGAATCCAGGAATATGCCCAAATTCAGCTTTTAGGAACGTGCGTGCTATATACTCATGGTAGTCAACCCACAAGACTATATAACTATCAACTCCATTATGCATAGTATGGACTAGATACTACGACATCCCACTAACGTCATTAACAACTTCTTTTGAATGCTCAAAAGAAGATTGGCTAGCTGTTGCTCCGGGGAAATATCAATACCAACTTGGCATCCAAGATAACGAATTGGAGTGCCG
This sequence comes from Cibotium barometz, assembly GCF_041138505.1. Lineage (NCBI taxonomy): Eukaryota > Viridiplantae > Streptophyta > Polypodiopsida > Cyatheales > Cibotiaceae > Cibotium > Cibotium barometz. The sequence continues at coordinate 36,420,672 of NC_141069.1, read as the reverse complement.
CTCTGGATCCATTGAAAAGCCTCAACTGGCCTTTGAGTCGGGTTGGGCGATGAGACAACCCAGAATCCACATGACTTGCGCGATCTGAGCATCGGATGTACAACAGAAGATTTCTATCGCATCAGTGAATCTCTAGAGATTCCCCTCATCACCGGATAAGTAAGCTGTTGTGTCATCGGCAAACTTTGAGTCAAGCAGCTCCTTCTGCGACGAGCGGATGGGAAGACGCAGCCCTTGTAGCTCTGTCCCTTGTGTGGAGAGAAAACTGCTCATGGCCTCGGCAACAAATAAGAAGAGAAAAGGTGCTAATGGGCAACCCTGCCAGACCGTGCAAGAAAGTGGAAATCTATCACCTTTGCCCCCTAAATGAGAACTTGGCGTCACGTGCAGTCTCACATCTCAGATTTGAGAAAACTGCTCATGGCCTCGGCAACAAATAAGAAGAGAAAAGGTGCCAATGGGCAACCCTGCCAGACCGTGCAAGAAAGTGGAAATCTATCACCTTTGCCCCCTAAATGAGAACTTGGCGTCACGTGCAGTCTCACATCTCAGATTTGATTCATGGCATTCAGACATGCTTTATCCAGGATAGGAGCATCTTAGATAACATCTTCACTTTTTGGGAGGCGACCGCCAGCGGCCACGCTCTGCTTTCGCTTGGAGGATTTGTCTGTACTGCTCCTGGACTTTGAGAAAGCCTATGACACAGTGGATTGGGCTTTCCTTGAGGGCACCATGCTTAGGATGGGGTTCTCGGTGGTCGGATGGATCCTTCAGTGCTTTATTCTGCTGCTCATAGCTAGGTCCTCATTTAGGGGGCCAAAGGGGATAGGTTCCCGATTACCAGATCTGTCTGATAGGGGTGTCCCCTTGCCCCCTTCCTCGTCCTCTTTGTTGCTGAGGCGAAGATGAGCAGTTTCTTGGCCGCCTAAGGGACTGGGCTATAGGGTCTCCGACTCCCCATCTGCTATCAAGAGGAGCTTTTAGACTCGGAGTTTGCCGATGATACTGCCGCCTACCTCTTAGGAGAGGAGGAGAATCTTCAGAGATTTGCATAGGCCATCGAGGTCTTCTGCATGGCGTGAAGAGCTTAGGATCAACTGGCATAAGTCATGTCATTTTTGGGTTGGATCCTCACTTAACCCGGCTTAGAGACCAATTGAGTCTTTTCAGCGGATTCCTTGTGGCACACCAGTTAGATATTTGGGATGTTAGGTGCGGATCGATATTTCGCCAAAGCAGCATATTTGCCACTTCTTCTGAGCATTCAGAAGAAGCTTCTTTGCTGAAGCACCACACGGTTCTCGCTCGTTGGCCGCGTGGTGGTGGCCAACCAGGTGCTCATTGTGGTACATTACCTCTTGCTGGGCGTTCCCCCAAGCTGTCTCCCAACTTCAGTAGGCTACCCCGAAAGACCCACGATAGACATCTTTGCATGGATGTGCGGCCGCAATCAGATTACCCTTGTCAGCGACTCTGCCACCCCCCCTCGATTGGCAGACCCCCCTTTAGGATCCCCCCCCCTCTCCCCCGGAGCGGTTTGGTGCTTTCACTCGACATGATTTCCCTCTAGTAAACCTTGATTCTGATGGGGGGCCAGCACTTATTTTCTCAGTTGGACCTCAGGGCCGGCTGATCCTTTCCCCCCACAGAGGACTACAGTGGTGGCTCTCTTCAGCAGGTGCAGATTCTTGGCTTTCATAATCATCAGTGGCACGTTGACCCTCCCCCGGCCAAGGTGGCCAGCGACTGTTTCTGGTGCCTATGGCTCTGGGAGAGCCGACCTCTGACTGGCGTCGTCCAGTGGGATCCTAGCGAGCAGGAGTGGCAGGACCCCTTTCAGCCCAAAGAGCCCGACCACACCCTTATTTTATTACTCAGTGAGAATGGGTCGCAAGATCCAGATACATGAAGTTGATGGCACCCTGACAGTAACAGACTATTGGGCAACCCAGGCCATCTTTTCCAGCTTCCTCCAAGATTTTTGGAGGTGGCTGTGGGATAGTTATTAACCTAGGAAGGTCACACTCTTCCTCCGGCAGTTAGCCCACCGCAGCCTTTTTGTTGGCACCTAGTTGGGCATTGGAGGACAGCCGGCACTGTACCGCGACTGTCCCAAAGCACAACAGGTTTGGCAGAGGATCCTTTACCTATACACGTCGGTGCAGTCACGCCGCGTACTATCACATGGGGGGCAGTTGCCTGGGTGACAGGCCAGCCCCGCTCTTTCCTATGAGGAGACAGCAGGTGGGCAGGCCCTCCAGTTCACACTGCAGGATTGATACAGTTCCCACCCCTGACAGTTCGGCAAAGCCCTGGTCTCTCCAGTAACCAGCCCGAGATGTGAGATCATCAGCAGCATAGCTGTATGGCATATTTGGCAGGCTTGTTGCAGCGAGGCCATCGAGGGTACTCTCACCCTTCTAGCTGAGTCCATCCGTGCCATTTGGACCGACATCATTCATACCCTCCGGGCCACGGCGGGGGGGGGGGGGGGGGTCGGATCACATGCGCAGATGGCGAGAGGCTTCCTGCGCACATGGTGCACAGGTCCCTTTCTCACTGATCAGGCTGGTGAGATTACTTGGCATTATAGGCCGCCAATTCCCCCCCCCCCCCCCCCGCGCCCCCTCCCCTCCCCTTCTCCTTGTATGAGGTAGTTTCCCCCTGAGAGCGGCCAGCCATGGAGGGAAACACCCTGCCCCCATCTGTATGTTTCCCTTTCGAGGGTGCTGAGCATGTACATCCACTAGCCCACGGGCTGCTATTTTTTAACTAATAGAAGAATCTAAAGTCCATAAATCCTAATAAGTGTGTAGAATACTGATAAAGGCCTGTAAATCCAGTAAACGTGGGAAATAGTGGCACATAGGCATGGATTTGGAACACAGTCGATGAGGGCTCTGGGAATAAATCACTGCCATGGATCTAGGGGATCACTGTCCAGCTGGCAACAAATTCCTATCCTGGCAGATGGATCCCAGCTTGAAGGAGACTAGCTGCAAATCTGGAAGAGTGGCTACTTCAGCTTTGTGGAAGTGAAGATCATGTATATCCTGGATGTTTTTCAGAGAGAGAGAGAGAGAGAGAGAGACCTACACACAACTGCATTGAAGTAAGCAAAGTGTTTTTCTATATTTTGTGCAGGTTGCTTCCTACTATGGATGGCCAGTGTCTACAACTCATTGCATTATTGGTGCCCTAGTTGGGTTTGGACTAATCTATGGAGGCGTGGGGGCAGTTTATTGGAGCTCCTTGGCAAGGGTAGTATCCTCATGGGTCATTTCGCCATGCATGGGAGCTGCCATGTCATTTACCGTCTATAAGTTTATCCGGATGGTAAAGTCATACCTTCTCCATATTTTTATTATCAGTCTATAACCTCATAATCAATCTATAACCTTGTCATATTGCTAATGCAGTTTGTGTATAGTGCACCTAATCCTGGGCAAGCAGCAGCCACTGTAGCTCCTATAGCAGTATTTGTGGGGGTTGTGGCCTTCTCTTTAACTGCCTTTCCCATGACTGGAAACCCTCTTTTAGTGTCTGCACGAGCGCTTGCTTGTGGTGCATTAGGTGGCTATCTTATGCACGTCATCATCAAGCGGCAGTTTGGAAGTCTTCTTGGGGCCTACTGTGAGGTTCCGTCCGATGTAAATGTGGAAAAGGCCAGTGGCTGGATGAGTTTTCTCCGGGACGTTGGTGGACCCACTGGATCACAGTTGAGGATTGTCTATGGTGTTTTTGGTTACCTTCAAGTATTATCTGCATGCTTCATGTCTTTTGCCCATGGTGCAAATGATGTTGCCAATGCTATTGGTCCGATATCTGCTGCCCTAGAAATCCTACATGGGACTGGACTAGGTGGAGGCAATCTTGCCATACCAACTGATGTTCTAGCTTGGGGAGGATTTGGTATTGTGGCTGGACTGCTTGTATGGGGTTACAGGGTGATAGCAACCATTGGGAAGAAGATCACAGAGCTTACACCAACAAGAGGCTTCGCTGCGGAGTTTGCGGCTGCAACTGTGGTCGTGATTGCCTCGAGGCTCGGATTGCCCATATCTGCAACACACACCTTAGTGGGTGCTGTGATGGGCGTTGGCCTGGCCCGGGGTTTGAACAGTGTCCGTGGGGAGACGGTCCGGGAGATTGTGGTCTCTTGGATCATAACCATCCCTGTGGGCGCTTTACTGTCTGTGGCATACACACTGATTCTTACAAAGTTGCTCACAGGTGGGCTGTGAGTGAGCCTTGCCCTCAGAAAACAATGCCAATTTTTAAAGACATTTGCCACATGCTGTTGCCTACATATCACATGTAATAATGATTTGGCCAGGGTAATGCTTGGCCGGTGTACACTACACATTTCACAAGGAATTGACATCATTGCAATGTTGTCACTGCTAGCCTCAGGCAAATCCATACCTTTTAAGTGTCAAAGATCTTTGGTTGAACACTTAAATTTATTATGCCCAACCATTTAAGGTGAAGTGAAGCAAGTGGTTGCAAAGATTTATAAGTCTGATCTGTAAGGTTTGGCTGCTGTCCAGTGCTCTTCTCTGTGTCCCTCGTTGCTTTTAACTGGCTTTTTAAAAGGCAGAAAGACGTGTGCATGTGCTTCCAACTTCTGCTCTGATTTCACAATTTGTCATGATAGGTAAAAGGGACAGCTTACAATTTTGGTTTTACATTGGGGGTAATAGGTATACTTCAATAATCAATGGTCAAGAGGACCAATTTACCCAAGTTTGAATTGGCTAACTGTCGGATGACCGGTCAAGGGTCCTTGGGATAGTTTGATGCTGAAAAATTCTTCTCTGGGGTGGTGGATATGAAGCAAAAACAGGCCAACCTTTCTGCATCCCATCATGGGGCAGATTGGTTGGCTCGTCATGTTGGCCACAGGCTGAGTTTGAATCATTGAACCATGACCCTTCAAGGGTCCTTGGGATAGTTCCTACAGTGCTAAAAAACTTTTCTCCCAGTGTGGTTTTAAAGTCAACCTTCTCCTGGGGGGGTACTCTTTTCTTTTTGAAGTGTGCCCTTCCATTATTGAAGCTAGTAATAAAATTTGCCCTGGTTCACCAATGTGTATCTTGGCTTTACATGTTGTATCAGACGCCGGGAGTAGATATATAACTATAAGTTGTGCTTATAGCATATGATCAATTTTTCCTTGTTCATAAGACTTATCATATATTCACAACTATTTGGTGTCCATAGAGCCAAACATTCATAAGACTTATCATATAACAAATAAAATTCACAACTATTTGCTGTCCATAGAGCTAAACATTTACAAGGCTATCGTATGACAAATTACAAATTCACAATTCCGTGGTGTCTACACAGCAAAACATTCACAAAAAGTCTACATATATGTACCCATATGGGTAAAATGAACATGGGCAAAAAAACCAAGTAGATATAACCCTTGCATCACAGCAAGAAATATATTGAATTTTTGTGAAAAAGCAGTAGCTTATTTTCTACTATAATAAAAAAGCAGTTTACCAGCTTGGAAGCTTGGATGTGATAGCTGATCTGGACCCACGACTTGACTGCCAATTGGTCAACCTCCTTTTTCCCATGATGGCAATTGGAGTAGAGCTCTGCCTCGTTCTGCATCTACTAGGGAGGAGAGGTGACTAGGAGGCAACCTTTGAGATGGTTGAAACCAGTTGGTGATCTACAACCCTAAGCATACAATTGTGTGAGAGAGACCACAAAAGTCTCGGCTTCCTAGAGATTTCCATTAAATAAAGCAGGATTTACATCCATATGCATCATTGGCCACTCCTCTGCTAAGGTCAAGATAGTGCAAAAAGCAAACGCCATGTCTCTTTAAAGCACGTGCAAATCTCTTGGCCATGGCCATGTACTGCTTAACTATGTACACCCAATGACCTTGTGTTTCTTTGGACAATCCACAAGGTCCCAAGTGTGGTACTCTACTATGGAGCCATACTCAGACTACATGGATACCCCAAGTGTGGTTCTTTATGATGGAGTCATACTCAGACTACATGGATACCCAAAAGTGTGGTCATACTCAGACTACATGGATACCCAAAGTGTGGTTCTTTATGATGGAGTCATACTCAAACTACATGGATAAATCGTTTAATTTGCATCTACTTGCATGTTTCATTGACAAGGACACCTTCATCATCTCTATTATGAGTACATAATCGATGATGTCTTCTTGAGTCCTCTTCTCCTTTATCCTGTTTATCAACAAATGTTTGATGGTGCATTTGTGAGGGTCGTTGGTTTTTCCATGTCCAAGAGTTGCTCGACCCACTTAAAAAAAGGCTTAGTGGCAAGCTTGTTATCTTCATCACTCATGAGATTTCAGCTTGTATAGAATGGGTGAAGTCAACTCTTTTTACTTTAGAGAGGGAGCCCACTATTCTATTACTAGTGGTGGTGTTGATTAGGCTATGATTCCTTAGGCTATTTAATGAAGCAAAGTGATGAAGTAGAGGGAGTCTCCTCCCTCATTTAATTTGGTTGTTCTAAAGGTACAACATCCTTCCTCGTCACAATCTTCCTTGCCTCTATCCACACTTTATCCTAAACACATGCATTTGTAACTTTTACCATCCCATTTGGTTTATAGGTAACAAAGTAGTCACTTCCAAAGATTTTAAAATGTGCAACTAAAGGTTTCTTACTTGAGTAGGCTCCCTAGGATTTTGGTGGGATTGGAAATTTCAAATAAAATTACCAGAGCTCAAGCACAGCTTTATCCAACACGAGAACACAATCTCATGACCCTCGAGCTATGGGATGTGTTAGGTCAACCAACACTCACGGCACATCCTGAAAGGATTACCTTCACACAAGACTTGAACATGCCATGTATGGGGTACTTTGAACATACAATGTATATTGAAACTAACCCCCTCACTTGCAAGCTTTTTGTGGTTGAATATGTGTTGGAAGCAGATTTAATCTTGGGGCATAAATGGACTGTTGTTGTGCTGCCCAAGCACAATTGTGCTTTGCTACTAGTGATAGAGTCATCATGATGGTCAACGACAAAAAGTTGACAATGAAAAAAAGTTGACAATAGCGTAGAGGATCAAACTTTAATGGATATCTATGATGCTGAACGCAAAAAGAATACAAGCCTCTTCCACAAAAAGCCCCTCTACACAATGACCTACCATCCACGTCAACAACCAACTCTGATAAAGCCTCTACTCCTTTAACCCCATCCTCACCTACGAAGTTTAATGCAAAAACTTGTAACAATCAACATCTATTCTTGAAGAAGTTCCCATAGCCCAAACCATCTATCTCTAACAAGGAACCCAAAGGAAAGGCCTCGGAGCCTATGCATCTTCATCGACAAACCTCACCAAAGGAGACAACCACATGCTCAAAGGCCTTATCATTGACAGCCACTCCACAAAAGAGACTCTACTCTCATCATCATCAACAATGCCCATGAGTCTCAAACCTGCATCCTCAGCACCAACCAAAGTCAAGGAGGGCCCCAAACCTTACACATCAACCCTAAAGAAAACTCCACCAAGACTCCCACAATCACAATATCTTAATAGTATCATTCCTTAATTGCTTAGGTGTAACTCCTATATATAGCATTTTTTATTACCTCGACAAAAAGGTGGTAGATAAACCTTTTCCTTTAAGCATACTCTAAGCCATTTCAAAGATATTGATATTCTTGCATTTTGCTACTCTATGGTAATTTGTCTCTTTATTCTAAGCTTCTTGCAATTAGACATGAATTCTCCACCTCTATCTGTTTTAAACTTCTTCAGCTATCTCATTCTCAATCAATGCAAGCCATTCATTGAATTTTCCAGAAGCCTTGGTCTTCTCCTTCAAAAAATATACCCAGATCTTCTTACCCTAGTCATCAATAATTAGTATTAAAAACTATCAATAATTTTCCAAAAGCCTTGTCCTTCTCCTTCAGAAAATATACCCTTACTCTAGTCATCAATAAGTAGCAACATAAAGTAGAAAAAACTATCCAAAAATATGGCATTGATCTTTTCATAGAGATTAGCATAGATAAGTTAAAGAGAAGATTGTGCTCTAAAGCTGGCCTCTTGCAAAAATAATTTCCAATATAGCTTGCTTATTAGGCAAGCTTCACATGCATACGTAGTAGATGTTCCTAAAGTTCCACTTTTTTGCATCTCACTCAAGATAAAATAGCTCAGGTATGCCACAGTTTGCTTTTTGTATCACCCAGGTAAATATTATAAGCTCATAGCAGTTGTACACCTAGTGCCTGTTCTAGTTATATTAATATTGTGAACCTACAAGTGAACCCATAAGTCTCATTCTATGTTGGATGTAATAAACAAAAGGTCTTAATCTCTAATACATTGAGTGCATCTAAAATATTTTTACTAAAACCATCTATAGGCACAAAAGCAATTCTACATGTGCCTTTAGTAGGGTATTGTGCATCTTCACTGGTCACTATGATCCCAATTTACACCACCTAATCAAGGTCTTTGATCCTTGTGAGAAACTACTCTATTGCTTCTCCCTCAGATAGCTTCTTTGAGGCTAGCTAATTTTAAAATTTAGGAACCTTGTATGATTTTTAGTCTTGTATTAATGCTTTAAAACTACCTATGCTTTAAAAATCATTAAGGCATGTTAAGTCAAAGTCATGAAGGGAACAAAGCATATTTACATTCCTTCTCCTCTAAGCCAACACATAAGTATGATCCAAAGAAATCACTTAGCTTATATTATCTACATTATCTGTCACTATTAGAATGCTGTCATATCTCTCCATATCTTATATACAAGTCTCTTCATCTTGAACTTCTAAAGATTATAGTTGTTGTCTAATTTTTCTTTGACAAAAAATGAGGTTGCATTCGCAAAAATTTATATTATTTATCCCAATTTAATGAAGATGGAAATAGCCAAAGAATCTTTCTTAGACCCTTAGTTGTAACAAAGCTAATTTTCACTAGCACATGTACACATTGGTTTGAGGAACGTAGGCTTTGGGCATGGACTAGTGTGGACACATTTCAAGGTAAGTGGCTATATAAGTCACTTGGTAGACCGCTATTGTACTTTTTGACCATTTTGACATATACATTATTACCTTTCTTGGAGCTTATGGCCCAAGTTTTCATGGATGTGTCATGGCAGACTTCCCATGTCTAGGTGCTACTCCCTATGATGAGTGGATCTATGGTGGTACTCCCGTCATGAATGCAACTTTCATCTCTATTCCCAAATCCCTTCATTACATTGGTATCAAAGCTCTTGGCTTTGATCTTGGTATTTTGGTAAGAGAATGATTAAGACTTAATCATTTTTGGATTAATTTTACATAATTTTTCAAGATTGCTATTATCTTTATTTGTGCAGATTAGCATTGAGATTAGTGTTAATCATTTCAATCTATGCTAATCACCATTTTCAAAAATCCTATTCTCTGAGTTTGGTGTACAGTTTCTTGACTAGTGTTTCTTCTTGTTAAATCTGTCCATAAACCCTAGTTTTATTCAACATTTGCCTAGTTTCTTGATTAGTGCTTCTTCTTACTAAATCTATCCATAAACCCCGATTTTCTTCAACATTTGCCTAGTTTCTTGATTAGTGTTTACAAGTTTCTTGGTGAAGAATTGTAAAGTTTGCAAGATTATGTGTAGAAATCAGGAAATCTTGGTGCAAACTTGAATAGTGAGTGATTCTTGATTAAAACTTTCCTAATCTTGGTCACTTCTTGGAAGAAGTTGTGTTTCTTTAAGAGAAATTGCAACAAATCCAAGCAACCATGATATTGTTGAAACTGTTGCAAGAGAAGCAAGATTAGTGCATCTTATTAGAAGAAATGCAAGATTATTTGATGATTTTGATATTATCTAAGATAATTGGTGCAATTCTTAATCAAGAAAGTCATTAACAACAGTTTATTAATGCTAATCTGACTAATCTTGGTGAAGCCCTCAGCAATTAAGCTAGCACTTAGCCTTAGCGAAAGTGGCCACTACACCATGCTAGATGGAGAGAAGATGAAAGGAAATAACATCTAGGATTAGCCTAATAAACATGGATTAACCAAAGATTAACAAGGATGAAAGAGATTAGCCTATGATTAGGAAAAGAGAAGATTCCAATGCATCCTCTCAAGAAATTGGCTTATAATCCTTTGTTGATTGGGATACATCTTCTCGATCACTTGCACAACCCCTTGATCAGGATACATTATCTTATTGATCAAGATACATCTTATTGATCACTTGCACAACCCCTTGATCAGGATACGTCTTCTCGATCACTTGCACAACCCCTTGAGTCTCAATGCAACCTTGAGGTATATGTAACCCTTGATGCAAGTCAACATTAGTTTGCACAAACTCTTGAGTATCTTGTCTTGCATCTTACCTTACTTCCGGAGCACCACCCTCATGCTCAACCACTGGCCTTGGTCTCTGACTTGGATGCCATCATGGGAAACAACCAACTTTGAGTTAGATATGATCCCAAACTCCGATTTACAAGGTCTTTAGCTCTATAGAGAGGCAATGATGTGTAGAATTTCGATGTATGATCACTTTGACCGTCGTCAATGCACAAGTACTCTCTATTTTGACTTTTTTAAAAGTTAATCGATGAGTAATTTGCCACTTTGACCAAGCAAATGGAGTACAATCGTTGATGTCTTTAGCTTGCCAGAATGGGGAAAGAGCATACTATCCAACTATGATGTCAAAATTAATTCAGTCCAAAATCCTAATTACAGGGTATCCAGTAGAAAAATGGACGTAGTAGCAGATAGCTCGGGTTTCTTATTGGTGAGGTTTAAGGCTTGATAGGAAGTTTAAGGTATGGGGAACATAACCATATGCTCACTTTGCCAATATATGGTGATGTTTTGGCTCGACCCCACTTTGACCTTTTTGTAAGATCTTCTGGTTGGACGAGCAATTGTTGTTGGAATTGAGTGCTTGATAGCTTTAATTGTAGCCCTTATTAGTACAAGCTTTGAAGCTATGTATAACCCTTCAAATCAGCTTCGTTCGTTTGTGGATTGAATTAGGGTTTCAGGTTACAGCTTTGCATAGATTTTTAAGTAAATTTGGACATCATCTTCTTTGGAATTTGGATCAAATCTCAAATATCCAATGCAATACCAAACAAATGAAACCCAATGGCAATACAATGCCAACCACTTTGCAAATCAAGGCAATCCAAATCTCAAACAAAACACTGCATATTGCCCTTGCCAATTGTCTTGCCAATTGCCACTTCTTTCACAAGGAATTACAATTCACCGATGGAGAATGTGACAATGTCGATGAAGCGTGTCGAAGCTTGCTAATCTCCTAGCCAAGCTCTTCCAACCCTTGTACCCAAGTTTGAATTTCGAGGACACAAGTTTGGCCCATGTCTTCACCACCACCAAAACCTAATCCCTTTCTATACCGCTTTCCCACGACACTCATAGCACAAGAAGTTCAAGACACTCTCCTTGGCCTCTTCTCCTTATTGCCAAGGTACCCTCGCCACATATCTAGCTTTCTAGTTATGAAAGAATCAAATGAAAGCTTAGAAATGGATGAGAGTGTAGATCACTTATAAATGGCACTTACATGCATGCCAATTCATTACAACTTATAAGAATAAGCTTTTCAATGTATCCAGTACCAAATCTTTCACCAAAGGCTCAAAGACACACATGGAAGCCATCCATGTGAGTCATAACATATCTCCCATTTTCCATTATGCATACAAGGTGCCATGATCAACTCCAAATTCACCACAATGCAATCAATCTTGACCATATGAAGCCATTATTGCCACGAGAGTCACCAGTTTGATGTAGACTCAAGTGCAAACCACCAATGTGGCAACATAAGCATGTATGTGGCTTCCATGGCTATGGAAAACTTATCAAAAACCCTTAAGATTTAAGAAATGAAGTAATGAAGCTCCATTGGAATGATTTCTTAATCAACAAGGGTAAAGGATGAAGCCAATCTTGCCATTATGAGGAAACTTCAAGATTATGGTAAATAGGAAGTAACCCTTTCTTGATTTCTTGATGAAAATCAATAGAAGAAACATGAAAGCTTTAATGGAAACTCACCAATGTGTCCAAGCCTTGAAAATGAAGAGAAAAAACTTGATTGTTGAAGATTTTGGAGAGCCATTCCCGTTATTGCTAAAGCACCATAGGTATTCCCTTGCCTCCATTTTGAAAAGAGTTGAAAGGATTCAGTCCGAGCCTCCTAAACAATTTTGGAGAGACATTGTTGTGGCCAATGTAGGAATCACAAGCTCCAAACTCTTTGAAATTTAGCACAGACGGCGGCAGCCCATGGTAGAAAACCGCGCAGAAAAAAAAAAACGTCTAAATGAGAGCTTAATATGAAGCCTAACACAAGCTTATCCCTACCCTAGGCTTTGCTAAGCCTTAAGCCACACACTAGCCAAGCTTTATGCTCCATATCAAAGCTTCATAATCGTGCAGTTAATGGTAGCCACACGGCCAGGAATTCGATAAGAAAATCACCATAGCCAGGTTCTATGTGAACCCTATACCTTCCCAAATCAAAACCCTAAGCTATGGCAAGGCTTTAACCAAAGATTGAAGCACCACAACACTCCAAAATCAAGCAAGAAGAGGGAAATGTTTTGGATTAGTCCTACTAATCTTGATTAGTAAAATCTTCCCCCAATTTTGGTCCTTGAGTTTTTGAAATTTTGATATGCGGCTACCACAAAAATTAGGTCCACACAAAAATTAGGTCCACAGTAAACCCATGCCCCCAAAAGCTTAGGAAGTGAACAAAGAAAAGGAAATTTAACCATTCAAAGTCACCATAACCATCTTCTTGATCAAGAAAATTCAAAAAATTCAGGAAAATTCAAAAGGATGTCAAGAACATTCAAGAGAATGGATCAAAAGAAAACTAGGCTCTCATACCAATGAAAGGAAGTAACATCTAGGATTAGCCTAAGAAACATGGATTAACCAAAGATTAATGAGGATGAAAGAGATTAGCCTATGATTAGGAAAAGAGAAGGGTAATTTTCATTAAGAAAGTGATTATCAAGACTCATATCAAGGTTATCACCAATAATGGCCTATGTTGGTATATATACATGACCACCCCTTTCACACTATCATGTAAATTGTCCATGGGAATGGCCTTGGGCCCATTATTCATATGAGACCATTTCACTTTGCTACACAAAAGATGAAGAAAAAAAATATTTTTTGTTTTTAATGTTAGGCCTTATGGTTTACTTGGGTTTGTTCACACTTATTGTCCACAATTCACACATTCAAACCCTTGCCAAATTTGGTCTCTCATACCCTGGCCACTAGATTGGACTCACATTTAACCCCACTCTCTTATCCTTTCACACTTCCTCTACACATTTAATCCCACTCTCATATCCTTTAACACTTCGTCTACACTAATTTTTGTAAGAGGTTGCTCATATGTAGCTTAGCCTTTGTGTGACGTGAGGGTTTATCTTTGCAATTGGGACTTTGTTTACACGCTTAGCATATTGTGGGTTTGATTTGCACACTTTAATGCATTGTGGGCTTCTCATGTGCATTGGCGCGCATTGCTTGGGCTTTTTCACACGCAGTGTGAGTTACATGTGCATTGTTAACTCTTTTTCACATACCTTGTGCATTTTGGGCATACCTTGGGGACTTTTGTGGACTTTGTTCACACACTTGTGATTGGTGAGGCTATTTTTCATGTTTTAAGTGTGTTTGGTGGTGTTCACACACACTATGGGTCATTCTTATTACCTCTATCCTTCTTATATGACTGACACATACACACATCATCATCGACATCACCATGTTACCATCTTAGATCCTGATCTTAGGAGGGTCGCTTATGCATTGACTTCATGGCTCTAAGATTGATATTTTGAGTTGCCATTTTGTGTCACGGTTCACATATCTTTTGTCGCATTCACACATACTTTTGGTACTTCGAGGCTTAGACCTCTATACCCTCATTTTTTGACTTCATGCTATGACGAGGCGACATACTCATGCCATTGTTGGATGATCGAGCTATACCCTCATTTGTTGAATTCATGCTATGACGAGGCGACATACTCATGCCATTGTTGGATGATCGAGCTAGTGGGTTTTTTGCCTAGTCATTTGAGGCATTCTTTTGATGAGGTGATGCACACGGTAACTTCATAGACTTGTTACTTGGTTACCTCGACTCAGATGGTTCGACATTGTTCACATGGGACGAGTCCTCCTTTGGTGACTTGTACAAGTGTCCTACACTCTTGAGCTGCCATGATTATGTTTTTGATGGGGTAGATTATATTGATACAGAGCTGGATGACGATGATGATATGTTGTATACACATACACATGATGATGTATCATACACACACATATGATGATACTGATATATCAAGCACACGTGCACATGGTGATTTAAGAGCACATGACGATAGGTCATACATATGCACATGATGACATGGACACATATGCACATGATAATGATGTATTTAATAGTGATTAGTGTGAGCTAGATCATGTGGGCATGGTCTCGAGGGCAGGGATGACATCAAGCATTATGAGTGTTGATACACCTAAGCCTATCTACCTTCCTAGGGATCATAGTTTGGCATTAGATGATCTTGTGGTCAGCATTCGATTAGTGATGCATCCATTAGCATACACGAGGTTAGTGATACTTTGCATGCTAAGTCACGGGATACACATGAGCATAGGCCTGAGTTTCTTGTGCTCGTAGATATATCACATTATTCTTCTAGGGCTTTCACATGTGGAGACATTCTCACGATACTACTATTCCGAGTTCTCATAGTTTACACGATAGTGTTTATATGGGTATAGTGTATATATTTGAGTAGTCAGGTGTTGAGCGTGAGGGTAGTGATGACTAGTGAGGTGAGATCTCGTAGAGGAGACACATGATTATACATATGGATCTAGAGAGTTTTACATTTGACTTAGGCAATGTCTTAGATCCAGTATTAATGGAGATAGACCCTATGGATTACTTCAGTGACCTATGATTCCACACTTATCTCTCATGTGTGGATACATTGTTAGTTTTCAATGATGCCGCTTATGATGATCATGTTGATCATGATTTTTCCTTAGAGTATCACACACACATCGAGGGATTTGCACTTGAGGATTTGGTGTATAGTTTGGATCATGCCCATACACACATTAATGCAGTGGATCATGCCTACAGTGAACAATGACATACTGACCATGAGATGTGCTCCTTGGCTTCCATGATCCTATTTTCTTTGGAGCTAGGACATTCATCTTTGGGTGCATCATATGCCACATGAGATGTATGATAGATGAGTATGTGGCATCCCATCTAGGTGTACATCTTGGTCTTAATCTACACGATGATTCCTTTGCATCAAGGTCATTCGACATTCTAGAATGAGTTGTTCTTCCATTTGGTGGATACCCTAGATGTTAGATTTATACACTAGTCATGAGGACGAGCTTATGAGCTTTCCCTTCGACCCAAGAGCTATTACTACATTGGTTTCTAGGATCTGTGATGTGTATGCCATGGTTATCCTTTTAATCTTGGTGGATACATGACTAGCTTTTCATCAACCTTGATTCCCTACACCTTCCAGTCAACCAACCAACATGGAGGAAATGTTGTGATACTATTACTACATGGATTTTCTAGTGTGTTTATGACAATGCAATCAATGGGTATGCGTAAATGGAGGCACAACATGACCACGTAAAAAAATTCTAGAGATGATTAGGAAAAGACTTCTTGAAGAAAGTGTAGCTAGCCGTGTGATGATATAGAAGAGGTTTAGAGAGAAAGGGATGAATTTGTGATAACTCTACAAGGACTTAAAGATCAAAGAGAAGCACACTAAAGAATGCAAGAACAAACTACCTAAGCAAGTCAAAGAAGGTGAACTGTACTTCAAATGGTAACTCTAAGGTTATATACGTTTAATTATGGCATGAACTTCAATATCCATACATATTATTGCACAATAGTTCCTTTTGTGTATGTTCATAAAGGACTCTTTTACAAATTCCCATGGAGTGCAGTTCTTTTATGAGTCAAATGTGAGCTCATTAGGCTTATTTTGGACAAAAAAATGGGCGTCCTAAGGAATGCCATGTCATCAAGGCCTTAAAAAATTGGGGGATCATGGGTGAACCTTCCCCACCTTATATCAAAACCCCCTCATGTGACATATTGTTGGAAAGCTCTCGATGAGTAGTTTCTAAATATATAATCTCTGACAAATTTAGAATTGTTATGCTCAAGATATGCCTTTCCCTCCAAAAAATAAATTTTAAATCTCCATAGTGGATCCCCCAAGATCATTGGTTGAGAGAGCATCTTATTAGAATATTATAAAACCTTAGGAGGCCCATTTTAGAATTCAAACCAAGCCTAATGTTATCTTCAATATAAGCTGAGGATCATTGTATATATACTTTAGTTTATGTGTGATGTGAGATCCCCGTCCCCACGGCGCAATAGATTCAGGGTGCTAGCAGCGAAGTAGCACATCTTGTGGGGGGCAGGGTCCCACAGTCGGGGCCTCGCCCCCACGGATATCCAGACAGGTGACTAATTCCTCGGTTCTTCCAAAACCGAACTCGGAAAAACTTCCCTTGCTCGGAAAGCACAGGCGATTCCTCCAGGATATAATTTTACTCTAACGTAGTCAAGGTCATTACTAACCAAACTGATCCGACTGAACCTAAAGTCACTTGGTCAGTCAAAGAAGAAACTTGCACTTGGATCATAGAGATCAACGCTTTTTTCCTCATTGAGAGGCAAAGCCGTTGATTCTTTTCCATAGAACAATTTTTGACCGGGATTTACTTTATCTAACGTACTATAACAGAATTAAGTCTCAGATTTAGGGACCCATCAGTGCAGCCTAACCCCATCCAGCCCCATGGGTTAGCCAACCGCCCAACCACTGTAGTGATGGGATCCAATTGAGAATTTGGTTAGGTTTTGTCCCGGGTACCAGGGAAAAGAGCTCCTAGGCCCCCTAGCCGGATATTCATGCAAATTTAACATTAATCATGCCACTTACACACCCAATATGAAAATGCCTTTTTCACAGATTCAGCCATCTTTAAAACAATCATTTAATGAAACCATAGTATTACTGATCACAATCCTCCAAAATATCCGGTTGAATCTTAATTTTCAATCATTCCTTCATCGGAGTATCTATGGCATCATTGGTAACCATAACGCTCACCACCTGTCCACTCAGGGGCCTTTTCAATAGTTCCTAGCTCATAGTACGCGGCAATATAATTACTTATAAAAATCAAGATGGAATCTCCGTTGAAGATCAGCAAAATCAATCAACAGATCCATATAAAAGAGCCATGGACTCATCCGTTGAGGACCAGCAAGGTCAATCAACCAGATCCATGCCCGGATTCAGAAAACAACTCTTACTCCTTGTTCCAATATCTTCCACGATGCACGTGTGGGTATCTTCGGCACCGTGCACTGTATGGTCAGCACCCTCTCTAGGATCCTTCGCAGGTCACCTAGCGCTTCACTCATAGGCCACTTCCTTGGTCCCTCATCCACCGTACCGGAAGCTCACCATTTAAATCGAACCGAGGCTGGTCAAGACCTCGGCCGACCATGCTACGCGAGACGTCCTCCGTTGACTCTCCGTTAGTTGTTGCAACTTTATCAGTTAGGTCTCCACGACCTTAATCACAAGACGGCCAAAATGCTTCCCTAGCATTCTTGACATAAAACACTCATTTACAAACAGGTCACGAATACAGTTTCTATAATGAACTCTCGTCTTTCCACATTATCCCTCATCAGTCCACATTACTTATTCCACATTCCATTCATATGTGTACTCATTCTCATGCAATCATATCATTTTCCATCTCATCACATTAGATTCATTCACATCACATATCATTTATTCACATCCCAATTCACATGTCATCACATCTCATCCATTCACTCATATCGACGTCACATCATTCCACATACACATTCGCATTCATTATTCCACATACACATCCACATTCGTACATCCACATCCATACATCCACTTCCACATCCGCATTCATACATACACATCCACATTCATACATCCACATCCACATCCACATCCACATCCATACATCCATTTCCACATCCACATCCACATCCACATCCATACATCCATTTTCACATCCACATTCATACATCCATATCCATATCCACATCCACATCCCCATTCACATTCATACATCCACATCCACATTCACATTCATACATCCACATCCACATCTACATTCATACATCCACACATCCATTTCTACATCCACATTCATACATCCATACATCCATTTCCATATCTACATTCATACATCCACATCCACATCCATACATCCACATCCACATCCATACATCCATTTCCATATCCACATCCACATCCATACATCCACATCCACATCCACATCATCCATTCATCCATCTACATCAACCCACATTATTCACACATCAAACCACATCATCCATACATCAATCTACATTAATCTACATCATTCACACATCAAACCACATCATCCATTTATCCATCTACATCAATCCACATCATTCACACATCAAACCACCACATCATCCATACATCCATCCACATTAATCTACATCATTCACACATCAAACCACATCATCCATACATCAATCTACATTAATCTACATCATTCACACATCAAACCTCATCATCCATTCATCCATCTACATCAATCCACATCATTCACACATCAAACCACATCATCCATATATCCATCCACATTAATCTACATCATTCACACATCAAACCACATCATCCATTCACATCCGATTCACATGCCGTCATTCATTCACATCCCTTATCATTCATTGATATCACGATTCGCATGCCATCACATTCCTTCACATCCTATACCATTCATTCACATCCTAATTCATAGGACATCACATCCATTCATCCATTTTCATTTATCTCATTCATATCACTTCCATCCATCCATTTACATCTATCTGATTCCTATCACATCTATTGATAGAATGTAAGAGAATTCTAATTTTTTGATATAAAGATTCTTTACGCATCTAATTAGGCATAAAGATAACTTTAGTAGGAATAACACTTTTATAAAAATCCTTTTATGTATCTATTTAGGCATAAATTTAATTTTAAGGAAAATAATACTTTCGAATTAAAAATAAACCTTTTATGCATTTTACTATGCATAAATTCCATTTTAATGAGAATAACACTTTCAAAATAAAAATAAATCTTTTATGCATCTATCTATGCATAAATTCAATTTCAATGAAAATAATACTTTCGAAATAAAAATAAATTTTTATGCATCTTTCTATGCATAAAATCAAAATTGATGAAAATAACTCTTTTGAATTAAAAATAAAATGCTTTATGCATCTATTTATGCATAAAGTCAAAATTGATGAAAATAACTCTTTTGAATTAAAAAAATGAAATTCTTTATGCATCTATTTATGCATAAAATCAAAATTGATGAAAATAACTCTTTTGAATTAAAGATAAAATTCTTTATGCATCTATTTATGCATAAAGTCAAAATTGATGAAAATAACTCTTTTGAATTAAAGATAAAATTCTTTATGCATCTATTTATGCATAAAGTCAAAATTGATGAAAATAACTCTTTTGAATTAAAGATTAAATTCTTTATGCATCTATTTATGCATAAAGTCAAAATTGATGAAAATAACTCTTTTGAATTAAAGATAAAAATCTTTATGCATCTATTTATGCATAAAGTCAAAGTTGATGAAAATAACTCTTTTGAATTGAAAATAAAAATCTTTATGTATCTATTTATGCATAAAATCAAAATTGATGAAAATCACTCTTTTGAATTAAAAATAAAATTCTTTATGCATCTATTTATGCATAAAATCAAAATTGATGAAAATCACTCTTTTGAATTAAAAATAAAATTCTTTATGCATCTATTTATGCATAAAATCAAAATTGATGAAAATCACTCTTTTAATATAAAAGAATTTCTTTTATGCATCCATTTATGCATAAAAATCATTTATGATAAAAATCACACTTTTAATATAAAAAGAAATCTTTTATGCATATATTTATGCATAGAAATCCGTTTATGATGAAAATAACACTTTTATATAATCAAAATAAAAATTTCAATATGCTTCCTTCTATGCATAGAATTTAATTCTAAAGAAAGTAACACTTTTTTAATAAAATATTTTTAGTATGCTTTTTTCTATACCTAGGATGAAAAATAACACTTTAAGAATACATATACGATGGGAATTACTCTTTTTGAATAATAAAAGGTAAAACTTATTTTACACAATTTTAAGAAAATTTTGCCATAACCTCCTTTGTATGGCTGACCATTTTTCAATTTTTAACTCTCTAAAATCAACTAGAATTTCACCAAGAGTATTTAAATCATTCTAATGTAAACATTTTCTACTTATTTAAGAAAAACATTATGAAAAACTTGATTCTATCCATTAATCATTCATCTAGGATAAAGAAGGGTTGGATTTACTAAAGAAGAGGGGAATGCCTTTTCAATGAGGCATAACATCATGGATTTACTAAAGAAGAGAGGGGAATGCCTTTTCAAAATGAGGCATAACATCATGGATTTACTAAAGAAGAGAGGGGAATGCCTTTTCAATGAGGCATAGCATCGTTATGAAAAACTTGATTCTATCCATTAATCATTCATCTAGGATAAAGAAGGGTTGGATTTACTAAAGAAGAGAGGGGAATGCCTTTTCAATGAGGCATAACATCATTATTCACTTTAAAGAAGACAAAAATCATAAAAAACCATAAAATGAAATAGAAAAGAGAAGAATCTCCAACTTACAAGGAGAATTTGAGAGCTTTCCTTTGGCTTGGTTGAGGGATCTACTCTTGTTTGAAACAAGAGTGGCCACCAATCTTTAGAAGAGGAAAAGGTCAAAAACTAATGAATTATGAGTAAATTCACAGTTTTTGTCTCTAGGGTGAAGTAGAGTAATAGTGCAAAAACACTATTAAGCTTCAACAAAGGGGAAGGCTTCTATTTATAGGAAAAAGTGAGTCTTTAACCAAGCAAACTGATTCTAGAATTTTCCAGATCAGTTTGGTCAATTTTTGACCATTTTTAGGTCAGTTTAGCTCACTTTTTGGATCTAGTTGAAACAGGAGAGAGGAGAGATAAAAATATCTCATTATTTGGGAGTTTAAAATTCTCCCACACATGTGAAATAGGCACCTCCTTCATGAGGGGAATTCCCCCATATTGAGGTGTCAAAAATGCATCATTTCTTCTAAATATCTCTCTTTTTTAACTATTAACCTTGTCCTTAGTCAACTCTTCATCTTATGTAAGTATTTACTCATTTTTGGGAGATTTTTCTTTTATTCTTCCATTTATCTCCTCCCTACATTAGGATGAATCTTATTGGTCAATAGGATCCTTAATTTAAAATTTCAAAAAAATCTGGACCCCTAGGATAAGGCCTCTTGAACAGATTATACTTGATTTCTAATGCACCTTCTGAAAATCTTTTTGAACTTCTGTTTCAGGGGGAATTATTTTAATAAGATGAGATATTTTTCCATCCAAAAATATTTAATAACTGAATCACCTCGGTTTATTTGTCGTTTTGTATCATGTCAAATTTGTTCACAGTGCCCAAAATTTTGTCATTTTTTGGACATGCTTTACTCATGAGTACAATGTTTTCAAAAAAACCCTTAAAAATGTCTTTTTTGGAAGGAATCTTTGAAAGATGCCAAATGTTTCTTTTTTGAGCAAATATTACCTATTTTACTCGCAAACGTGTTTTTGTTGTAACTACTTCAACAAAAGATAATAGTTGAGAATAGAATCTACATTAGGAAGGGGGTATGTTAACCTACGATAGTTAACATTACCAACACATCATATTTTTATAAGTGTCAAAGCACATAACTTTTTTTAAGTGCTAATATCAATAACTAGAATTTCAAATCTAGAAGTCAGAAACACCTTGTACATAAGCCACATGTAAAAATTGGTCATATATATAAGATACATTTTCCGACGAAAAATGCCTAATGAGAAAGGACATAATCCCGTTATCCAAGCTTGAGTGTAGTCTCTTACTTTGTGAATATCTTGTGTGTGCTAAGTGCGATTGTGTGCATGCTAGAGAGAGATTGCTTGCATCCTATTGTGGAAGATTTCTTTTCTATCCCTTCTCTATCATCACGAGAGTGTGTGAGGCTAGCATGTTGTAGAGTTATAGACATCCACATGGCTTTCCATCTAAGAATTTCTTTACACATAGCTCTCCTTGTTTAGCATTACATCTTACGGATCTAGGAGTTTAACTCTTGCTTCAAGGTGAGAAAATGTAGATGTAAGTCATAATGGTGGTGACTGGGATTTCCCTACTAATACAAAGAATAAGGGTAAGGATTTTAACTTTTTAAATAATAAAATTATAATAAATTCTTTAATGTAAAAGAAAATATAGCTAAATAGTACACAAGAAAGCAAGCATATGCCAAAAATGAAAATATGAAAACCAAAGGAGAATCCAACAATGCTACAAAAATAAAGTTGTTTAGATCCATCATGGAGGTGTGCAGTAACACAACAAATGTGGCATATGCCAAAAATGAAAATAAAAAAACCAAAGTAGAATCCAATAATGCTACAAAAATAAAATTGTTTAGATCCATCAAGGAGGCGTGCACAACACCACAAAAAGGTGGTAATACAAGATGATTCTTAGATTATCAATAATGGGGCTTCTAGGCATATGTCTAGTTAACAAGAATCGATATTCCTCCCTTAAGCTTATGGGAGATGATATGACATGGTGATAGGGTGAAATGATTCAAAGTGCCCTATCAAGGATGCATATACTACCTCACTCATGTCTAAAGAGAAAAAAGTATTTCAAATTTTCTTTGGGTCCTAAATACTAAGAGAACATCCTCTCTATTTTTGCCATGATGGACCATGACTTGTAGGTTCACTATATGACTAGAATGGGGTCCAATAGCTCTTTTTGGGCTTGTTGGTAAAGTTGAAGGATGGGTCTATGCATTTGTACATAGAATACAGCACATTAAATCCAATAGCTCTTTTTGGGCTTGTTGTTTAAGTTGAAGGATGGGTCTATCCATTTATACATAGAATACAGCACATTAAATAAGATTGCAATAGAGAACAAGTATCAATTGCTTTCCATTAATGAGCACTTTGACCAGCTTCAAGGAGCTAAATACTTTTTGATAGTAGATCTTTAATATGGGTATCACCATGGCTAAGCTCCCTCAAATCCCTAGTTCATGCATCGGCCTTCATAGGAATCCCATAACACAGGATGTACCAAAAATAGTTATCTGATGTGTAAATAGTATGTCTCGAATTTAAGTCACAGCAACAAGCAGGAAGCTCTATGCATTGAGTCTGTTTAGCCTTGAAAAGTATAAGGCACAAATCTTTACCAAAGATTTTATTTTATGCTCTTATGTCAAGTCCTTGATCATATAGTCATAGAAGGGTCCTAATATAGCACCCTTTAATAGCTCTTAAAAGGGTTCAAATAGACTGAAGTTCTCTCAAGCTAGAAAGTCAAGGGTATCAATTGTGAGGTGGTTGCCAACTAAGAGCATGCATGGATGCGCCACACACAACATTTGTTAAGTGACTTGAACTTATTTATTTCTTTTTTTGGTAAAAAATAAACACAATCTTTTTTTTCATCAACATTTGCATCACCTTGTTTGCTACTCTCTTTGATAAAGTAAGTAGAGAAAAAATAGTCCCTCTCTAGAGCTTTGGCTATGAGTTGGGAGTGCTAGTTCCATAGTGCTTTGTAGGTGGAGCATAGGAACCATTTCAATCTCTTAAAACTATTGGTGCAACCTATGATTATTTTTATGGAAGCTTTACTCAAGCTTTTGACAACACCTTTTCTTAGTGCTTTTTCAAGACCCACACATAGAAAACTCTCTTTTATATCGACCTCTAATGTCTTAAAGATACTTCTATTAATCACAACGCATCACTCTAGCCTTATCCTTATTTTTAGTATACATATTATTATAATCCCATATAAATTTCAAGACAATATCTCATCTTTATTTATGGACACACAGAGAGAGAGAGAGAGAGAGAGAGAGAGAGAGAGAGAGAGAGAGAGAGATGTAATAGGGTAACTTTATTGTATATTATTTTCTCATCAACTAAATTTTACTTCTTTTAATAGAAGTTATATCATTTTCTAATCAAGCTGTCCCTTTTCCTTTGTTTTCTCCAATTGACATTACTACAGTATCTTAAAAGTAGAAAAATGTTTTTAACTATTTAGATTACTTTGATATGAAACCTTTTGATGATCAAAATATAAGGTCTTTTTAATATGTGCCTATTCTGTATTGTTAAATATTGATACTAGTTATCAAATACAATAATCAAAACGCTATTTTAGAATAGTTATATGAAATTTTAATTACAATATAGTGTTATGTTATTTCATTAACTATCTTTGTTAATGCAAATTTTGTATTGACATAATCTCAATGTATTAAATACATATTGATATAACGTATTATTTTTGGACACACAACACACACACACACACACACACACACACACACACAAACCCCCAACCCCCCCCCCTCGTTTGGTTTTTTTTCTAAGAAATAAGTAAGCTATTGATAGTATATGTCATAGATCTTCTCTATTGAGAGCATTTCTTAGGTCACCTAGGCCATTTCCCAATTATTAATTTTAATACACATACATAAACTACGGGATGAAACCCCCTCCACCTATGTGACCATATTGCCTTACCCCTGATTTCCTTGGATCAATTAATACCTAGAGAGTAATGTTGATGAATCCTCTATCTCTAGTTCACTTTCCACCTAGCACTAGTCTGTGACCATGTTGCTAACACTGCCCCTTGATTTTCCTTGGTTCGATTAAGACCTAGAGCATATCGTTGATGAGTCCTCTATCTCTAGTTCACTTGGCTTAAGTAGGCCAACCTACTATCATGTATTCCCATATCACATGAACCCATGTGTTCCCATATCACATGAACCACATTGAAATTCTCACTATATTGAAGAACATGAGCACAACACTTGGAATCATACTTCTTAAAATACACTTAAACTCATACATGCAATTACTTTCACGTCCTACCCTCAACATGCAAAATCACCCATAAATTTGGGTTAACTGCATATAATATTGATCACAAGAAAATGGTATATCCAAGTTAAAGAAAAGCAATGAAAGAATCATCAATTTAATTGTATCTGTTTTCATGCAAAATCACCCATAAATTTGGGTCAACTGCATGTAATGTTGATCGCAAGAAAATGGTACATCCAAGTCAAAGAAAAGCAATGAAAGAATCATCAATTTAATTGTCTGTTTTCATGCAAAGTGAAGATGATATGCTTGTAATTTATCGCATGAAATAAAAAAACAATCTCAACTGGTTGATAGATGATGAGCAATGTCGCATAAAGTCTCCTTTCATCAAAAGGCACCTCAAAGTCAACCAAAGAACGTTCACATATCCCCCCTTGCACCTCATGTAAAAGTCATCCTTTGAAGAAAACTAATCCACCATAAGTTTAACACAAGCCAACATATTTGTGTCGGTCTAATAAGCATTGGTATAGTCGTCAATATAATATCAATGCTTTTATCGAGGACTATACCAACGTTGGACGTTAAGTCTCGTTGCTAAGGGTATAATATATTAAAAATGTCACGGATCTCATCCGATGTGTAGTCCCATAGATTACTAGTCTATGATCTTACCGATGAGTCACCCATGGGCCTTTAAAAAACACATTAAACCTATAAGCACATAGAAGCATAAGGATAGGAACCCATGGGCTTAAAATAGTCAAACATTAAACCCATCAACACATAAAAGCATAAGGATGGGAACCCATAGGCCACATTGAAACATGGCATAACAGCGACACAGAGAGCTACCTAAGGGTTATGTGGCTAGTATTTTGTGCATAGAGACCTTACATTAGCGTAGTTCATGGCTGCCCTTGCTCGCATGCATGTGTCTTGTGCATAGGCCTCGTGGGCCTACCAATATACACTCAAAGCCCACCTCTCAACATTTTTCTTACATCTATGTGTGGCGCATATTTGTAAAGGCCTCCATTATGAGTTGGTGCACGTGTCTTTCATGGGAACCCTAGCTTAGACACTGTTCCCAAAACATTAGTAACGACCACACTAATTTACATTCTCCATAAGAGATTTCTTGAGGAAATGTTCACATCAATACAAGTTAAGCCCTGAAATGACACCACCCCGAGGGACCCTTTTCTGCACAATGTGAACATGAAAGGCAACATCATCATTACAACACACTTTCCCACTCAAAATCTTCATGTTAGAAAGAATAACAAGCTATGTCTAATTCAAGTACATATTTTTGCATATGTATCTTCACATATCCACATGAATATAATTGTAGGAATTTGTAGCTTCCTTGCACCTCCCATTGTGCCCTGGAGATGCATAAATCCATCTAAATGACCCATCTAGAAATTAGCACACAATGCAAAAATATCATGCAAAAGTTAACATTAAGTCGGTAAGTCTCAATGCATGCCTTGTGAAAGTAGGCCACCCATGTGGGTACTCATTGGTCTAAAAGGTGGAGAGAGAGAGAGAGAGAGAGAGAGAGAGGGAGGTGTCGGCCTAGAAGATCCAATCAAACAAGTACATGCCTATACAAAAGGAAGGTCCTAGCATTTGACTATGTGGAGGTCCTGTCCGCAGTGATGTAACACTTCCTTTAAGAGTGGTAATGTGCGTGCGCGCGCGCGCGCGTGTGTGTGTGTGTGTGTGTGTGTGAGAGAGAGAGAGAGAGAGAGAGAAATATATATATATATATATATATATATATATACTGGCAAAATTCTATACCAAAATTTATTTTGGACTCTTAACCTTCAGCCCCATCCAACCCAATCATGCATATACAATATAATATTGATTTAACATCTTTGGCAATTAGCATACATGGAATGCCTTGCCACTGTTAAATCAACTTGATTACCAGTCTGCCATTCCAACATCTGACTCTTGAGATGAAAGATCATTTGACAGTAATCCATATGTACAAGGCCATATATCTTCCTTACATCAAGAATTCAACCTCAAATTAGCACTAATTTCTACTCACCTAAAAGAATGAATAAAATATCAGGGCCATTCATACAGGTAGGTCTGAATTACATAATTACACATTTTGATTTTACATCAGGCTTCCAGGAGTGGTAACTCTTTTTGGGCCCCTGCATAGAAAACAGAAAAGCCAACGTCAACAGTGGAAAGTTGTAATCCCTAACTCAAAACATTCAATTAGTGCTCTCCACCTTCAAGCTTGAAAAGTTGTATGCATAAGGCAAACACGTGCCTGAGACAAAAACACAAGATGCTCTGCACTTTGAGTCAACTAAGAACCTTTCACACAAGCACATGCGCACATACAGAGAGAGCATTCAGCCATCAAAATAAGTAATTAGAGGCTTCCCAAAGTCACTCACCACCGAATGATGCTTAATTTTGCCAGTGTTTTTTTTAAACATAAAGTAGCAAGTTAAACACCAAGCATTGAAAGAACACACAGTCTGCTGATCTTTCTTGTACAATGGTCACTACCCCGACAATGGCTGAACCATTTTCACGTAACAAATGAATTGCAGGCCCAGGTTAAAATTTAGTTGCGCACAACTTTTTTTTTAAGGCATCCAGCCTGGACAGCACAGACACAAAGCAGACATGGTAAAAACAGCCCCAGCAAGATTCAAACCAGTGACCTAGACCTATCTACTACGACCATGGCCTAGCCACTTGACCCCCCAATAGTTCCTAAAATGATGATTCTCTTGGTGTCCATCCGTCCACGTGAAAAAGGAGGCGGAGCCCTTTACAGGGAGAATTATTGTATTGTCATCTTTAGGGCTTCACCTGTCCACCGACACGTGAAGTCGCCCCTTAGTCTACCCAATATATTCCAAGTCATAACCTCCTCCTGTACTAAAAACATGGTTAACTAAAGACACAGAAATCATGATTACATTTTCAGTACATAATTATTTATCAATCACACACACGATGTATGCCCGCCTATCCTCTTTAACTTACTGTGATCAGCCT
The DNA here is from genome assembly GCF_041138505.1 of Cibotium barometz. Lineage (NCBI taxonomy): Eukaryota > Viridiplantae > Streptophyta > Polypodiopsida > Cyatheales > Cibotiaceae > Cibotium > Cibotium barometz. The sequence goes on along the minus strand of NC_141069.1, from coordinate 36,392,414 downwards.
GCTACCATCTGCTGCCGCAACTGTACCCACAGTTTGAGATTGAGAACGGACAGAAGCCGAGGATGCAGTCTTTGTTGCTTGCTGCTGCTGCTGCTCAAACTCCTGATGCTGAAGAGACATAGCGAGTTCTAGATCCGAGCTGCATCAACGCAACAGGAAAGATTGTTGCTTCTTGAACCAAAGAAAACTCCTCCAAGCCTGCACCACATGTACGCACATACAGCTGCACCACACGTGCACACAAGCCCACATCTGCACCACGCACCCACCTACCCTCACAACACGTGCACGCACACTTATGTGTAGAAACTTTGCCGCACATACTTGTTGAAACCAGGCTCTTTAGCTCTTGTGTCACTAATTTGATGCTGAGAAGAAAGATACTCCTGACAATAATAATAATCACCAAAAGCGCCCTGCTTCAGTGTTCTTAAAAATGGACTTTAATGGGCTAAAATATCTAATTCCACGAGGCAAATCAAGGAAAAAATGTATGAATATTACCGCAGTAGCAGCTATGGCGCCTTGCTCATCCCACAAGCCATTACTTTCATCTGCTCGGAAGGGTGTGAATGTTCCCGTTACAAAAACAGTGTCTCCATGTACCTACAAGACAATAAAAGTAGCTTAGAAACTTTCCTACACAACACAATACTCACTCCCTAAAAATACAGGATGGCTAACCTACTGGCTAAGAGAACAGGATTCCAATTTCCTTATTTATCTTAGGCCACCTTTCAGCACTTGAGGTTAAGTACAAAGGAAACTGATACCCCCTTGAGCTGATGTCAAGCATGGTGGGTTTTTCCAACAGCATAAAAAAGACAGTCCCCATCATGCACCACAAAGAACAGGAAATCATCACCATCATGCACCTTGGCTTGCCACAATACATCATGTTTTACTTTAGCAAGAGGAGATTTTCTCCCAATGCCTACAGGGAGGAAGGGGAAAACCGAAAGGGAAGCCCAGAGGAGGGGGTCATCCTCTCGTGTATCTAAAACATTAAAAATGCCTAGCATTAATGTTTAAGTGTGATCTCCAAGAAGTAAATCACAGTGCACCTTGGCTGGCCACAATACATCATGTTACACTTTCGGTAATCTTTCAGCGCTTGAGGTCAAGCACAAAGGAAAATGATACCCCCTTGAGCTGATGTCAAGCATGGTGGTTTTTCCAACATATGAAAGACTGTCCCCACCATGCACCACAAAGAACAAGAAATCACCATCATGCACCTTGGCTGGCCATGATACATCATGTTATACTTTAGGAAGGAGATTTTCTCCCAAAGACTAGGAGGAAAGGGAAAACGAAAAGGGAAGTCAAGAGGAGGGGGTCACTCTCTCAATTATCTAAAACATAAGAAATGCCAAGCATTAAGGCCAATTATGATCATAGTGCCTGACATGCACCTTGGCTAGCCACAATACAATATGTTAACACTTTAGGTCACCTTTTAGCACTCCAGGTCAAGTACAAAGGAAACTGATACCCCCTTGAGCTGATATCCAGCATGGTACCCCCTTAGAACAGGAAATCACCATCATGCACATTGGCTGGCCACAATACAACAGGTTATACTTTAGGAAGAGATTTTCTGGCAATGACTAGAGGGAGGAAAAGGGAAGTCTGGAGGAGGGGGTAACTCTCTCAGTTACCTAAAACATAAAAAATGCCAAGGCTAATTATGATCTACGAGTAGTAAATCACAGTGTCTGACATGCACCTTAGCTGGCCACGATATATCATGTTATACTTCAGGAAAAGGAGATTTTCTCCCAATGGCTAAAGGGAGGAAAGGGAGAGGGAGAACGGATAGGGAAGTCGAGCATTAAGGCTATTATGATCTCCCAATAGTAAATCACAGTGACTGTCAAATCAGTCACCGAGACTGTCTAGGCAGTCTCTATCACTGAGCCTTATCCGATGCTGTACAATGATCAATCTTGAGGGCTAGCCTGCAGCTGTCATCCTCATAATGGCTGCTGTTAATCCTCTCACATATATAGCGCATACGACATCCTAGCACCCTACTGATATAAGGTAGATAATCTGGGGTCCGTTTTAAGCAAAAGTACTATTGGCAAGGGTCTACACTCTAATGCATATCAGCCTTGAGACCAAGTCACCAGTAAAGCACCTTGATAGCATTTGGGGCCCTTTTCCATGGCAATATCAACAGTGCCAGCAGGTAAGGTTGTCAGTAATTGCCACAAAACTACTGTGCCTATGTTCAAAACAAAGAACCACAAAGCATACAACAAGATCCACACTAGCTTTCTTTTTGCCTAACACCGTCTAGAAATCAAAATCTTCACAAGATAAGAAATGTGTACCTCGTCCAGCTTCTCCCAAACTATGTCCGGCTGGTTCAAATAGCCTTGATCTGTAACCAGCAAATAAAGATCTCCATTGTACTGACAACACAACAAAATTTAGTAATATCAATAGATGGTGTGAACCTCCACCAATAGATACCTCTAGCAATGAGGCATAAGCCAGGACAACAACTGCACTTAAACAAAATGCTTCTTGTATACCTTAAACATCGTGCTGAAATGATTATTCCGAAAAAAGACACAAAGTTCTCTCTCTTTCAGTCCTTCTTGAAGACAAAAAAGCCTGGGTAACACACACAAGTTTATGACGAGTTGGCTTCTAAAATGACCTTGCAATTATGAAAAAAAAAGAGTTACAAAATTATTGCATTATTACATACCCATAGTAAGTCAGCTGGCTCGCGTTGCTCTTTAAGAAATTATCGATAATCACACCTACATATAGTGATAAAATGTATCTGTTTGTCAGAAAAAAAATTCAATGCATTCTTGTGTGTGTGTGCGTGCCTAAAAACATACGTACATGTATATGTATACATATGTACGTGTGTATGTCTGTAAGTACATGTATACATATATGCCTGCGCGGATGCGTGATGTTAAATAGGCAGGTGAAGAGTACATTAAGACATAAGATTTCATGTGGTATGAGAGCGTACTTCAACCACTTCACATGATACTCCTAAAAAATATGAACATTTTTTGAAATAGAGAACAAAAAGCACCTTCTTCCTCGAAGCCTGTTTGCTCTGTGCACTCAGCTAAGCTGGCCTCCCCTTCATATAAAGGCTCCCTACTTTCAATTTCGGAAGGTCCGACCTCAGCTTCACCTTCATAGAGGGGTTCAGAGCTCCTTGTGCATGAGGTTGCAGTAGCACCCACATCAAGGCTATAATCCAATGCCCTTGATTCAACAACTAGCTTATGTTGATCCATCGCTTCATGTTCAATAATATCTTGACCTTTCCATACATCTGATGCATCAAGCAGGGAGCTTTTATGGAGAGTTTCGGTCTCAGTTCCAAGAACCTCTACTTTAATTTTTGCAGGGCAAACAGTCAGTCCATCATCATCAAAAATTGGTGGCAAGTAATTGCTTAATGAATCCTTTGATTCTTCTCTAGCATGTACACCCTCAGTCCCTTGACCCATCTGAAAAGAACCTGTCACGCATCCATAGTCCCATTGCTCGATTTCTGAGCTTACTTGCACAAAAGAATTGCATAGATCCCTGTCCTCTAAACCCCCATCAGGAGTGGTTGTACACCATCCCTCCTTGCCTTTCTTCAGCAAGAAGCTCTCAGCTCCAGCTGCAGAGACTGAGTTTTCAACCTTTTGGACCACAATTCCATGATCTAAATTGCTTCTATGCTGCTCTGATGAATTGACTGCATGTCCCACTTGGTGATTGCCTACTGACAGCATCTCGTCCCTTGAGAACTTCAAAGCTTGGAGCAGTTGAGCAGTTTCTTCTATATCCCCCTTGCGTAGTGTGGGGTCGAAAAGTCCAGATGCATCTGGATCATCAAAAGATTTCGTCTTCAGAAGCACCTCGCGTGAAGGAGAAGGGATCCCTAGAGATGCTGTCGTTGCAGCAGCAAAGTCAACCACATCTGCAGATGCTAAGCCCCGAAGGTTTGCCTTGGCAGTTTGCAACTCAACAAGCTTCTCCACCAGAGTATTGTATGAATTGGCTCCAATGATCTTGCTTGTTACTTCATCCTGCATGCATGATACGAAATTACTCAAAAACACATTTATTTAGAATTGTAACTTCACCTCTTTGGGTTTGAAGTTTAATTGGAAAAAAAGAAATCAACTCATCAAACACACGCTCTCAGAAGACCTGTTGGCAGGGATATAAATAATAACCTGAGGATCGCATAACCAGCCATGCACAAGCCCTATGTCCAAGAGATCAAAAACAGCACACTCAGGGGTAAACTCGAAATCATGTATGCTGCACATGGTGAAAAGGTAAAATTAAACAAAGCACTATAATCATACTGCACAGAAATTAAAATGTACTCATTTCGAATTCAATTTGTCTTTCATTATTGGATAAATGGGAGATTAGAAAGCCAATGGGAAGACACACACGGCAGCTAAAGGTTGTGTGGTGAAGGCACTGATGCATGCATGAAGTATTCCCATTGATATGATATGGCACTTACTCCAAGTTAGAACAATGTGTGAAGTACCACACTGCCCAGGAGGAGGCAGATTCCGACACCTATAATGCAGTACATAACCCTGGACCCACTACAAGAAAGAAAAAGACTTGCATTCTGAATCAATGAGCCTGACTGACTTACTTTCGGAAACGAACATTTACATCCAGACCAGTCACAAGGTGATGAAGCAACGGAATAGCATCAGATATGTTTTGTTGTTGATTGCGTGCATACTCCTCATCTTTATTCTGTGTATTTCCCCCCAAAAAAAACATGTTAAAAGCATGCAACATCGATGCCCATGCTTTATACTTAAAGTTGCAAATAAAAATTACTCATGCATAAACCATCATACTCCAAAATTAAACTTCCGTGAAATATCAACACAAAGATTACTTATCCAAAAAAACAAATTTAATGTTATTACTTATGCCTGATATTACAAGATAGGTGCATCGTATGTATGTATGTATGTATGTTTGCATGTGTGTATGCATGCATGTGCACGCAGAATATGAATGGTGTGCACACGTGTTCATGTGCAGAACAAGTATGAACAATGCAATGTCATAAGCAGTGAATCAACTAGTATACCTCAATGTTACTGTTGGAATCAAGAAGCCTCTCAGCCACCCAAGACAGCAACCTAGATGATGATATTTCCGCAACATCTGGACTCAGGCTTACATTATTTCGCAGGAGTAAAACATTGCCTGCATAATCAAACAAGCAAATTTAACTGCAAAGCTTGATCAAAAAAGAAACCTATGCACCATAAAAAGATTAAAGTAAATAATAATTTAAATTTTTTTATATTCTTTTCATTAAGACAATTAAAGAATTTAAAATTTGATATTCTTTTCTTTAAGACAGTTAAAGAGAGGAAAAAGAAGCAGAGGACAAAAGGTATGAAAGATCCCACAAAATATCCCACTGAGAACTTGCACGAATCCAAAGTTGCTGAGCTTCTAGCAAGGCAAGGGCAAAGAGAGCAGCAAAGCACGACAGCTCGAGGGCAGAGGTGCTGCCAAAATGCATCCAAAATTTTGACCGCCGCCATCCTGATTATAGGAGCCTATAGAAGGCACCCTGGGCCCTTCCCTCACAATTGCCACACCAGCTGATAGCAACACACCATTATGTTAGACAACTGATTTGGTTTTATGATGACACTAGACTAATGCTGATTGCTCATTATTGGGGATTTCATCAATGGTGGAGAATCCATGGGAAGCCAGCCTTGAATAGGCCTTTGTCCTGCTGTATTTGAACCCCCACAACAGCAAAACATCATCCTGGCATGTCTACCGATCCATCATGTCCACATAAATCAAAGTCTTTTTTAGATGATCATGCCCTATTTAACTGCCAAATAGATCTTGTCCCATCTTCAGAAAAGGAAAGGCTATTCTCACCGATCATGTAACATGCGGAAGAACTGCCTGTATTAAGAACTGTGCAAAACGCAAAGATGAACAGAGAGAAGAGAGAGAGATGTTGCTGTAACAGTGTTTTCTGTATATATGTAACAATGTGTACATAGATCCTATCCAACATGGCCTCCAAAAGGAAAACGCCTAAGCCTAAGACCTGTCCCACCTATTAGGGATCAAATGACTAATGACTGAATTAGCCCTTGCTATTTATAGGCTCATGGAATTGCCCCTACAACTACCCTTGCTCCATTCCTTTGACACTCATGTGTCCCAACCGGCTATGCCACATAGAGATTTCCGGCAGCTCGGTTGCATTTACATTAGCATGGTGACAAACATTAGCATGCATCAAATAAAGAGTGTCCACCTTAGAGCCTCTGGCAACAACCAATGAGCCCTTACTAATCTTCCACTTTCCACCACCAAATGTGGTAACATAACCAGCATCATCAAGCTGTCCAGTAGAAAACAGGTTCTTCTTGATCTCAGGCACATGCCTGACATCATGGAGCATAAGCTGTGAGCCATCTGAAAACACAAGCCTCACATCACCTCTGCCAAGAATCTGGCATGCATGGTTGTCACCCAAATAAACTACTCCTTCATTGCCAGCAGTATACCTGACAAACAAGTCTCTGCAACCTGTGACATGAAAGGAGGCATCGGAATCAATGATCCATGAGTGCATACCATGACCATCTCCTGCATGGAGTGAATGGGCATCAAGTGAAGACATGAATAGGACTTCATCCTCACTGTCACCTGCATGTGACACATTGACTTCTTCAATCTTGACTCCACTTTTGCCCTTTGGCTTTGCATCTTTGGCTTCATCTTTGTCTTTGTCTTTTCCTTTGCCCTTTTCCTTTTGATCATTCTTCCATTTGTAGCATTGCTTTTTGAAATGTCCCTTCTTCCACAATAATGGCATTCCAAGTCCTTTCTGGAGCGGGACTTGCTCCTTCCCCGTTCTTGGCTTTTATCCCTTTGCTGGGATCTCCCACGTGCATTCATTGCATTGGACTTTCCAACAGAGTTGTTCTTCCTATTCATCTCCTCTTGAAGGAGAGCACCCTCCACATCTGCATATGACAGCATAGCATTTGAATTGCTAGTGGCTGTCCTGAATGTGTCCCAACTCTCTGGCAAAGTGCATAAGAGAAAGGTGGCTTTGAACTCATCGTCCATTGCCAACTTTTGATTGATGACTTGGCTGACAACACCATTAAACTCATTTAGATGGGCTGTCATAGACGCCCCTTCCTTCAGTTGAAGACCTATGAGTTTCTTCAACCAATACACTTTGCTTGAAGCACTTTGCTGGGCATACAAGTCCTGCAATCTTTGCCACATTCCCCAAGCTGTCTTCTCTTCACGTATGCTGAAAAGTAAAGAGTCTGACACAGACAACATGATGGTGGATCTTGCCAGCTCATCCATATCTTGCCATTCTTCAGCAGTAAGAGAAGCGGGCATTACACCCCTTTCTTTGATGGGCTTGTGCTCCTTCTTCTGGAGCAACACATTATAGCACTGGGTTTGCCAAATGTCATAATTATGTGAGCCTTAAAGCTTTTTGATGTGAAGCAATGAAGAGCTCTCACCTGTGGTTGCCATAGCAATATGCAACCTTTGACACAGTCAATGCCTGACTCCTTGCAAGATGTGCAAACACTGCACCAAAAGCACACAAAGTGCTCACAGTTGTTCTCCCAAAGTTTATCTCCCACTGCGGAAGCACGAATGCAACTTTCCTCCCACTGAATGTGATAAAATCACCAAAATCTGGTTGCTGCAGATTTATGACAGCACCTTAGATGTGCTCTGTTCCCCTTCCAAAGTACTGTACAACAGTACTAAGTGCTCACCAATGATGTACCAAATCTGTACCGGCAAGTACAACAGCTGAAAATGAGCCTTTTCCTCACTCAAATCAATGTACAGCCATGCCAAAACTTGTACAAAGTTGTACCAAATCTGTACCAACAAGTACAGTAGCAATAAATGCTCTCCGGGCTGTCCAAATGAGTGAAAATCAGACCTTGACAGTCCCCACCACTGCATACATCAGTCCCGGACAGAAATTGAGCAAAAGCCCCTTGACTACAAGTGGATTTCTGAGGGTTCAAGGCATAAAAGTCTTCCCTACTGCTTTGCCAAGCTCAACAAGCACAAAATCTTGAAAAGCCCCTTGATTCAAGATCAATTTCTGATCATGAATGGTACATTAATGCACATGAAGGCATCCAGAGTCTTCACAATGCTTCCCCCTGGCCACATATACATCCAATACATAAAAGCCCCTTGATTTACTGGCACATTGAGTGCTTGACAGGCATCAACACATTGCCCAAAGCATCAAATGCCAGTGCCTGCATGCAAATCAACCCAATTGGCACAAAAGCCCTTTGATTTGCACTCCAATTTCTTGCAATTTAGCCCCAAATGTGAGATTGCTCACATCATACAGCATGTATGAATGCCCAATGGCACAATTACATCAAAAGCCCCAAATGTTGACACCCAATTTCCTGCCAATTGACCCGGAATGTGACCAATGTCACCCAATGTTGCCAATTGTGCTCAAATATGAGCCATTAGGACCTGTACCTGCTCAATTGATGATAATGGACATGCAAATCCCAAAATTGAAACAAATACCTTTGAAAATTTCTGATTTCTGTTGCAGAAAAAGGGGGGGGGAGGAGGGGTGTCGTATTTCAAGTTCTACGGGCTTCTGATTTCTTTTGCAGAAAAAAGGTTTCTTGCAAGGCTCATGCGTGCTCCAGGTGAAGCGCGGGTGACCTGCCGCAAGGAGGGCATCCACCCCAAGTTATGAGCTGCTCGCTTGCAAATCTGCGCCAACACTCTCAGTGCCAGAGGGCCTTCACGGAATCACCGCGAGAAGAATCGCCCTTGTCGAGCCCCAGCATGGCCTGTACCTGCGTTATCACTTTCTGCGTCTCGTTCTTGTAGTCCTCCTCGATGTCGGCCAACACCCACGGCGTCTCTGACAGCAGGTACAGCATCCCGGCTATGCCAGACAGAGAGGCCATGGACCGCCTATTGCAAGAAACAGGGGCGCCATTACCGGAAGAAGATGACAACTAAGATGCAGAAGTTGCGTGCGTAACGGATATGGACGAAGAGGGCAAGATAGGCGACACAAGCACAGAGGGCTTCGGAAGAGGGGAGATGAAGCTCGAACACACAGAGATGGGGCGACGGATGGATCTGGAGCTGCCGGAAGTTCATTGGCGACGACAGAGCTACAGTGTGCCGGACGGGGACTGCAGATTGACGTAGAAAGCTGCTTGGCACCAAGAACTCTACGGGGAGGGGGGCTGTAACCTTGCTCTGATACCAGTTGAAGGGAGCTATGGTAGCTCAGCTGAAACAGTTAGGGTTTCATGTGGGAGATACACACAGAGAAGAAGGGAGAGAGAGAGAGACATGTGGGGATAAGTCAACTCACACTAAGCATGAGTGTGTGACTTCCCTATCACACATGTATATTTGCTCTAGTACACATCGTGCACTTAGTACATTAAAAGTACTAAGTGTACTATATACTATAAAACTTATGGGCTTGTACACACTACAAGGGTGGGCATAATGCCTTTACCCCAACAGTGTGCTCTCAAAGTTCTTCGGTACTTGCGTGGTACTCTGGACTTTGGCATCTTCTATGGCCAAGGATGCACTCTTCTTGGATAGTCTAATTCAAATTGGGCTGGAGATCCAGATACGCAGCGTTCGACCACCCGTTGTGTTTTTTCACTTGGGTCTGGAGCCATTTCATGGAGCAGTAAAAAGCAACCTACTGTGGCGCTTTCCTCTACAAAGGTGGAGTATCGTGCGGTTTGTTGTGTTGCATGTGAGGCAACTTTCTTGACCAAAAAGTTGAGGGCACCATTGGAAAGAGCTCGTTGAACTGAGTCAAAAAGCTATAAGCCGCTTTTTCAAAAAGCAGCTCTAGGGCCAAAAAGCAAGGCCCTTAAGTTAGAATCAAGAACTTTGATTATTATTGAAATAAAAGCAAAAGCTAAGTGGTAAAAACAAAAGCAAAGCATGGTAAAAGCAGGCCTCCCCTCAAGTATTTAAAGAACCAAGCACCCTCTTGGTGGAGCATTGAAGAAATCTTGGAGACTCATAGAAGAAACACGTGGAGAACTCCTTGGGAAAAGCAAGAACATCATTAACCCTCTTGTGTGCTACTTCTACAGCCTTTTGCAGCACCAGCCACCACCTCTCCACCCTCTGTGAAGAAGCGCCGCCGCCCAAAGCCGCTTGCCACCGCCCAGAGCCTCCGTCGGTGTCTCCGCCACCCAAAGCCATTTTTGCCAGCGCCGCCGGCATCTCTGCCGCTCCAAAACCGGAGTTTTTGCCGCCCTTTTTCTGGACTTTTTGTCACCTGTTGGTACCTTCCGTTTGAAGAACCGCCACCTCTATTAGTGAAAGAATTGGATTGGGAAGAAAGAGCTTTTTGTGGATACTTGAGAACATCAGTTGGATTCTTTTGATATTGGTACTAGCCCAGTGTAAGCCTTTTGTGGGTCATCCTCGTGGTGAGCTCGGCATCAACTATCTTGTGCCTCGACAACGACCTTGACACGATCTCGACATCAACACCTTTGTTTGATATTGTATTCATTTGTTGTATTGGTCCTGGCTTGGAAAAGCCCGTGGATTTTTCCTGAAATAAATTCCTGAAGAGGGGGCGGGGCCTGTTCCCCGCTCAATGTGGTGTACCGTGTAAATCCCCAATTCCCATCACTCTTTTCCCCTTCTCTTTCTCTATCTGTTGTATACGTGGTTGCATCTGTCACTGCACGCTCCGTTGGGCTTACAATGGTATCAGAGCAGGATTTCTCTTAAAGAAATCTTTTATAGGGTGACACCACCATGTCGAGAGTTGAGGGAGACCAAGGGCCTCAAGAAGGGAATAACTTTGAAGACAACCCAGGACATCCCGAAGAGATCCAAGGCCATCAGTGAGACCGTAGTCATGACATCAACCGAATATCGAGAATTTCAAAAAGGTATCTTCAAGATGAAGAGTTCCTAGCTTGGAGAGCCAAAAAGGAACAAGACTATAGAAGAGCTTAGATGTTCGAAGATTTTATCAAAGATCAGAATACCGAAGCTTAAGGTGTGGAAGCCGCCAAAGCCTACCTACAAGGTAAAGGAATTTCCTTTAAAGAAGAACCTAGAGTCACCCGATCCATCACTTATGGAGGACAGAGAGAAGCTTCCCCCAGACCCATTTTATCAGATATAGCTTCTTCCGATCAAGCAAAAGAGAAGAAGGCAAAGGAACCTTCAACCGGCAAAGCAGACTTCAAGCCAGTAGAGAAAAGCGTAAAGTTTGATACCTTTTTCGGAAAGCAGGAAACTCAGGAAGCTCTATCCTTCATCAAACAGTTTGACACCGCCTTTGGAGGAGAAGACTTCTCCGAAAAGTCCAAACTACGCACAGTTCGTATGCATTTGAAAGATGCCGCCTTGAATTGGTGGCTAAAGGTAGTCCACGAAGGGACAAAGCCTACCTCATGGGCTGATTTCAAAACTATGTTTAACAAGAAGTTTCTTCCTGCTACCTTTGAAGCAAATGTACAGAAGGAATGGGATGAGATAAAGCAAAAAGCAAGAGAAAGTGTGGCCAACATATCTTAATAATTTTTCAGCCGTCTCATTGAAGTTTACCCCATATACTCCTATTCCACCATTGATGGAAATGCGAAAGTTTGTAAATGGATCGCAACCAAAGCTTTATCAAGCAGTCTATATGATGGGACCCAAAACTTTGGAAGAAGCCCAAGACAAAGCCTTACAAGCTGAAGCTCTATATATGCCTTGGATGGTGGGCAAATCAAAGAGTGAGACTCGAGACTCGTTCCAAAAGAATAAATTCAAAGGGGGATCTCAAGCTAGAAATGAGCCACAGGAAAAGATGAATAAAAATGAGGAAAAACCCCCATTGTACCAAAAGAAGCTATTCCGCAAGCAACTTGAGGATTATGTCAAAGAAGGTAAATGTTTCAAATGTGGAAAGAAAGGACATATGGCTACAAAATGCCCTGATAAACCAAGTCAAGAAACCAAACCGCCCCAAAGCAATGCTTTACCTAAAGAACTTCAACATCAAGATGATACTCCACCAGAGAAGAGGCAACTCTTCAAAGCTTGGGGCAAAGTGGCAAGCCCACCCGTACTTATCCACTTCGATAGCGGTGCTACTCACCACTATATCCATCCACGAGTGGTTGAAGCCATGAAGCTCCCTTCGGATAGGTTCGGAACCCCTATTACAACAGGTGCCGCTTTTGAAGGTATGTCAGCCGAAGTAACTCCTATTTTGGGAAAGCTCCGCTTACAGATTGGGGATTATGTGGAACATGAGAGCTTTGTAGTTGGTAAAACTGGACATTGTGATGTAATTTTGGGTATGCCTTGGCATAAGAAGATAGATCCGGCCATTGATTGGGTTGGAAATAAGATTAGGTTTCCTTTTAAAGGCAAAAATGTAACTTTTGATGTAGGAGTTGAGGGGAACTCCATTCCACTCATTAGTCATGTACAAGTTCCTAAAGCAATAAAGCAATCTATTTCCTCGTACTTGATATTTATAAGAGATCCAAAGGAATCTGAGGGTGATGAATCACTTTCAACTCTTGATCATGAAAGGAAAGACTTCTTAAGGAAGTATGAGGATTGTTTCGCAGATACTCTTCCGGGAGAGCTACCTCCAAAGAGACCGGAAGATCATAAGATTGACATCATGCCCGGAAGTTCACCTCCTAATAGACCTCCTTATCGAGTAAGCCAGACTCAACAAGAAGAGATCATGAAGCAAGTGACAGAGCTTCTGGAAAAGGGTTTAATTCGACCTAGCTCATCACCTTTTTGCTCCCCAGTTTTATTAGTTCAAAAAAAGGATGGTTCTTGGCGTATGTGCATTGATTACAGGGCTCTTAATAAGATCACTGTAAAGAACAGGTTTCCTATCCCTAGGATTGATGATATTCTGGATAGATTGGATGGAGCCACTATTTTCAGCAAGATTGACTTGAAGAGTGGATACAACCAAGTCAGGATTGTTCCAGAGGACATTCACAAGACCGCATTCAAGACAACCTTCGGACTCTATGAGTATTTGGTGATGCCTTTTGCTCTTACCAATGCTCCGGATACCTTCAACCGAATGATGGAAAGAATATTTCAAGCACATAGAAAGTTTGCAGCCACTTTCTTTGATGACATTATTGTACATTCAAAGAATGAAGAAGAACATCAAAAGCACTTGGATATGGTATTCCAAGAATTGCAGAAGAACAAGTCGTATGTGAATGGAAAAAAGAGTGAGTTCTTTTTGCCAGAGATTCACTACTTGGGCCATATAGTATCCAAGGAAGGGGTCACGATGGATCCAGAAAAGGTCAAGGCTATTGTGGAATGGCCAAAATTGAAGTGGTTTGCTGTGGTAGCAAGTCCACTTCATGATTTGACAAAGAAAACCGTGGGATTTCGGTGGACCAAAGCTGAAAAAGAATCCTTTGAAGCATTAAAATTCTATGCTAGCAAAGGACCAGTATTAATTATTCCAGATTTGTCGAAACCATTCGTGTTAGAATGTGATACTTCAGGAAACTGCATTGGAGCAGTCTTGAACCAAGAAGGCCATGCCGTGGCCTATGAGAGTCGAAGACTTCAAGGAGCCGAGAATTTTGCACCTATCTACGAGAAAGAATTGATGGCTATCATACATGCTTTGAAAATTTGGAAGCATTATCTTTTGAGTCTCATAAAATAACAAATAAATGGTATATCCCAAACACACTAAGATGCATAAATTCTAACACTTTTCCTAACAGACTTAGTTCAAAGATTGATTGCTATTTGCATCTTTGTAGGGAAAGCTCCATTCAATCAAAACAAGGGCCTCATGGTAACTAGGACCAATTCTGGTGGAAGGAGGGATTTCTATGAAGAGATGATTCCGAAGACAATGGATATGCTGAACCATGAGTTTGAGATGACAGACTTGGGTTTATGCATTTTTGTTTAGGGATTGAGGTCTGGCAAGAGTCAGGTAAAATCTTCATTTCACAGAAAAAGTATGCTTGGGAGATTCTCAAAGCGTTTGGGATGACAAACTGCAAGCTTGTGTCTACGCCAATGGAAGTGAACATGAAGCTTTCTGCAGAGGATTCTTCATCACTTGTTGACATCATGAAGTACAGGAAATTAGTGGGGAGTTTGATTTTTCTCACTAACACTAGACCTGATATCAGCTTCACAGTTGGTGTGTTGAGCAGGTTAACAAGGCACGAGAGAGTCATTGGAAGGAAGTGAACCAAAGGAAGGTATTGTTCCCATTTCGACCGTTGGTCATGGCAGTATGATTTGAGAACATCAAAGGCCAATTGATTGTATATTTCTATTTGGCCATCTCTTTGTGGATGGAATGCATTGGGCGACTACAAATTAGTTCCAAAATTGTCAAACAATGCTCCCCAAAAATGGGACGTAAAATTAGAATCTCTGTCTAATGTAATTGTTCCTAGCAAACCACCAATGGGATACCAAAACCGAATGAATAAGTGAGCTATGACCTCGGCTGTGATTGATTGCCTACTTGCATGGAATGAGCATACAGAACTTACTGAATCTGTCCACAATTGTAATACACTGTGTGTTTCTAGATCTAGCTGAGGCGGGAATAGGGCTTACGAAGTCCATACTAATATCGTGAAAAGGCCCCTCAAAAATAAGGCCTATTTTGTATGAGAAACTTTCACCTTTTGACATATCCAACATGCTTGGACATGTTGGTAGACATCCCGGCGCATTTTAGGCCAATAGAATGACCTTTCTAACTTCTACAGGGTACTGTTGATTCCTATGACCTCCAATAAGAGAGTCATGGGCATCATGGAGAAGGACTTGGTGCTTTTCTTTGAGTACACAGAGACAGTTCTTGAAAAACAACCAACCATTCTGTATACTGTAGTGGACTCGTTCTGAACTGATATTGAGTCCCGAATTCTTCCAAATCCAAATACTGTGCCTTCATACTGTCCAAGTCTTTGCCTTGAATTTCCAGCACAATGGACTCTTGCAATGTTCAAATTGTGCCTTTTCGACTAAGAGCATCAGCAAACGGGGTTGTTCTTACTAGGGACATTCCCCCAAATTGTCGGAACAATTGACTCCATTTGGATTGCCTGGCACTCCATTGGGCATTGAGCATGGTTTGCAACCATTTAAGTGCCTGGTGATCTGTCTTAACTATGAAATCTCTCCCGTAAAGAAAGTGGTTCCAATGTTTAAGCGCGGTCATCAACCCCAAAAGCTCTTTGATTGTGGGTATAATAAGGCACACGGCCTACCATCTTGCTATAAAATAGCTCCAATGGCTAGCTTACTGTTATCGGTAATCACCTCAAAAGAATCATCCCATGATACCAACTTCAAAACTGGTGACTAAGAGGCAACTTTCTTCATTGCCTAAAATGCCTCTAAAGCGTTGCTCATGACGGACACTTTCTGACGACGAGTCTTCACGTCCTTGAGCAAGTCGGTGAGAGGTGCTACAAAGTCAAAAAACTAGTCCATATACGTGTTGTAGACCTAACAAAGACCCACAAATGAGCGGATTTCCTGGGCTGTCTGGGGAATATCCTAACTAAGAATGGCTTGTATCTTTTCAAGATCAAGGCTAATACCTGATGAACTGATGATGTATCCCAGGTAATGGTTTTCGAGTACTCCAAACTCACTCTCCTTGGCATTAATAAACAACTCATTGTCCGGCAAGAGTTGCAAAACTTGTGCCACATCTCGCTCATGCTGCTCTTTGCGGTCCCTGAGAAGATAAGGACGTCACCTAGGAAGATGAAGACGCATTTGCCAATGAGATCCTGGTGAGTCCAAAGGACATCACCACAAATTTATAGTAGCAGTGCTCAATCCTAAAGGCGGTTTTTGGAATGTCGGCCTCAAAGATCCAAACCTGATGGTAGCCACTCTTAAGATCCAAACCTGATGGTAGCTACTCTTAAGATCTATCTTTTGCATCACTGAGTCGTTGTAGGATGTACTCTATTCTAGGCATGGGGAATCGACTCTTAACTGTTAGCTTATTTAGCACCCTGTAATCCACACACAAGCGTGTGGTCTTATCCTTCTTTTGGACAAATAGGATGGGAGCGGCAAATGGGGAGGCATAAGGTCGGATAAATCCAAACCGGAGTAGCTAGGATAACTGCTACTCCAGCTCGCTCTCCAGTGCCTTAGAAAGGCGGTAGGGGAACTTACTAGGAGGTTATGAAGTATGCGATGGTCCTGGCTGGGAGATTGGGTGGAAGGTCATCTTGTAGCATAATGTTGTTGTATTGAGACAAAAGACCAACCATCCTCTGCTCCACTACGGGTGCTGTCTGAACTACATTAGACTAAGAGTAGATTCTTATGGCTCATTGGGCGTGAATATGGAAAATGAGT
Organism: Cibotium barometz; assembly: GCF_041138505.1. NCBI lineage: Eukaryota > Viridiplantae > Streptophyta > Polypodiopsida > Cyatheales > Cibotiaceae > Cibotium > Cibotium barometz. Next base: position 36,375,956 of record NC_141069.1, on the reverse strand, counting down.
GGAATTCCAAGAATGCTCCGATCCCCGCGAATGGGCTCAAGAAAACCTTCAACGATAGTGAAAGTGTCCTCCCTCCAATCAGGAATGGGTGTACACTGTCTAAAAAACCACTGGATCTCGAGGATCATGTCGCACCCTAAAAGAGGGGAGACAATGAAATCCCGCTAGGATGTTGCCTTCTAAACCCAAAACACAAACTGTTGAACTTTCTGAGAGATGTGTGTATGTAGACCAGGTGTAAACTCGTCCACATCTAGATGATAAGAAACCAAGGTACAGCTCATTTGTTTTGCCAACTGTGAAGAGAAGGCATCTTCAGAACTGCCCATGTCAAAGAGGACAATGAAATGCTGTCTCCTTGCAGTGCCATAGGCACGGATGAGAGCCTTCTTCTCTCCCTTAGCCTCACCCTCCTGCTTATCATCAAATACCACTAGTGACACTGAATTCAAAGGAGGCAATAGTTGAACGGTATTAGAGGTGGATGGCAGAGGTGTAGATGGGGATGCTCCGATCGCTACTGTGGAAGTGGATGTGTAACATGCGGAAGCTTCGGGGGAGATCGGTAACTTCAATGCTCAAAAATCAACACACTCGTCGGGACGAAAATAACGCACAAAACTGAATGTAGATGTGTAGAAAAAATAGAGAGAGACGGAGACGGAGTCACTTAATGTTGACTTTATTGATTTATAGAGACCAATCGACGGAGAGACTTGAACCCAGGTGGGTTCATGTCATCCCAAGGGCAATTCCACAAGAGAGAGAAAGAAAGAAAGAAAGAAAAGATTTTATTAACTTCTTCCAAAAGACCGAACTCGGCCTATGAGACAAATCGGAGTACCTGTATGGGGTATCCTCTGTCATCCCAACAAAATGAAAAAGTACTGAACAAAAAAAAAACTGAATCTGGGTGTGCAGGGGATGGAGCTCTACTACTAGGAGAAATGCAAAGGTATATGCATGGAGTATACAATCATGATATGCAACCTAGCTAGCTCCATCCTGTACCATACTGGGGGTATAAAATGGTATACATCAGTGAAGGGGGTGTCCACAGCTCCCTGAAGAACATGCCTGGGTGTGCTCTGAAGCGGGCCAGTCGCTCCGCACCCTCTCTGTGAAACTGAGCTCTGATCTCTGTCATTTTATACCATACTGGGGGTATAAAATGGTATACATCAATGAAGGGGGTGTCCACAGCTCCCTGATCTCTGTCATCTCTCTCTAGTATAGGCGTGGTGTCCGAAAGCCAGGTGTCCTTTGTCTCTTGCGGGCTCTGAGTGTCTCTGCTCTCTAGAGAGTAATTCCCTGCTGTGTAGGGACTGGGAGTGGGATGGATCTCTGAAAAAATATAGTAATCTATGTCTGTCGTCCCCCCTCTGGAGCTGTCTGAGCCTGTAATGATGTCTCTCTGTGACGCTATATGTCTAGAATGAATCTCCCCAGTATGCGCTGGTCTGCTACCTCAAAGATCTGGCGTAGGGAATGTGGCTCTCTAAATAAAATGGGATCTCTCTCTCTCATGGCTGTATATGCTCTACATCTGCATACGCAGTCATCTTTTGCCTTGTCGCGGACAGAGGCAGAGTACCGGGCTGTTTGTGATGCTGCTTGTGAGGTGGTGCGGATGCAGAGGTTGCATTGCAGGTTTGGGCTTCCACCCATGGTCATCCAGAGGCACTTTGTTCGTGAACAGATCGTTGCTGATGACATCTTGCTAGAGTTCTGTTCGACGGAGGACAGTACGGTGGACCTCTTCACGAAGTCGCTCTCTCAGGATTTGCTCAAGCGGCACCCCAGCTCCCAGTGGTTGGTTTCACAGCCAGGAGCTGAGAGGGGGTGTTAGAAGTCATCTCCTGTCCAGTTTTATACACCAGGGCCTTTGTTGTGGGTGTGCCCGCCCTTATCAGGTGTTTTATCATTTTTCCTCACTCCCCGCATTTTTCCCCTATTTTTCCCATTTTTCTGTGGCTTGGGAGGCAGCCCTGAGTTGGCAGGAGGATCCATTTGCTGGCCGACTACATCAAATGTGTGTATTGGAGCTGGCCGACTGTACTTGATGCAGTCGTGGACCCTCAAAGCTGGCCGACTGGCTGCATGCTGCTGGCCGACTGTAGATGCAGTCGTGGAGCCTTTTTTCAGCAGGCCGACTGCACATGTGGGGGCATATAAATAGGCCCCCACCCCCATACCACTCATTGTATCATATCGGGATCTTCTTGTGTATATCAGAGCAGAGTTACACGCCTACATCTCTCTCTCTCTTGTGCTGTTTTTCTGCATGCGTTTTTTGCTCGTGTTCCCAGATCTGGTCATCATCTCCGCTGCGTATTCTGACAGGTTGAACCACCCTGAGTGAGTTTGTAAAGCTTGTCCTCAAGATTGGTCATATACTATGGTGGAAGAAAACGAGCTTTGAGATCAGCCAACGAAAGTAGCCCAATCAAATTGGAATTGGCATGTGATGGAGTTTGTGTGAAGTTGTGACCAATGCTATCACCAAGTAACAGCTTCCCTAGTGAGTTGGGGTGCTGCCACATGGACTATCTTGTGAATCTGTAATCTTTGCTAATGGAAAATGTGCTTCAAATTGATGAATGAACTGAGTAACACCAACATGACCGCACTTACCACCATACTTACTAAAATTTGGAGAGGTTTGTATGACGGTGGTGGTAGGTGCAATGGAGGACAAAGTATTCTGAGCCATCTTGGGGAGGGATGCCATAATCTGTGTCATCGTTTGCAAATGTTGGATTTTGCATAGCCACCCAGCTAAGTCATTGCTGAAACTCTTGATCAGCAGCTTCTCAACGGCACTGGTCTTCCTCATACTTGAGTGTGGCTTCCTTATACCTTTGCTGTATCTCAATGTATTTTGGGCAAAGCCTATTTATGGGCATTTATGTATTTTCTCCATGTTTAGATGGTCGTGGAGCAATCGGCCAGTTCTAGGGGCTGCCAACTAGTTCCCAGAGTCACTATATAAGGGCCTTCCCATTATTCACTTTATCATCCAATCCCTTGCACAAGTTCTTCACAGTCTTGCCGGCTAATTGCCATTGTAAAGCCTGTTGCTAATATAAAAGGTGATCTTGTCCACAAGCTCTCTCTACTCTCTCTCTTGTTCAATTTATGCTTCCGCCTGTGCATTCTCCAACATGCTATCACTCGCTTAGGTTCAGGCTGCTCCACTATTCTGCAAATCTGCCCGCCATCTGTTTCTAGTGCCTTGCATTTTCTTCCATAACTCCTCCTGGCTATAGATCAGTCTCTAACAGTAGCTGTGTTTCACTACTTTGCTGCGTTTTTTTGTCCAGCCAGCCCTCAGGTTGCTGTCGGCCAGTCTTCTTGGCTGTGTTTTCTTCTACAGAGGCAAGCGTTGGATTTTTTGGCTGCGTTTTCTGCTCCGGCATCAGTTGTTGGTGAGTTCTCTTGCATATGGTGTTGCCAGACAAGTGGCACTATTTTTTCTTCTTCCTCCACGAGTCCCTGCTCTTCTGGTAGGAGGTTCCCTAAGAGGAGTCTTGGAGAGCTGAGATCTGTGTTCTTTGTTGCTGTGGATATGGCTTCCCCCTTGTACAAACAAGAAAGACAAGTTGAAAGGACCCAACTATGCCCATTGGAAGCTGCAAATGCGGATCTGGTTCATCCACAAGGGTTTGTGGGATATTGTTCAAGGCACTGAGAAGAAGCCCGAGTGTCCTCAGAACTCCAGGAGGTGGACTCAAGATCAAAAGAATGAATTCCTTGCGGAATTACAAGACTGAGAGAATCGAGATTCGAAGGCCCATTCAGTGCTTGTGCGGAGCATCACGGAGAGAGGTCTCACCGACCGTGCAAATTCTCACCAATGCTCCTTAGGTATGGTCTAAATTGGAGAATCTCTTTGCTCGAGATTTGTCAATGAGGGCAGTTACCTTGCAAGGGCAACTCTACGGTTTGTCATTTCCTGTAGACAGTTCCATGCAGTCGTTCCTCACGAAGAACAAGGTTATCCATGACCAGTTACTAGCAATGGGTGCTACTTTGTCCTCTGCTCAGCTGGCTGCACTTATCTTCACCAAGCTTCCCCCGAACTATGATGTGATTTCTCGATCTTTGATGTGCCAGGTCACATCCACTCAGTTGAATTTTGATGATCTTAGCTCCCTACTCTTGGAGGAAGAGTCCATCCTCGTTTCTCAGGGTAAGTTGAAGATGTCTCTCAACAGTCCTGACCAGGCACTTTCCACAGTTCAAAAGAAAGGTCGGAGTCACTACTCTTCTTGCGGAAAGAGAGAACATATGTCCAAGCATTGTTTGTCCAAGAAGAAGAACAAGACCAAGGGCAAGTCTTCATCTCAGAAAAAGGGCAAAGACACGACACACAACAGTGATACAAATTCTTCTAGTACCACTTCTAGGGCTCCCAAGGCGCTTCCAGCTCAAGAGGACCCAGATAGTGTACTTCTCTAGTATACATGCAGTTCCCCCCATGTGCTTCCACCCAGAGGAGGCTTGTGGACGGGAGAGGGGGCTAATTACAACTCCACATGTGAACCATGATTCGGAGTTTCAAGCATTAGACATCTCGCAGGACATGGTTATCTTTTGTGTAGCAGAGATTAGGAACTAGATCTATTCCGAGTTCATTATTCAAGGCTTTTGGGATGTGATGTGTTTTCCATCCACTGTTGGGGATTATGGGCACAGTGTGTCCAGCAGCTCATCATCTATTCTTGGAGTTCACTGCACACTTGTGTGGGAATTCGTAGCCAAGAAAAGTTCCTTGCTATTCGTAGTGGCATTTTGTTTCGAGAAAACAGATTGGCAGATGCTCTCTCCGAGGTGATTCCAATATTCCCGGTGCTGGAGAGTCCATGGTTGCATCTTCATCAGCTTATCTTCTTCAGACTCTTGCACACTATGAGCGACAGAGGAGGTGTTAGAATTTGGTGCATCTCAGTGTATTTTGGGCAAAGCCTATTTATGGGCATTTATGTATTTTCTCCATGTTTAGTTGGTTATGGAGCAATCGGCCAATTCTAGGGACTACCGACTAGTTCCCAGAGTCACCATATAAGGGCCTTCCCATTATTCACTTTATCATCCAATCCCTTGCACAAGTTCTTCACAGTCTTGCTGGCTAATTGCCATTGTAAAGCCTATTGCTAATATAAAAGGTGATCTTGTCCACAAGCTTTCTCTACTCTCTCTCTTGTTCAGTTTATGCTTCCACCTGTGCATTCTCCAACAAAGGCCTGGGTGTTTTTTTCGGACCGTTTAACCATCCACCGGATGCTCTCACTTCTTTAGGTAGCCGAGTCCAGTCACCAACCTAATGCTTTGATACCAATGTTACATGCACTAAGGTTGATCGTGGTACGGCACAACAGGGCCTTCTTTATACTTTTATGTGGTGAGATCTTTAGCATCCAATTCACAGAGTAGAGAGAGAGAGAGAGAGAGAGAGAGAGAGAGAGAAGAGAATATAATTCAAGTACACGACATAGTATTGGGTCCCAATTACCCATTGAAGGGGGCCCCCTGCAAACAGGAGTATTGCACGCAAGAGTATTTGCTTATATTATTTCTTTGGAGAACTTATGTACAATGCTTGAGAACAAGCGATATGACTACCCAACGCAAGGATGAGGAAGACCGTTCGTCGACTAAGTATCCACCAATCCAAGGCACTGCAAAAGATTGTTTGGGCCACTTATGCAAGTCCAGATAGCTGTAGGACTACACATATGCTGGTTGAATATGTTGAAGAGGAGCTTCAATATTTTGTATGGAGTTGATAGGATGATTTGGGCTGATATACTGCTCAATGCTTTGCTGAAATCTGAATGATGAATGAGGGAATGAGGCGCCTGCTTTTATATGGTCTAGGCTGCTGGTCGCTTCATACCAGAGGCTGTCGGCCTGTTTTAATGGACAAAATATGCTGTTTTTCAGTATTAAATGCTGCACTTTTTAGATGTTGATGTCCCTAGACCTGGCCGACCTGCTATTGCCTTCTTCCATGCTGGCTGACTGTTGCTCTAGGCTTCCATGGTTGGCGGACTATAGGTAGGGGCAGGTGTAGGCAGCCGACTAGCTGCCTATGCCCCTCCAAGGCCTTGATTATGCCCTTATGGGCTGCCATGCTTATAGGCATTGAGCTAGCCTTCAGCTTTCCCGTAGAGCAACTAATGCAATCATATGCTTGACCTAGACTATGGCTGACTTCTACATGATTTATCTGATGAATCTCCAAGTGGGTTAAGAGGACGGACTCCCGACTGACCTCTATGGCTTGGAAACTGACCTACCTAGCTTGTGCCTGACTGTCCTTGGACTGAGGGCTCACAATGGGGTCATGGCATACGACAAACATTCCTTAAAAAAGGTATTATTCTGTAAATGTTGCACTGATGATCATGCTAGTGTGTCACTTTGTACCCCAGTGCAGGGTGCACGTGACACCATACATGCATGTACTCCACGAAAAAAAGTGCGAACAGGAGGCACCGATAGCTTTGCAACAACGAGTCACCTAGTGACTAGCTAGCAAGCACTCGCACAAATAGTTTGGTGCGATGGCTGAACTGTGAAGTGGATTGGTGCTAAGGTTTTCCTTTATGAGACTCGTTACATTTCAGCTTTTCCATTGTATCCAACTCCAACCTTTGCGTTACAATGGAATTGGATTGATAAGCAAGTTATCTTATCAGGATACTGTCATTTCAGTAATAAGGATCCACTAGTGGGTTTCCACACTCGGTTAGGTATGGACCAAGAACCTTATGCAGATCCTATGATGGATGTGATATGCAACCTTATGCAGAACTATTCTTTCAATGGAATAGAGAAGAAATTGCTTAAAGTGCTTGCTGAAATTTGCAAAAATGATAAAGGAGAGAGAGAGAGATAGAGATAGCACACGGCACACTCGATTGGGTTCCAACCACCCTCTTAAGAGCCCCCACCTATTTGCCAAGTGTATTTACTTATGTATTGCAAAATGTAAATCAAGTACAAGATTGACTTACTGGCTGTCCATAAATAGTGAACAAAGACACCTTGGGGACTGTTTTGGTCTGAATGGAAGCTCTATTTTGGGGCTGATTTGGGGCACTTTAGGGCTTCATTTGCTCTCTGAATATACCCTGTTGCTGCAGCTCTCTGGCCGGCCTGTATGCTGCATTTTCTTGCTGCTGTAGGCCGCTTATGTGCTACACATTTTGCTCCACAGGTGGTCGCCTAGATGATGAAGATATGCTTGATCTCTATGCTCCCCTTATGCAAGCTGTCAATTACCTCTTCATGCTTGGCAAAATGCCTTATCTTTCTCAACACTCTTCTCACTGGGGCAGTGACACTTGGCTATACCAGTGATATCACTGCTTACACACACAAATGAGTGGCTATATAGCCCTTGTTCACACACATTAGCACACATTCACCTTTAAGTGGTGCACACACATACACTCATAAGGAGTGTTCACACACTAGAGCTCCGAATATCCAACATTAATCCTCTAATTTAGGCATTGACCAGTTCATTTTGTCCAAGGACCTGGCCTACTACAGTCGGGTATTGGTAGGGGCAGTTCCATGAGCCTAAAAATAGGCAAGTGCAATTCATTGTGTTTTCATCTGATCCCTCATAGGTGGGATAGGTCATAGGCATAGGCCATGATTGGCTAGGAACTATGTACATCTTGATACATACATAAAGAAATCTCTCTCTTCTCTCTGTTCATCTTTGCGTTTTTGCATAGTTCTTAATACAAGGAGTTCTTCCTCATGTTACATTGGTATCAGAGTCTGGTGAATTGGTGTAGATTTGGAAAATGCACTGTACAAAAGTGGTTGTTTTTGGTCCAGACAAGAAAACACAGCCGAGAGGTTCTTCAACATCAGTATCCCGATGGTGCCAGAATGAGGGTAGCCATAGGGGGGATGGCCCTTGAGCTCACACATTGCAAGATGATTTATGCCCTTGGCTGGCTGCTCTTATATAGGCATCAAGAGCTAGGGTTGGCCCTAAGATTGCTCTCAAAAGGCGTGCCCTTAATGTTGCATGCGCGGAAGCCTTGCTGTCCTGATCCACAATCCTAAGCCTGATTAAGAATAAGATGCTAATTAAACATATTTAAGACAGAGGAGAAAGAAGAAGAGAGAGATTGGTGTCATGGTTTTTCTTGTATTTCATATGGTACAAAAAGGTGGCTTAATGAATGTACATGGCTGAGGGCCCTACTACATAACTTCTACTAATGACTAAGAATGCTTATATGATGAAATGATTGAATGCTTGAACTGATTTATGGCTTCATGCTTGTATATGCTGCTCAGGTTCAAGTCGGCCAACAAAAGTGATGTCGGCCAGTAGCAGTAGCTCTGGACAAATATTCATAATGATATGCCTTCAAATGCAGCACTTTCACTTAATACTGCCGATTGATGCTAGCCTTCAACATACTGAAACTGCCTACTGCTAGCGTCCCAGGGCTGGCTACGGACTACTGGACTACTGTTGTATGACTACCAACTGGTCCCGGCATCCTCCAATGCCGCACATGATGATGGTAATGTTGTTGTGCATCCTCCAATGTTGTAAATGATGATGGTAATGCTGTTGATGGTGATGATGATGAGGCTAATGATGATGCTGATGCTACTGATGTTAATGCTGCTATTGTTGATGATGATCCTAATGAAGATGGTGTTGATGACCTACCTGCATGTCCTAACTGATGATTAATCAAGGATTAAGGCTGTTCATGCTAGAGATTAACCATGGCACGAACGTGCACGTGACCTGCTGAACTTGATGACAAGGTGGTAACTCTGTCATCCTTCCTCTCTAGACTGCTAGAGACTTTGACTTTGACCTGCTACTTTAATTAGCTTTGACTGTTCCATTGTTGTCCCCATGCTTGCTTTTCCCTTACCCTTAATGCAAGGCTTCTACGCATGCAACATTGGTATCGGAGCATTCAGGCTTAGCCCACCAAGCAAATCCCAAGGAAGGTACACGGTTCCAATAGAAGAATGTAGCAGGGTGGCAGATGGAGTGGTCTGCAAGAGGCAAAGCTAGAGGGAGCACTCCTTGAGGGTATGTACGCATAACCAATACATCATCGAGCTCTCAGATAGGCCTAGCAACAGGCATGATCAGTTCCGGCAAGTGACCCACCCCTGTTGTATTGACCCAAAGCCCTAAGCCTGATTAAGAACAAGATGCTAATTAAACATGTTTAAGACAGGGGAGAGAGAAGAAGAGAGAGATTGGTGTCAAGGTTTTTATTGTATTTCATATGGTACAAAAAGGCAACTTAATGAATGTACATGGCTGAGGCCCTTGGTCAGCCCCAAAGCGGTTGACCTCTCGCCCTACATAACTTCTACTGATGACTGAGAATGCTTATATGATGAAATAACTGAATGCTTGGACTGATTTATGGCTTCATGCTTATATATGTTGTGCCGAGGTTCAGGTCAGCCAGCAGAAGTGCTGTCAACCAATAGCTGTGGACAAATATTCATAATGATATGCCTTTAAATGCTGCGCTTTCACTTAATACTGCCCAATTGATTCTGGCCTTCAACATACTGCTGCCGCCTGCTGCTAGGGTTCCAGGGCTGGCTGCCGACTGCTGCCGTATGTCTCTCACTCCCAGCAGCATGTGTGCCTGTGTCGTTATATGTGTGCATGCATGTGTGTGTGGTGGCATTGCATGTGAAAGTGCCATCTTTCAGATTCATTGTTTGTTTTGCAGCCGTTACCAACAAAGTTCTACTAACGGTGTGTAATCATGTCAATTGTTGCGACATGTGTGGAGAGGTGTCCGCTTGACAATGGCAGTAAAAATGAAACACATGAGCTCTTCATCAACTGTAAATCTTGTAGACGTTTTGTGATTGGTAAAAAGCTCCAATGGAGGCACTCACAAATGGCAAGAAGAGGGCATGGGCCATTGTCGTTTTGTAGAATGACTGGGACAGAGCGGCCAAGAAACTGCACAGCCTTTGTCTTGTAAACTATTTCAGCCTCCTGGTTCACATTTTCATGGGAAGCCATTACCATTCAGTCACTGCTGAGCCCACCTGCTGCCCTGGCATATAAAAACTTCAAAATCACCATTGTAAACAAAAGTTAGTTGTGCATAAAATGCAGAATCTGATATGATTTGTTTCAATTATTATTGGTTAATATGCACCGATACCAACCCTTAAACATGATTGGCAACGCAGCCAGGCACACTGCACACAGTCTACCCTCACCACTGCCATGCACCCAACCCCAGCATTCCTGCCAAACTGACCCACCCTCCTTCCCCTAAACATACAAACACACACATGTGAAATGGATGTGTGGGAATTTCTATGGTCAAATTGATGTATAAAATATTCCTTGCTTTTGTAAACATAATATCGGTTTCCAATTCTAAATTACTTTTTATCTCAAGCTAAACCAATGGAAGATCAAGAGTCTCCTCCCGTCTGGCTGCACATTGTAGGCCATGCTAGCATATCCGAGAGCTTCTTAAATATGTTTAAAAAAACTAAGCATCATGTTTAAGAATTGAATTATGCCTAAGATCACAACTGCTACGATTTTTCTGTCGTCATGTACTAAATGCCCTAATCTGGCTGGATTAACTTAAACATTGTTGAAAACAAAAATTAACAAACTGGGTTAATCTACTTGACAAAGAGATTAACCTTCATGCAGGGCTGTTACATTGAAAACAAAGATTAACGTATGAGTTAAGCTACTTAACAAAGAGATTCAGCTTCAGCGAGCAATGCAATGTGCGAAGTTCTTAATTAGACAAATTTGGAGTTAATCTGCTAAGGTTATAATTAAAAACGCACCTCAAGAGATCGATTCGATGAGCAGAAACGTCAGAAGCCGGCGCAACTATCGGATTTTCAAAGCTAATTAGCGCGATTAGGGTTTGCAGAAAACGCAGCACGGGGGGGGGGGGGGGGGGGGGGGGGGGAGAGCAAAATATAAAACAGTAAAGCACCACGACAGACACGAAACCACCGCCCAAAGTAAAAATGTTAATAGTAATGATCATTAACTAGTAGTAATAAACATGAAATCTTGTGCTCAATAATTTGTTAGAAATAATAAGGGAAATTTAGATCCTAAAGCTCCAATACTCCTTTTTTTCAATGGGTTTATATGTATTATAGTATGATAAGGGGAAATTTAGCTCAATGGGGGGTATATGCACTATAGTATCAGTTTGAACTCATTCATGGGAGCATGGTACAATAGCCACTCAGGCAAGGGCATGTCGGCATCCCAAAGATTATCTCATCACATATCAACAGCAAAAGTCGAAATTAGCATTTTGAAACAATATAATTATGAGCAGTTTAAAACAGGATAATTATGAGCATCATATCTCTAATGAAATATTTCATAACAATATGTTCATGATACAAAATCAAAGAAACAGTCACCATTTCAATACATAGCAATAACAAATTTTAAAACTAAAAACAAGAAATGAAAAGTTATATATAACATGTAAGATACGGTGTTCACCCCACTAGAATATGCAAATGTGAATCTTGTAAAAATGAAACTCATAAGACTTCTTGTGCATACACCACTAGGTAATTTTAGTAATTTTGAAAATGAAAGTGGGAAAGGTGAGCCTTGCATTTGTATTCACAAAAATTAGAGCAAGTCCTATTATAATAATTGGTTACTATTCTTGTGCTTCGATGATAAGCTTCTACCTTTGAATTTTGAAAAATGCCTACATTTTTTAAGTATTCATGCATCTAAGTCAAGAGATCAATCAATGCATTATCTCCCTTTGAAAAGTTGCTACCCCCATGGGCCCTAACATACCTTCTTCTCACATTGGGAAAATAAAGGTTTATTTAATACACATAGACTTGGGAAATAGAAGAAACCCCTTGGAAGACCCATCATTAATAAAATTGTCACCGATAGTACATGCCTTAAATGTTGGGAAGCATAGGTGTCATAAACACAAGAAGTCCATTAGACCTTGTTTTAGGATTGCTTACTATAAATCATGGCATTGTATTGCCATTTTCGTCAATTCTTACTAACAAAAGAACTTTCCAAAGATAGGTACCTTACGTGACAACAAACAATGCATGTTTCTCATGTTAAAGTTAAATAAGAACGTTGGCTCTTTTGCCCATGAGAAAGCACGTTGCTTTCAAGGAAAACATAAAAAAAGCACATCGGTTTGAAGGAAAACATTGAAAAAAGCACATCGCTTTCAATCAAGGAATTGAGGGTTTAGTTGTGCCACAAATAACATTTACAACATCAATCACTATTGAAAACATATAAGTTGAGTATATCCTTGCATTATCACACAAAAGTTATGGTTGATAGAATAATCCAAGAGCTTTTAAATTGACCACAATAATGTTTTTACAACAATGCATACGTGGCTTTTAAGCAAGCTCTAAATAAAAAAGGTGTGTTTGTTTACATAACCATTACCTTTACCACTAATAAGTAAGTGTATTTACTTTAAGGTGGATTTATTCAAAAGATATAAATATATTGTATTCAATTCTTTAAAAGATACAAGAAGTATTTATATAAATATTTTGTATTTACTATAAGGTGGATTTGTTCAAACGATATAAATATATTTTCTTCAAAAGATATAAGAAGCATTTATATCCACTTGTCCTTAAAGGGTGCTCCACCCAATTTAGTATATATGTTCTCTTTTAAATCTCCCTATTAAATGCAAGATACATAAATCTCCTTATTAAATGTAGCTCTCTAGGATACATACTTTCTCTTAAATCTCCCTATTAAATGTAGCTATAATCTAGGTCGTTATCTTGCAATACAATAAGGTATTACATCACCAAAGAGTCTTTAAAATGTATTTATTTTAAGTTGTGATAAATGTCTCATTAGATTAGGCTCCACTTCTTCTTTTTTTGAGGGAGGGGCAAGGGGATTTTTCCATTAAGAACTACTCTTTTTGAAGGAGTACCCTTTCCATTAAGCCATTAAGAACTACTCTTTTGAAGGAGTACTCTTTTGGACTGTCACATTTGTAAAATTTTATTATTCTGTACTTTCAGCAATTACATATTAGCAACAATAAGGGGCACCTTTTATGGCATTTTTAAATTAAGTTGTGATAAATGTCTCATTAGGCTCCACTTCTTCTTTTTTTGAGGGAGGGGCAAGGGGATTTTTCCATTAAGAACTACTCTTTTGAAGGAGTACCCTTTTGGACTGTCACATTTGTAAAATTTTATTATTCTGTACTTTCAGCAATTACATATTAGCAACAATAAGGGGCACCTTTTATGGCATTTTTAAATTCAATCCATACTAAAGCCTACAAGCAAAGCACGAAGCAATTCACAAATCCTTCATTTCTAAATCATTAAAAAGGGGAGGCACTAGGCCACACAAAGTTTCTACTATCTCTTTCATTTATTTATCTTGGTTTCTATCCATGCCATCTAATGAGATAAAATCACCATGTTCTCCATCCAAGATTCTTCTTACCTCTATTGTCCTCCTATAACAAATCATCATCACCATGTTCTCCATTAAAAATCATCATGTTCTCCATCCAGTATTCTTCGTGTCCTATAATAATTCATCATGACTACGAATTTTGCAGTATGAATGCAATAAAACATTTAGAGAGTAATTTCCTATTTAGCTTTGATGGAGACCTAGAAACTTTGTATCACTTCATTGGAGAAATTGAATATGTCTTATATGTTGTCATCATAAACAATCTATTTAAAAAAAAAAATTGTGTTTTTATGACATACTTGCTTACTTCTACAAATCCCTTAAGTTGTGTTTTGTGTTTATTATAACATACTTGCTTCCTTCTAGAGAAAGCCCTTAAGTTAAAGTTGTGAGTAACTCTAAAGGGAGCTTTTCCCACACAAAGCCCTTAAGTTTTGTGTTTGGTATAACATACTTACTTGCTTTCTACAAAGCCTTTAAGTTGTGTTTTGTGTTTATTATATCATACTTGCTTAGAAAGCCCTTAAGTTGTGTTTTGTGTTTATTATATCATACTTGCTTGCTTCTAGAAAGCCCTTAAGTTGAAGCTTTGGGTAACTATCTCTGAAGGGAGACTTTCCCACACAAGACGCTCGTTTCCTTGTTTCTAAGAGAGATAGTTACCCAAAGCCCTTAAGTTGAAGCTTTGGGTAACTATCTCTGAAGGGAGACTTTCCCACACAAGACGCTCGTTTCCTTGTTTCTAAGAGAGATAGTTACCCAAAGCCCTTAAGTTGAAGCTTTGGGTAACTATCTCTGAAGGGAGACTTTCCCACACAAGACGCTCGTTTCCTTGTTTTTAAAACCCCAATCCAACTACTCTTTTCCCCCTTCTTTTGCCTGAGTTCCTCACATGCTTCTTCTCTCCTCTCTCTTTCTCTCCCAATAGCAATCCTTAAGTTCCTTGCATGCTTCTTCTCTTTTTCCCCTTCTTTTGCCTAAGTTCCTCTCATGCTTCTTCTCTCCTCTCTCTTTCTCTCCCAATAGCAGTTCTTAAAAAGGTAAAGAAAAATAAATGCTTCTTGTTTCCTCTCTCTTTCTCTCCTAGTGTTAGTCCTGCTTCTTGTTTCCTCTCTCTTTCTCTCCTAATGTTAGTCTTGCTTCTTGTTTCCTCTCTCTTTCTCTCCTAATGTTAGTCTTGCTTCTTGTTTCCTCTCTCTTTCTCTCCTAATGTTAGTCCTTACTCTCCCAATGTTAGTCTAGAGAAAAATATTTTTTTATTCCCTACACCTACTTCACAACATAGCTTTACTCTTGAAAAAGAACTCTAAGAATCCTATTTCAAGCTTTTAGAGCTAAGTTTCCATCCACCCACTAAAAACTCACTAAGCTTCCACACTCCAGTCTTTATGCAATAGAGCTTTATGTAGAGTTGTACTCACAAAAAGAGGGAAAGCTCCCTTTGGTAACACATGATTACAAAACTTAAGCCAATGACATCTACCTTTAATCGATTGATAGTGCAAGCCTTAATGTAATTAAGGCTTTCACTATTAATCAATTAAAGGTGCAAGCCTTAATGTAATTAATATGCTAAGTGTATGGGAGTAGCTTGTAAATTAGATGTTTGTCAAATTGAGCTAGCATGTCGAGGACACCCTTCCCATTTGACCAGTGTATGGGAACAGCTTGTATGTTGAGTGTATGGGACTACCTTATATGATTTGAATCTTGAAACAAGATATTTGTTAATTTTTATGAGGCCCGCATTTGATACTCTCCTATGAACAAAGATTGGTAGTCAATCATTCCTAGTTGTGCTCATCACAATATGTTGTCTTTGTTTCTTGATTGCACATTTGATAATGCATGGATGAGAAATCAAATACCTCTCAATGGATGAGCAATCAAATACTAGTTTATCATAATAGAATATCTCAAGTGCACATTTAATAATGCATGGATGAGTAATCAAATACTGATTCAGAATCCTCTTGATGAATGAGAAATCAAATACTAATTCAGAATCCTCTCGATGGATGAGCAATCAAATACTAATTCAGAATCCTCTCGATGGATGAGCAATCAAATACTAATTCATCATAATAGAATCCTCTTGATTACAATTTAATAATAGTGTTCTCCAATATTTCTTGTATCCATTTCAATGTTACAATCCTGGAAGAGCCTCTAGGTTGAGAGGGTAAGCCATGCACATATGTGTACGCTTAAAGACCCTTCTCTCTTCTATTATTATTTTTCTCAATCCACTTTTCCATTTTAGAATTGTTAAGGAGACAAAATGTAATCACTTTCTTGTGCATGGGCTCATTCATCTATGATTTGTTCCTTCTCATGTATATATGATACCATTCATCTATCCTCTTCACCATGTATCAATCATGACATGGAAGGATCTATTTGTTTTAGATATTTAGAGATTTATACAAGGGATTCTTGCACCACCATCCTCCACCATGCTTCCTTGCACTTTGTCTCATAAACCTTCAAGGTTTTCATGAATAGTTTAAGGAATCAGCTATGAACAACAAATAGTTCAAGGAAGTATAAACAACACCACATATAGCCACCTCATATGCCAAAATGTACCACATGGTGGAATTGAGTTGTGAGTATACTTCTTAGGAAGTTATCTTCAATCATACACATTGCCTCGATTGCCTCGATTGCAGCCTTCTTAATAGAACCTAGATGGATTTCCTTTGAGACTATCCAAATAAAATGTAGAAGTTACAAAATAAAATTTCATTAATTTAAGATATGCTTTGTGAAAGGATCAATCTATAATTATGAACAAGAAAACATTCTCACCTCACCACTCCTCCTAACTTAAATGGCATTCCAAACTCTCTCATCTCCACATCCGCGGTAAGCTAATATTAGAAGTATGACATATAGTGAAAGTTGATAATTAATAGGGCAACACAAGTAGATAACTTAAATGGCATTCCAAACTCCCTCATCTCCACATCCGCGGTAAGCTAATATTAGAAGTATAACATATAGTGAAAGTTGATAATTAATAGGGCAACACAAGTAGATAATACCATTAAGATCAAAGCGATCAAAAAACTGACTAGAAGACACACGTCCATGTACTTGAATCACCTTGTGCCAATCATGTGATTTGAGACCATACAATTAAGATAGACCCTTCTTCTTTGTTTTTGTAAATTGACCCTTTGTGATGAGTGCATTACATTGGGTCGTGTGTACAAAAAGATGTGATTTGACATTTGTTTCCTCTTGCCTTGTCAATCTCCATGGCATAAACCCACCTTATTATTGACTAGCCTTGGTGGTGATCTTTCCATGTGCTAATATTCTTTAGGTCCTCTTTGCCACACTTGTGCCATTTTTACTAGTTGAATGGTCCTAAGAATGTGTATCGTATATTAAAAAGATGATTAATCTTTAACTTGGCCCAATATGCCACATTCTTTAATCTTTAACTTGTCCTAATATGGGAGTCGATAGAAGATGAAATCAATGAGTAAACAAATATTTCTAATGAAAACCAAAATAGAAGCATGCATACCTTCTAATAAAAATCAAAATAGCATTATACCAAAGCACTTTGTGCATATGGGAAAACCATGTACATTATAATACACTTGATCATCACATTGCATTGTGAAATTTTATGAGAAACATCTTATAACTTTATGCTTTGCCATAATTTCTCACGCTCATTAATCAACGACTTAAGGTATACGTCCTACGTGCTTCTCCATCTTACCTTTTGATGATAAAAACGTATCTTTTGTAAGATGGTGCTAGAACATATCAAGTGACCTTATTTTGTGCTTAATACCAAATGGGGGAAGTCTCAGACTTCATGTATACTTGTTGAGGCTATTAATTGAGATCCATTATACTATTTTTAAGCTATGACTGGACAAGTATGAATGCTAGCCACTTGTATATAAGACATTTTTAACATTAAGCAATGAGTAAACATTCCCCTTTGCAATAGAATTCATGTGAGCTCTTGTCCCTAATCTCTTGCATGAATTCTC
Organism: Cibotium barometz; assembly: GCF_041138505.1. NCBI lineage: Eukaryota > Viridiplantae > Streptophyta > Polypodiopsida > Cyatheales > Cibotiaceae > Cibotium > Cibotium barometz. The sequence continues at coordinate 36,358,436 of NC_141069.1, read as the reverse complement.
TTGGACCTTTACACTGCTTATGGATGCATGAATTCACTTGGACCTTTACACTACTTGATGGATGCATGCTTAGGTAGGATTGACTATAGGCTCATTCTTGCTTGAGTTTTCCCACAAAGGAAACCCTCTTCTTGCCTCCATCAAGGTAGTTGAAGCTTTTCCTCCACATCCCATTGCTATGAACCTCTAGTATGACAACAGTGAGGATTTGGGCAAGTAGCTAGCATACCCACATTAGATTTCAAGGACACATGTTTCTGTAAAGGTAAGGTAACCTCTTGAACTAAACATACATGGCGCCACTGCCATGGACTAATCCATTATAAAATAAGCTATAGTTTTGTGTTTTTGGTTCATTTAAATATACAAAGGCATGTGTAGCATATAGGATAAAGCATCGCCTATCTTAGTTTTGGCTTTAAAAAAGCATTGTTTGCTTAGTTTTCACTAATTATGTCTTTTTTTTTCATTAGCTAGGCTATTTAGGCATCAAAAACATAAAAAAGTAAAAAACATAGAGCTTCATGCTGACCATCATTGGTGTAATGGTAGTGCAGGAGATCTCACTAAAGTGGTTTATAATACCTTCATCATTAAACACACACTCAATATGATTATTCCAACCGTACACCTGATTCAAAAATCTTAACGATAGAGCCCCAAACTAAACCTAAAGAGAGAACTTAATCTAAACAATGGGGGCACTAAACAAAACTTAAAAACCCTTAAAATGACCACTCTAATCTATCTATTAACCATGGACAACCAAGGCCCAACAAGAGCAGAGAAAAAAAAATGACCACTCTAATCTATCTATCTATTAACCATGGACAACCAAGGCCCAACAAGAGCAGAGAAAAAAGAAATATTGGATTTCTAAAAAATAAGAGGAAAAATCCCTTCCATTGTATTCCGATTGACTCTTTGTATTCTATCTATCTATTAACCATGGACAACCAAGGCACAAGGAGAGGAGAGAAAAAACAAATCTTGGATTTCTAAAAATAAGAGGAAAAAATCCCTTCCATTGACCCTTTGTATTCAGTTGACCCTGTGTATTTCATTCCTACGTTTTGCTTCTTAATGTCTTTTACATATCACAGCAACGCTCAGGTTGAGTATTAGTAGAAATCTATTAAAAAACATCCACGTTGACTCACATCCATGTTTCTCGCATTATTGCTCGTCAACCCAATAAGCATTAGCTAGTGCTATTAGGAAAACCACATTACTATAGCGAAAATGATGGTATTGTAAAGTTTACATCAGCAGTATTGGAGAAACCACATTACTGGTGGGGATGAAACCATATCCTAGGGAAAAAACCACATTACTAGGAAAACCAACGGTATTCCAGAAACCATGTTACTAGAAAAAAACATAGTATTGGAGAAAATCACTAGTGTATTGGAAAAACCACATTATCTGGGACTAACGAAAAGCATCACATTACTGGCCAATTTTAAGGAAAAAACGTTATCTAAGATTCACAAGGAAAACACGTTATTAGTCATTCGCATTATTGGATAATAGCACGTTACTGGATGCTAATAAAAAAACACGTTATTGGATGTCAGTGAAAAAAACGTTATTGGATAATCACACATTATTGGACGTCAATGAAAAAACCCACATTAACTAGGATTCACAAGAAATCTCAATTCCGTGTTACTGCACTAACACATTATTCACAAATAGCATTATTTCACAATAACGATGTTACTCAATTCTATGTTATCAACCTTAACCCACTAACACATTATCCATCTCAAATTTGCATTATTGAGATTTCTCAATTCTACCTTACCCACCTAACCCCTTGACACATTATTGGACGTTAATGAAAAACCCACATTAGCTAGGATTCACAAGAAACCTCAATTCTGTGTTACTGCACTAACACATTATTCACAAATAACATTAACTCATATTTTTTCACTATTAGTAGTAACGCAATATTTCACAATAACGATGTTACTCAATTTTATGTTATCAACCTTAACCCCCTAACACATTAACCATCTCAAATTTGCATTAAGTGAGATTTCTCAATTCTACCTAATCCACTTGACCCCTTGAATAACATCACTACTGACACTCTACAGTAATGTTATGACAAGGATTAAAGAACACTCATAATTGGGGTATAAGCATAGGATCATATTATCATCTCCTCTTCATACTAGATACAATGGGGTGGGATGCTTTATATAGGATGAGTGACTCTTGGGCTAGCTCACTAGCCCACTCTCTAGTGTGACCCCCCAAGCATGTGGGTGTTCCCCACTCTCCTATGTAACCTCCAACCACTCCTCATGCTTGTAACCCCCTTTTCTTGAATGGACAATTACTCCTAATAAAGAAATCCCACTCTATCTTAGTGATAATGTAAGTGGATGCTACCCTCCTACTAAGGGTGTGTGCACATGGAGTGAATGCACACATGGGCTAACACTTGGCACACCTGGTGGGTCGGATTCCCAATCCGACGACTCGAACCCACAACCATAGGGCTGTGCCAGTGTCGTGCACATAACATATATCATAGTGCCAAGTACAATGCAACCATTTTATAGCAACATGCTAGGACTAGGAACCCATCAAATATAATGCCATCCACACAGTATCATATAAAATGAAAACATAAAACCATGTATTAATCAGAATGTCCACACTCCAAGAGCATGAATTAGATTATGTATTCAACATCTGGACACCATCATAAAGATATCGACATGTAAATATGTTGATGTAGCCTCTAACAACTACATCATAGGCAGAATCAAGCATATTTGAAGCACAAGTTGAGAAGTCCGACTCTGGCACACTAGTGATCATGGAGTGGGATTATCCATATGACCATCCTGTGTGCCTAGAATATCATCACAAGCATGCATGGTAGGCCCAAGCAATGGGACCTCCACATGAGAATCAGGAACCTGAAAAATAGACTCAATGAGAGCCCTCACAACTGTATCATTGACAACCAAAGCTAGCTCCTTCGGATCATCATTAAGAACAGAGATATCCATATGCAAAACATTATCATCAGTATCCTGCAATACCATAGAGAGAGATAGGGAAGATGAATCAGCACATGAATCATCTGACTCTAGTAAATAAGCAATGAGCTCTTGACTATCTGACATGTCAGCAGTCGGAGTTGAACATCCAGCACATGAACTATCATGAGCAAGAATCAAATCTGAACCATCATCTAGACCATCCGCCCACCCATTGGACCCATCCGCCGATGTGCAAGGCTAGGGACATCCAAGGACACCTGGCTCTCCTGGCTCTTCTTGTCCTCTCATGCTCCCTCAGACTCTACCAAACTCGTCCTCCTGGCTATAAAGGTCCCTATTTTGTTCCACCATGTTCTTTCTCTCCCTCTCCCTCTCCTCTAGGGATGCATATAATGTAAGTAGCTCATTCTATAATGCTCTAAATATCTTCATGATGCAAACACTATCTACATGCTTACCCTTTAAAAAATTACACTTCACATGCTCACAATAATACTGGCCATACTTAGCATTCAATGCACATGCCTTATCTAGCCTTGCCACAGATTTTTCTATCACTTCTTTTGCCCATGCATAGGTGGAGACTTTTAGAGCATTGGTAATGTAGAGTACCTCCTCCTCAAATACACTAGGACAATAACTATCCTCCAACTTCCTTACACTCCATGCAAAATACGAATGGACAATCTTTAATCTTTTTCTTGAAGCATGGTGATGTTAATGGAAAGAAGTTAAGCATGGAAGAGCTTTCACAGCTTGTTGGGGCTAAAATTATGGGTCGTTAGACAAATACTAACTTTGGGAATGTAGCTTTACTTTGACCTCTTAGGCATATCCACCTTGATTTATTAGCTTTTTTTGAAGTGTTAATGGATAATGGAACAAACAGAAGCATGGAAGAGCTTTTGTAGCTTGGGGTGAAATTGTGGCTTATCAAACAATGTTGACTTTGGGCATGCTAACTTTGACCTCTTGGGCATATCCACCTTCCTTGATTAGCATGGTTGTAGGAAGGTTTGTTCCATGAAGGGAGATGTGGATCTCAATTAAATGAATGACTTTTGTGTGTGGAGATCTCTGCTGTGATGATATGCATAGATTCCAAGGCTCCATAGACCTCGATTTGGGTTTGAAAGGTGAATGGTTCCATAAGGTGTTTTCCCCTGATAGATTTGGGTTTCAAAGGTGAATGGTTCCATAAGGTGTTTTCCCCTTCATAAATCTAGAATCAGGTCACATCAAGCAGCTCCTTGAGACTCAACAAGATGTCTTGAGTCCTCGATTATGAAGGAAACTTCTCTATCCTTTTTCTTAAGTTCTAATCTAGATTACTCTTCCCACATTACTGTTAACCCAATTCTAGGGTTAACAAGATCTACTGCCAGTATCTTACATCAAGGAGTCATGATAGATACACTAAAGGGTCATACATTCAAGATATGAAGCAATAGTGTCCAAAGCTACAACTTGGACGGGAGTCCGTAATGGTGTGACGGAGTATTTATGGCGATTCTCGCTTCAAGAGCGTGTGGTAGCAAGTAGGATGAAGTCCTAAGTGATGTACTTCATGGATATATTATGAGAGTATTCATTGTAATAGCATTAGGCCTCTTATGAGCCTAAAGTGCCCAGTTGGCCATAGTTTAAGTGAGTGTGAACACTTTGGCCATGTATATAAGTGAATATCTCTCATAATACAACATACTCTTCCATTGTGAAATTGAGTCTTGCTCTTACTAATCCTCTTGCTAATCTCTCTCCCTAATGCATGCTAGTGAGTGTGTGTGAGTGAGTGAAGTGAGGTGAGAGGGAGACGAGTACCCATAGTGTAGCACGGCGGTGTGACAACGCTCGTGGTGGGGAGGCGCGGTGGAATTGCTTCTTAAGGAGTTGTAGAGCTTGGAGACCTCAAGGGTTACGAGCTCGGCCAGTGGAAAGATCCTCACGATAGTTACGGTTCACCAGGTAATCTCTTATTGGAGCGTTAGGGTGAGCGTTAGGGTGAGCACATTTTTGGCATCATTGCCGGGAGCCATCCCTTGGCTTTTTCCATCGTTTTCTCTCTAATCTACGCATTACCCATTGCCCATTATCTTGATTAATGGTTTTTCATGAAAAAGATGTGGATTTGATGGTGATTTGGTGTAGAATAGCTCTCTTTTTTGTTTTTGAAAAGAATGCTTTTAGCTTAATTTATTGTTTTTGTTGTTGTTATTGTGGATTTTCATGTTCTTAGGGCTTGCACATAGTTTGTATGAGACTTAGTTGCATCCATTGCATCAAACAATGCAATAGAATGCAATTTTTAGTGAATGTTAGCTCTCTTTAGTATTAAACATAGAACTAAGATCATTAATTTTAGTTTAATTGTGCATTTTTTGTTGAAATTGTTTGCATTAGAGTGTTAGCAAGCATTAGGAGTAGCTTAATCTTTCAAAAACTTTCTTAAAACCATAAAAAATCCTTGAATTCGACTAATTTCTCTTAATGGACTAGTTTTTGTCAGGGTGATTAATCTTATTTAAGAGGTAAAAAATTTAGAAAATGTGTTAATTGGGATCTAAATTGATTATATGAGTAGTCGAAATTAGTGTTTTTGAGTGTTTTGAGAGCATCTAGATGCATCAAAACACCTAATTACATCAATTTCTTTATTAATTGGAGAAATTTGACTCTCTTTGCTTAGTTTTGTCTTAATAGAGAAGACCAAAATTAAGAGTCTAATTAATCTCCTAGTTTAGATTAATTTACACATTTGTTGATGCACATAGATTAGCATTGCCTTACTCTATCCAATGATGTGCTTAATCGTGTGAATTAATTAGAGATTAGTGGTTAATTAGAGTCTGATTAATGTAAAAGAGGAAAAGATTAGTGAAAAGATTATTTTTAGATTAATTATTAATCACTTTTTACATAAACTCATTAAGACTAATGAGCATTCAATGAGTAGATGTTTCAAATTGTCCATTTTGGGGGTCATTTATGAAGGGTGTAAAGGGTATCATAAAAAGGTTGACTTTTTTTATTCTTACTTATCTTTTTGGGAAAATGCCCATATCTCTTTAATTTTAAATTTAAAAAAATCCACCCCAAAAAGGGAATTCGTATTTCCGACTAGACTAACATAAAAATAAAAAAAATTCAAAAAATGCTTCATGCCGTGAACCATTTCTATAACTTCACGGCCTAAGATTTCACACCCTAGGAGTCCGCGTTGAAATTTTTTTTTTTAACGAAAAATGGTTCACACCATGAATCATTTTTGCAACTTCACGGCCTAAGGTTTTATGCCCTAGGAATCCACATTTAAAAAAATGAATTTAACTTTTCATGAAGTTTGGTTCACGGCGTGAAATGCTAAGGGTTCATGGTGTGAAATCCTTCGTTCAGGCAGCAAAAATAAAAAATAAAAAAAATCAAATTTAACTTTTCGTGAAGTTCACGACATGAAACCCTCAGTTCACACCCAAAAAAAAAATCAAATTTAACTTTTTGTGGCATGAAACGCTAAGGGTTCACAGCGTGAAACCCTTCATTCACGTGGCCAAAAAAATAAAAAAAAAATCAAATTTAACTTTTCGGAAGTTTGCTTCATGGCGTGAAACCCTAAGGTTTCATTGCGTGAAACCCTTCGTTCACACCCAAAAAAAAAATTTATTATAAAATTCGTAAAGTCCACTTCACGCTCTGAACTGCACCCTGCTAGTTCACGACGTGAAAGGGGGTCCATTAGCAAAAAAAACCCTATTTGGAGGCTAATATCTCTTAAACCATATATCCGATGAAGATAGAAAGTTGACATTGAGCTCTTCAACTTTGGACTTGGTTGTCCGAAGTCAAAATCGATTGTTTTGGCCTCCGACCAGCAGTCTCAAAATTTGACCCGAAAATTGAGGGGAAAAACAGCTCAAAAACCATTAAAAATCGTAAAAAAACAGCGCAAAAATGACGATGAACCATATTAGGGCTACTTTTTGAGGATTTAAAGAAAAAATCACGGATGACTCAAGGAAACAAAGTTGTAGAACACCAAATATACAATTCTCTCATACAGAGTTTTTCAAAATTCCTTTTGGAACACCCTCAAAAACATGCTGCGAGAGGAAAATTCTTGAATTTTTTTTCAATCTTGAGACAGTGATGGAAAATAGGTTTTAGGACCTCTTCTTTCATATGGGAAGTTACTAGCATACACTTTTTTTGGAAAAATATCTCAGGTTGTTCACGTGCGTATAACGCCTAAGCTAATTAGGGTGAACGGACACCCGTTTGACTCAACGAAGAGAACGCCAAGCCTCTTGAGGCTGTAAATGGGTTGTGAGAAAAAATAAAAAGCAAAAAAAAAACACGTGTGCTTGCTCATTAAAGGAGCAATTACGCAATCAGACATGGCAACGATAGAGGGATTGCTAGGGATCACACAAGGACTAAACCTAATGGCTAACACCTTCGAGCCATTGAGAATCCTACCAGGCTTTCGTCCCTTACTTAACATTCCCACAAATCCTATAGATACCAACCCTTTCTTAGATGCCCACACCTTGGACATAGTGACTAGTCTAGAAAGGGGGGTAGCCCAAGGACTCAGTGAGTTTCCCCCAACAAGAGCACTCACATACGGCCTCAGTGACACATACAGAAATACGACTGTACAAATTTCTAAAATTATGCACAAATACGATGGAACAACACACCCTGTTCAAATCATTCAAATGTTTGAACAGAGATGTGAAGCCTTTAGAAATCCCAACTATCCCACCAAGCTACATGCGTTGAACCTATGCTTAGAGAGCAAGGCTAGTTGATGGTTCATCACATTGATGCCGACGATCAAGACCAACTTCAAAACCTTGAAAACAGCCTTTATCCATGGCTTTTTTAGACAAGGTGATCGATGGAGTGTAGCAAAAGAACTCTATTTAATTGAGCGGCGTCAACCAAATGAATCCATTAGACACTTTATCCTACGGATAAAACTCTTGGACTCACGATGTGAGTCATGGAAAAAATTACATGATTTTCAATTGAAGAGACGTTTCATGATGGGCTTAAAGAATAACAGCTTACACAACTTGATCATTATATCCAATCTAGAAACATTCGAGAAGCAGTACGTTTAGATGACAACATGCTGGAAGATGATCATGCTACGAGGTGTTCCTTATCTAAACCAAGTGAAGCAATGGAAAAAGAAAGATCGATCTCGGCATTGTCATTCCCCGAATTCTATGCAACCTTGCTTAAAAGCTTTCAATCGACATCTCTAAGAGAGGATGAGCTCCTTCAAAAAACATCCTTAATACTCTACAAGTGAAGAATGAAATGCCTTGTGTTGAGTGCAATCACCACGACCATCCCAGTCCCCATTGTGCATACAAGGTACCTGTTTTTCTATACTGCATATATTGTAAAACCTTTGATCATGATACTAAAAAGTGTCCCACTTCATCCATAATTGACTCAAAATCTCTATCTCTCATGCACCAAACAGAAACAATCCAAAGGGTAGAAACTGCCGTAGTTAATCGAACACTTCAATGTTTCTATTGTCGTGGACCTCACAAGGTGCCAAACTGCACAGTTTAGAATACTTCCATGCCCATAGTCACTGACACTTTGTGACCCATGTGTGAACGATGTGGCACTGATCACATGTTCCATGATTGCCCAAGACGAGTTGCTTCAATGCAACTTGTCTCACAAAATACAACTCTTAACATCTTAAGTGTACAAGACGGGGAATTGTCCATGGTACCGTTGAATGTGCTTACAAGCCAAGGCACGAAGAATGCAAAAGATAATACCTCAACATGGTGTAGAAGAACATGCTTTAAAGCAGAACCCAAAACAGAAAACAAAACCTTCTAAATCTAAGAAAAACAAGGGACAACAAACTATCAAAACCAAGGTTGAATTAAAAGACAGGAAAAAGGAGCCTGTGAAGGACATAAACCCAAAAGAGCCAAAGGCTACAAATGATGCTGAAGCATCCACCGCAAAGGCCACCACAAAAACCACAAAACCTATATGTGGGACATAGGATCCAAAAGCCCAAAAGAAAATTCGATCCCGTCGCATGGACAAACATAAAGAAGACTTGACAATCCAAAGAAAGTCAGAAGAGGAAACAAGTTCTAGTATGTCACTTAGTGAGGATGAAACAAGTTCTGATTCGTCACTTAGTGCACTTAATAGACCAATCAAGAAACCAGAACCCACCCAACCACCCCAAATTGATAATAAGGATCACATGATATATACGGAACGCAAAAAGCAAGCTCAAGAGAGAATGCTTAGCTTGGTTGAGTGTCTTACAGGATCACCGGCGGTTGTGAGTCCCATAATGCCAATTCTAAAAAAACAACCAAAATACAACACCCATAGGAGTACCGCTTCCCCTTTCAAGAGGAAGACATACTCTCCAAAAGAGTCATTTGAGACAGACTGCATGAATTATGCGCTTGAAAAAGCATGTGAGGAATTCGATAATTCCCTTACAAAATTAAAGTAATCTCTCAAAACCTCATTTGGAGGAGTGCTCTTCTCTCATGGGGGTAAAGCCAACATTACATCAGCACTTGCACCTTTAAGGGCTCAACATGAGTTATACCAAGACATAAAGAGCTCCATAAAATAAGATTGTGAGGATTCGCAAGTTTCCAAACAGACCTCATTTAGAATTGTCAGAGGGCCAAGTGTGTCAGTATACGCATTGGAAATTCTTGAAAAAGCTGAGCCCCAAAAAAAGGATGAAAGTGAGTGGGAGTATGAAATAGAAATGGGATCTGAAGCTGAAACAAAAACTGAAACATCCATATGGTTCCTCTGAAAGATTCTATCATGGTATGATTAAATCTCCCTACAAGCAAGGATGTTAAGTGTAAATACGCATTGATTACCCCTTGAGTTAGTCATAACATCATGATAATAGACACTTGGGTTTCATTGTTGGGACAACCTAAACTCATCCCTACAGACAATGGTCTTGCAAAACGAGCCAATGGACAAAACATTGAAGTTCCTTGTTCTTTTAGCTATGCTACTCGAACAATCGGTGGTGATGTGAAATTTACATTTCATGTTACCCTAGATTCCCTTGAGTATGATGTCATCCTTGGTGAAACTTGGATACGTGACTCATTGTATTCAATAGATAAATCCATGCAAACAGTTGCCTTGAATACTCTTGCAAACAATGTACAATTGCTATTATGGGAGGAAGAGACCTTGGAGCTGGAACTTCCAACATATCTTACTGAAAAGATCCCTAGGATTATGGTTGGATTGAAAATTTCAAACACAGCTTTATCCAACCACGAGAACACAATCACATGATCCTCGAGTTATGGGATTTATTAGGTCAACCAACACTCACGGCACATCCTGAAAGAATTCCCTTTACACAAGACTTGAACATGCCATGTTTGGGATATTTTGAATATACAATGTATATTGAAACTAACCCTCTTACTTGCAAGTTTTTTATAGTTGAGTATGTGTTGGAAGCAGATTTGATCTTGGAGCATAAATGGACTATTTGTTGCCCAAAGACCACTGTGCTTTGCTAGCGATAGAGTCATCATATGATGGTCAACGATAAAAAGTTGACAATACTATACTGCAAGGAAGAGAATCCAACTTTAATGGATTTCTATGATACTGAATGCAAAAGGTTACAAGCCTCTTCCACAGAAACCCCTCTATACAATGACCTACCATCTGCGTTAACAACTGACTCCGTTAAAGAATCTACTCCTTCAACCCCATCCTCACCTACGAAGTTAGATGCCAATACCTTACAAATCAATAGCTATTCTTGAAGAAGTTCCCACAACGCAACCATCTATCTCTAACAAGATACTCCAAGAAAAAGCCCCGAAGCCTATGCATCTTCATCGACAAATCTCACTAAAGGAGACAACCACATACTCGAAGGCCTCGTCATCGATAGCCACTCCACATGGCCCAGTACTATACTTACCTAAGGAAGAAGCGAACAATCGACAAGGTAACAGTGTGTGTATTGCTTGGAATGGGATATAAAACCCGATGACACGCTTGTTATAAGCATGGCCAATGATATTGGAAGGTGCATTTGACGACAGTGTGTACAATCAAAACATTATTTAAACAGAGTTGTTTCTTAATTTTTGAAGTTGATGACAATGCAATGAGTAGTGCTATGGATGTATCTAGATAGATGAGTAGGAAAGTTAAAATCTTTGAAATATATATCCATGATGATACCAAAAATTACCTCAGGAACTGTCCGACAACGAGCAATAACTACTTTTCCTCAATACCAAATTTCAAATTTACAGATCCCTAATTAACTATGTAATTGTCCACTTGACTATGGTGTTGAAACTTTATGTGTGTGTGTCTATGTTGGGGTGGTTTGGGGAAGGGAGAGTGGGTGAGAGGAGACTGTCATATGCAATGCAAGTAAAACAAAGAAACAAAACCTTAAAAGCTTGAAGCACACATTTCTATGTATTAAGCATTTTTCGCTTGTTAATGGTGAGAGAAGCCATGGCCAAGTGGAAGTACAAGAAAAACTATTCCCAAAGATTGAGCTCCATACATGTATATCATAGCTATGAAGGAGAATATATTAGTGCCCTTCTTGAAATACACTTGTATGCTCTTGCTTGATTTCAAGTTGGGATTTTGGTTGGAAGATGGTGGACTTGGGATTGAAGGGTTGGAAAGCACTAAAGAGTGATGTATTTTCGGGTTGGTGGACAATTTTGAGACTCTTGGTCTGTTGTTGCTGTGAAGGCAAAAGAGGTCTCTTGCCAAGGTTAGTGGTAGTGCTTGGATTGTTTATAGAAGAGGAGGTCAAGGGCACATGGCTAGAAGAGGCCCATGACAAAGACGTAGCCTGATAAGGCCATAATAACACACCCCCATGTGAGGGTTGGCATGGCCATGGCCATGGCCATAGCAATGGAACCCCTAAACTTGATGGCCTTTGAAGAGAAACCTTGGAACAAGCCTCTAGCACTCCACAAGGGTTGCATGTTGAAGCTTGTCTTTGTGTCTCCATTGTGTTTGTTTCTTGTAAAAGCATGTCATTTGCTTTCTTGCTTGTAGAAATATGTGAAACCTTATGTTGTTGCTCGCATGACGATGATAGCACATAGCTTGACTTTGCTGTACATCCGGTAACATCCCCGACTTCCGTCCCCTCCTCCGACCCTGGTTTGCTGCTGTTCTTGCTCCTTCGACGCCCCGCACCCACCGGCACATTGCGAAGACTGCCTCCGGCAGTCCAATACCGCTGACAATTCCGGCAGAAATGGCGAGGCTGCTTGACGTTGTAGTTGTTGAAATAACAGAACTTTGTGTCGTAGCTGTCGCAGCGCGGGCACCGGACTTGCTTGCCGGACTGGAAGCTTCCGTCGTCGCAGGCGAACGGCGTCGTCGCCACAGCGTCCACGGTTATGCAGGAGGGTTTGCCCTCCGACCCTTCATTGTCGTCACAGGTGAGGAAAGATCCATCGACGGCGGATGGGAGGGTAGGCGATTCCTGCAAGAAACACGGGGAGGGAAGGTTAGAAGCGACGGAAAGAAGGTTTCCGGCAGAAGAAAAGAGAAAAGAGAAGCAGACCAACCGACGGAGGGGGGCAAATGACGCGGCCGAAGAGGACTATAGGGGGAGGAGAAGGGCTCGGCATAGCTTTTCTACTGTGCAGAGCTCGCCATAGCCAGAAGCCTGAGAGAAAACCAGGGTCTCGCCGAGAAATAAAAACAAGAAATCAGGAGCCTCCAGAGCCAGGAAAGCTCATAAAGAAGGAGGAGCCGCCAGAGGCCAGAGGAAAAAGGCTGAAAAGAAGAACAGACTAGGAAAGGGGTGGTTTCAAAGGCGGGCAGGCACTGTGATAGCCATAGCCAGAAAGCTTTGGCAAGGCAAAGATGCGTTGTGAAGTTCGTTGAAGAGAGGGAGGGGAGGAGAAAAAGAAACGGCCCCCACCAGCCGCCCGCCAAGCTGGCACCAAAGCACTGAAGGCGGCCAATGGGATGTGGCCACGTCAATCCACTTTTTGAGAGGCCCGCCTCCCCTACACGACTCGTACCTTCCAGCTGGCCCGCTCTTTTCCGCCAGCTTTTTGGCCCACCTTTTCAACTTTCAAGGAAAACGCGGATACGGACCCCACCGCTGGGGCCCCCTTTCCCACGTGCTCTCAAAGCTGCTGTCGTGAGGGGATTCGCAACATGAAAAGTTTCGTCTAATTTTATTCATTTTGGGCAACCCCGCCCCCGGGTCCTCCCAATGGGGGCGTCACTCTCTTTCTTTCCATAATGCTATTTCAGGCCCTTTACACATTAAGTGTGTGGGAGGATTAGAAAATCTCACCCATCTTTCTCAAGGTCTCCCCCAGGTGCCTTGTCCAACTCAGATGCAACTACCTCCTTATATTTCATCATACTCTTATTAGAGGCAACCAACTAGGTGCTAGGTCTGCATTGTGCCTATAGAAGTTCACACATACCTCCTCTATAGCACTAGATTTGAATACACCCCTTTTATAATTTTTGAGCAAACACAAGTGATGCTTCATTCTGGTTTGTTCACTTCTAGAACATAGAACCCCCTAAGGTTATGTGAATTTTTTGTAACTTCATAGGGAAAACCCCTTATATTGATCTCTTTTGTTTGGGAACAATAATATATTAGTATATTAATATTTACAACAAGTTTTCTGCTTGCCTATTCACCTCTGAAGTGTTGTTGACTGCCTGTATGCAGTTTGCGTTTTCATTTCTTGGGAAAGATATTGATCTCTCATGCTACAGTACATAATTTTTAGTATTCCCCTCTAGATGGGTAGGGTATGAATGAGGGGGATCCATGTAATGAATGGGCAGTGAGGATTTCCCCTAATTTTCTAACGACAACTACAATTTTGTAAACATTCCATGGATGAGCGAGCGTATAGATGGTGGAGATTCCCATCCTTGAGCCATGGCAGGCGAGGATCTCACTTTATTTTACGAAAGCTACAAGTCTGACAAAGAAGGCTCACCCTTACACTTACATAGAAAAAAGGGTTGCCATGCATGAGCCACATTCCAAGAGTTACATAATAGTACTCAAATCAATTTGGAAGGACATGCAAACTTATTTTTGATGCTTAATCATTTAATTCTCCAATCAAATTAGTAAGTGTGCATTTATATGTGCACACTCCAAGATGGAAGCAATCTCATCCCTAAATTAGGGACACCGTGTGAAAGCACGGAGTTAAAATTGGCCCAACTAGTTAAGTCTTGAATTAATTACTCCATAAAGACAACAAGACCGAGACATGTTAAAGAAGTGTGTCTAAGCCTTGCAACTGTCCTTTCAATATGAGTAGCCCATCTAGAGACTGGCCCCTCTTCTTTAGATAATGAGGAGTTGTTCATGCCTAGACACTTAATTTAATAAATCAACAAAAAGGCTCCTCAATTGGAAAGTGACCACTCTTTCACTTTCATCATCTTGACACACCTTTTTGTTAAAAATACTTCCTCTTGTTGTCCATCATCCCTTCATTGCATCAACTCTTCTTTATCTTTATCTTCTTATCTTCTTTAAGTGCCTATTTTATATTGAAGCATTGATTGTGAACTTTTCACAAAAGCTCCTCCAATAATTCATACTAGTTTATGCTTGAAGCTTCAATAAACTATGAGTCATCTTTATGCTTGAAAGGTGTGTTTTTCAAAAAACACATATTTTAAGTTGTCAAGTCCGAAAAGAAGTACTTTGAAAAAGATTTCCATAAAGTGCATTCAAGAGTTGTAACTTCAAGTTTGAAGTCTATGCACGGAATATTATGTGCTCAAAAAATTAGTACAATCTAAATGACCACACCAATTTAAAAAAGAGGGGGGCACTTTATCCTTTTCATCTAAACTCTTGAAGGCATGATTTTACATAGATAAACTTGAAAGGAAAGTGCTAGTACTACAAGAATTTTGAGAGTTCTATTTGGTTTATCATTCCCACCTTTAAATCTCCAACAACTATGGCAAGTAGTTATGGAGCAACACTGCACCATTATCCATATTATTTGATTCTAGACAAGTATTGACCTTTAAAACTGTAAAATAAGTTCCTATACATGTCACTAAGAGTAGTTATAAGGTTTATCAACATCACTTTACTTACAAGACAACTTATACTCCAAGAAAGAGTTACACCATGCATCAAATGTGTGCCCCTCTCATAAGTAGAGGGTTCTTTATAACAAAGAAAGAGAAGCATGTCTTGAAGTAGGTAGAGATTATAAGTAAAGCCTTCTACCTATAGAAATCGAAAGAAAGTAGATGTGAATATTAGTTGTTTACATGTCACTTATAGTAGTCATAAGATTTATCAACATCACTTTACTCATAAGATAATTTGTACTCCAAGAAAGAGTTACAACATGCATTAAGTGTGTGCCCCTCATAAGTAGAGGGCTCTTTATAAAAACGAGTTAGGAACATGTCTTAAAGTAGGTGGAGATTATAACTAAAGCCTTCTACCTAGAAATCACGAGAAAGTAGTAGCTGTTAGATGTGAATATTACAAATTTTGATACATATAGCTGTAACATGTTTATTCCCTCTGTAGCAATTCATCAACAATCTCTCTTGAGTTATATGAGGGGTATTAGCAATATCCTCAATGGCTAATTTTTTCTTGAGGCACTAACTTAATAGGTCTTTGAAATGTAAAGTGGAGGTTCAAAATGTGTTGCTTCAAATCCCATGTGGTCTATAGGAAATCTAAAAATATAATTGTTATTGGGACTCACAAAAAGAGATCTCACTTGGTAGGCCAAGATATATTTTAATGTTTTGAGGTAAGAACCTCTTTCTTATAGGCCTTCCACCCCAATCTTGAAAATTAAAAAGGGAGAAACCACATATTACCTTAGGAAACATGTGAATCCTCTAAGAAACCTTGGTTTGTGAATCCTCCAATAGACCATATTTTGCCTTAGGAAGCATGTGAATCCTCCAAGAAACCTTGGCTTGCATTATCTCGGTCAAATGCCCTTGGGTCTAGGTGAATATTTTACTAAAGGGCATGGGATATGATCAAAAGATTGTTAACATAGTGATAAGTCACAATAAAGTGTTTTTTCAATTGTGCGCCAACGAGGCTATTTTTAGCCCTATTTCATGAAGTCTTCCAAAAATATGATGGGCTATTTTAGAAAGAACTATTTTTTAGCATTTTCTAAAATCACCTAAAATGCTTCATTTTTATATTAGGAGTGAAGGCAAAAGCACCAAAAATATACTGCATGTTAATGCATATGGTAAGGTGTTGCTCAATTTACAATGCATGAAATAGATGAGATAGATATGTTGCTCAATCTACAATGCATGAAATAGATGAGATAGATATAGAAGCTATAGTAGACAAAATTAACAAAGAAATACTTGAGTTTAAAACATGAATCCACTAGAACTTCAAATGGGAAGAAGAGGAAAAAACTCCTCAATAACTACCCTAGAAGATTAAAGGACTCATAAAGCTTAACTAAGCTTGGATTGTGAAAAGAGGTAAAGTCGTTGAAGGTAAGTTACATGAAAGGCTTAACAATATTTCCAATGAACACAATTGTTTTAGTGTAAAATGAACACAATTGGTCAGATGAGTCAAAGAAAGAAGGGGCACATTGTTTGGCCTTCTTTAAACTCACAATGTGATTGAGTGAGATCAAGCCCCACACAAACAATGTATATGGTTGCATTTGAATGAAGGAAAATGAGATGGATGGGGTACATTATATATACACCAGCTGAAGACTAATTGAAGAAGGCAACATAAAATCTTTATGAGAGATAGAAATAAAGATTGTAATTTCAATGGATATGGCTGCATTTGAATGAAGGGAAAAGAGGTGGATGGTGTAGGGTTATTTACAAGCTTATATGTGTGTAGCCATGTGTGAACAACCCCTTAAAAGGCTAAGTGTGTAGTTGTGTGTGTGAACAACCTCTTAAAAGGCTAAGTGTGTAGTTGTGTGTGAGAACCACCTCTAATAGGGGGATAAGCATACATTAAATAAGAGTCAAATGGTTTGGTATAAGCACAACCTATAAAAGTAAGGGCATTTTACATTATTAATCAAACTATGAGCATTGAGTCGTGCGAACACCCTCTCTCTTAAACCTATGTTCTCTCTCTACTCTCTCCCATGGCTCCCCATTATCACAAATAGTACTAGAGCAACTGTGAGGCACCTCTTCTCGTTTTGTGTTGACTCTGCCCTCTTTGCATTGTGCACGCTGCCATCTCAACCCACCTCTACCCTATTAAAAGACTAAGGTCATGTAAAAGGGTAGGAGAAGGGTGTGTGTGTGAATGGACTTATGGTCCACTAGCTCACCTATTTAAAGGCAAAGCTAGAAGGCATTTGATAGAGCAAAAGCCAAGTTGTATGTCTAAGCAACTTAATAAGCAAGATCTCTTCTTGTATTTTGGGGTCTCTCTCCTCCACATGTTTGAATCTAGCATGAGCACCACGTTTTCTCAACATGATGGTATCTAGAGCTTGGGTAGATTAGGTCTCATATTGTGTGGTGTAGGCTAGTTCTCCTTCCATCACTTTTTGTGGATCTGAACCCCCTGCCAATGGAGGAGCTAGCATGAGCACCACGTTTTCTCAACATGATGGTATCTAGAGCTTGGGTAGATTAGGTCTCATATTGTGTGGTGTAGGCTAGTTCTCCTTCTATCACTTTTTGTGGATCTGAACCCCCTGCCAATGGAGGAGCTCTAGCAGCTTTTGGAGGCCGAATCTTGGCTTGCTCTCAACTTGGAAGTTCAAGAGGACATATGGGCGCTTCATTTCGTACCGCTAATTGTGCGGTTCTCCTTCAAATCGCTGCAACATTGTTTGTTCAACCCGACGTAGTCTTTTCACTGTCCTCCATTGTTCGTACACTCATTCACCATGTGTAGGCGATTAGGGGCCTAGAGAGCTTAGGACTTTTTAAGCCCATAGTCTTAAGACTCTCCTACTCGAGTTTCAGCCCACGAGGAGCAGTAACGCGGCGGTTAGAGTCAAAAGACCAGGCCTGCCCACTGTGGTAACCATTGAAGCTTCAAAATCAAGTGTTTTTTTAGCACAAATCTTCTCTTCTTGGCTCTAAATCTCTTAAGTGCTTCTTGAAAGTGTTTTTGCTCTAGATTCTCTGAAGTTGTTGTCTTATACCATGAGGTGTTCATAAGTCTCATTCATCAAACTTCATCAAGCTTCATCAAAGTGTTCAACATTCCCAATTGTGCTTATTAGCACTAAAAGTGTTGCTAAACACTATTGGTGGGTGTAGCCATCAGCAAAGGGGAGCCTCTCGACATTACGGAGTGTTTCTAAACACTAAGAGTGTTCTTAAACACTAATGGTGAATCTAATCACCAATGCAAGTGTCATTAGATGCTAAAAATATGCTCTTAAGCACTAATAGTGTTGCTAAACACTAATGGTGATCTTAATCACCAAAGAAAGTGTTCTTTGACACTAATGAAGCTCATCTCCATCAGAATTAGTGGTTGGGCACAAACCCTAAGTGCTAAACCATAAGCTTCATCAACTTAATCTCCTTTTTTATGCAACATCCTTGGCTTGATTAAGTGTTGTTGCACTCTCATAAGTCATTCTCTTTCTACTTAAGCCAAAACATCACAAATTTTTTGGTTTTCTTCTTCATAAATCAGCCCATTACACTCTTGTAATCTCCCTTCAATACCCAATGTCAAAAGAAAACACCCAAATTAAGAAGTTCTCAGGAGAGGGCTTCCACACTTGGCAAGTTCTTGTCAAGTACAAGATGATGTCCAAAGGTTTTTGGCCATTCATCTCCGGCACTAAGGTTATTGATCAAAGTAAGGCTGAAGATATTGAAGATGATGAGAGGGCACAAGCCATCATCATGCTCCATCTTGATGAGGCTCTTATTCACCATGTGGGCCAGCTTCCGACTGCAAAGGAGAAATGGGATGAGCTTGACAAGCTCTATGGAGCTCGTGGTAAGAATTCCAAGATCTCACTTAAAATTGAATTTTTCAGCTTGGAGCTCAAAGAGGGAGATGGCATTGGAGCCTTTATCTCTCACTTGAAGGGCCTTATGGCTCAACTTGCATCATTGAACGCAAGAATGGATGAAGATGATGCAGTGGCTGTTTTGTTAAAAACAGTCAAGAAGGTGTACCCCACCTTAGTCACCACCCTGAAGAACATACCTAATCCCACCCTTGAAGGAGTCATTCAATCTTGTCTTGATGAAGAAAAGAGGCCATAGTTGGTATTGAGGGGGGGTATTAAAAGACTAAGGTCATGTAAAAGGGTAGGAGAAGGGTGTGTGTGTGAATGGACTTATAGTCCACTAGCTCACCTATTTAAAGGCAAACCTAGAAGGCATTTGATAGAGCAAAAGCCTAGTTGTATGTCTAAGCAACTTAATAAGCAAGATCTCTTCTTGTATTTTAGGGTCTCTCTCCTCCACATGTTTGAATCTAGGGTCTCTCTCCTCCACATGTTTGAATCTAGCATGAGCACCACGTTTTCTCAACATACCCATTCATGCTACCAAAGCTAACAGACTTCATGATAGGGTGTTGGGGGGTTGATTTGAGACGCCACATCAGCCAGCTAGGTGGACTAGGGGGGGGCAAGAACTCTAGTTTCGCTGCCCACCTCCTAGGCAGCGCAATGGTAGCCTATGCATTCCCTTGTCGGGTCAAGCCCCTTCTTCGCCCACCAGGGACACAATTTTCACCCCATCGATCTCTTGCTTATTTATTCTTTCTGGTGTGTGCCATTGACATCCTACTCGTGGCTCTCCCACCTACACCACTGCTGCCTTCCGTTGCTTGCCCACCATAGATCTCTCGTGCCCTTCTTTGTTAGCCACCCTACCCACTTACTTGTTCCCTTCACCTAATCGCCGACCTGCTCTCTATGCAAATGTTGCATGAGTACTACCCCCACCACTACCTCCATTGCATTGCACACCCATCATTATCTTGCTCTTTATCGTCGACACCATCCATGTCTACATTCCTTAACTTCCCTTAGCTCCTCTGACTATTTAGTCTCCACCTCATAAATTTGTTCAACTTCTCCTATGTTATCAATAGTAACATTTCATTTCTGTTGACAGCCCACTGAATCTGCCTATGCTTCATTATTATGGTTCTCCTGATACCTGTCCATGTCCTTACTAGGTTGAAAAGTTCTCTAACAGTGGGTTTCCCAATTGGTAGACAAAGATGATTTGGGAGGGGCTATGGGAGGTCATCTGCGAGGAAGAAAAAGACCCTGAAACATTGGGCCCTGAACTGAAGCTCTAGCAATAACAAAACCAAAGGGTCATTGCAATCACAAGACTCAGACTTGCAAACTCACCAACTACATCATATTGATTTCAAGTTTATAGCTAAGAAATTTTGGGAATCAAACTTGGGCCAAGATGGAAGGTATTTTTGGTAACAAAATCACAAACCCTAACATCGTTTTAAAGCAAAAATTTTATGATCTGAAAATGAATGACAATGAAGAGTTGAGTGACCATTTGGCCCCCAACAGCTTGCTAGCCTCAAGTGAGGATGAAGACCAAGTGGCTATGCTCAGAGCATACAAGGAATAACACAATTTGAGTAGGCCTTTGGAGATCTTGTAAGGAATAACACGGTTTGAGAAGACCTTGGAGATCTGATGTGTAGCAGCTCTATAAAGTTTTTGAAGATCTAGTGGCCTTTCTCCTTGAGAAGGATAGGAGAAACAAAGAAGATCAGCAAGCCAGCAATAATACTGACTACAACAAAGTCTTTATGAGAGCACAAAATCGAAAGAATAATAGGAGAATTCAGTGCATATACTGTAAAAGAATGGGGCACAAGGAATCCAACTGCTGCTTTTTAAGAAGTTAGAAAAAGAGCAAGAAAAACATCATGATAATCTCATAACTAATTATGAGGAGGTGCCAGTTGAAGATAAAGAAATAATTGCTCGCAAGAGCCCAAGTCTCCCTCAATGAGGAAGACTATGATTAGGCATTCTAGCTATCTCTATATATGTGAGAGTCAATAGGGGTTCTCTACCTTGGGTAGTCCCCCTAAAATTTGATTGTAATTATGTTTGTGTGTGCACCTTCAGTTTATAAAAAGGTTTGTGCTATCCTTATCCTAGTAAGGAGCCAGAGGGGTGACTAAAATGATGGCCTTGCTACCTCAATTGCATTATATGATTAGAGGGATAGCATGACACAAGAGATGTGCATGATGAGTCAACTCCGACACATCATGTGATGGGGTTAGAAGTTAGTATCTTTCTTTCGTATTGGGTCTCCCCTCTTTCTCTTTAGAGAAAGAGGGGATTGTTAGGTTATTTTGGAGCTTATATGTGTGTAACCACGTCTGAACAGCCCCTTAAAAGGCTGTGTGTAGTTGTGTGTGAATGACCTCTTAATAGGTGGGGATAAGCATGCACTGTTAAATAAGGGCCAAATGTTTTGGTATGAGAGAAGTATATAAAATTAAGGCGTGTACTTCATTTTACATCATTAATCAAGCTATGAGCATTGAGTTGAACACTCTCTCTATCTCTTAAACCTATGTTCTCTCTCCCATGGCTCCTCCCTGTTTGTCACAAATGGGGTACACCAAATTAAGAAGGAAACAAAGCATCATTCTAGGAGGAATTAGTGGGGCTAGAAATAAATAGTGCAATTTCCTCTATGGTGACTTTACCATATGTGAAGCCATCAAGGATAAAAAGGGAGAAAGAGGATCAATAGGTAAAGACATAGAGACTATTATGTGGAAGTCCATTTCCTCTATGGTGACTTTAACATATGTGAATCCCTCAAGGATAAAAAGGGAGAAAGAGGATCAATAGCTAAAGACATGGAGGCTATTACGTGGAAGTCCATTTTGTTCAAGTATGACCTTTCCAAGGCCTCCACCAAGAGGGATCAAAATGTTACCTAAGTAACAAGCAAGATAATAACACCCTTGATATCTAGACTACATAGATGTTACATAGGATGGGTGCTGAAATGGGACTTAGAAATAAAGGAGATGGAAGATGAGAAATCTCCTTGTCTAGATGGTTTGGTTCAAGTGGACTTAGAACAACATCAACTTCCCATGGGATGCAAATATAGAGTTCTCAAGCTCTTGATAAACAGGGGATTAAGCTTTTACCCATTATTCTTCTTAATATGTCTTACAAAAGTTTTCCAAACCTTTAGCATTGAAATTGGATGAAAGACTTAGAGATTAGATGAAAGACTTCATCAAGAAATAGAAAAAGGGATATATTTCTTTCATATTTTCAAACATTGATTGTAATCAATTAAATGCCGAACAAACAATGTCTTTGCATGTCGAACAAAGTTCTTGTTGCCATATATATAGGCAGTGATGTGTGTGAACACACTTAGGACCGCCGTGGCACTTTTTCCCTCTTTAGGAGGTTTTTTCCCCCGGCATGTATATCATTCTAGGGCTAACTTATCTTTTATACATTGACACAATCTAATACATTGTGTGTTGTGTGCATTCTTGCATCTTCCTCTCTAAGCTTTGTGTGCTTTCCTGTAACCCTAATTCCAACGATTGGTATTAGAGCAGACATCAGCTCCTCCCAGGGCTACGCAGCCGGCACCCTCCGACTCACATTCTCCGATTGAGGTGAGCTTTCACGAGCGCTTGCAGGTCCCTATACTCTGCAAATCATCCCATAGGGCTTCGCGTTCTCAGAAATCGCATCTGAGGTTGTTTCGGGCTCCATTTTTGCATTGCAAGTTCTGCACAGGTGTTTTCGTCATTTTCTACAGAAATTTTGACAGTGCAGTTTTTTGCAAAACAGGCATACGTATTCTCTTGTGGACCGTGCTACATAGCATGAGTTGTTCTGTGTTCAGTCTTTGCTTCATTACAGGTAGCTTTTGCATCAGTTTCAGTCATTCAGTGGTGGCCATGGCTGATAACAGCAATGATGTATTTCACATGTTGTCTGCTGATGACAAATTGGTCTGTGTTTGTGCACACAATGATCGGTGATTACAAAATGACGAAAAAAGGACAAAATTTTGAATTTAAGGCGTAGCCATTGGACTGGGCGGTTGCCTTAATGAAGAATGCCACGTGTCTTCGTAGTACGATTGGTCCAAAAAAGTACCCATTTCACGGCGTGAAGCATTTTGGATTAGTTTACGGCGTGAACCATTTTGTACTAGTTCACGGCGATGTGAACCTTTTAAGATCAGTTCATAGCGGCGTGAACCTTTTTGTACCAGTTCACGGTGTGAAGCATTTTTTATCACGGCGTGAACCTTTTTGGATCATGTGTGTGCAAGATTTATACCCTATATTTCTCTTCCTGCTCAGACATTCAAATATGCATTTAAAGGAGTGAATGATACCCACTTTTACCTTGTATCCATTTTGTGACTAATGGATACCTTTACCTTTTTATTGCCATGGAAACCAAGGTGGTGCTTTGGCACTTCTGGATAGGTGTTGTTTTGCAACCGTTTTAACTTCGTGTGGGAGTGCTTGATTCTTCCCTCTAGCCAATTGAACAGTGTTTCTATTGAGTCCTGTGGATTGGGGCTTGTATTAGTGTCCATTTGTTGAGCCTTGTTTGTTCTCCTTTCAAGGTCCTTGTCCAACTCCTTGATCGAGGTGGTTAAAGGTATTGGTTTGGCTATATTCCATCTTGTTGGGTTGGTTTTTCCTCCACACTAGTGTTTGTGCACTTTTAGCATTGGTTTTAGTTGGGAGTTGGTACTAAATGCGTTTGCTACCCTTTCCTTTTTATTTGGAGGTGTTTGCAACATGGGGAGCACCAGGGTGAAGTTTGGGCACCCATATTGTTGTGTTGCCTTGGGAGTAACCTTGTACCATGAGCAAGTCCTTTCGGAGCCATTTCTTACGAATGCTTTGCAAAGTGTTGTTTTGATTGGAGTACTGCCACCTTACCTATGAAGACCATTTTTGTTTCTCGTCTCCCTTTTGACTTCTTGTTGATTCCTTATTGACCCCCTTCTCCTCCTTGTAGAATTGGTTTTCCAAGTTGACCCTTAGGCACCCAATGCTATGTACCCTATGACTTGGGATGCTTTTTGCGTAGGGATTGCGGAATTGCTGCCTTTTTTGCTTCATGAGTTGATGTCACCGTGCTTGGTGTTTTTGTCCCCTCAATCATGGCCTACTTCCATGTGTTTATCAGGCTCCATTAAGGGTACATAAATGACATTGTTGCCCTCGTTCAGCAGTGCTGTCCTCTTCTCCCATTGGAGATTACAATTGTTGGCGCAAACCTAGGATCGTCCTAGGATCATTTCCTCTTCCATGGAACCTACAGGCATGACAAACACTTTCCCAACCAAGGAATTATTTCTGATGGAGACATTAACACTTAAAAATCCCTCAGCTTTTGTAGTTGTCAACAAGTGCACACTGCGTACTTGTGCGTTGGTTGTTTCTAGGTGCGGTTTATCTTAGGCTACCCATGTCTTATACGGGATCAAGTTATGATTTGATCCCGTATCTATCAATGCAATGCTCATTGCATGATGTTTAGTCATAGAGAGTCCCATCCTGAGTCATGTTGGCTCAATGTTTAGTTCCTCTTTGTCTAGGAGAGTTAGTGAAGCCATGTTTACGTGCAACATTCTCTGGAGTATCTGTTTGGCTTTGGCCTCCCTTGCCTTAGCCTCTTCTTGAGCTTGCTGGATTTTTTCTTTTGCGAGCTTCTTCTGTTATTCTAAGAGATGTTCTTGCAAGAGCATCTCTTGGGTTAGTGGTCCAAAATATTTTTTAAGTTTGCTTCCATTTTGACGTAACCCTCCATCTATATGCCCTCAATTGTCTCAATTCTAACCAACCCCCTTGAGGTGTGATCTCGAACACTTGGAAGGCTCCTAGGCCTCTATACTTGAGTTTCTTTTTTTTGGTGCTCCTTACACCATACATGAGGACAAGGTCCCCCGTTTCCAGTTCTTTATGTTTTAAGTTTTTGTTGAACCAATGTTTTCTTCGTAGTTTTTTGACCATGAGTCCATGCGATGTAATTAGTCTGGTCTCATCAAGCTTTTTTAAATCGATTAGCCTTTCAGCTAATGCATTCTTCGTCAGACATTCTTGCACTGCAATCCTTAAGCTCAGAACAAACTAGGTATTCCATATAGGCATTACTGCCTCAACACCATAAGCTAGATGGAAGGGAGTGTATCCCATCGCTACCTTATATGATGTTCGATATGCCCATAAGGCTGCTATTAACTTATGCTCCTAGTCCGTTTGACTTGCTTCTAATGTTTTCGTCAAGATAGTACACAAAATCTTGTTTGTACATTAGCTTATGGATAATAAGGTGATGACTTCCGATGGACTACAAAGAATCCAGCAAGTAAATGGTCAATCACCTCATTAATGAAATGTGAGCCGCGATCACTAACTAATTCTAATGGGCAGCCGAATCTCGGGATAATTTGCTCATATAAGAATTTTGTTGCATCAGCTCGCTTCGAGGCTCTGGCTTCTGCCCATTTGGTGAAATAGTCCGTGGCCCACGACGGGCTTGTGATGGATGCGCTGTTGGACTAATGTGTCCAACAAAATCAATCCCCTATTTCTTGAAAGGTTGTCTTACAATAATAGGGGTGAGCGGCATCTTGTCCCTTTGTTGCGAGATAGCAAATCGCTGACATTCCTCGCACCTTTTGACAAACTCTATGGCATCCCCGAATAACATATGCCACCATAGTTCTACTTGAAGTACCTTGTGAGCCGTAATCTCTCCAGCAAAATGTCCTTCGGCTATTTGTTCGTGAATGAGCTTCGTCCAATATCATCGTGAGACGAACTCATCTTCTCTCACGCATCTTCTTATAGGACATTGTCCTTACCTAGCTCATATAGTTCTCTCGCAATTAATTGATAAGGTGCGGCAAGCTTGATAAGCCACCACATTTTATCTTTGTTCAATTATGTTTCTTGTGGAAAACCATAAGCTAGATAATCAGATATCTCCTTGCTCCATTCGGGCACCATGTCTAGTTTGAACAAACAAGCATCAGCCAGGGAGGTCATCATCAACACTAGTTGCCCTTTCCCATTTGGAATTCTCGACATATGATCGGCCAAGACATGCTGTGTCCCCTTTCTCACTATAATTGCTGTAAAGTCAAATTCTAATAGTGATAGCAACCAGCATGTGATTCTCCCCGTGGCGAAAAGCTTGTTCACCAAATATAATAAGGCTTGATGGTCCACGAAGAACACAAATTTGTTGGCCAATAGGTAATGTCGATACTTCTTGATGGCATAAACCATGGCCAACCCTTCTCGCTCTGTGGTAGTGTAATTCACCTCTACATCATTCAATTGACGACTAGCAAAGCAGATTGGATAGTTCAGTTTGAACTCACCAGGTTGTGCTAATACACATCCAATAGCTAAGTTTGATGCATCGATATGCATATGAAATATAAGGTCCCAAAAAATTGGGTGGTCTTAGAATTGGCGCACTAGCCAATGCCTGCTTCAATCGATCATATGCTTCATGGCACTCCTTAGTCTATTCAAAGACAATGAGTAGCTTGTACAATGGCTTGGTGATTTCAGCATAGAAGATTATGAAGTGGTGGTAAGACCCAATGTGGCCCATAAATCTTTGCACACCTTTGTAATTAGTAGGGGTGGTGGCAGTTCCAAGATCAACTTGACCTTGCTGCCATCCATGGATATACCGTTCTTAGAGACAATGTGTCCCAATATCACACCATGTTTGACCAAAAATTAGCACTTTAAAGGGTTTAGGGATATACGATATAATCGACATTGCTCAAATACCTTCCTTAAGCAAGCCAGAGGGTTTGCCCATCGAGAGTGTGCACACAGATCATCAAGTAGTCTTTGATGGCTGTGCACATCAACCGCCGTTGGAATGTTGCTGGGGCATTTTGGTATGATTTTTTATGTAAACGTCCCCCACATTGTATTGAAAGCTGTCTATGCTGGTCTTTTGGTGCTATAGACACTTGATATTGTAGCCTGAAAATCCATCCAAGAAGTTGTAAGCTTCTTCACCAGCCACTCTTTCCAAAACATGTTCTGTATAAGGCAATGGATAATGGTCTTTCCTAGTAGCTACGTTGACCTTTTTAAGATCGACACATACCCTAAGTTTTCCATTCTTTTTTGGCACTATTACGATTGGTGACAACCAATCCGTATATTCTATCTCATAGATAAAATCCGTAGAGCAATGAGTTTATCTATTTCCTCCTTTACAAATGCCGCATATTTAGGATTCATTTGGTATGGTTTTGCTTGGTTGATCTTGATCCTTTCATGATTGGGATCGTATGTTGCACCACCTGAGGTGGTACACCCTTCATCTCCTTGTAGTTCCAGAGGCGAAACAATCCTTAAATTCCTTAAGGAGAGTAACGAGCTCATTTTCTTTAACCAAAGTCAAGTCCTTAGCGATATCAACCGGTTTGGCTTCCTTCCCTGGTCTCGTAATATCAACTTCCTTAACTTCACCTGGGCCATCGTATGATGTGGACAACTCGTCTTCCTTAATTCTTTTTACCGCCGACCACTTTTCATTCATCTCAACTGTGTAGGATTTGAAATGGTCTAGCACTGAAAGAAAGTTTGGTTTATCCTCATTCTCACTTTTTGTTTTAGCCATGACTTTCCTGGCCTCTCACTTAGCTTCTGCCAAAGCTTTGTTTTGGTTTCGATGCCCATATTTTGTAAGCTTTGGCGTTTTTGGTTCTTGAAGGATGACTTCCTCCTTATGTTTCCCTTCAAGTGATATCTTAATTCCTCACCCCAATCCTTAGAAAACTTGTCATGTACCTTAGTGGCTTCGAGGTATCTTAGCCAGTGGTGGGCATCCATGGGTTTTCTTCATGGTAGGTCATTTTGTCGGCAATATATCGTTTCTGCTTTTTTGGCATCTTCTAAGGCGTTGGGCGTTGGTACCGCCTTGTGATCCAGTCCCTTGTATGCTAGAGACCTCCTCTTCTGATTCCTCATCAATGGTTTGCAAATTGACCATACAGACAGAGGTGGTAGGAATAGCTTCAGATTCCACATATGGGGTTTTATTGTACTTTTCACCCCTCTTATCTCTACAAAAAGTGTGATGTAATCAGCCTCTGAGGCCATATGATGCACTCAAGCTAAAATTCATAGCCAAGGTAGCTATAATGGCAAAGTAGCATAAAGGCCAAAGTAGCCTAGCACAAGGGGAGAGAGAGGAAGAGTGAAAGCCTAAAAAGTGTACCCAATCTAGCATCAAGGGGGGGTGTTGAAATGAGTGATGCTAGAGTGCCAAGTCACCTAGCCAAGTTATCCCACATGAACTATCATAGCTTTGTTGTAATCTCCTCATATAAAAGAGGACAATTTCAAGTAATGCAAAATGTAGCAAGCTCTCAAGCCTCTCTATGAGTACAAGTCTCAATCTTCTAACCTAATTGAGCTTGAGTCTTAAGTTAAATTAGCTTAGTTCATTCATTATGTTTATTATTAGGTATCACCCACCCTAGCTTAGCTTAGCACTAATCACATGTTAATTAGATTAAGATTACGATCTAATTAGATAGTTGATTGTCAGTAGTAGCGAGCTTGATCCATGAATTTCAACAGATCCTGTGTTGATCGTATCTTCTTTGGATCCATCTAGGATTGTGACCTTTTCACTCTCCTTCTCTAGCCAGTTCTGGAAGTGTTTGCATTTGCTTGGTTCTTCCCCTTGTCCCCCAATTGGGCCTGGGCTCATGTTAAGACATTGAGTTACGTGATATTTCTAGGCTGCACACTAATGGTTCGGACGGTGGCTTGGTTAGAAGTGGAAGTCAAACCACTTGCGCGGTATGGACAATCCTTGATCAAATTACCAATGCCACATTTAGTACAAGTACTGGCATGTCATTGGGAGGAGCAGTTAATTGTTGGGGTTGGTGCATATGAACCACATTCTTATTTGGACACTCAGTAATTCGATGTGGTCCACCATAACCAAAATATTGTAGCAGTTCTCTCCTCATGTTTGAGTTTATGTCCTTACCCTTCCACTGTACTGTGGTTTGAAACGCAGGTACTAGCGTGTTATTCTGTAGGACATAGAATTCTGGTGCGATCTCCACAACTTCCTCATAGTACTCTCCACTGATTTCTACTTCACATACAAAATCCATATCTTCTGATGGCTCTTCAATCAATACTTGGTTGATTTTAGCCTGTGGTGGCTGTGGTGGTAGAACATGTGGCAGACAGCAGAGGTGAAGTATCCTGTACCCGAAAACATCCCCCCTAGGTAAATAGGAAGAGTTTGGCTGTCCTACAATAGTGATTTGCACATGTAGTGCTGGTAAGGCCAATGGAGCTCTAGGTGCCCGCAGTTGTGTAATCGTTTAGAACCTTGGATATCTGCACATGGAGGTGTCATGATTCCCTAATTTTACACAGTGTGCACAATAGAGTAGTGGCCTTGCTCTTAATTGTGGACATTCGGTGTGGTAGTGTGATTCAATCTGCACATAGAGCACCACACCAATTCCCTACGGGGGTAAAGATGGGTATGCCCATACCCAGATGTTTCTCTTCCCTCCTTTACCTTTAATTTTTCCAGTATTACATTATTGAGTTCATCCACCGTCATGTTTTTGACTTGCTTTCTCGGAGGTTCAATCTCTTGGTGACTCAAAACACGCGAAGTCGTTACTGCCAAATATATTCTAACATCTTCCAGCTGGTTGTGGCAATTCCAACTTATTATCTTCATATTTAATTGCCAGTTTGCAACATGTATCCAGAGTAGCCGGTCGGCGGGCTAGTACCAGATAATCATGCATTTGTGGTCTCTAACTCCTCTTCGGAAGCAAGGAAATAATTGATCATCAGTTCGCCTTTCTCGTATTTTGCACCTTGAATTTAAGTACTTTAGTCGAGACACATAGTCTCACATCGACTCCATTTCCTTTTGTTTGATGCTGTGCAGCTATGCCATAGGACTCCATCTGTCACCACTTCTGGCAAAGCTGGGCACAAACACATTCTTGAGTCATGTGAAGTTAACCTTATTCTTAGGTTTGAGGGTCCGAAAGAACCATTGATGTGCTTTTTCTTCTAGGGTCAGTGAGAAAGCATGAATCATTGTTACATTAGTGATTGGCCTGTAGGTTTTGATGTGTTAAAAAATCTCTACATGTTGAATAGGATCCCCATCCCTAGAGAATTTTTGAACGAGCTTTGAAATGATGTGAGGCTTCATTTGGGAGGGTCAGGATTCTAGAGCAGTGCCTAGTTCCCTGACCATTCCTTGGCCCATTTTCGTAGCCATATTCAACAGATCCGTCGTTGTGGCTGCATTAAGATCAACGGTTGGATCCACCCTTGGTCTCTAAGGAATTGCTCCCCCTACCTAGACCTCTTCCTCTTCCTATGTTGAATCTTCTAGGCATCTCCGGTCTATGGGATGGTCTGGCCACTTCATTCTAAAATGGCTCATCATTAGCTGCCTCTGTAAGCCTTGGCAGAATTAAGAGTTCCATGTCCTGTAAGAATGTGGGATGATTGATCGTCTAAACCCTTCCTCCGCTCTGGGCTCTTTATTAATGGGTTCTAAGTTTGGAATTTCTCCCTCACTTTTACCCATGACTATTTCTGGCTCTTTACCCTGTGATTGGATAAAGTTTACACTTCCCATCTCCTTTTGTTCGACGGCTTTAGCCCTTCGAGTTGAGCTCTTGTTTCCTTAAGCTCAACTCTCGTAGAGTAGCTAGTGTTCTATCTCGATCCTTTTTAGATCTAACTCTACTTCCTCTGAGGTTGGGAAGAATACTTGACCACTCCTGGCTACACTTTCCATGTCTCTTCTCATTTGAGGGGTGCCAGTGTTTGACAGCCTCGAATTTGAAGTTTGGATAGGTACTTCTTGCCTTGGACCAAGTCCGACGTTGGTTGACGGACCCATGCCCGTAGATTGCACTTCTTTATCATTGTTGGTTTGGAGACGAAAAAATCCCCGAGCTATATCAATGATACCGCTAGATCTGGTAGGGGAGGGTGGTTTCTCCTCTTTCCCAAACCCAGAGTATCAGAGACCTTCTTCCATGGATTCTTCACTACTAGTCTTGACGGTGGTCAGATTCCTTAAGACACTCCAATTGAGTGCTTACTGAGTGGCCTGAACCCATTCTCTTTTGATAGGAAGATCTTGGGTGATTTGATGCACTATCGTTTAGGAGTGAGGCTATCTCCGATGAGCTTTCTAGACCTTAAGTGCGTGAATATGATTTGATAAGCTATTTTGCTGCCCCAATTAAATTTGGTCGGATTCTATCGACTTGTTTCTGAGGCCGTGAGATTGTAGAATAGTTTACGGTGTGAAGTGTTAGAAAACAATTCACGTCGTCGTTGTGAATGATTTTCTGGACTTTCCCGTGTTTAAAATTTTTGCATTTGGACTTAGAATTCCACGTTGCCTTGTTATGATTTTCAATGGTCTCAAGACTTCCTTAGCCTTAATCTGACAATACCAGGTCCGTGTGAGTGGGATGTGATTAAGGTGTGAAATTGCAGAAAAAGTTCACATCGTGAAGAGAATAGGTTTCACGTCGTGAAAAGCAATTGGTTCACGTCATGGACTGAAAATGTTTCACGCCATGAAGTGCTCTAAAATAGTTCATGTCGTGAATGATTTTCTACACGTTCACAATTCTTAATTTTGTCCAACCCCATGGTGTCAGAGGTGTCAGGATAAGGCTACCTATTTTTGGCAAGGTAATCCCGTGAATTGTGGCGTTAATCATGACGTTGATGTCGAGAGCATTTCACAGCGTGAAGTTACAGAAATCGGTTCACGTTGTTGAACGATTTTTCTATAATTTCACATGGGAACTTCCCACATCGACTAAGGTGATTTTGGGTGCAAAATCCTTATCCAACTGCTTCCAAGATGATTGTGCCTCGCCTAAGGAGTGTAATACAAGATCAAGGCACAATCAATGGCTCCTTATTTTTATGATTTTTGTAAATTTTTGAAAAGAAGAAAAAACAGAACGCCAACCTGCTCATTCATGTTGATGATTTCGATGATGCAAACATCAAAATTAATTAGAAAAAATAGTGAAGCTCTCTTCCAAGACCACTCCACCACACAAATACACAACAAACATAACCAATTTCTCACAATTTTTCACTTCCATTCAAATCTTATCCATTCATTTCCATTCAAATCTTATCCATTCATTTCCTACACAATGCACTACCAAAACGCAAAGGCAATCATAAATCTTATGTAATGGGAGCTGAAACTCCAAGAGGATGGAAGAAACAAAGGTGTTAGCAGTGCCAAAAATGTTATGGGCTACCACACCTCAATGCATTCACCTAAGGGAAGAGCAATAGAACACAACTATCGTAGGGCACTTACCAATGCTTCGAACTTGAGTCCCTTGATGCCTCCAAGCTCACTTGTGAAGCTCCAATCCTCCAAGCTCCACCTCCACGCTATCACCGTAGAGTCGCTCACACCATAACATAAGGCAATCACACTCTCTCACTCTTCAACACAAGCATGCAACATACAAGCATAAAAGCTAGATGCTCTCTCTCAATCTCTCTCAAGACACAAAGAAGATCTCTCAATAGCACAAAGGGGGATTGTGTCCATTTATTAAGAAAATACCTTATATACAATTGGCCCTTATTCACACTTGGGCACCCAAAACTTACTTAACTAAGGACTTGGGTGGCCAATATCTCATAATGTATAACTTTTATAGTGCCTTTGCATGACACTTATTAATGTCCTCAATTGGAGGAGCATACTTGTTAATCCAAAATGGGATTAACTCCAACCTACTAAAAGAATGTAGGTGGAGCGTGCTATCAATTTTGGCCCTAGATTTATGCCCAAAACTCCAAGGTAGTTGTTCTTGTTGCTCATTCAACATGACTTTGGGTGAAACACAAGGATGCTTTTATACAAGAGGCCATTTAGCCTCTATGTGAATTGGAAGGAAAAAGTGGAAACTATGATTCACTGCTTTGGAAATGCAAGACATTAGGACTTGTTTGGGGTCTTCTTGGGCCCTTTAATTTTCCCCAAGCCTAATGACAGTCATTAAGGAGTGGTGCAATGGGAGAAGGCCATGTGGAGAAAAATGTTGGGTTTCCCTGCCCCTAATATGTAGGGGTCAAACTTGAATCATACCATTTTTTTAAAGAAATTGGGTTGAAAAATGTAAAATCTTTCAATAAAATCAAATTTCCCACCTTTTTTTAATAAAGACAGCTTAAACTGGTATAAATGACCCCACCTCAAAAAGTGGGCTAGGGCCAAAAACGCCCCCCATCATTATCCCTCATTTAAAGCTACTTTTCCCTCTCCCCACTCCCTCTTCCTCTCTCTAAAACTAGCAATTCGGTTTTGAGTCTCTCTCTAACTAAAAGAGTCTTTTTTTGGCCTCCTCCCTCCCCATTCATCCTTCCCCTTCCCTCCTAAAGTTAGACTATCTTTCTGTGCCTTCTTGGCTATGGAAAGCTTAGAAAACATTCCACTTTTTCCCCCATCAAGTCCATCCTCTCTTGCTTGCACACATTCTTCACTCTCCTCTTGCTACTATGCTCTGCTAGCATTAGGTTGCAGAGATTTTCTTGGCTATGGAAAGCTTGGAAAACAGTCCACTTTTTCCCCCATCAAGTCCATCCTCTCTTGCTTGCACACATTCTTCACTCTCCTCTTGCTAGCTTATACACATTCTTGACTCCTCTTGCCAGCTTATATGCTCTGCTAGCATTAGGTTGCAGAGATCTTCTTACACACCTACAACTTCATAGCATTTAGCTTAATCGGTTAGCCAAGCACAAAGAGTCGCGGACCTCGTTCAAGGGTGGAGTCCTTTAGTAGCAGCAACAAACAAGACGACACTGGCTTGTGGGTTACAAGCACCTTTGCAAAAGGAATGTGGGTGACAATGCGTCCAAGCACAAGGGGAGCCCACAAAGTCTCTCGCAGATACATAGGGTTAAAGTCGCACCATTGGAAGGGTCGCATAGTGGATCTCAAGCGCAGGGGGCTGACGGAAGCAAGCAGGTGATGATCCAACACGTCTACAAGGCATCGCAACTCCGTGTTTACAATGCCAATCACAAACGCTTTCCTGCAAATTGTAAGTTTTATTTGTGCTTCTTGTTTTATGGGCTGCATTGAGACATGCTAATATCATTTCATGTTATGGAAGCTTGATTTTTTCAAGTGTGTTCTTGTAATGTTCTGTGCAGACATCTTTTTGTTGACATTTGTGGAATGGGAGCCTTTAGAGGCCCTTTCTGGAACCTTTGAGGCGCACCACTTTGAAATCGGCAAGCTACTATATACTGGTTGTTCGGCATCAGAGCTTTTAGAGCGCTCAGTTTTCTTCTTTCATGTAGAGTATATTGTACCTACGTCAAGAGATGGTTCTGGGACTCTACGGAGGCTCCCTACACCAAGTCTCATGGACCATGATTGGCCAAAGCCCGACAATACTTTGGTTGCACTAACCAGACGTCGGATTGAGATTGATGTGTGTAATGCAATGAAGTGCACCTATGGGTCACATCGTGCGACTCTCACGTTCTTCATGCCTTTACATTTGTTTGTGTTTTTGTTCAAGGAGGCTGATGTTCACCGGACTCCTACAATGTGGATTGCAAAGGGAGGCACAACAATGAGTGCCTTTCTGCTACCTTCATGGGATTTGAAGGTTATTCAACATCAGGGTGACAAGATAAAGTGCATGGTGGTGTCAGAGAAGATGGTCGTTCGGTACCAGCTTGGAAAGCAACAACTCTCTATTATCTTTCCTTATTACAGACATTGGAAGACTGGAGGCGAATGGTAAGCACTCGATTCGGACATCAACGATGTAGAACAGCTTGATGTACATGTTAGCACGCAAGCTGATGTGTGGGATATCGTAGTAAATGCTGATTGGAATATGGCGAACCTAAGGGAGTACTTAGGCCTTGAAAGGTGACTTTTCATTTGTGATTGATAACACACCTCTACGTAAGAGGAAAGAGGCATCTTACTTTTGTAAAAGCATTCTCTTCCCTAGATGTATCCATATATGTAACAGATTTTTAGAGATTAATTCAAAACAATTTTGGCTACTCGCAATTTGCGTTCAATTTTGTGCAC
This sequence comes from Cibotium barometz, assembly GCF_041138505.1. NCBI lineage: Eukaryota > Viridiplantae > Streptophyta > Polypodiopsida > Cyatheales > Cibotiaceae > Cibotium > Cibotium barometz. Next base: position 36,323,194 of record NC_141069.1, on the reverse strand, counting down.
TTTTAAGTTATGTCGCGTGTTTTTATTTTTTTGGAGGTTTTAAGTGAATTTTTAAACATAAAAAAAGTTTTAAAGACCTCTTTATAAGTCACTTTTTGGCCACTTTGAGTTTATCTCCTCATTCTCGGCATCTTTGCGGTCCCCTCGCCTTCTTCGCTACTCAAGCATGGCCACCCCCGCCCAAGCTCTCCTATCTCAATTGCACAAGCTTGACCTTGGTCACTTGATCGAGAAGCTTGCACCCATCTTTCAGATATCTATTGACATGGAAGGCACCACCAAACTCCATAATGACGTGTTTGGGGCGTTCACTAGCTACATGGACACATACATGGCTGAATATTGTGTCAACTTTGAAGACGAGGAGGGGACCTGGGTGCCTGTGGATCTTATCAAGCATACCTACAAAGTGGACAAAAATTTCAAGTTCAGGCTTGCAAGATTCCTCAAGGCCTTAGTAGCACATATCTAAGGGAGGAGGAAGAAGATAACTTGGTAGATCTTGGAATGGGCAACATTGGCACAAGTTACATGACTCTTGCCCTCCTGATCTTGGAGGGAACAGAGAAAAGCAAGGGAAAGAGGAAGGCCACTCCTCCAAAGAAAGCCACACCTTATCTCTTGATCAAGGAAGCTGACCCAAAGGAGGAGATTGTCACCCCAGTGCAAGAAGCATCTCTTGCACTTGTGACTCTGGCGGAAGAGCCGCAAGCTGAGGCTGTGAAACGGGACATCGAAGGGGACGATGTCATGGATGAAGTTCCAGAGCTCGAAGTGCGAACTCTACACCCCATCATAGTAGAAGGTGTAGAGTTCTTATTTTTGGATGACATCGCCCATGTCCTCGGGCTGCACCAGGATGAAACTCTCTTAGTAATTGCTATGTACACGGGCATGTGAGACACATAATAGCCGTCCAAAGATGATGACATCCGCATTGACTTCAGTTCCGCAGATGTCACAAAGGTGCTTGCGCTCTCGGAAAATCATGCCTTAATAGAGTCCCTTGTGGCAGAGACTCTTGTACAAATATCCCAGTGCAAGGATTTCTATGAGAGTGTGCCAGAAACTAGCTTTGCCCCTCACAAGCCGCTTGCCATTTCGGATTTTGTCAGCCTCGGGAGCATCAATATTAGTGATGCAGACCTTGCGGATCATGATGATGCCACTGAGGTAGTACACCCAATTTCTTCCCTCTTAATTTGTAATTTTTTGAAGTCAACTCATTCTTCTATCTACTTTGTAGACCGCAAGAGAAATGGACTGGTTTGCAAGTCGAAAGGGTGGAGCACGAAAGGAGGTGGAGGGGAAAGATGCTGCGCTATGGCACTACATCCCAAGCTTCAATGCCGAGATGCTTCGCGTGATTCACAATGACTTTTCAAATGACGCACAAGCTGAAATTTTGAAGTGCAGAGCCCTAAGCGCCATCCTGTGTGAAGCCCCTATAGCCCAAAATGCCCATAAATGTATTCTTGTAAATAGGGAAGCAGCTATCTATAGCTTTGGTGATAAAAGTGCGGGGTCTTTCCTAGGATTTTGTGGCCTTAGCCTTGGACAAGGCATCACTGATGCCAAAGAGATAGCCGAACGCATTGGTGACAAACCATCGGTAAAGACTCTCACCCATGAGGCTTTCACCAAGCTCATCAAGCGAGTTGGCTAGATCCAATGTACTCATTTGCCTTTTGTGAAAATCAAACAATTAATGACATCAAGATGTTTGTCGAGCTGATTTTAAGTTTTATCTTCTTGATGTGTTTATATGTTGTTGTCGTGTCGTGTCATGATGTTTATATGTTGTTGTCGTGTCGTGTCATGATGTTTCAATCAATTTTTGTGAGAACACTCGTCTGCCCACCACCCGTCCGATCGACTCGACGGGCCGATTTCTCCTGCGTATGGCCCCAAAAGGGTAGATCAAATGTGCGGGGTGCGACGGGGCCGACGGGGGGGACCGGTGGTCGCGCCGTGGAACCTGTGCGCCACAGAGCGATTGTAGCTTGTTTGACCAGGCCGGTGGTCGCGCCGTGGAACCTGTGCGCCACGGAGCGACTGTAGCCTGTTTGACCTGGTCAAACAGGTCAAACAAGCTACAGTCGCTCCGTGGCGCACAGGTTCCACGACGCGATTGACCAGGTCTCAAACAGGCTACAGTCGCTCCGTGGCGCACAGGTTCCACGGCGCGACCACCGACCCCCCCCGTTGGCCCCGCCAGGTCAAACAGGCTACAGTCGCTCCGTGGCACACAGGTTCCACGACGCGACTACCGGCCCCCCCCATCGCCCCTGGCGCACCTCGCACATCTGATCTACCCTTTTGGGGCCATACACAGGAGAGATCGGCCCGTCGAGCAAAGTCGGACAGGTGGTGGCAGACGAGCGTTCACATGAGGTCGAATGTACGTAGCGATAACAATTACATGCAAAAGACTACAATTACCTTGACAAGACGACAATCACTTGCAATAGAAAACAACTTTTTTGAAAATAGACATGGTTTTTCATTAATCAAATTGAGATTACAAAACACGGATTTGTTGCATTACAAAGGCTTCTCCTATCTAGTGAAAGAGAGCGTCGTCTCCACGGATACGCCTAGCTAGACGAAGATCAAATGGCTTCAAAGTGACACGTTTTACATGCACTGCACAAAACCGCGTCTTGGAAAAGCGAAACCAAAATATCCTCGGCACCTTGTTGCAGAGCGCCTAGTGCTGTCGCTTGCACACAATTGACATCCCGGCGCTGGTCGAGGATAATCTCTTTGACGAGACGCGCAAAAGGTGCCTTTGGAATAATTGGTGTGCAGGTCTTCTGATATTGCGAATTTCTCTAAGGGCAACTGTCCCTGGTCTCCACCTTTGCTTCTTTTGCGTTGTTGGGGGCAGTGGTGCTTGCGCGTGGCGAGTCCAAGCTGGCGTGTCATTTTTGAACTTTTGTCGCTGCTCTTGGAAGTTATCGGCGGAAGGGGGTTCTGTGCATTTAGGAATGGTTTTTCCCTTCTTAGCCTTTGCAGGTGTTGGAGTTTTCTTTGCCTTTGCAGATGGAGTCTTCTGAGCTGCTCTCTGCTCTGCCTCCTTCCTTACTCGCTCCTCTTCATCTTTCCTTTCTTTTTCCTCACGAAGCCTCCGTGCGTTTGCTGCCCTGGCTTCTCGTTCAAGCTTCTGTCTCTTATTTTCTACTTCCTCAGCTGAGAGTTTTCTCTTTCCTTTACCAAGTGCACGAGCCAAGACTCTGTCTACCTAAGCATTCCATTGAGAATCTTATTACTCGGCAGGTGCTCCCTTTCTACTGTGTCTTCATTTCTCCTCTTTGTATATTCTGCTCGAAGACCTTGTATAGCCGCTTCCAAAATTGTGTCATCTTCGTACCCGGCCATTCGCAGGTCAACAACAAATCCGCGAGCTTTTCTATTAAGCCAATCCTCCTTCGTAGGCAAAGAATGCTAATCTTCTCTCGTTGCTTGCGGCGGCCTGAGCTTCTTCTGTAGCCTTCTTATCTGCCTCCGCCTTCCTAACTGCCTCGTCTTCTTTCGCCTTCTTGGCAGCCTCATCCTCCTATGCTTTCTTTGCTGCCTCATCCTCCTATGCTTTCTTTGCTGCCTTATCCTCCTCCTGTGTTCTGACGGTCTCTTCGGCTTCTTTTCTTGCTCTCTCAGCTGCCTCCATGTTCTCTGCTTCTTTCTGTAATCTCTCCACTTCTTGGCATTCTTGGGCTTCTTGGGCCTCTCGCTCAAGCCTCACGCACCAGTCTGTGGATCAAGGGGATAAATGCTTCCATCAGTCCAAAGATCAATGGCTTTTGCACCTTGAAGTCGTAACACCTCAGCAGGAATACATCCCTTCGTTCGATTACTTCGCATTGTGACATACTCCTCGTCTAAGTCCACGTGCAAGCGAAACTTTGATTGCTATTGGTGATGTCCCGTAGAGCCATTGTACCTACCAAATGGAGATGGAGGAAATGTAGATGGATACAGAGATGGAGGAAATGTAGATGGATACAGAGATGGAAATGTGGATGGTGATGGAGATGATGGAGGATGGAGGTGGAGGATGGAAATGTGGATGGTGATGGAGGAGATGGAGATGGAGGATGGAGGTGGAGGTGGAGGATGGAAATGTGGATGGTGATGGAGGAGATGAAGATGGAGATGGTGATGGAGATGGAGGTGGAGGAGATGCAGATGGATACAGAGATGGAAATGGAGGCCTTGAGGAGATAGATATGGAGAGCTTGCTAGTGATGGAGATGGAGAGCTTCAGCTTGCAAGGATGTGTAGATCTGTACCTTCACAGGAGGGGATGGTGAGCTCTTCCATGAGAGCTGGTGGAGAGGATGATAGATATGGAGAGCTTGCTCTAGTGATGGAGATGGAGAGCTTCAGCTTGCAAGGATGTGTAGATCTGTACCTTCACAAGAGGGGATGGTGAGCTCTTCCATGAGAGTTGGTGGAGAGGATGATGGAGTAGGAGGTCCAGATCTGCAGGCCATGGCTCCTAGAGAGAGAAAAAGAAGCCCTTACCCAAGTAAAACACCCTAAATGCATTTTAGAGAGAGACTGTAGAGAGAGAGAGAGTGGGATCTGCAGCACCTCTCCTAGAGAGAGAAAAAGAAGCCCTTACCCAAGTAAAACACCCTAAATGCATTTTAGAGAGAGAGTGGGATCTGCAGCACCTCCAAAAAGGGAGGGAACAAAGTGACGAAAATTTTCAAACATTCTTTGTGAAAGGTACTTCACTACAAGATAAAAAGGCAGTTAGGTCCATATTCCTTCCCAAGGACAGAAGATCTAATGATTAGATCACCTTTTGGCCTATTTTCTTTTTTGTAGAAAAGGAAAAATGCATTTTCAGGCCTAGGCCACTAGCTTGGTCAAAGCTTGATTAGCATTTTAAGCATTTCACTAAGTGTCCAAATAAAAGGGCCCAAGAAGACCCCAAACAAGTCCTAACGTTGTCAAATTGTCAACAATGGTGGATTTGGATAGGCAAACTGGTAGATTAGGTGTTAGGATAAAGCTGACTTGGTAGAACTATCATTTTAATGAAGGAAAATTGAGAATGTCATCATTGTAATCACATATTATGTTATTTGAATGGACAAAAAATATAGAGCTTTTGATAAATCAAATGTTAAAGTACATGGGGAGTATTTTATTGAATTATTAAAGAAATAATATATCATTAATAGAAATCAAAGTACCAATAAATTAAAATAAAGAAACCATACTAGAAATAGAGAAAATGAGTTAGAATCATATAAAAAAAGGTCTTTTGGAAAGAATAGGCAAGTGAAGAGAAAGAAGAGGCAAGTGAAGGGAAAGTTGACCCCCCTTTGTTGAAAGAAGTTATAAAAATTAAGTGACCATAAAGACACTCCTTAAAGGAATGAAAAATGGTTCTTCTTGAAAGTTCAAAAGGGCAAGTCACATGAGATGTTAGCCATGTTGTTGTGGTGCACAAATGTCTCTTGGGATTTTCAACCATTAATGGCTTGGGTTTCTCTACACCATTATGATGGACTAGACAAGGCCCAAGATAATGTTGGATCTATTCACTCCTCCCTCTTCTAATTGTCACTTAGAAGAGCTAGCACTACCTAAAATCCTTCTCATTCCCAATCCTGCCTACACTAATTAATGGCTATTCCTTCTCATTATGATGGACTAGACAAGGCCCAAGATAATGTTGGATCTATTCACTCCTCCCTCTTCTAATTGTCACTTAGAAGAGCTAGCACTACCTAATATCCTTCTCATTCCCAATCCTGCCTACACTAAATAAAAAGCACACGTGTGAGTGTGTCACACATGTGAAATGATAACTGTTGTGAATCAAATAAGCTTAAGAAGAACAATGGTAAATCTACTCCACTCTCCCTCCTCCTCCTCCCTTGTGGGCTATGCTTCCTTGTTCATATTCCCCATGTATAAGAAACACAAAGGAACAAATAATGCATGTATAGATCTCTCTCCCAGTGGACTCTTACAAGCCTCCTTCTTGTGCATAATCCTTCTCTAAAAAGCACAAAGGAACAAGCAATGCAAGTAGAGATCTCTCTCCCAATGGACTTTTACAAGCCTTCTTCAAATCCCACCCACACATGCTTTAGTTATCACTCTTAATCTCTTGTGTATGACTTCCTCTCATTTCCCATGTTTTATTCACTTCCACCTAAATACAATTCAGTGCCAATATGTAGTTTTTATTACTACATGCATGTTATGCTTGCCTTGAATCATTTCTTGCCAAAAGGCATAAGAGGTCATGCTACAGGATCCACCTTATATTTCTCACTATGAAATTGATAATATTTCACTAAATTTGGATTTGAACTAGAAGTACATGAGATCTCCCTGCACTCCCATGAGCTTTAAATGTTTAGCTTGGTACCACTTCCTTTAAAAAACAACAACATACACACAAGATACAAATGACAACCTAGTTTCTCACACAAGTACCATGAATCAAGAGTGTACAAGCAAGCACAATGAAAACAAAGAGAATCAACAAGAGAGAAGTAGAGAACAAGAGCTCCCAAAGTTCATAATCCGAGAGTTCACTGAGAAAATCTATTGAATCTATTAAGTTCAACATCAAACCCGCCATGAGTGCACATGTTCAAACAAACCTAATTCTATCCTAATAAGCAATTAACATTCCCCATGCCGTGTGTATGTTTTTTACCAACCCGAAACCTAGAAAATAATCTCATGTCAAAATGCCCATTGGCTACAAATGTTACATCAAAGAATGTTGTCTAGTTTGGACAACATGAAAACTCTTCCTTTACATATAGTAGGGATGTGAAATACAACAACATAACCATTGCCAGATTAGGTACCACACACATAGCATATAACCATTTCCAAATTAAAGTTCATCAAGAATAAGATCCTAGTTGATATCCTTCCTAGGAGTATTGTTGCTTGTACTAGATCATAAGTACACCAAGTTCATCAAGAGAATAAGATCCTAGTTGATATCCTTCCTAAGATTTCCAAATTAAAGTTCATCAAGAATAAGATCCTAGTTGATATCCTTCCTAGGAGTATTGTTGCTTGTACTAGATCATAAGTACACCAAGTTGATGAAGAACCCACATAGAAACTTAATGACATGTTACCTCTCATGTTATGTCAAGGATAAAGTCACATAGAGTTTGTGAATAAGCATGCTACCCACAAATGCCATATCAAAGATATAGCCACCAAGTCGTAGAAGGTCCACCAAGATGTTCATCCACCATTAATGAATGCCACATAAAGTCACACATAGTTTGTGAATAAGCATGCTACCACCAATGCCATATCAAAGACATAGCCACCACCAAGTCATAGAAGGTCCACCAAGGATGAATGACACCAAGAATATAAAATCCACCAATTATTACCACTAGGATTGTTAGCCATGAAGTCGTAGAAGATCCACCAAGATGTTCAAGGATGAATGCCACCAAGAATATAAATCTATAAATTATCACCTATGGGAATGTGGATGTGTATAATAAAAAGCCCAAGGTTGATGACACGTCTTCAAATAACATGCATCTACTCATGCCAATGAAGATAATGTCTACCAACAAGAAAGATCACAAAGGTGACGTAGAAACGAGAAGGGTTTTTGGTACACAACAGCAAGAATCACTAAGAGAAGAAATGACACCACACATAATCATCACTAAGTAGTATGGATCTGTGTGTGTCGTCATGACTCACATGTACAACATGTCAATGAAGACTTGTCTCATCACCCAAGTAGTATGGATGTGTCATGACTCCATTTCCACTCATGAAGTTGTATCGATATGTCTATGAATCACATGTCCACCATGTCAATGAAGAAGTCATAGAAATGAGATGAGCATACTTCCACCCATGCCATCTTAATGGAGAAACCACCAAGAATTATAAATAGTGATACTAAATAGGTATAAACCACATAGTAATCAATATCATGATGATGCTAAATGGAAGCACATAGCTTTGATGTTTATAAAGGAATCTCTTGTAGGCATATGCTCACTTATGGTAGTGCTATGTGTGAACAGGGCACTTTTTCCCATGTGGTTTTTCCCCTTGGATATCAAGTGTGAAAGGACACTCTATATATAATATTTTGTACTTCTATATTAAATGGATGTGGCACACATGCAAGGGTTGACTTGCATTTTTGTGGCTACCACACTTTCGGCTCTCTCTCTCTCTCTCTGTGGCTACCACACTTTTGGCTCTCTCTCTCTCTCTCTCTCATTTCTGTGTGAGCTTCTCCACCCTGCACCTAACCCTAATGTGCAGGTTTGTGTGTGTGAGTGTGTGAGTCCAACACCAACAATTGGTATGAGAGCTAGGGGCTGCCTGTGGAGCTCTACCCCTGAAATCTTCAACAAACTGTGAATTTCTGTCAGCCGGATCCATCACCTATAGATTTTCGTCGAAGTTGCAAATTTCGTCCGTCGCCTGCCTTCCCGCGCCCAGCCCAGTCAGCCGCATCTGCCTTTGCCCTGTTGGCGGCGTTACTGCATAGGTAGCCGGCTACGGTACTATGCCCAGGCGATCGCCGCTGCCTCTGTGCACCTCTCGACCGGCGGCGCTAGTGCACCCATCACCGTCGCCGCCCCTCTCAGTCGGCGGCTCTACTGGAGCCAGGACCGTCGTCGTCGCCCAAAGCAGAGCCTCCGCTCGCCGTCGGCCTTCCTTGCTCTGTTGTGCCTAGAGCCCACGTGCGCCACTGCTCCGCCACCCATCGCAGCTCACCCAGGCCCTCCATCTGCCCGTTTTTGCCTCTTCTCGCGCCTGCACTTTGTCTGCCTGCACATCAGTACTGCCCCTCCACGTGCAGGTACTTGTTTTCAAGGTACTTACATGTTTGAAATAAATAAACAAAAAAAAGGGAAAAAAGCTTTGCAGGCACTCTGCTCCGGGTTCAACAAATTTTGGGGGATTGCCAACAGGAAAATTTAAAAACTTGCAGGTGATCCAAGGTTGAGGCAATTTGGGGGATTTCTCAATTTGAGGTCAAATTGAAAAATTAAACATGTTGCTTTGCTTGCAATTTGGGGGTTTTCCAAATTGAGGTCAAAATCAGCAAATTGAGCCTCTTTCAGTTGCAAAAATTTGGGGCTTTTGTGAAAATAGGCCAATTAACTACACATTGAAGCGATTGGAGTGCATAAAAATTGGGGTGTTTCAGATTGGAGCATGTAATTGGGTATTATAGCTATGATTTGTCGCATATGTATACACATTGTGTGTAATTGGTGGACAATTTGGTGCAGGTTTAAACTTGCTTCAGTTTGCAGGCAAACATTTGCATAGGACATTTGGTTTCCTGGCAATGCACATTGGTGTTTGGTTTGCTTGCAGGTATATTTTGTTGACATGGCTCAAAATGCTACAGATGTATTTGGTGTGCTCACCCAGGAGGACAAGTTGGATGGATCTAACTACTCCCTCTGGAGTTTCATGATCCGTAATTTGCTGGTAGGCCAAAGGGCTTTGGGGCATCGTGTTGTGTGGTGATGACACATGCCCACTTACCATCATACAGCCAGCCACACCTTAAAAGGGAGGTGCTCAAAGAGCTCGCGAGACGAAGTAGAACCTGCTCCCACACAAGAGAAGAAGAGATGGGACTCTAGGGATGCACATGCCATGTCATTGATAGCCCTTTCAATGAAAAGGACTATTATTCCGCACATTCATTCTTGCAAGACATCGAAGCTTGCATGGGACACATTGGAAGCAATGTATCAGGTACGTAACGAGGCAACAGTTGCCTACTTGAAGAGGCAATTAGATCTTCTTTCTATGGATGAGAGTGACTCCATGGCAGATCATCTCACCAAAGTGAAAGATTTGCAGGAACAATTGCTCAACATTGATGAGGTTATCCTAGACAGACAGCTGGTCACCAACACTCTTCATTCTTTACCACCTTCCTACTTGGGCTTTCACACCTCTCTCAACCTCTCAACAATGAGAGGAGGTGGTGATCCCATCACTTTTGAAGAGCTGGTGGGCTTACTCTTGCAGGAGGAGAAAACAAGAGAAAACTTAGCGAGCAATCGTGGTGGAGACAAGGCATTTATAGCGCCAAGGATAAGGGTAAAGCAAAGAGCTTTAAGCATGGGGGACAATAGTCTAGCAAGGTTGGTCATGGATAGCCCTCTTCTAGTGGTGAAAAGTCTGACAAAGTGGATGCAAACAAGCCCAAAAGAAGGGCAAATGTCACTACTGCCATAAGCCTGGACACTACATCAGTGAATGTAGGAAGCGGATTGCAAAAGAGAAAAGGAAAGAAACAGGCAATGCAGTAGCAGACTCTTCTGATAACAAAGCATAGCAATCAGCTAATGTAATCCAGGAAGAGTACACTTTTTTAGTCACATGCACTAGTGGCACACTAAGTGCTTCAGACAATGATATGTCTTGCATTGCACTTGACAGACAGGATGTATCATGGTATTTTGATAGTGGTGCTTCGAGCCACATCACTTCATGCAAAGATGTATTTCGGCACTTGGTTTATGCTTCAAATGGCCGCACTGTATCATGTGCAGATCATACCACATATCCAGTAAAGGGAATTGGCAATGTCATACTTATTGCAGCCAATGGTGCCAATATATGTATGAAAAATGTATTGTATGTTCCAGGCATAAAGAAAAATCTGCTCTCCGTCTCAGCCATAAACGACCAAGGTTTAAAGGTTGAATTTGAAGATGGGAAGTGTTTGGTAAAAGACCCATCAAAGGGTTATGAAATAGTCACTTTTGAAACACGATACAAAGGCTTGTATAAGCTGGACAGCTATGACAAGCGTACTTATGATGCAAATACAGTGGCTACCCACACTCCTACTATGCATGATGCAAAGCTATGGCATGCTTGTTTTGGGCATGTGAATTTTTAGAGTTTGATGCTTTTGCAGAAGCATCATATGGTTGATTATATGCCGCCTCTTGAGTCTCCACCAACAAGACATGTATGTGTGCAACGAAAACCATTCCCCAAAGATGGAGATGTTAAAGCTGAAAGTAAATTACAGCTCATACATAGTGATGTATGTGGTCCAATGCGGACACCATCCATAGGGGGGCATCTTTACTTTGTCACATTCATCGATGACTACTCCAGGTTTGCTTGGGTTTAGCCTTTGAAAGTGAAAGCAGAGGTGTTTACATGCTTTCGACACTTTGTAGCAATGGCTGAAAATATTTGTGGAGTCCAAACACTATGCTTAGATAGAGGTGTGAATACATGTCAAATGCATTCAAGGATTATATGCTTCAAATGGGCATTAAACACCAATGTACTATGCCTTATACACCCGCAGCATGGTAAAATACATGCTCATCTAACCAGCCAAGGTTATGTGAATAGTCCAGCTGAAAGCACATTGTATGTGAAGAAAACCGATGACATGCTCATTACAGGTACTAGCAAAGCACAAATTTCATATTTCAAAGCTGAATTTGATATGTCAGATTTGGGGCCTTTACACTACTATCTCGGCATACAATTTATGCATACAGATGATGGCATTGCTACGTAGCAAACTAAAGTACATAAAAAGTTTGCTAAAAAGGTTTCACATGGATGAATTTAAGCCCATTTCTACTCTAGTAGAACCAGGTGTACGGCTTACTATGCATGATAGTGGAGAGCCTTTTGAGGCCGGCATTTACAGCCAAGCACTAGGATGTCTCATTTACTTGTTTAACACGAGGCCAGACATATATTTTGGGGTGTCTTTGTTGAGCAAACTCATGCACAGCCCAGGCACAAAGCATTGGCAAGCAGTCAAACGCATTTTTCGTTATCTTCAGGGTACCCTGGATCTTGGTTTGTTCTATCCTAGGGGGGCAACTTGCTCCTTTATGCATATAGTGATTCAGATTGGGCTGGTGATTATGATACCAGGCAATCCACTAGTGGGAATTGTTTTTTTTTCTTGGCAATTCATGCATATCTTGGTTGAGTAAAAAGCAACCCACTGTTGCCACATCTACTTGTGAGGCTGAGTGGGAAGTCTTCACACAATAGCTACAATAGATTGTGTATGGTTGAAGAGATTATTGGGTGATCTTCGTGAGTGTCAGCACACCCACCACCATTCTGGCTGATAGCCAGAGTGCTATGGCCGTGGCACGAAATCCAATATTTCATGCACGTACCAAGCACATTGAGATTCATTATCACTATGTCAGAGAGAGGCTACATGCAGGGGAGATCAAATTATCTTACTGCCCTACACAGGATAATGTTGCAGATCTATTCATAAAGGCTTTACCTCGAGAAAAGTTTGAAGCTTTCCACAAAGCTTTGGGCTTACTCTCATACAAAGAGTGATATGCTACCTTGTACAAGTTTACACTTCCACTACAGGGGGGATTTGTAGGCATATGCTCACTTATGGTAGTGCTATGTGTGAACAGGGTGGCTTAACCAAGGGAACTTTTTCCCATATGGTTTTTCCTCTTGGATATCAAGTATGAAAGGACACTCTACATATAATATTTTGTACTTCTATAGTATATGGATGTGGCACACATGCAAGGGTTGACTTGCATTTTTGTGGCTACCACACTTTTCTCTCTCTCTCTCTCTCTCTCTCTCTCTCTCTCTCATTTCTATGTGAGCTTCTCCATCCTGCACCTAACCCTAATGTGCAGGTTTGTGTGTGTGAGTGTGTGAGCCTAACACCAACATCTCTACCACATGGAAAAATGAGTTGATAAGAAGGTCACACGGCTCAAACCATCAAGGAACAGAAGGTGCTCACACATGGATGCTCATACAATGAAATTTGAGAAGCGATTACAAAGGAGATCTACAAAAGGATTTCATAAAGATGTAAATGATAAGGGTTCCAAGATCTTACAAAGAAAAAAATGCTCCACAAAGTTACATGCAAGGGTTTCTCACAAAGGTAAAGTGGCAAAGGTTTTATAACCTTAACACATTTGAAACAACCCTCTTTTCAAGGAGGGAAAAGGGGAAACCTTACCTTGGATTCTCACAAAGGTAAAAGTTACACATTTGAAATGTCCCAAAAAGGGGAAACTTTGCCTTGGATCGAGAAGTGAATGGATTCCTAGCACAAACTAGGCTAATTTTGTTATGCACGAATTGAGAAGAGAATGGATAATTTTTTGTTGAAGATTAGGATCTTTAATCCTACATTAATATATCAATTGAACAAAACTCTTAACTGAGACTTTTTGCTGAAGATTAGGATCTTTAATCCTATATTAAAATCAATTGAACAAAACTCTTAACTGAGCTCAACACCACTAGGCTTTATGCCCTTAGAGAGATGCATGTAATAGTCGTGCAAAAGTAGGCAAGATGCACTAATTTGGGTTTCATTTCACACAAGCTGAGAGCTCATCCAAAGATGCGCCACGTTGCAAAAAGTAGTTATAGTTTAAAAATTCATCTTGTTTACCTTCTAGATCACATCGCACAAAAGAGGTTGTTGTTTAGCTCACATAAGAAATTTCACATGATTAAGGACTTGAAAGTGTAGCTCCCACACAACAACTAAAAACTATCACCTTCAAGTTTATTTTTCTACTTAGATGAGCTCAGCCTTAAGATTAAGCTTACCACCAAGAGATTAAGCTTGAGCTCACCAAGAGGGTAAGCCACGCAAAGGCTCTAAGATGCTAGAACGGAGCTGAAAACATATGTAAAACTTTCACACAAGTGTAAAGCTTGAATAATGTCAATATTATACCTTTTCTTAATGGTTCTAGAGGCCTTAATCTTACCTTAATCCTAGCTCAAATTGAGCTAAAATCACTACTATAAAGAGCTTTGATGACTTTACTTCACAAGCTTCTACACACTAGAGTAAGTCATCTTATAAGCGTGTACTACACACATAATAAGAAAGTTAATTAGAGGCTACTGTAATTCGCCCAACAAAAGCGTAACTCAATTGGATTTAAGAATACTTAGGTTTACTTCACTGTGAATGGAGCCTCACAAAGAGTTGAATGGGGCTGAGCTTAGAATCTCTATAACAACAGAGAACTGAGAACCAATAGATTAGTGTTCTAATCATACTCTAAATCTATGGTTTACAGAGCAACCCACTCCAAGCTTATGACTTGTATAATGTTAGTAGATGATAGTCTTATCGAGATTTCAACTTGTGTAATTCCAAGTGATAGTCTTTTACTGAGCTTACAACTTTTGTAACACTGTGTAATGCACTAAATGATAGTCTTTTATCAAGCTTATGACTTGTGTAATGGCGGGCGATAGACTTTTACCGAGCTTATAACTTTTGTAACACTGTGTAATGCGCCAAATGATAGTCTTTTATCAAGCTTATGACGTGTAATCTTAGGCGATAGTTTTTTACCGAGCTTACAACTTTTGTAACACTATGTAATGCAAGATGATAGTCTTTTATCGAGCTTATGACTTTTGTAACACTATGTAATGCAAGATGATAGTCTTTTATCGAGCTTATGACTTTTGTAACACACTAGTAGTATATACCTAGCCTAGGAAAAAAATCATAGTTTTAGATTTTGGGCCCCCTAACATTTACATGGGAGGCTGAATATTGTAAATATGAGGCTTGTATATAAGTCATTTCGACTAATGGGAACACACATAATCCCATTATCACACAATGGAGCCCATATTTTGTGCTCTTATGTTGATGCTGCTTGATTGTATGTTGGCTTTCTCTTGATGCATGCTTGCTTGTTTGGATTGTGTGGTGAGTGTGAGTGATATTTCTTGATGAGTGTGTTGTGTGATAGTAGATGGATGTGCTTCTATGTGCATAAGAGAGAAGGCTTTGTCTTTGCTAGAAAAGCACATCCAAACTTTGGCGGCCAAGAGCAAATTGTTTAAGATCTTAACGCAAAAGGCAAGCATATTTAAAGCGTGCAAAATTCTTGATGTGAGATTTGTTTAATATTATTTATCCTTTTGCTGAAAGGGATCTCGATGTTATCATGGAAGTTGAGGGTGCAAGTTGAGGCCGCTTTAGTTTGTATTGGCAAGAGAAGCAACTCGGGCGGTTCAGTGTTGGGCTTGAGAAAATGGAGGCATGAAAGGCTTGTGGATGTTGCTGGGGTGTGACACACAAGTATGGGTCATGGTGCTCTAGTCTTGGTGAGGCCCCCATACATGAATTGTTTAGTGTGTGGTGTGACCTATGGTGCAGACTATTGAAATATACAAGTGAATAGGGTGTGTGCGGGAACAAGCCCTTAGCAAGAGGCTGTAAAAGAAAATCTGTAAATGAGAGAGAAGCTGTGAAAAGGTGAGAAGTATATACTGGGAGAGAATAAAGGGTAGCATGAGAAGATTTAGGAGGTGTGGAGATATTCTGGGAAGAGGTGGAGAGAATCAAGCAAAAGAGGTGAAGTGAATCAAGGAGAGATCAGTGGGATTAGATGCTTAGATGTAAACTCTATAAATTGAGGCATTAGCCTAATGAGAATTTGTTGGTTTTTGATTATCCATGCCTACATTAAGCTATCAGTTAATTGCTCATAATCACGTCTTAATTATTATCTAATCTCTTTTCTAATGATGTCGATTCTAGCATTTGATCCACCATAGCTCATCACATTGCTGCAAATTTAACATGGTATTAGAGCCTAGCTTAGAATCCATCAAATTTATGAGCCCATTATCTTGCTAATCACTTAGCTAATTAGGATTAGTAGATAATCAAATTTTAACCTCTTTTTTCAAAGATCTTGTATACCCCCAGCTGGTGGAGGGGCTTGATCTCCCTCCAGTCTTAACAATAGGCTTCAAGCCTTTAGCCACACATAGGCACAAGCCTTATGCCCTAGCCCATCAAAGCGATTCGCTAAACTGCCTTCTACAACTGCAGATTTTTGCAAATTTGCCGGTGCCTTTTTCTGAAGAGAATTGTAGATCTTGTCTACACCAGAAGAAATTACTTTAATTCCTCTTGGCCCTAGGGGTTTTCAAGGGTTCTCTACAAGGTGGTGAAGATAGTTTTTGATTTCATCAAGTCTACAGTGAGATCCAAGCTCTCCATCAAATCTGCAGCAGCAGGTGACTTTGGTAAAAGAGAGATTAAGCATTCAATGTTTGGTCAAATCTTATGTTTCTTGGCTTAATCCTCTACTAGACTAATTGCTATTGATGGTCTTGAAAGGGATTGAGCTCATTTGAACTCTAAGGCCCCAGATTTGGACTCCCCGCATACTCTGTTTTTTGCACACAAAACAAAAGATTATTTTGCTAATCAATGATTAATCAGTACTAATCACTATATTTTATTACAATTGAGGGTTCAAATTAACCATTGGGTATCTGATACAGATCCCTATAGCTTCAGATTGCAATTCGGAGATGGTTTGTTACTCCAACCATTCAGTACAGATTTGTTACCCTTTGTTTTATGTAATTTCTGGTGAATTTATGCTGATAAATGTGTTGTAATCATCACTTAAACACGAGATTGAGTTGTAAAAGGGTAGACATTGCCCTTGAATCTTGAAATTGGATCAAGAGGTAAGAACCCCTTCACATCACTCGTGAGTACGGCACAAGAGATAGCCAAATTTAATGGGGAGCAGTTTTATACATGGCAAACAAAAACCATGTATCTACTCATAAGGAAAAATTTGTGGGGTCTAGTTGAGGGAAGAGATGAATGCCCAGAGGTGAGTGGGGAAAATGAGTGAAAGAGCAGGAATGAGAAAGCATTAGGACTTATCGCACTCAGTTTAAATGATGAAATCATTCATCACATCACAGGGATACAATGGGCAAAAGATGCATGGGATGAACTCAATAAATTATTTGGCACTCAAGCAAAAAATTCAAAGATAAAACTGTTAATGCAATTCTACAAACTGGATATGAAGGAAAGTGAACCTTTAATCACACACTTGAACAAATATAAAAACATTGTAGCAACATTAAAGAATGTACCTGAATTGAAGCTGCACGAGATAGAAGGAGCTCTACTAGAGCAAGAGACCAAGGTCAAAGAGAAGAAATGGCTGGACTCAACAACTGGAGAAGAAAAAGCATTCTTCATCCGAGGAGGATTATCTCTCAAGGATGAGGACGAGGAAGAGGCAGAGTAGGAGGAAGGACCTTCACTTGCCACAACTATGGAAAGCCAGGACACATAGCAAGAGACTACTATAGCAAGCCCAGTGGAGAAGGAATGACATCGGTAAACTTCATGGAGGCTCCTAAGGAAGTGGAGTCATATCATCTTTTCTAAGAGAGAGAGAGAGAGAGAGAGAGAGAGAGAGAGAGAGAGAGAGAGAGAGAAACCCCACAACCCAATGTAACCTACCCCAATAGAGTAAAACCACCTCTCTGCTGAGCCACCGATGATGTAGGCCATGTGGTAGATGTATGTGTGAGCACTTTAGTCAAGGTCACGGCCGGGCACTTGTAGTAGACTTGGACACATAGAGAGAGAGAGAGAGTGTCAAGGACTATGCATTTAGGGACTTGAGGCACTGGTCGCAGACTACCAAGTAAGAGGGAAACTTGGTATAGGGTCTAGGTGTGCTAGGATTATTCACTTGAGGGGAGGTGTTGAAATATACAAGTGAATAGGGTGTGTGTAGGAATAAGCCCTTAGTAAGAGGTTGTAAAAGAGAATCTATAAATGAGAGAGGTTGTATAGGGTCTAGGTGTGCTAGGATTATTCACTTGAGGGGAGGTGTTGAAATATACAAGTGAATAGGGTGTGTGCGGGAATAAGCCCTTAGTAAGAGGTTGTAAAAGAGAATCTATAAATGAGAGAGAAGCTGTGAAAAGGTGAGAAGTATCTACTGGGAGAGAATAAAGGGTAGCATGAGGAGATTTAGGAGGTGTGGAGATATTCTGGGAAGAGGTGGAGAGAATCAAGCAAAAGAGGTGAAGTGAATCAAGGAGAGATCAGTGGAATTAAATGCTTGGATATAAACTCTATAAATTGAGGCATTGGCCTAATGAGAATTTGTTGGTTTTTGATTATCCATGCCTACATTAAGCTATCAGTAATTGCTCACTAATCATATCTTAATTATTATCTAATCTCTTTTCTAATGATGTTGATTCTAGCATTTGATCCACCATAGCTCATCACATTGCTGCAAATTTAACACATACACATGGTGACCATGATGTGTTTGAGATGTGACACTAGAGATCAGCTACTTTTGAGATATTTACGTCGAGGACAAATCGACATCTATGTTCTTTATCAATGGATCTTAGAGTGTATGAAGACTTTTTAAGTTGATAAGTACATCCCTACTTGTCAACTTGGGGGAATAAATGATATCGAGATTAAATTTGCATTAAATTGATGTTAAGATCATGAGAACATTGTAAATCTATGCCGTTAAGAGCTTGGATTAGTTAAATATTGTCATATGGAATAATTGGATCATCTACTATAAAGTCATTGGCTTAGGACAAGAATTAATTTGGATTATGACATATTTAGAGGTGTGCACATTAATAGATGGTCATATTTAGTTTTTGGCCTTTTAGAGCTAAGGTTTTGTATAAATAAGGGTTGTTCAACTCTCATAATTCAAGGATGAGTCTTAGGGTTCTAGCTTTATCAATGAAGACTCTCTTCTTGCTCTCTTGCTCTCATCAACCATGCTTTCAAGCATATGACGTTGAGGTGCTTTGTACCGTGCTTTGTACCGAACATGCAGCAATGAACTAGCATTGATCACTTAAGGCATGGAGTGATAACATGGGTGTAGGAGCACCATCCATGAGCAAGAAGAAGGGCAAGATTGCCATGGAAGCTTCTTAGCTTGTAATTTGGATTAGTATAAGTTAATAATGATTAACAGTTCACATTGGCCTATATACCATGGCCCCCTTTTCACACATACTTATTAATGTCCACCCTACTTGGCCTTTGGCCCATAAGCCTATGTCCCTCACTTACACTTGGCCCCTTGGCCCAATACAACTTATGCTTGGTCCTTGGCCTCATAGGTACAATTTATGTCCACACTTATGTGTCCACCGCGTCATTACAAACCATCCCCACCCAAATATGTTTCGTCCTCGAAACATGCACAAGGTAAAACCATATTATGGATGGTTTGCATAAGCGTCAACATGAACCACTTCACACTTCTTTGCCAAAGCTGTCCAAAAGAGCATGATTTAAGCTTTTGAGACCTCCAAAACTTCATGTAATGCTCCCCAACTCATTGTCAATCATGGCTAAGTGTAAGATTCCTCCCCAGCCTCTCAAGATGTCCAGCATCTTCCCCCTGTAATCAAATCCCACTTCAGAAATATAAAAGATCTTGTTTCTACCTATTTTGACCTAGAGAGAGAAAATGTTCTAGAGAGAGAATATTCAGATTTTGAATATTTTTGGATGGAAAAATATCTCTTCTTATTAAAATAAGTTTCCCCGAAACAGAAAGGTGCATTAGAAATAAAGTATAATCTGTTCAAGAGGCCTTATCCTAGGCGTCCAGATTTTCGAAAAATTTTAAATTGAAGGCCCAATCAAATTCATCCAAATGTATGAAGAAGATAAATAGAAGAAATAAAGAAAATGCCCCCAAAAAAATGAGTAAATACTCACATAAGATGAAGAGTGGACTAAGGACCAAAGGAAAAGCTAAAAAAATGGATTTTTGACACCTCACAATGGGGATTCCCCCCTCACTTCACATGTGGGGTGGAGTTTTAAATCTTCAAAAATTGAGATATTTCATCTCTCCTCTCTCCTACTTCAACTCTAGTTCCAAAAAGTAAGCTAAACTGACCTAAAAATGGTCAAAAATTGACCAAACTGATTTGGTCAAAAATTGACCAAACTGATTTGGAAAATTCTAGAATGAGTTTGCTTGGTTAGGAGCTCACTTTTTCCTACAAATAGAAGCCTCCCCCTTTGTTAAAAAATAATAGTGTTTATGCAATGTTACTCTACTCCTCCCAAGAGCCAAGAACTGTGAATTTCTTAATAATTCACTAGTTTTTGACCTTTCCCTCTTCCAAAAGATTTGGTGGCCACTCTTGTTACAAACAAGAGTAGAACCCTCAAACCATCAAGCCAAAGGAAAGCTTCCAGAATTTATGTAAGTTAGAAATTTTATATTTTTCTTTATTCTTTTTATGCTTTTCTAATTTTTGTGTTGTTTGAAATGATAAATGGATGCTATGCCTTGGTGGAAAGGCTTTTCCCCTCTCTCATTCTTAAAATCAGCCCTTCTTTATCCTAGTTAAGTGATAATAGTTGGAATTAAACTTTTTATATTGTTTTCTCTTTTATAAGTGAATTTTGATTAGTCTAGATTACTTTAAACCAATTAGAGTTATTTTCAAGAAAAATTAAGTAGGAAAATTTAAAAAATGGTCAGCCATACAAAGGAGGTTATGGCAAAATTTTTCAAAAATTTGAAAATAAGTATTATCTCTTATTATTCAAAAAGAATAAATTTTTTTATTATAAAAGTGTTACTTTCATCAAAATGGATTTTTATGCATAAAAGAATAATTTTTTTAATTATGAAAGTGTTACTTTCATCAAAATGGATTTTTATGCATAAAAGAATAAATTTTTTATTATGAAAGTGTTACTTTCATCAAAATGGATTTTTATGCATAAAAGAATAATTTTTTTATTATGAAAGTGTTACTTTCATCAAAATGGATTTTTATGCATAAAAGAATAATTTTTTTATTATAAAAGTGTTACTTTCATCATTATTGATTTTTATGCTTAAAAGTATGCATGAAAGAATATTTTTTATAAAAGTGTTACTTTTATCATTATTGATTTTTATGCATAAAATAATGCATAAAATAATGCATAAAATAAATTTTTTTAATTATGAAAGTGTTACTTTCATCAAAATGGATTTTTATGCATAAAAGAATAATTTTAATTATTATGAAAGTGTTACTTTCATCAAAATGGATTTTATACATAAAAGAATAATTTTTTTATTATGAAAGTGTTACTTTCATCAAAATGGATTTTTATGCATATAAAAGAATAATTTTTTTATTATGAAAGTGTTACTTTCATCAAAATGGATTTTTATGCATAAAAGGATGCATAAAAGAATTTTATTTTTATATCAAAATAACAGTTCTCTTTAATCCTATATCTAATTCCCATGAATATTGGTAAATGATTAAGTAAATACTCTCTGAAAGGAAATCCTACCGTTTCATATTCTCTAAGATGACAATGAGAAAATTCAGTGAAGCTATTGAAATTGGAATTTTTGATAAATGATTCCTCATAGGAATTCGTGATTAGTTTTAAATTCAGTAAAGTAGTAATTGAAATATTTCCCTTTGTCAAGAAATGAGGATGTGACCAGTTCCATAATCTACACTCAAATCACCCACCGAAAATTAAACTAAGTTGAGACCTTTGATTTTGATTTAAGGATTAAGAATTCAGAATTCAAAGAATTCTCCTTGGGAATCCAGACTGTGATCTAGAAGTCTTGGGATACGTAATTAAGATATACTCATTGTATTCGAAAGAAAATCAAAACTGATGAAAACTTGCATAAAAACCATGTTTTCTTAAAAGACTGTCTTACGCAGAATGCTGGAGGGAGTTTTGGTATATGTGTTTTCTAAGGGAAGTTCGGTTGCAAACAGCTGGTGGGGAGTGTTCAAAGGACAGCTCACGCGGCAAAGCCTTGACCAGCCTCGGTATGGTTAAAATGGTGCACGTTCGGTACGATGGACGAGAGCCGACGAAGCGGTCCCTGAGTGAAGTGCCAAGACACCTAAGGAGGATCCTAGAGGGTTCTGACCAGGTGATGTACGGGCTCGCGGTGCCGAGGACACCCATGCATATGTCGAGGAAGATATTGTATGATGGACCAATGTTTATTGTAATCTATTACTGGATCTCGTTGTTGACCCGCTGGTCTCAACGGAGAGTCCAGAGTGATCCTGTTTTGTGAGAAACAAAGACTCAATGGAAATTTTGAGTTATGACATGTGTAACCAGTAATTGTTTATCAATGGATTGTTTTATAAGTTAAAGTTTAAAGAGGAGTGTGTGCGTATCTGTATTCTAAAGCAAAAGTTAAGAAAGGCATTCAATTTAGGGTGGGTGAGTACTTGTCTGGTTCTACTATTCCAGTGGTTGGTGGGCAGTGGCTAACCCATGGGCCGGATGGGGTTAGGTTGGAATCAGTAGTGTTTTAAAACAATAAAATTGATTTTAATAGGAATACGCTTAGAACTCGAGTAGTTAATTAGAATCCTGAAGACTTCTCTAAAGAATAAATTAACGTTGTGCCTGATTCAATCAGGAAAAAAGCATTGATTCCTTCTAGTTAAGTCTGTAATAGTTTCCATTCTATCTGGTTTATTCTGATGAAGGTTAGTTCAGTATCTTGACCTCGTTAGAAAAATCCGTTTAAGAAAATAAAAATGGTGGAATCATCTCCGCTTTTCGGGCATGGAAAATTTTCTCGGTTTCGGTTTTGGAAGGACCACCAACTTAGTCTCGTGCGCCCAGACATTTGAGGGCGAGGCCCTGAGTGAGAAACCCTGCCCTGCGCAAGAGGAAGGTACTTCCGCTACTACCATCTGGGAATCCGGTGTGTAGAGGGGGCAGTAGGATCTCACAGTTGGTATCTGAGCACTATTGTAAATTTACGTAACAGCAGCAGAAATTCCTTAAAACTTTTTTTAAAGTAAGTCTAGGAAATAATGTTTTCGCTTGTTAATATTATGTTGAATAAACTTCAAAAAAAATTAAAAATTAAAAACTTATATGGCCGTCAGCCAGACCCTCTCTCTGAAGATGACGAGCTTGACCCTGATGTTTGCAAGGCTCTTCATAGGACTCAGCCAGGACCCTTCAAAGGAGAAGGAGAGAACCTGGGCGAGGCTGTGGAGAAATGGGTGGAAGCCATGGAAGAATATTTTGACATCACATGCTACAATGAGCAGAGCAAAATGGCTACTGCCATGCTGAAAATAGTGGAAACAGCTAGGGTAGCATGGAGGAACCACTGTGACACCAACCGTCTGGACATAAATACTCAGTCTTGGAACGACCTAAAAACTTATTTGAGAAAGAGATTTTGTCCCCCTGGATTTTTGAAAATCAAAATGAACAAATTCTTAGAGCTGAAGCAGGGGAGCAAAACCATCGAGGAATATCACCAGGCCTTTGCTCTTCTACTCAAATATTCACCACCTCTAGATGAAGAGCAACTCATGGCCAGGCTCATTCAGGGAATGAACGAACCCTTGGATACACTGGTCAAAAATGCCAAGCCAGTGTCCATGGCAAAAGCTATTAGAATGGCGAAGGACTTTGCCAAAGCCTTCATCGTAAAAGTCCCGCCAAAGCCAGCTCCCTCATCCTTCAAGAGATTTCAAACACTGGGAAGTTCTTCCAACTTTTCGCCTCCAAAGAGACACTAAGGTTCTAACCAGAATGTGGAGACGGGAAGCTTCAGAAATGAAGGAAGACCTTTCTCCCGAAGTACATTCTCCGGAACTCTGGCTCTCTCCAGAATGTAAAGGAAAGACCTTCGAAGCAAGAACAGATGCTTCGGTGTCAGGGACTTGGGCACCAGCTCAAGGATTGCCCCTCTCCTTCTGTGGGGCCAAGGAAGCCAGGGTCCCACCAGAGTCTCGAGACAGACTCCTTCTTATTATAAGTCCAATCAGGGTCCCTTGCACCAGAATCAAGGAAATCCCAGGAGAACTCCAGTAGCTCAGCCGTCTGCCTCTGTCCAGAGTAGCCTCTGAAATCCTTCCCAGAAATGGAGCAGCCAAAGAGAAAGAGTTCCGCCTCAGACTGCAGCAGCCATAGCAGTCACAATTGCAGAAGTAGTGGAAGAGGAAAGAGGACAGATTTATGCTGCAATTGAAAACCAAGGCCAAATCGTCAATTCTCCATCATCAATACACGAGCTGAGTATCAGGGTAAGCCTTTTAAGCTTTTGATTGATTTAGGCAGTACTCATTCTTTCATTTCCCCTGGATGCTTGCGTAAGCTAGTCTTAGATCAGAAATCAGGGAAACCTATGCAAGTTGAAATGGCAAGTGGGAAGATTCTTTTCACTCACCTTGAAAAAGATCGTATTTAGTTCAATCTAGATTGGAATTTAACTGGGAGTTTTTGACGGGATCCTTGGAATGGATTGGCTCCACAAAAATCAAGCTGACATTCACTGTCACAATGGAACCATTTCCTTCCGTGACCTTCACGGAAACAAAGTTCAAGGAACCAAAATTTCAAGATCCCCAAGTCTGCAGTTAGTAAAGGCTTCTAAGTTACTAAAAGGACTTAGAAAGAAGCAGGGCATTTATCTTGTCAAAATGAATCCGGTAGACTTAAAGTTAAAAGCTAAAGAACCTGAATGGTTAAGTGATTATGATGATTTATTCCCAGCAGAGCTAATAGAGATGCCTCCAATTCGGGAAGTAGATCATGTGATAGAATTGACCCCCCCGCCGGTAGTAGCCCTGTGCATGTACAAAATGCCAGTTCCTGAAGCATCAAACTCAAGGAACAGCTTAGACAGCTATTGGAACAAGGGTTTGTAAGACCCAGTGTTTCACCTTGGGGTGCACCAGTTCTCTTTCAAAAAAAGAAAGATGGAATGCTAAGACTCCGTGTGGACTACAGAGGTCTAAATCAGCTGACAGTTAAGAATAAGTGTCCTATCCCCAGAATTGATGAGCTTCTGGATAGGCTAAGTGGAGCCCAGATCTTGACAAAGATAGATCTCAAATCAAGATTAATGCGCAAGATATCCCAAAGATAGCCATCAATATTCAGTATGGGCATTATGAATTCACTGTCATGCCGTTTGGATTGACAAATGCCCCAGCTACATTCAATCGCTTAATGCAGGACATTCTCAGAGAATACTTGGATGATTTTGTTCTTGTTTTCTTTGATGATATTCTGATTTACTCAAAGAATGCAGTTGACCATGAAACTCATGTCAGAAAAGTTCTTGAGATTCTAAGGAAGCACCAACTCTTTGCCAAAAAGAGCAAATGTACTTTCTCTGCCGACCATGTTGAATACTTGGGCTTTCTTATCAAAAGATGGAATTTCTCCAGATTTCGCAAAAGTCCGAGCAGTCATAGATTGGCCTGAACCAAAGACAGTGAAAGAAGTCAGAGGATTCTTGGGATTGACTGGTTGGTATAGAAATTTTATACCAAAGTATGCTCTCATAGCTTCCCCCCTGACTAATCTTCTCAAGAAGAATATTCCGTTTCAATGGTCTGCCAGGTGCTAGAGTGCTTTTGATAAGCTGAAGACCGCCTTCGTAACCAATCCCATCTTCTCTCTTCCCTTTGAGGTAGTAACTGATAAGCTGAAGACTGCCTTGGTAACCAATCCCGTCTTCTCTCTACCCTTTGAGGTAGTAACTGATGCCAGTGCTTTTGATAAGCTGAAGACCGCCTTGGTAACCAATCCGGTCTTCTCTCTACCCTTTGAGGTAGTAAACTGATGCCAGTGGTTTTGCCCTGGGAAGTGCACTCATGCTGCAGGAAGGTCATGCAGTGGCCTATGAATCCCAAAAACTCAGAACGCATAAGAGGAATTATGCTGTCCACGACTTGGAACTAGTTTCATTAGTATATGCGCTAAAGTTGTGGAGACATTACCTATACTTGGTCAAAGATTCACTTTGATGTGACAGATCATCAGAGCTTAAAGTGGATCTTCACTCAGAAGGATCTCAACATGCGCCAAAGAAGGTGGATGCAGACCTTACAGGAATTTGATTTTGAAATCAAGTACCGCCCAGGCAAAGAAAATGTGGTAGCAGATGCCCTCAGAAGAAAAGCCTCCTTGCTTGCAATTACTGTAGTGTCAAATCCCTTGATTATTGAAGCAAGAGAGAAGATCATGCAGGATAGATTCTTTGGCCCTATTGCTACCCTACTTATGCACGAAAGCAAAACTCCACAGGAGTTGAATCGAGTTCAAGGGTACAGCCTGGATGATGGAATTATGTATTATAATCGCAAGCTATGCATTCCAATGATGAGGGAACCAATGATGAGGGAACCAAGGGACAAATTCTGAATGAAGCCCAGGACAGCCTTATTGCAGGACATCCAGGTTTCATCAAAACCTACATGTCTGTGAAGAAAAGCTTCTTTTGGCCTGGTCTAAAAAAGGATGTGCTTAATCATGTACGTCAATGTGTGACTTATCAGAAAGTCAAGGCTGAGAGAGTAAAAATGCCTGGGAAGCTACATCCTTTAGACATCCCCCAGAGTAAAAATGCCTGGGAAGCTACATCCTTTAGACATCCCCCAGATGAAGTGGGAATGTATCAGTATGGATTTTATTACTGGATTACCTTCAATGCAATCAGGTTACAACTCCATCGTCGTGGTAGTTGATAGATTAACCAAAGTTGCCCATCTGATTCCAGTAAAAGAAACCTACACTATAGTGGATGTGGCCAGAGTGTTTCTCAAGGAAATCTTGAGATTGCATGGCCTACCCAGAAGAATAGTAAGTGATCGAGACCCTAAATTCACGTCAAGATTCTGGACTGCATTTTAGGAACTTTCTTAGATCTCAGCACAGCCTACCACCCTGAGACCGATGGTCAAACAGAAAGAAGCTTGTCGTGCCGCTTTAAGTCGATGGGGAAACGTAATCTTTGAAGCTGATGATGGGGCTGAATTTGAAAAGTTGACAAAATATTCGAGGTAGAGATGGTAAGATAAGTCGCAAAATAATTTGTTGATGTTGCATAGCCCAAGGAGCCTTAAATAGATTTCCTTATAAAATTGGCCTTATCTTTTAACAAAATAACTATAAGTCTTGAAAATAAGGTTGTAGCCATAAATATGTGGTGGCAGGGAGCCCAAGAAGTGGCTAAGCTATCTGCACCTAGTCGAGCTCGCCTACAATGCTTCTTATTACAGAAGTACTGGGATGAGCCCTTTCAAAGATTTGTATGGACAAGATTGCTTAACTCCATTAACTTGGTCCGACCCATTGATTAGGGTCGAGATGCCCAGACAGATGCTTGATGACATGGAGCAGCAGATGCAGGCAATTCGTAAAGATATAAAAGTTGCCCAGGATAGACAAAAGCAGTATGCAGATAAGAAGAGGACAGATAGAGAATTTGAAGAAGCAGATATGGTCTTCATTCGAGTATGCCCCAAAAGAAGTTCTCTATCTCTTGGGAAGTACAAGAAGTTATCCCCCATATATTGTGGGCCATATTGGATTTCAAAGAAAGTAGGTGACTTAGCCTACGAGCTTCTTCTGCCTCCTCATCTTAAAGTACATAATGTATTTCATGTCAGCCTTATTAAAAAGTATATACCAAGCCCGAATCATGTGCTTGATGATGAAATCTTAACTTCTTCAACCCAAGGGCAGATGGAACTCCAACCTGAAGAAATCCTTGATGTTCGTGAAAAGGTTCTCAAGAATAGAATTTTGAGAGAATTATTGGTTAAATAGAAGTTCTATCCTTTTAAAGATGCCACCTGGGAGAAGGAAGCCGAACTGTTGCGAGACTACCCCCAGTTTGCAAGATGAGGACATCTCGCGTTTTTCAAGTGGGAGAGAATGTAAGAGTCCTCCCCAGCCTCTCAAGATGTCCAGCATCTTCCCCCTATAATCAAATCCCTCTTCAGAAATATAAAAGATCTTGTTTCTACCTATTTTGACCTAGAGAGAGAATATTTAGATTTTGAATATTTTTGGATGGAAAAATATCTCTTCTTATTAAAATAAGTTCCCCCAAAATAGAAGTTCAAAAAGATTTTCAGAAGGTGCATTAAAAATCAAGTATAATTTGTTCAAGAGGCCTTATCCTAGGGATCCAGATTTTCAAAAAATTTCAAATTAAGGTTTTGAAGGGCCAATCAAATTCATCTAAATGTATGAAGAAGATAAATAGAAGAAATAAAGAAAATCCCCCAAAAAAATGAGTAAATACTCACATAAGATGAATAGTGGACTAAGGACCAAAGGAAGCCTCTCCCTTTGTTGAAAAATAATAGTGTTTATGCATTGTTACTCTACTCCTCCCAAGAGCCAAGAATTGTGAATTTCTTAATAATTCACTAGTTTTTGATCTTTCCCTCTTCCGAAGATTTGGTGGCCACTCTTGTTACAAACAAGAGTAGAACCCTCAAACCATCAAGCCAAAGGAAAGCTTCCAGAATTTATGTAAGTTAGAAATTTTATATTTTTCTTTATTCTTTTTATGCTTTTCTAACTTTTGTGTTGTTGTTTGAAATGATAAATGGATGCTATGCCTTGGTGGAAAGGCTTTTCCCCTCTCTCATTCTTAAAATCAGCCCTTCTTTATCCTAGTTAAGTGATAATAGTTGGAATTAAACTTTTTATATCGTTTTCTCTTTTATAAGTGAATTTTGATTAGTCTAGATTACTTTAAACCAATTAGAGTTAATTTTTAAGAAAAATTAAGTAGAAAAATTTAAAAAATGGTCAGCCATACAAAGGAGGTTATGGCGAAATTTTTCAAAAATTTAAAAATAAGTATTATCTCATATTATTCAAAAAGAATAAATTTTTTAATTATGAAAGTGTTACTTTCATCAAAATGGATTTTTATGCATAAAAGAATAATTTTTATTATTATTAAAGTGTTACTTTCATCAAAATGGATTTTTATGCATAAAAGAATAAAATTTTTATTATGAAAGTGTTACTTTCATCAAAATGGATTTTTATGCATAAAAGAATAATTTTATTATTATAAAAGTGTTACTTTCATCAAAATGGATTTTTATGCATAAAAGAATATTTTTTTAATTATAAAAGTGTTACTTTCATCATTATTGATTTTTATGCATAAAAGTATGCATGAAAGAATATTTTTTTGTTATAAAAGTGTTACTTTTATCATTATTGATTTTTATGCATAAAATAAATTTTTTTAATTATAAAAGTGTTACTTTCATCATTATTGATTTTTATGCATAAAAGTATGCATGAAAGAATATTTTTTGGTTATAAAAGTGTTACTTTTATCATTATTGATTTTTATGCATAAAATAAATTTTTTTAATTATGAAAGTGTTACTTTCATCAAAATGGATTTTTATGCATAAAAGAATAATTTTTTTATTATGAAAGTGCTACTTTCATCAAAATGGATTTTTATGCATAAAAGAATAATTTTTTTATTATGAAAGTGTTACTTTCATCAAAATGGATTTTTATGCATAAAAGAATAATTTTTTTATTATGAAAGGTTACTTTCATCAAAATGGATTTTTATGCATAAAAGGATGCATAAAAGAATTTTATTTTTATATCAAAATAACAGTTCTCTTTAATCCTATGTCTAATTCCCATGAATATTGGTAAATGATTAAGTAAATGCTTTGTGAAAGAAAATCCTACCGTTTCATATTCTCTAAGATGACAATGAGAAAATTCAGTGAAGCTATTGAAATCGGAATTTCAGATAAATGATTCCTCATAGGAATTCGTGATTAGTTTTAAATTTAGTAAAGT
Organism: Cibotium barometz; assembly: GCF_041138505.1. Lineage (NCBI taxonomy): Eukaryota > Viridiplantae > Streptophyta > Polypodiopsida > Cyatheales > Cibotiaceae > Cibotium > Cibotium barometz. The sequence continues at coordinate 36,293,697 of NC_141069.1, read as the reverse complement.
AGTAATTGAAATATTTCCCTTTGATAAAGATAGTTCAAGAAGAACCTTTCCAAACTCAAAACCTGAATCAGACTATAACCAAGACATAACTCCTTCGTCAGTTTCAAGAAATGAGGATGTGACCAGTTCCATAATCTACACTCAAATTACCCATCGAAAATTAAACTAAGTTGAGACCTTTGATTTTGATTTGAGGATTAAGAATTCAGAATTCGAGGAATTCTGCTTGGAAATCCAGACTGTGATCTAGAAGGGATACGGAATTAAGATATACTCATTGTATTCAAAAGAAAATCAAAACTGAAAACTTGCATAAAAACCCTGTTTTCTTAAAAGACTGTCTTACGCTGGAGAGGGAGCATTTGGTATATGTGTTTTCTAAGGGAAGTTCGGTTGCAAAACAGCTGGCGGTGTTCAAAGGACAGCTCACGCGGCAAAGCCTGACCAGCCTCGTTATGGTTAAAATGGTGTGTTTTTGATACGATGGACGAGGGCCGACGAAGCGGTCCTTGAGTGAAGTTCCAGGACACCTAAGGAGGATCCTGGAGGGTTCTGACCAGGTGATGCACAGGCTCGCAGTACCGAGGACACCCATGCGTATGTCGAGGAAGATATATGTTTATTGTAATCTATTACTGGATCTCGTTGTTGTTGACCCGCTGGTCTCAACGAAGAGTCCACAGTGATCCTGTTTTGTGAGAAACAAAGACTCAATGGAAATTTTGAGTTATGACATGTGTAACCAGTAATTGTTTGTCAATGGATTGTTTTATAAGTTAAAGTTTAAAGAGGAGTGTGTGCGTATCTGTATTTTAAAGCAAAAGTTAAGAAAGGCATTCAATTAAGGGTGGGTGAGTACTTGTCTGGTTCTACTATTCCAGTGGTTGTGGGCGGTGGCTAACCCATGGGCCGGTAGGTTGGAATCAGTAGAGTTTTAAAACAATAAAATTGATTAATAGGAATACGCTTAGAACTCGAGTAGTTAATTAGAATCCAGAAGACTTCTCTAAAGAAAAAATCAACGGTTGTGCCTGATTCAATCACAAAAAAGCTTTGATTCCTTAAAGTTAAGTCTGTAATAGTTTCCATTCTATCTGGTTTATTCAGATGAAGGTTAGTTTAGTATCTTGACCTCGTTAGAAAAATTTGTTAAGAAAATAAAAATGGTGGAATTGTCCCCGCTTTCCGGGATGGAAAATTTTCCCAGTTTTGGTTTTGGAAGGACCACCAGCTTAGTCTCGTGCCGCTCGGACATTCGAGGGCGAGGCCCCGAGTGAGAAACCCTGCCCCCGGGAAGGTACTTCCGCTCTGCTACCATCCGGGAATTCGGTGCGCAGAGGGGCAGTAGGATCTCACACTAAGAAATGTATATGTCATCCATTTGAACCTCTTTTATTCCTAATAACAGTAAATTACAGCAAGCTATTCTTTACTGTTTTGACTTAAGAATGCACCTCGTATGCATCAAAAAGGCTGCCATGTTGCTTCATCTTGAGGTAAACCTTTCCACTTGATAAGGTATTTATGCAAAGTACGATTGCGTAACTACTCCTTTCTTTCTCCCAACACCTTCTCGAGAATGTATTCCACCATGCCATCTTCACTTATGAGTGGAAGCTCATCCAATACTTATATCTCTTGCCCAACATATGCCTTCAAATGTGATACATGGAAGACATCATGTATCCTTGTAGTAGATGGAAGTAGCAATTGCTAAGCCACTTCACCAACTCTTCTCAATACTTTGTATGGCCCATAATAACGGTGTGCAAGCTTTGTGTTGGTACTACCTTTGAGAGATCCATATTGAGTCTTAGGTATCCTCAAGAACACAAACTCCCCTTCTTTGAATTCTAATGGCCTTTAATGTGCATCTTCATAATGCTTCATCTTCTCTTGAGACTTCTTGATGTTCTCTTTGCTTGTTTGCAAAAGAGTTTGCATTCTTTCCACTTCCTCCCTTGCATGTGGATTTGCATTCTCTTGCTTGAATGCTACGATCGATACATGCACCTTATAGCCATACATAGCTTCAAAAGGTGACATTCTATGATAGGCGCTATTGTAGGCAAACTCCACCAAATACAACCAATCGTCCCATGCATGTTGCGTTTCATAGCAATAATGCCTCAAGTAAGTCTCAAGCCACTTATTGACCTTCTCGGTTTGACCGTCGGTTTCTGGATGATAGGCTATGCTAGGAGTCAACTTCTTGGTGCCCATGCTCTCAAACACAATATACCCCAAAATGTGCCCATAAACTTCACATCTCGATCACTCACTATTTTCTGCGGCATACCATCATGCAACTTGAACACATTTTCCATGAATTGGTGTACCACCATAGATGACGAGTCTCACTTTTGTTGGTACAAAATGGGTAGCTTTTGTTAATCATAGATGCTATCCCATCCCCTCTTGGTAGTAGAAGACAAGCTGGTAATGAAATCCATAGCAATATGCGTCCATTTACCCTCCGGAATAGGTAAAGGCTGAAGCAAACCACCGGGCTTATGTGTGGGATCCTTGTTGAGTTGACAAGGCATATACTTAGCAACATACTCTTTGACTTTCCTCCATTGGCCTTTCTAATGAAAGCTCTTCCTTATGGCATCATAGGTTTTGAACAAACCCAAATGTCTCGCCATGGGAGTAGAATGCATCTCATCCATGACCTTTTTCTTGAAGGATGAGGGGGGTGCAAGATACACCCTTTCCTTGTGATAGAGGAGACCATTTTGTAACCGAAAATGAGGTAAATCATCACAAACACCATGCTATAATTTCTACACTATTTGTGAAGCCTCATCATCAAGCATATATTCCTCTTGAATCTCCTCAATCCAATCATTCGTGATGGCTGATAATGAACATGCCCACATTATAGAAAGTGAATCTACCACCACATTTTCCTTACCCTTTGTATATGTGATCTCAAAATCATATTGTTGAAGGGTAGCCAACCACATTCTTGCTTAGGTGAGAGATAGGAAGAATTGAAGAACCCTATGGTTAATTCGCACATAAAACTTGCTTCCATAAAGGTAGTGATGCCATTGCTTGATTGCATGAAAAATAGCAATCATCTCTTGGTCATACACATGCATCTCCATAGATCTTTATCATTAATTTTGCGGCTTTCATAAGCAACGACCCTATGGTCTTGATACAACACTGCACCAATGCCTCTTCCACATGCATCCGCTACTATAATAGTGAAAGGCTTGGAGAAATCTGGGCATACTAAGATAGGTGCCGAAGTAAGCATTCTTTTTAGCTCATCAAAACTCTTTTGTGCCACCCAAAAGAATGCCTCCTTCTTCCACATGCATCCGCTACTATAATAGTGACAGGCTTGGAGAAATCTGGGCATACTAAGATAGGTGCCGAAGTAAGCATTCTTTTTAGCTCATCAAAACTCTTTTGTGCCACCCAAAAGAATGCCTCCTTCTTCAACTTATCCATCAAAGGAGCCATTATATGTGCATACTTATCAATGAACTGGTGATAGAATGATGAGAGACCAAAGAATCCCCTCACTTGAGTGAGATTGGTGGGAGTAGGCCAATTCTTCACACATTCCACCCTCTCGGGGCCATCTTTATGCCATAAATGCTCACAATGTGACCAAGCTATTCCACCTCTTTTCCTATGAATGTACACATGGTTTCTTTAGTATACAATTGTTTGGCTCTCAATGCATCCAATACCTCCTTCACATGAAGCAAGTGCTCCTCTTCACTCTTGCTATACACCAATATAACATCGAAAAACAACAATATAAACTTGAAGAGGAATGACTATGGCACTTTGTTCATCAATGCTTGAAAAGTGGTCGGTGCATTACATAGCCGAAACAGCATTACCATGAAATGATAGAGACCTCTTTCAGTATGAAATGCCGTCTTATGCTCATCCCCACTTTTCATTCTTATTTGATGGTAAATAACCAGACTGTAAGTCAATCTTGGTGAAGAACTTGGCACCCTTCAATTCATCTAAGAGATCATCAATTATTGGGATTGGGTATCTATTCTTGATGGTGATTTTATTAACATCCTGATAATTTATGCACATTCTAAAAGTCCCATCCACCAATAAAACGGGCGATGCAAATGGTGATTGACTCGGTTCCATCCAACCTATATCAATGATCTCTTTAACTTGCTTTGCCACTTCATCTTTCCTCCACTTTTGATAATCTATACGGACTGGCCTTGCATTTGTCGGCTCTAACTCACTGGCATGATCTACCTCCCTCATCAGTGGTGGCAAGCACTTGAGGCATATGAAACACATCTTCATACTACTTAAGTAGCTTCTTCATGTCCACACGTGTAACTTTACTCTCTTTTTCATTGTCCTCATCCTTATTACAAAGTTGCAAAAAATACATATAGCCACTCTTTTTCAATTCCCTCTTGAGTTGTGTGGTGCTATTGATCAAGATTAACTTTGAGGTGCCAAAACCATGCAATGTAATGGTCTCCTTCCCATGCATAAACCTCAAAAAGCATTGTTGCAAATTCATAGAGAAGGTTCCAAGGGTTGATAGCCAATCACACCCCAAAACCATATGGCCCCATATCTAGCACCAACAATTTAGCTTTTTAAGTGTACTCTTTTGAAATCATTAATTTCAACAAATCAGTGTGCAATCCATGTTATCCCCATTTGCTACTTTAACTTTTCTATTCATTGCCAATGGCTCCAGGTACAACTTTAGATTTTACAATGATTTATAGTTCACAAAACTATGTGTGCTACCAATATCCACCAACACAAACCAATCTCTTCCGTTGACCTTAGCCTTGAATCTCAATGTATGCGCCCCTTTGCAACCGGCATAGGATTCATTGGGGATATGGAACAAAGAGTAGCATTGTGTTCATATGCATTTGTAACACCCAAAGTATGAGGTAAGCCATCCTCATAATCATGAAGATCACCAAGAGAACCACCGAGGTCAAAAGGAAACTCCCCTTCCGATTCTAAAGAATAGTCAGTATATCCACAAACTCATATGGCTCCATTTCTTTGTCATTAGTATCATACCATATTAATCTTGAAATTCCAGGCTTTGCACTCCTTCCAATGATCCTTGCTATACTTCCCACCATATTTGTAGCATAGGTTTTTGTCCCTTATCTCATTAATGTACAAATTTGGTCTTGGTAACCCCATCATTAGTTGGATTTGCACCCGCTTGTGAAGGATTTTGAGAAGTATTTCCACTTTGAAATCACCCGCCGCATTGTATGGTTTACCACTACTACCATATACGGTAGGAAATTTGGGTACATTGGGAGTGGTAAGAGGTGGCTTTGTGAAAGTATTTGACCCATAATCCAGCCGACGATTCACCCATGTATTTGTATACTTTTCTTCATATACCTTGGCCAAGATCATTGCATCCTTGAGAGTTGTTGGTCTTTGTGCCTTCACATCCATTCCAATTGCATTCTTTAAGCCCTTGATATACTCCACTATTTTAAACTCTTCACTTACTAAACCCTTCAACATGAAGCATAAGTTTGAGAAACATATGTGTATACTCCTTCACGCTCTTTGTTGTAGATCATCCCATTCACAAACCATTTTGTCTTTGTACATCTTGAAAGTGAATGCGTCTCTTATATCTTCTTTGAATGCATCCCAACTTGTGGCCTCATAACCTTGTGATTGGAGATGCCTCCACCATGCGCATACCCTTCCAAGTGTAAGGTGGCAAAGTAAACCATAGATTTTTCACTTCGAGGGTTCATCTCAAAATAGAGATCCAATTTGTTCACCCACTCCTCAAAGATGTCATTGTTAGTGCCTTCACTACTAAACTTTCAAAGGACGATCTTATCTTTCACACCCTTGAATTCATCTCCATTCCCATGACGATGACCACGCCTACGCATAGGCCCATCCATATAATGATTATAATCCTCAAACTCACCCCCAAAGAAATCTTCCTCAACATGAGGTCTTGAAGCACCGCCTTGATGAGTATTCTCCTTGAATGGAACACGGTTTCCACAAGTGGTTGTATCATGCTTCTCATCATCGTCATCATTTGTGACATATCATTGTCATAAGCGGGCATTTCTTGTGCATTTGCTCCTCCCAATTGACTTGATGTATTGGCCACATTTGCAAAACTTGTCCCAATTTGTACATGAATTGTCCTATGTGCCACATTTGCATTGTTGTTGTCACCTTATAAATTCATATCCTCTTCACCAATCACCTCTACATGATCCTCATTCACCATTTCCCTATCTTTCCTTATCATCTCTGGAAGTTCCATTGCTTGCTTAGATGCACGGCCCCTTGGCATAATGGCTAAAAATGGAAAATGGCAGTAGAAGGCTTAAATGATGGTATCGAAATTCGATGATCTAGGGCTCTATGGATAGATCTTGTGGCGTAGTATCCAAATATGCAAGAACAGAAGATTTTTAGATAGCCATAATATTCTCTGTTTTAGGGTTTGTGCGACACTGTTGAAAATAGGAATTAGGCTATAGAGTACTCAAAAGTCATCAAATTTAGATGAAATTTGGTATGTGAGCTTGTGATGACAGTTACTAACTATGCCCAAGAGGGTTTGACCAAAGTCAAAGTGCAGATATACTCTGTTTTGACTTTTTGGTCAAAGCCAACCATATAGGTTTAACCCTCCAAACGACATCGGATTCAAGTGTACTATGGATTTTTGTAAATCCCTAATGATGTGCACATCCTATGATGTCATTTGTCCCAAATAGCTTACTGTTTTTGACTGGGCTCCAATGAAAAATGGCAAGTTGGTGGGGATCCAAATGATGTCAGAACAGAGAGGTTTAAGGCTTGCTGGGAAGGTGTAAGGGAGTACTAAGAGCCTATATAATCACCAAAACTCGAGCCCTATTGTGATTTTATTGAATTAGGGTTTTGTGAATTTGCAAATTTTTCTCAAGAGATCTTTTGGTACCCATTTGCCTTCCGCATGTTCCACATGTTCCACCCTTGCTTCCAAGCAACTTTGGCATCCAAAAGAACCTTATGTGTGTCCATAAATGCCCTCAATCCAATCCATGCATGTAATTTAATTTTTTTTTTGGGCATGGTCTCATTTGTATTAGTGCTAAATCTCAAATTTCCTATGTACTCAATCCACAATCAATGCTCTCTTGGCATTTGGCATAGTATCAAAGGCATATCCTCATTGCATCATACATTGACCAATGGCATATTGCATGTGACCTTTGTGCCGATGAAGATTGATTATTGATGGAGAGATTTGCTTTGTTGATTTCCAAACCCTCCCACCCTCTTACCAATGGCAAGAGTTGAGGCCATGTTTTCAATCCATGTACTTAATCCTCCGATGTACCACTTTTGCAAGGCACACCGGATTCAAAACATGCTTCCCTTATCTTCTCCACCAATTGCAAAGGTACCCTCACACATTCTAGATTCAACTAGATGGAATATGGGGTACAAAGTGATGTGATAGGTGTGATTTGAACTTCAAAGATGTAGGTAGGATGACTTACAGTGCTTTGCATGAACTCATGCTCAATCCAATATTTCAGTAGCATGTACTCACGCTATACTTTTCTTTCCCAAGCATGATTATATAAACAATATAATCAAGGTGAAGCAAATAGCATGTGGATTGGCATGTATCTTGACATTCCCAAGCATAAAGATGGCTTGATTGAAAACACCATTGCTAAGAAAAATAGAGCATTCAAGCTTGTGATTAGCTTGACCATGACCCCATTCTCACGAAAAACGGTGCCCTGTTGTCCTGAATTTCGCTACGCACAGCTGCCACCTCTCCAAAGCTCAAATCACATGATTATGATACCCAAGAATCACCACTAATACTTGGTTAGATGCTTGATTACATGTATGTGAATTTTGAGAAATATATTTGATGAAACCTATGAGATTATAGGGTTTTCTTGAAGCACAAAAGGGGTTGAAAATTCTACAACAAACCACGATGAAATTTGGGGAAAATAGGATCAATGAGAATCTTTGATACCACTGCATGAACTAGCATTGATCACTCAAGGCATGGAGTGATAACATGGGTGTAGGAGCACTATCCATGAGCAAGAAGAAGGGCAAGATTGCCATGGAAACTTGTTAGCTTGTAATTTAGATTAGTATGAGTTAATTGTGATTAGCAGTTCACGTTGGCCTATATACCATGGCCCCCTTTTCACACATACTTATTAATGTCCACCCTACTTGGCCTTTGGTCCATAAGCCTATGTCCCTCACTTACACTTTTCCCCTTGGCCCAATACAACTTATGCTTGGCCCTTGGCCTCATATGTACAATTTGTGTCCACACTTATGTGTCCACCGCTTCATTACAGAACAAAAGAGCCCTTATACCACATATGCACTCATGACTATGAATGCACATTCTTAGGCTTAACCATACACGTTATTGACCTGAGAATGCACGTTCTCTAGCCGCTTAGGGACCCTACTATCCACCATATAATCCTAGCCTTTATGTCTATGGATGCACATTCTTAGGCCTAACCATGCATGCTACTTGAGTTGAGAATGCATGTTCTCGCCGCTCAGGGATCCTATGATCCACCATATAATCCTAGCCTTTATGGATTCTGTTAAAACCCTAAGATCTCTCTAGATAATTGCTATGCATAAATCAAGCATAAACTCAACCACACCCAACCATCCTGAGCCTAAGGGATGCACACATGAATCATAAATGAAATACATCATACCTCTACCTTGATGTCCCATACCATCAAGAGGTATAACTCCAATCCAATAGCATGTAGCTATAGTGTGAAACGGTAGATGAATAGATATGGACCTCTACACAAGCGACCATAGCATAAGCCTCCAAGCCTCCAAGCCTCAAGCCCCCAAAGCTCCCTTGAGTGTGCCCCATGCCCCTATTATATAGGAGGGCCCTCAAGTGACTCTTGACTTTCCATTCCATGTGTGACCCTTGGATGCCTGACCCTAACCTTAATCCTTACGGTTAGTTCTAACCCATGCTCCACTAGAGCTTGTTCCCATGATCCCATGCTCACAAGCCTAATGTGGGTTAGCCTCCTAGTATATGCACACATAATGTGCCTATAACATAGCACACATAATGTACATATAACATACTTCCCCTCTCTCAAAACATTGCACTCTTGCAAAATGAAAAGAAGGAGAACTGCGCTGAACAATCTCAACCGACTCCCAAGTCGAATCCCTTATTTTCCTATCTTTCCACCTAATTTTAACCTCAGGGATTAGTCAACTACAAAGTTTCCTTTCCCTGAATTCAAGTACCTTATCAGGTTCATGTGGTGGAACATAGGATAAATCTTTGACTTCAACGAGTTCTTGAGGAGTAACTGTGTTATCCTCACCTCCCAGTTTTCCTTTCAATCTATGGATATGAAAGACTGGATGAACTCTAACATGTGGAGGTAGTTTTAAGTTCAAACGCAACCGTGCCAATCCGATGTATAACTCGAAAAAATGGACCACAATATCTAGGAGATAAATTCGAGCATTTTTCCATTGATGACAAAGTCTGAAAATCTTTAGGAGCATTAAAATAAACCAACGCTCCTGGTTCAAAAGACCGAGATGAGTGTCCCCTATCAGCATAAAATCGTGCCCTATCTTGAGCACTCCTGATAGAATCCCGAGCTTCGGTCAGCATTTCCTACATATCACGCAAGAAATCCCTCGATACATCAAGCTCGATGTCCTTAAGATCAACATCAATAGGTGCCCTGGGTTGATACCCATACATAAGTATGCATGGACTAAAACCAATAGCCGTATATTTAAAACTGTTATAGGGAAATTCCATCATTGGAAGATCTGTTTTCCAATATGATGATTTTCTAGAGACATATGCACGAAGCATATACACTATAATCTGATTCATACACTCTGTTTGCCCATCAGACTACTGTGGATGATCAGAGCAATTCACATTCAAAGTAACTTCCTCGTTGTAAACCATTCGGAATAAAGTAAGAAAACATGGCATTATAGGGATTCATCGGCGCCCCGACATATCCACATCTGCATATGGAATAATCGATGTCTCGAGTTACCCATATCAACATAGAGAATCATCAATGTCTCGATGAGTTACATATGTCCATCCGTAAACCTATCAGGTTGATTGTGTAAATCACCTAAAGTACGGAAAGAGAAAGAAATGCCAACAAAAGAAGAATCCAAATTTCCTTATCCGAACACAACAAGATAAACTTGTTTGAACTCTAAAGAAAGAGATTTCAACAAGTGAAAATGCCGACGAGATTTCCCTCATCAAAACATGCAGGCTATAGATAAAATAAGTTTATCTAAAGAATGCCTTCTAGTGAATTTAGAAAATAAGATTGCCTTTGAATGTTGAGGTCAACATGCTAAGTGATGTAAGCAAAGCAACAATCTTGAGCCCAAATTATCCCATAAGATAATATATGTGAGGGATCACTAGCGTCCCATACCACCATGATACCACCCATACATACCTTAACAATTTGAAACTCCCTAGTATGCCGCCTAGAAAAATATGAATAAAATCCTGTATAAAAGGAATAAGATGGCCTTATCCAGACTTTCACATACTAAACCTGTCTCTATATACTTAAGACTACATCAAGGAATAACTCCTTCTGAGTACATCATTTAGAAAAGAAATTGAATTATTGGCGCCTTTCTAATGATAACTACCCAAAACACAATAAAGTTAGGGTAAAAAAATAACTCACCTAGATATATAAGTAACTAAGTATCTGAGTTGGAATATATACAAGAGTATAAAAAATATACTCCAAAATTATGTGCAAAAAACAAAGGAAAATGCTACCTTCAAGGCACATGAAATTATCCAAAAGATCAAAAGATCCTTATAAAACCATGGATAAAAGCATAGAAGCTCCTTAAATCCATAAAAACCATAGTTGATCATAAAAATCAATGCATACCATCTAATGGACACAAATCATGCCAAAAGAAGCATTAAAATTGGTGGCCAACTCTCATCAATCCAGAGTATATGAACGTTGTGTTGTTCAAATAAAACTCCAAAGTAAGCAAGTGAAATACATGTGTGTAGCACTCAATAAGAAACCCCTAGACATAAGTGATCTAGGTAGAACCTGATGAGTCCATATAAAACTTGAAAAACATCCAATAAAATCCACCAAAACAAACCGATCAACTCACCCATGATAGAATTTGTCTCAGGCTTAAGAAATTAAGCACAAACCACACTTAAACAAGTGCAAAAATAAGTTATCATGGAAAAGTGTCAAAGGTGAAACACACTTTGAACGTAAATTATAGCCATAAAAAAAATTAAGGAACATGTCCAAAAAGAATGACTAAACAATGGTAAAAAATCATGAATACATTGTTTAGAATTAATCCAAACATAAATATCCATTGATACGAGGTATAATCGTATTAATAATATGCGAATAACCCGCATCTATCTAATGTCAGCACGAGAAAACGTACTTCAACATTAAATAACCCTCGAAAATATTAAATTCTCAAGAAAAATAATTATCATAATTTTTTCCTAATTTTTTCTAATTTTATAAGGCCTCAAAATATGATAATTTTGAATTCCACCAAACCTATCTTATGGCATTCCAAACCTATATTTTTCCAGAAAATTTTTAGCAATTCAATTTGCCAAAATACCATTGATATTTTAAAAATACCAATTTTTAGGATTTCTAAAAATATTATCTAGAATATTTCTAATTTTTTCTGAGAATCCCATCGTTCACGAAATTTCCAATTCCGCCCAACAATTCTCAAATCCAATGAAAATTATAATTTTAATGGATTTTTTTAATTTTTTGGGTCAAAAAATATATTTTTAAAAGAATGTGAATGGGGCGCCCGAATGGACATACCACATGCCAAACACCAACCCCACATTTTCTCGAAATTTAAAATAACCTTTGTCTAATTTTTCACTAATTTTCAGGAATTTTTTGAAATTTTTAAATTACCCCCGAACGTATTTAGAATACGAACGGTCAAAAAATTTCGGAATTCCAACGGTTTTCCCGGAATACGGAAAGCCAAAAGTTTTGAGAAAATGAAAAGACAAAAAAAATCGGAATGTGAAAGGTCAAAGGTTTCCGGAATACGGAAGGTCAAAAGTTTTTCCGGAATTCGGAAAGCCAAAAGGTTTCGGGAAAACGGAAAGCCAAACGTTTTCCGGAAGATGAAAAGCCAAAAAATTTCAAGAAGAAATTTTCAAAAAAATTTCAGAGATTTTTTTCCCTCAAATCCCATATTTTTCAGTATTTTCCAGGCTTTTTTCAAGCTTTTTTTTGAAATATTATCAAAAAGCTTTTAAAAAAAATAAAAAAAACTCATTTTTTTAAAAATAAAAAAAAAGCTTTTATTAGCTTATATTGGAATTTGATTTTTTAAGGGGGAGGGACGTTTTTTTTCGCCCGACTGTGCAGTGCAGCCCTCCCCCCCGGGGCCGCGGTCGCCTGCGCATAGAAGAGAAGGATGAGTAGGATGAGTGAAGATCACTCTTCTCTCCTCTCCACCCTCTCCACCCTCTCCATTTCATTCTTTCTCCTCCCATCTCTTCTCTCTCTCTGTTAATCAGAGAGATTAACTTTAATCCATGATTAAAGTTTTTAATCATGGATTAAAGTTTTTAATCTCTCTGTTAATCGGAGAGATTAACTTTAATCCATGATTAAAGTTTTTAATTAAACTATTTTAATCATAATTAACATTAATTATGATTAATGTTTTAAAAATAATCTTTAAGAGATTTTCTCACGAAAAAAAGAAGGAAAAATCAGATTGGAGAGGTGGAGAGAGTCCCACGCACACGGGAGAGCATCTCATGCATCAACACGCTGTCCCCTAACTGAATTTCAGTAGAAAATTGACAGAAATTTGATCACATTCCCGCGGGAAAAAACCCGCAAAAATGTATAAAAATATATTTTAAATCATAAAAATGCTCAAAAAATTTCTAAAAAATAAGAAAAAATTTCTAAAATTTCTAGAAATTCAGTGAATCCATTCTATCAAAAATATCCACCATAAAATCTATGGTATTTTTGTAAAAAATTCCATTAATGCTCGATTTTAACCATAAAAAATAGAAAAAAATAGCATTAACTCACGGAATTTTCCCGCAACGTCGATTCGTCCATTGAATTGTAGTAACACACATTCCAATCACCATATCGATGATCCACGTGCAATTCATCAACACAAATCAATAAAATAATATTTTATTAGTAAATATTAAAATTTACTAAAAAAATCAACAATTAAATAGAGATTGCTCTGATACCACTGTTAAAACCCTAAGATCTCTCTAGATAATTGTTATGCATAAACATGCATAAATCAGGCATAAACTCAACCACCCCAACCACCCCTGAGCCCAAGGTATGCACACATGAATCATAAATGAAATACATCATACCTCTACCTTGATGTCCCATACCATCAAGAGGTATAACTCCAATCCAATAGCATGTAGCTATAGTGTGAAATGGTAGATGAATAGATATGGACCTCTACACAAGAGACCATAGCATAAGCCTCCAAGCCTCAAGCCCCCAAAGCTCCCATGAGTGTGCCCCATGCCCCTATTATATAGGAGGGCCCTCAAGTGACTCTTGACTTTCCATTCCATGTGTGACCCTTGGATGCCTGACCCTAACCTTAATTCGTAAGGTTAGTCCTAACCCATGCTCCACTAGAGCTTGTTCCCATGCTCCCATGCTCACAAGCCTAATGTGGGTTAGCCTCCTAGTATATGCACACATAATGTGCCTATAACATAGCACACATAATGCCCCATGAACCAAGTCACACTGATTAAGATTCCAGAAGGATATGAGTAGGGAGAAGGAAACAAAACCATGTACATTGAACCTTGAACCACTCATCAAGGCCCATAGCCCACTAGCTGAAATCCTAAGCCACTGTGTTACAAATGGTGATAATGTATACCCTAAGCCCTGGTGTAAATCTTAAGGGGAAAGGATATCAATGTATTTGGGGCAAGATTGTCACCACAATGCTTCCATTACAAAGGACCTAACCGTGTGGCAAAGAGTCCTATCAAGAAGACCATGATGGCATTGCTTAAGGGGAAAGGATATCAATGTATTTGGGGCAAGATTGTCACCACAATGCTTCCATTACAAAGGACCTAACCGTGTGGCAGAGAGTCCTATCCGAAGAAGACCATGATGGCATTGCTTCCATTGTAAAGAACCTCACCATGTGGTAGAGAGTCCTATTAAGAAGGCAACACCATGATGGCACCACCCCAAGCCCAACCACCTCTAATACTGCTTTCCACAGGGTGTGTATCAACCATATGTATTTCCCCTTGAGAGAATCCTCTTCAAACCTAGCTCAAGACCCAAACTATTAGTAATTCTTAACTTGTTAATTGTGTTTATCTAGACCTTAACATGGTCACATGAATGCAAAAAAGCTAGAGAAGATCAATAGCTCATGTAGCACAACAGAGGCATCTACCTTTCATACAAAGGACTCACAAGCAAGATTGAGTCACAAGCATGAAGTCTTGAAACAAGCAAACATCACAACAAAAGACTCGATGATGTAAAGCTAAGAAGATAGGGAAAGTGGAGGACTGAGTAACCGATCCAAGAGTGGTCGGGTAAAGACACAGACTCTAGCATTTCATCATCTCCCTCTAAAGAGGAAATGATTTACAACTATAAAGAGGAAATGATTTTACAGTAGTTGGTGGGTGGGCGGGAGCTAGCCCTCTTCAAGGTGGCAAAGACCAGGGAAAGAACTCGCTCTCTTTGTAGTCAGAGAAGAAACTCTTTAAGAGGAAAACTTAGAACCTCTTTATAGTCATAGAAGAACCTCTTTAAGAGGAAAGCTCAGAACTAGGCTTGGACCCATTAGGCAAGAGTTTCGATGCCTTAGTCTCCAACATTATTTGAAAAACTCATAACCTCTTTAAGAACCTCTTAAACAAAGAAGAACCTCTTAAAGAAGTCTTCTCTTTTTGTAGTCATAGAATAACCTCTTTAAGAGGAAAACACATAACCTTCCAATCTGTGGCATCTATTACTTTAGCCCTTCTTTTTCATGATGGCTATAAAAACCTCAAGCTTTGCACTTCATGCTATTGTCGCACGGTCAAAATGCTTTCCCAGCATTCTTGACATAAAACAATCATTTAAAAACACAATCCCTTATCTATCTTGCTACGTTTTTGCTGCACTTACTCTCTTCACTTATCTATCTTGCTGCGTTTTTGCTGCACTTACTCTCTTCACTGCAACTTCGAACAGTGTACCCGCTTGGACTTCTTTCTCCATGCTCTCTAGTGCTGTTTGCTACTTGCCTACTGTTTGCTGCAGTAGAGGTTTGTTGCACTTAATGCTACCTTGTCCAAGCTCCAATGATTCTCTCTTCTCTAGTGTTTAAACTGTAACAGCCCCAACAACAATGGTCTTCGCAAACAGATAGTTGCATCACCACAGTAATGGACCTTGCAACAACGGTCCTGATGCTTCGTTGCTCCCCTCTTCATCCAGGATATGCTTCTATACCAAAGTGGCCAATATACCACTGCCCTTGCTGCATCTTTTCTTGCGTAGCTCTTTCTTCACCATGACCTACCCCAGTGCTGCTTTGTTTATTGCAATGGAAATCTTGATCCCTAAGACTTGATTCCACCAAACTCTGCAACAAACTGCCTCCTTTATTCTATGCCATTTATCCTCTCTAGCTTGTGTGCACAAGCTTCTTCTTGCTGCCATACCTTGCTTTTTGCTACTTTTGTCTTGGCTACTGGTGTCTAGATAGCCCTTCTATCTTCCCTTCATTTTTGGTTGGGGTGTGCTCCTCCTTCTTACTACCATCTTTGTTAACTACAATTGCCATACTTGACAATCTTTCCAAAATGAGCTAAAAAAACAGCTCTCTTTGCTGTGAGATTCTTTGCCTCTTCAAGACCTCCAAGTTGAGGTCTTCCATGACCATGGACATGGCTTCGTGAGCTTCAAATCTACATGCTTTTCCTTTAATGCATGCATCCATTCAAGGGTGCTTCTCCTTTTTGGTTTCTCTCAAGAAACCAAGGTGCAAACCAATGTGAAGGCTTCCACCAAACATTGCCCATCTTCCATGAGCATCACTCTTTCCAATGTGCTCAACCTTTGCACCTTGCACTATACCATTGATTCTAAAAGCATATACCACCCTCCTAAATCTACAAAGATAATTGGACAACTTAACAAACTATGTAAAATTAAGTTGATAAGAATTTTAAAAAAAATAAAATCAATATGGAGTTAACATTACCTTTCACATTAAATTAGGAGATGCATGTGTTCTAATAATAGTGACAAATCCATGTTGGTAATATTTGATCCATCCTTTGTATGCTTCCTAACAATTGCATCCAATACAAGTTGTTTGGTGATATCCATTTATATCTTCCTTGGACCACTTGTAGCCACCTTTGAAACTGCCTCTTGCACAAGTTCTCTTATCTTTTATAATGCTTACCTTGATGTGCCCCTTTGAACCAAATGTAAACGTTCCCCTTCATGTATCATCAATCTGATCATATGTGGATCAACAGACATAGAATAGTACACTATGGATATTATAGAGGGAGGGATGTTAGGACATGCAGGGGAACGATCTATACTGGGAGTGGACACGTGTGAGAGAAGATGTGGTCGAGTGGGATTTTAATCCACGCATGTGGGGTGCATGTCCCCGTACGTCGGATGGGTGATGGCCAAGGTTTGTATGCATGGAGATGGCTTGGGTGCAAGAAATGGTAGAATATGTTGTTGGTTGGGGGGCCTCGGGGCTAGAGAGTTCTAAAGAAATGAAGCAGTGTGAGAGCAAGACAATGGGGAGAGGGAGAGTAAGAGGGTACTGCTTGATTGGGTGGCAGCGAGACTCATCGTGCAAACCTAGCGAGTCCATACAAGAGAGCGCAATTTATATATGAAGGTTTCCCCAAATCTTGTTGGTCAAGTTGGTCTTTTTTTCCATGTGCAATGTGATCGTGCTCTGTTCTAGCAAGCCTCCTTCTAAGGTAGATATTGGTAAATGGCTACAAGATGATATCTTCCATGATAGGGTGGTCTCTCATGTCTTCTACCTAGGCAAGGGGTTCTTTAACATTCTATTCACTAAAGAGAAAGCAATCTCTGAGCTTTTTGCAAAAGCACCTCTAGTCATGGGACAGAGACTTGTGCATGCTATCTCTTTTGACCCTCTTTGATGTAAACAAAAGCTTGTTTTATAAGCTTGCCCTGTTTGGGTAGAGAGAGTAGATTTGCCTCCCTGTCTTAGACTTGTGTTATGAGCAAGATTGCATGTTGTATGGGTCCGGTTTTGTGTTTAGGCTAGATGCTGAACAATGTTGGGTGGCCCTTCAAAAGCTAGGGAGAGAGAAGTCCCCTCGGTGGGATGGATTATTAGTAGAATTTTTTATTGCCTTTTGGCCATCATTAAAGGACTTGGTTTACAAAACGTGCAGAGAGGCTTTCACATATGGCAACTTGGATAAAGACTCGAAGGAAGGGTTAGTGAAACTCATTACCAAACAAGAAGCATGTGACAGCTTCAGCCTTGTTGACTGTGATATATAAAATCCTAGCCAAAATTATTTCTCTAAGGATTACCCCTGTTCTTCAAGAAATCATTTCCAAGAGACAGTATGGCTTCATAAAAGGTAGGTCAATTTATGACAATACATATGTAGCTATGTTGGGGAGAGATCTAGCTTTGAGAACACATCAGAAAAGTGCAACCATTTTATGGAAACGTGCTAGGGCTAGGAACTCATCAAATACAATGCCATCCACACATGATCATATAAAATTAAAACATAACACCATGTATGAATCAGAATCTCCACACTCCAAGAGCATGGAGCAGACCATGTACCCAGCATGCACAATCATATGCTCAGATCAGCAAGCATCGACATCCTCCCTAATATGCTCTCTAACCTTTTCAAGTCCCTTGCATGTCCAAGAAGGTCTACAGTACTACTATAATGCTTTAAGTCAGATACCATAAACCCTGCACAGGGATTCAAAGTACTCAAAGACCTTGGACCACCAGACCACTATGACTGCATGTTAAAAGAACTGAGGCCAGTGTCACTCCATCTAGCTTAGTACCTTCCAATTGCATTTCCTCAAGCATTTTCATGACTGCTGTACAATTTCTCTCTCCTATATAACCAACATTCCATGATACAATATCAAGCTGGGACAGCCCATCAAAAACTGTATACGCATCTATCATGCTTGCACAATTCCCATAAGAATGGATTAGAGTGGCTGCCAAAGAGAGATTCAAACCATACCCAGCCAAGACAATGCTAAAATGAAGTTGCTGACATGTTGTCAAGCTTCCCATTTCACTGCAGGCTTAAAGAATGCAGACAAGAGTAACATCATTTAAAGTCATACCTTTATCTTGCATCTGACTGTACAGCTGTAATATCTTCTCGCCTTGGCCATGCTCAGCATACACCGAGAGCATTACATTCCATAACACAATCTCGCGCTGTGACAAAGCATCAAACACATTCTTTTCTTCCACAAGAATCCCACAATTTCCATACATAGTCACAAGTGTGTTACCAACAAAGACATCAGAAGCAAAGCCCTTTTTCTACACATCATCATGCAATGCCGAGACAGATTCCAATGGTGTCAGTTTGATTAATCCATCCTCGGCTACAAATTTGGCTTTTTCTTTCTCTTCAAGCGCCACATGCTTGAAAGTCAATCACAAATTGCTTCTGGTCTGGACTCACGCCTTCCTCCAGCATCTTTCTATACAACTGTAAAGCCTTCTCTCCATGGCCTTGCTCAACATATACAGTGAGCATTGCATTCCAGGAGACGACGGTGTGATTGGACAATCCCCACCAAAGACATGCTCTACTTCTGCAATGGCCCCACACTTGGCATAAAAATGTTGCCAATATAAGGGGCTCTTTCCAACCCATGTTTGGCAATATCTGCATGTACCTCTCATTGGCTCCTACAATGCCACAACATTTTAAGCTACAAACAAATGTGACAGCATCCGGGGATACACCCTCAAGCTGCATATTCTCTAATAAGTTCAGGACTTCCTGGCCAAACATGTTGTCTGTGTATACTGTAATAAGTGCATTCCATGAAATTGCATTTCGAAATGGAAGCTTGTTGAACACTCCACGTGTATCTGCAAGGGAGCCACATATCTACCAGTGTACTACCCACATAAAGATCCTTTTCAAATCCCTGCTTAACAATATGAGCATGTGCTTTGTGGCCTCTGTCTATGGCTCCTGTGCTAGCACAGGCTTCCGGATCTAGTCGGATGTCGAAGAGAGTGGAACCTTCTTCAACACTGTCAAAACCTAAAGAGCTAGATCAACCAACTGCACAGCATCATTAGATACCTTGGACAATGTCTGACCATCGAACTTCTGGAACAAATCTTGGGAATGCATGTGGGCTATCGAAGCATCATCATCATGAAGAGAATCCTCATAAGAAGACATATCTGCATCCCTATTAGCCAAAGTTAAATCCTCGGAATCATCAACAAGATCCACATCATATAGACAATGAGATACGACATCCAAAAGATTGATGCTATCCAAAGAAGAAGAATTAAAATCTAGAACAAACAAAGAAACATCAAGAACATCTTGTACTTCACAATGAATGTCAATTGTAACTCCGGGTATCTTGGGCATCTCTATTTGGGCACTTACATGTGCAAGATCTCCTTTAGTCCTTCCGATCAAGCATCGTCAGTAAAATCTAACACAAATGCATCCTGAACAACATCACATGGCCTTCCATCCTATTGGGTAGCATCTGGTGACCATGAATCTATGGAATGCATATCACATAGAGCTTTCCTCTTCTCAAGGATTGAACTGAGCTCTCGATTATAGCTACTAGAAATCTGAGCACATCCCATACCACCATCCAGATATTGTACTCCTCTTTGGGGCCCGGTTGATGCGAGGCTAGTGACTTCCGATAATTTCGGGCACTTTTGGCTTATTTGGCTCTCTCCTGTACTCAAATCCTCCGTCGGGGACATCCCACTAAAGTGGCATGCAAAATCATCATCACTATCACTCTCAGAATCACTCTGATATTGCTCATCTAATTTTTCCTCTGCTTGTTGCAAGATGCCTATCTGCCTAATTTTGGACCAAGATTGACATCTTCCTCCTCATACTCCTCATGCCAATGTCAGAATATGCAGCGGAGATGATGACAAAATCTGAGAACACGAGAGCAAGGGCACTGTAGAAAAAACACAGCAATGGAGGAGAGAGAGAGGCGTGTAACTCTGCTCTATATACACAAGAAATCCCGAATAACTGATACAATAAGTGCGGGGGCCATGGGGCCATTTTATATGGCCCCACATGTGCAGTCGGCCAGCATTAGGACAGCCGACAGCAAGCTGAAGGCCCACGACCAGCACCAGCTCCAGTCGGCCCTCACACGTGTGGAGTCGGCCAGCATCTGCACCAAGTCGCCCAGCTACAGCAGACTATCTGGGGGCAGCAGACTCAGTCCGCCACCATAAGGATCAGCCAGAAGCCCAAAAACAGCCTCCCACACCTAGTAAAAATAGGGAAAAATATGGAGAGGGGGGAAAAATGAAAACACCTAAATCGGGACGAAACCACAAAGCTTGGAGAATGTGCAACATCCACCTCCACCTGCAAGTAATCAACTGCCACCTGCATGCCTGACCTTCCAACAGGTCCCCGTGGAAAGAACTTCCTCATTCACAGGAGTTTCTTTGTCCCGAATGCTACGAGACATCAGAGCATAAGTTACCTGTAAAGTTTCCTCTGACTGACGAACACAAGAACTACCAACATTTGTATTGGAAAGTTCCTGCCAACTGCTGCCATCATCTGGCAAGCCATCCACCATCTGGTCTGGGAAAGCCTGCACCTGCAGCGTATCCACACTTAAGTGGCCATTACCAGACTGCCACTCATCACAAAAATGAGGACCTAGGAGAAAGAATGCTAAAAGTTTGTAAACTCCATTCTCCACTCCGCCTTCCCAAACTACCTCGCTTGTTGCCTTGTCCCGGAGAGCAACAAAATGCTCATCAAACTCCACCCGTACACCAGTCTTGCAAACCTGATGCACTGACAATAGATGAAAACCAAGTGATGGAACATACAACACCTGGGAGGAATGCTTCTCCTCTCTACCATTGGGAACTATCTCCAACTTGCCCTCACTGTGAACTGGGATAGTGGATGTATCCCCAGTAAGAATGTGACCAGAATACCTGCAGAGATCTTGTAAACCCGAACGGGAAGGAGATAGTGGATGTATCCCCAGTAAGAATGTGACCAGAATACCTACAGAGATCTTGTAAACCCGAACGGGAAGGAGTCATGTGCCTGGAAGCACCACTGTCTAGAATCCACTCCCGAGTATCCGTAGCGGAGAGTCCTCCAATCTCCTCCCTGCCCGAAGAAAATGAAACATCAATGTCCATCACCTCCAGGTGCACAAAAGCTGGAGTCTTCACGGTTGCTGTTGAGGATTCGGCACCCTTCTCGGTGCTCCGCTTAGGACACTGCCTCCAATAGTAGTGGCCTTTCTCGCCACAATCATTTCAGGTCCTCTCTGCCTTGAGTTTCTCACGGTTTGAGTCGGACATCTTCTCAGAAGACTTCTCCGATGAAGCCTTCCCTTTGCCCTTGTTGTTACGGCCTTTCGACCGTTAGCCAATTAAGGCCTCCGAACCTCCACCCAATGGAGGGTTCGTGAATCTTTCCTCCTGGTCCAAGACCATGGGCACAAGCTCCTTCCATGTGATGGTGCTGAGCCTGCCATTGGTAATCAAAGAAGAGTAAAATGTTGAGTAGTGAGAGGGCAAACGCGACAGCAACGTGATGGCCATATCCTTCGATGATATCTTCTTCCCAACCTGAAGAACTTCCTGCTGAAGAGCTTGCAGCTTGTTAATGTGCTCCCACATCGTCGATGACTTTGCGGGATTCATAACCCGCATCTGTACAGGAAATCCTCTTCATGGGCGATACCCTGTTATGGAGAGAAGCCAAATGCTGCCATATATCTCTGGCCAGCGTCATATGCTTGATATGATTGATTACCTGCGGTGTGTAGTTGAGGAAAATGAAAGAACGGACCCTGGCATTGACACGATCCCATAACTGTGCTTGTGCCTCACGTTCCTTCTGAATCGAGGGTAACTCCCCTTCTTCTAACTTCGGCCGTGAAACTCCAACAATGAAATCAGCAAGGTCGTAAGACTCCAGAACAGATTCCATCATTACCTTCCATATGTCGTAGTTGTTTCCGTCCAACTGACAGTCCACTGGGAACGTGGGGAGTGTCGGGATCTTCACATGCTTCTCAGCCATCTCAAGTAGATCTACCATTGTGGGGATGTAACTGAAAAGGGTGGGTGGGTGGGAAAAAAGAAGAACTTAAATCTGCAAGTAGCTGTCCAGCAAATCAGCCCACCTTCCACTTGCTTCTCCTCTTCTCGAACGGTCCAAAACAGTCCACCAATCAACAACAAAACAACCCCCCTCTTGCTCACACAGTTCCCTGTGTGGGAGAGATGGAATTAGGGTTAGGTCATGTGGGAGACATACACAGAGAAGAACAAGAGAGAAAGAGAGAGAGAGTTGTGGGGATAAGTCAACTCATGATATGAGTGTGTGACTCCCCTATCACACATGTATATTGCACTAGTACACATAGTGCACTTAGTACATTAAAAGTACTAAGTGTACTATGTACTATAACTTATGGGCTTGTACACACTATAAGGGTGGGCATAATGCCTTTACCCCAACAACCTCCCACTTAAAGGCAAAGTGCCCTTAAGGAAAGGAAAAGAAAAAATCAGCATGTACATAATAATATACAAGGCCATATCAAGACTGAAACTGGCCTCATCCAATGCCCATCAAGTGTCTGCAATGAGCAAACCGCTCCGGAGGCAAACTCTTTGTCAACAGATCAGCCCGGTTGTCATCCGTGTGAATCTTAACAAGCTGAATTTGCTTGTTCTCTATCACCTCTCTGATGAAGTGATACTTCACATCCACATGCTTCGTCTTTGCATGAAAGACAGGGTTCTTTGCCAACTGGATGGCACTCTGACTGTCACAATGCAACAATGGAATATCCCCTGTATAACCCAAATCAACCACTAACCGAGATAGCCATAATGCCTCCTTGCAAGCCTCTGTGGCTGCAATATACTCGGCCTCTGTAGTAGATAAGGCTGTGCACTTCTGCATCCTGGATATCCATGACACAGCACCTCCTGTGAATGTAAATACATAACCGGTAGTAGACTTCCGGTTATCTGGATGACCGGCATAATCTGAATCCGTGTAACCATGCACTAATGCATCCTGTTTGCCAAAACAAATGCACATATCCTGTGTGCCCTTCAGGTATCTCATGACACCTTTCACTGCTTCCCAATGCTTCTTGCCAGGGTTGGCCATGTATCTAGAAACCACTCCCACTGCAAATGCAATGTCCGGCCTAGTAGCAACCATGGCATACATGAGACTGCCACAAGCTGAAGCATACGGAATCTTGGCCATATCAACCCTGTCTCTATCTGACTGTGGGCTGTCCATAGCACTGAGTTTCACATATGGAGGCAAAGGAGTACTAGTCTTGTCACCAATTGGCCGACCATTTGGTCCATCTCCAGTTTTGCGTCTCGTTCACTTGAGGCCAGGAGGGTGTCTCATGTGAAGAGGCCAGTATTTTGCTGACATGGACGGGAGCCAGACTGGTGCCACCCGTGTGTTAGCAGGATGGTGTCGTATGGACGGGAGCCAGCCAGTGCCACCCGTGTATGACCTGGACTGTGTTCGACCCATGGGATTGTCACGC
Organism: Cibotium barometz; assembly: GCF_041138505.1. Taxonomy (NCBI): domain Eukaryota; kingdom Viridiplantae; phylum Streptophyta; class Polypodiopsida; order Cyatheales; family Cibotiaceae; genus Cibotium; species Cibotium barometz. Next base: position 36,269,728 of record NC_141069.1, on the reverse strand, counting down.
CATGGAAGAGCCAGTAATCCTGCCGTGTTTTGCCTATGGGACTGTCACACCATAGGGAAACTCGTGCCTGGAACTGTGTCTTACCTATGGGACTGTCACTCCATAGGAAGACCAGGTTTTTATGTTTTTATGTCGTGCCAGTTTTGTGCCGACAGATATTTTGTACATGTTCCATGAACGGGAGATATGTCCATGTTACTATTTGCACATGCACACATATTTTGCATGTTTGAAACTGTTTTCGCATGACATGTATTTGTGTGTTTGCCTGCTTGACGTGTTACTTACTGAGCGGGGACGCCTGCCAGTGAGTCGTGAAGTCTGCTCTGTATTCTGACGAGTTTTAGTGCATGTGAACAGGTGGTAAGTATGTTACACATGTTGTTTTAATGTTTTTTAATTCTAACCCTTTATTTTATAAGGTTAGGTGTTCACACTTATTTAAAAGTGGGCACCCTCTTTGGGCACCCACTTTGGGGCCAAGGTGGGGAGCCCCACTTCTAAGTGAGTGTGGGGGTGGGCATGGTCACCAACCCCCACTAGTCCCCCTTCATGCATGCGTGGGAAATCTCTAGTTGTATCTCCACATTAATTTTATTAAAAAAGGCATCAATCGTTTTCTCTCTTTCAAGCGTTAACATCCATCGCTTCTCTCTGGCGTTGATTTCACCAACCGGCGACTCTTCCCATCTCTTTCTGCTGGCGACTAGCTTGCTGCAGGCGGCTCCCTATATTACTGCACGTACCTGTCCCCAGGCGGCTGGCTGCAATCTGCACTGCAGGTGGCCGCCATCTATCTCCATACTGCTGTGCATACTCACATCCAGGTGGCTGCGCAGGCTGCTGTTTACCCACAGGCTGTACTTTCTGCTCCTACATGTGGCTGCAAACTTGAAGGCTGCGCTGTTTTCTTCTTCTACACACAGTCGTGGGCCACCTTCAACAGACTCTGCAGCCAGGTGGTTGAGCACATCAGCTAGGCGGCCCCTATGCTTTAGGCTGCTGTCTACCCACAGGCTGTGCTGCCTAGTTCCTCTGCAGGCAGACGTAGGCCATCTTCAGCAGCATATTACAGCAACCAGCTGTGTGACCATCACTAGCCGATCGTGAACATACTTTTCCAACACGCTGCCCTCTGCAGCCGGGCTGTTGTTCCATCACCAGCAGGCCACACTCCAGCTACTCAGGTTGTACTTCTTTTCCATTGGCGGCTACAAGAAGTCTTCACATCTCTTGGGTGGTATCAAAGTCTACATAAACACCACAAGTTTTGGTCTTCTATCAACCATCTTCAAGTAAGTGACTTTCAGATTTGAGTAAAGCATTTTATGTTTAAATCTGACAAGGGATTCATCCCTCTACGGCCACACCCGTTCGGTGCCGGGTTGTCCAAGCTGTATTGGCGAACCTCGGTCCAAAGGTGCTGAGATCGGGAGAGCCAGGCGTTAGTACGAGAGCGCCTGTTTGTGCGTGGTCTCGGATCACCAGTGAGGCGCTCTCCGCGGAGTCCAGTGAAAGCACAGGACCGTAGAGATTGGACCACACTAGTGGTCGTGCTGCTTCGAGTTTTCTACATCGAAATTCGAGCCTATTTGTTTGGTACTGTTTTCATATGTACATGGACATTATCTGGTTCTTGGAACCCATGGAGCATTGTATTTATTAAATACTCCCAATAAATATATCATATATTGAGGGGGGGGGGGGTCGGCCCGTTCCGGCCCCAGTGCTAGTGTCCATTTTCCATTTTATTTCATTTAAATTTCAAGTTGTTTTAAGTTGTCCATTTCAAATTTGTGGTTTTAAAGTTGTGCTATTAAGCGTGTGGATGTCCAACGGAGTCTTTCCCACTTGACGGGATCGGTTTCATTGGTATCAGAGCACGGTTGTTTCCCTCTTCCTAGTGGGGAAACGAACCTGTGTACTGGACATCCCGCTTTTAGCAAACTTTGAACACAATGGACAGCCAAGGTAACCCTTTGGAAGTGCCAAATTCAAGGGGTCCATCTAGTGCTTCTCGTGGGTCTGATGCCCTGCGAGGAAGACACAAGCCTCTTGAAAGGGTTATGGATAGTGAATCCAAGGGTCAACTGTCTCCAGGAAACAGTTATGCTTGAACAAGAGCCTGATGCTATGAGGGCTGAAATGGAACATATGAGAAAACTTTTGCAGGCTCAAGAGCAAGAATTAAAGTTTCTGCATGAAGATCCACATCTGCAAAGTGCTATTGAAGCCAGGAAGGCTGATGCTATGGTTGATGTAACTTTTGAATCAATGGCTCGTGAAGTGGGCAAGAAACCAAGGGAGTTGGCACTTGCCTATCTCCTTCGCAAAGGTGATATCAAAGAGGGGGATGACGGAGAGCTGAAATTCAAAAATCCACCTCGTTTGAAGCATGGAGATCCCGCATCCCAGAGGCTGAAATCTTTTATGCAAAAGGAAGAGGTGACTATCACCTCTCGACATGCATCCTCTCCCCAAGGCACTAAGCCTGACAGATATATGTATGCCAGTGCTCATGGAGGGCACGAAAGTCACATGCATGCAAGATATGTATCTCATGGTGACAGGTCTACTTCCAGAAAAATTTTGCCTTCTGAGTTGTCTCATGGAGAGACCATGCCATATGCAGGTAAGTCACATGCATCTGAGCTTCGAGTCCGTGGAGCACATGCCACTGTGCCCCATGAAGCTTCTATGACGGCCCATGGAGCCCATGCAGACAGGGCTACCCCGTTGGATAAGGGGAAAAGAAAAAGAGAGGACCATGAGCCTCATGCCAGGAAGCTCAAGGAGTTCAAAGCAGGTGATAAATCTGTCAAATTTGATGTCTTTCATGGTGAACATGATGCCTCTAAGGTGTTAGCATTTGTGGCACAGTTCGACATTGCTTTTAGCGATGAGGACTTTACAGAAAAATCAAAGGTGCGCCATGCTAGCATGTTTTTGAAAGGGACTGTTGCCCATTGGTGGATCACTGAAAAGATCACCAAGGATCCCATCTCCACTTGGAAGGAATTCAAGGATAGATTTTATGCTCAGTTCTTGCCACCCAATGCAGAGCAAACTCTCACTCAAAAGTGGGACAGGCTGGAGCAAAAAGATAATGAGAGTGTGCAACAGTATGTTAACAAATTCTGGAAAGTGTTGCTGGAAGTGACTCCCTTCATGCTAATCACAGAGGATGAAAGAAAGAGGAAGTTTCGTTCTGGACTGCAACCTGCATTTAGATCGGGTATTAAATTGCACCCAAAACATACGTTGCAACAACTCACAGCACGGGGTGCTCAAGATCAAGCAGGATCAAGGAGGTTCCAGGGGGAAGGACAAGGCTGTCCCAAATCAGCAAAAGGGTGGACAGCCACCTAAAAAGAACTTCCGGGAGCCCTACAAGGGTGGTAAAGCTGAAAATAACACATCTAAAGAACAGGGCCCAAGAAAGAACAAATTCGGCTTAACCCCGGAGCAAAGAGAGCAATATGCTAAGGATGGAAAATGCTTTTCTTGTGGTAGCAAAGACCACATGTTTCGGCAATGCCCAGATCGCAAACCAAAGCATGAGGACAAGCACACCAAAGCTAATGTACATGCAGTTCCTGATGTGCAAGGAAATACAGGTCATGATGCAAAAGAGCGAATGGTTTGCAAGGCTTGGGGGCAAATCAAGGATCAGCCCGCACTCTTCATGTTTGATGACTGTGCAACTGACAATTTCATCTCTATGCAAATGGCAGCTGCATTGGGTATTGAGGTCGAGCATATGGGACCTCAGATTGAAGCCGAAGCTGCATTTATTGGTAAAGAGGTGCAGGTTACCCCTTTGATTGGGAAGTTGCGTATCCATATACAGGGCTACCTTGATAATGAGCATTTCCTAGTTGCTCCTCTGAATGGATGTGATGTATTGTTGGGCAAGCCATGGCACCATAAGCTTGAGCCCCGCAAAGACTACAAGTCCAATATGATTTCTTTTATGCATAAAGACCGCATGCATTTTATTGATGCTGGCAAAGAAGGGGATTCCATCCCAGTTGTATCACACATCCAAATTAATAAAGCAATGAAAAAGAGTCTTTCAGCGTACTTGGTTTTTGTGCGTGATAGTCTTGTGCCAAATCATCAAAATGTGGATGCTATGTCTAATGATAGGCTGAATTTCCTTAATGCATTCAATGATTGTTTTGCTGACTCATTGCCAGGTGAATTACCTCCCCAAAGGCCCGAAGATCACCGTATAGATCTTGTGCCAGGTAGTTCTCCACCTAACAAACCCGCATACCGAGTGAGTGCTGCACAACAAGAAGAAATTATGAAGCAGGTAAACGAGCTTTTAGAGAAAGGTTTGGTTCAGCCCAGTTCCTCACCTTACTGCTCTCCTGTGCTTCTTGTTCAAAAGAAGGACGGATCATTCCGTATGTGTGTAGACTATAGAGCTTTGAACAAGCTTACCATCAAGAACAGATTTCCTATTCCACGTATTGATGATATCTTGGATAAGCTTGATGGTTCGGCTTGCTTTAGCAGACTTGATTTGAAGAGTGGTTATCACCAGATACGCGTGGTGCCACAAGATGTCCATAAGACTGCATTCAGGACAGCCTTCGGATTATATGAATTCTTGGTAATGCCTTTTGGTCTCACCAATGCTCCTACTACTTTTAATCGTATGATGGATAGGATATTCCAACCCCATCGTAAGTTTACAGGAGTCTTCTTTGATGATATCTTGGTCTTCTCCAAGAATGAGCAGGAACACCGAACTCATTTGGTCACAGTGTTCGAAGAGTTGCGGAAGCATAAACTTTTCGTCAATGCCAAGAAAAGTGAGTTTTTCCTTTCAGAGATTCATTATTTGGGTCATATTGTATCCAAAGATGGAGTTACAATGGATCCTGCAAAGATAGAGACTATTCGGAATTGGCCCGAATTGCAAAACGTACATCAAGTACGTAGTTTTCTGGGATTATGTTCGTATTACAGGCGTTTCATAAGGCATTTTGCTATGATTGCCACTCCTCTACATGATCTCACGAAGAAGAAAACTGCTTTCAAATGGACTTCAAAGGAACAGGATGCTTTCTTGCAGCTCAAGCATGCTATTATATGTGGTCCAGTATTGATTGTTCCTGACTTGCACAAGTCATTCGTGGTTGAATGTGATGCTTGTGGTGATTGCATAGGAGCTGTCCTAAATCAAGAAGGGCATGCAATTGCATACGAGAGCCGTCGTTTGCATGATGCTGAGCTTCATATGGATATCTATGAGAAAGAGCTCTTGGCTGTAATTCACACCTTAAAGATTTGGAAACACTACCTTCTTGGGGCTGAATTTGTAGTCAAGACAGATCATCAAAGCTTGAGATACTTTCTATCTCAAACCAAGCTTTCAGAGAAGCAGATGAGAATGGCCAATTTTCTTTCCATGTTTCATTTTCAGATTGTGCATACTCCAGGAAAGAAAAATGTGGTGGCCGATGCACTATCTAGGAGGCCTTATGTTGCTGCAGTCTCAGTGGCCTCTCATGGAGACCTATCTGCTATGAGAGATTTGTATCATTTGGATGCTGATTTTTGCCATATATGGACTGATTTGATGGCTGGTCATTCACATGCCTCTTATGTTATCAACGAGGGTTATCTCATGAAGGATAATTGCCTATGTGTGGTGAAGGATTTGCGTCCAAAGGTTATGGACGAATGTCACGCTCCACCTTATGCTGGTCATAGAGGTATTATGCCTACTACTCGCATGATTCAGAGGTATTTCTTTTGGCCAAGCATGCGTAAAGACATTGAGGCTTATGTGCGTGCATGTATTACTTGCCAAAAGGTGAAATTTGACAGGCAAAAGCCTCCAGGTTTGCTTCAGCCATTGCCTATTCCCTCGCAACCTTGGGAAAGTATCACGATGGATTTTATTATGGATTTGCCTAGATCCCAGCATGGGAATGATGCTATTTGGACTATTGTGGACAGGTTTAGCAAGCAAGCTCATTTCTTGCCCGTCAAGAAAACCATTAAAGCTGATCATATGGTAAAGCTTTTTCTTGCTAATATTTTCAAGCATCATGGTATGCCTAAATCCATTGTTGGGGATAGAGATCCCAGGACTACAAGCCTATTTTGGAGGGCTTTGTTTGATAATATGGGTACTAAGCTTGAGTTTTCATCAGCTTATCATCCCCAAACGGATGGCCAAAGTGAAGCTGCAAATTCAGCTGTGTTGGATTTATTGAAATGTTATGTGGCAGATCAAAAGACTGCATGGGAGAAGTATCTTCCACTTGTTGAGTTTGCCTACAACAATATGATCCATGCTTCCACAGGAAAGGCTCCGTTTGAGATTATTTATGGCAGAGTGGTCTTGCCACCCATCCTTCGTACAAAGGATGAGATTTTTGCAGCAGATGAATATGTTCGTGACTTGGATGTTGCCTTTGGTCAGGTGCGGACAGCCATTGCAAGATCTCAGGATAAGCATAAAATGGCTGCTGACAAGCATAGAAGGGACATGGAAGTCAAAGAACGTGATTGGGTATTGCTGAAATTTGAGAAGGCTAGGCTTCGGAAGAGGCCAGGACGAGAAGGATCATATCCTAAGCTTTCTCCTCGCTATTATGGACCCTTCAAGGTGATTCACAAGATCAATGAAGTGTCCTACAGACTTGCTTTACCTAGTCATTGGAAGATTCACAATGCTTTTCATGTGAGTCTATTTCGGAAATATGTGGGGCCAGATCCTGATGAGCCTGTCACAGAAGATCCGCCAGAGATTGAAGAGCTTGCAGCCAGAACAGATTGTTTTTCACAAGGAGAGAAAGCTACCTGCAGGAAAGCTTTCCAGGAGATACCTTGTGAAGTTTAAGAATTATTTGCCTATTGATGCCAAATGGGTAAATGAGGATTACTTTGCAGATTATCCGCAGTTGTTGCAGGCATATCTTGAGGCTTTTCAGTTGAGGTCAACTCTTTAGAAGCCCGGGGAGATGTCACCAATTGGCCGACCATTTGGTCCATCTCCAGTTTTGCGTCTCGTTCACTTGAGGCCAGGCCGGTGTCTCATGTGAAGAGGCCAGTATTTTGCTGACATGGACGGGAGCCAGACTAGTGCCACCCGTGTGTTAGCAGGATGGTGTCGTATGGACGGGAGCCAGACCAGTGCCACCCGTGTATGACCTGGACTGTGTTCGACCCATGGGATTGTCACGCCATGGAAGAGCCAGTATTCGTGCCGTGTTTTGCCTATGGGACTGTCACACCATAGGGAAACTCGTGCCTGGAACTGTGTCTTACCTATGGGACTGTCACTCCATAGGAAGACCAGGTTTTTATGTTTTTATGTCGTGCCATGTGCCGACAGATATTTTGTACATGTTCCATGAACGGGAGATATGTCCATGTTACTATTTGCACATACACACATATTTTGCATGTTTGAAACTGTTTTCGCATGACATGTATTTATGTGTTTGCCTGCTTAACGTGTTACTTACTGAGCGGGGACGCCTGCCAGTGAGTCGTGAAGTCTGCTCTGTATTCTGACGAGTTTTAGTGCATGTGAACAGGTGGTAAGTATGTTACACATGTTGTTTTAATGTTTTTTAATTCTAACCCTTTATTTTATAAGGTTAGGTGTTCACACTTATTTAAAAGTGGGCACCCCCTTTGGGCACCCACTTTGGGGCCAAGGTGGGGAGCCCCACTTCTACGTGAGTGTGGGGGTGGGCATGGTCACCAACCCCCACTAGTCCCCCTTCATGCATGCGTGGGAAATCTCTAGTTGTATCTCCACATTAATTTTATTAAAAAAGGCATCAATCGTTTTCTCTCTTTCAAGCGTTAACATCCATCGCTTCTCTCTGGCGTTGATTTCACCAACCGGCGACTCTTCCCATCTCTTTCTGCTGGCGACTAGCTTGCTGCAGGCGGCTCCCTATATTACTGCACGTACCTGTCCCCAGGCGGCTGGCTGCAATCTGCACTGCAGGTGGCCGCCATCTATCTCCATACTGCTGTGCATACTCACATCCAGGTGGCTGCGCAGGCTGCTGTTTACCCACAGGCTGTACTTTCTGCTCCTACATGCGGCTGCAAACTTGAAGGCTGCGCTGTTTTCTTCTTCTACACACAGTCGTGGGCCACCTTCAACAGACTCTGCAGCCAGGTGGTTGAGCACATCAGCTAGGCGGCCCCTATGCTTTAGGCTCCTGTCTACCCACAGGCTGTGCTGCCTAGTTCCTCTGCAGGCAGACGTAGGCCATCTTCAGCAGCATATTACAGCAACCAGCTGTGTGACCATCACCAGCCGATCGTGAACATACTTTTCCATCATGCTGCCCTCTGCAGCCGGGCTGTTGTTCCATCACCAGCAGGCCACACTCCAGCTACTCAGGTTGTACTTCTTTTCCATTGGCGGCTACAAGAAGTCTTCACATCTCTTGGGTGGTATCAAAGTCTACATAAACACCACAAGTTTTGGTCTTCTATCAACCATCTTCAAGTAAGTGATTTTCAGATTTGAGTAAAGCATTTTATGTTTAAATCTGATAAGGGATTCATCCCTCTACGGGTTGTCCAAGCTGTATTGGCGAACCTCGGTCCAAAGGTGCTGAGATCAAGAGAGCCAGGCGTTAGTACGAGAGCGCCTGTTTGTGCGTGGTCTCGGAACACCAGTGAGGCGCTCTCCGCGGAGTCCAGTGAAAGCACAGGACCGTAGAGATTGGACCACACTAGTGGTCGTGCTGCTTCGAGTTTTCTACATCGAAATTCGAGCCTATTTGTTTGGTACTGTTTTCATATGTACATGGACATTATCTGGTTCTTGGAACCCATGGAGCATTGTATTTATTAAATACTCCCAATAAATATATCATATATTGAGGGGGGGTCGGCCCGTTCCGGCCCCAGTGCTGGTGTCCATTTTCCATTTCATTTCATTTAAATTTCAAGTTGTTTTAAGTTGTCCATTTCAAATTTGTGGTTTTAAAGTTGTGCTATTAAGCGTGTGGATGTCCAACGGAGTCTTTCCCACTTGACGGGATCGGTTTCAAGTCTTCTTCCCCCCGTCCATATTGAACCTCTGCAAGACTTTGCCAATGTATTCCTTCTGAGACAAATACAACACATGCTGATTTCTGTCCCGAAGTATCCGCATACCCAAGATGTGATTTGCATCACCCAAATCCTTCATATCAAAGGTTTCATGCAGCCTCTGCTTCAAGGTATCCATCTCCTTGCGAGATTTCCCGGCAATCAACATATCATCAACATACAAGATGAGGATCAATAGACTGCCATCCAAAGCTTTCTTGGTGTACAAGCAATGATCTATGTCACTTCTCCTGAATTTCTGAGATTTCATAAATGTATCAAATTTATGATACCATTCTCTTGGTGCCTGTTTGAGCCCATAAAGACTCTTTTTCAGCTTGCATACAAGCTTCTCCTTTCCACTCACTGCATAACCCTCTGGCTGTTGCATATATATCTCCTCATGGAGATCACCGTGAAGAAAAGCAGTCTTCACATCCATCTGAATCAAGTCCAGATCATCATGTGCAACCAAAGCTAACACAGCTCTAAGTGTGGTCATTTTGACCACTGGAGAGAAGATCTCCTCAAAGTCCACACCATATTCCTGCTTGAAGCCCTTAGCCACTAACCTGGCTTTGTACCTTGGCTTTGCATCAGGTGCAACTTTGAGCCTGTAAACCCACTTGCATGGCAAAACCTTCTTGCCTGCAGGCAAAGGCACCAACTTCCATGTTCCATTTTTATGCAGAGAATCCATCTCTGAATTCATGGCACGCTCCCATAGAGCTTTGTCTGCCCTCTGTAAAGCCTCTTTATAACATGAGGGCTCCCCACAGTCAGTAAGCATCAAGTAGTCAACCCCTGGAACAAACCTGTCAGGGGCTCTGGAGGGTCTTGTGGACCTCCGTACCCAATGACCATCATTTGCAGGTTGCTGTCCAGCCTGCATATCACCCATTGGTGGCTCCTGTTCCATGCCATAAGGCTGAAAAATCATGCCCGGTATCTCCTCTAACTGTGGTATATCCATAGGGATATCTTCTGCCATCTCTGGCTGTCCATTTGGACCATTTTCAGCACCATTTAAGGGCTGGTTTTCTTGCTGTAATGGCTGATTTACAGCCCTTTGTTGTTGTCCATGATGTCCATCATCATCAAAGATGACTCTGCCAGGCTCCTGTTGCCTTGCAGGCTCCTTATACATGCATGTTTCATCAAAAATGACATCATTGCTGCATATGATCTTTCTATTCACGGGATCCCAAAGTCTATACCCCATTTCACCTTTGTCACCATATCCTAGGAATATGCATTTGTGAGACTTAGGATCAAGTTTGGTGCGCATTTCCCTGCGTATGTGCACGTACGCAACGCAACCAAACACTCTCAAGTGCTTGTATGACGGAGGCTTCCCTGTCCATACTTCCTCTGGCACTTTCCCACCAAGCCTCGTGTTAGGTGACCTATTTATAAGGTGAACGGCTGTCATAACAGCTTCAGCCCAAAAACCATGAGGTAATGCAGCATGTGACAACATAGAACGGACCTTCTCCTGAATGGTCCTGTTCATCCTCTCTGCTGTCCCGTTTTGTGGAGGATCATAAGGAGTAGAGAGCTCCCTCTTGATGCCTTTAGCATCACAAAAGTCCTGAAACTGTTTGGTCTCCACCATTGTCGGAACGCAAAGCCTTCAGTGTTTTGCCAGTTTGATTCTCAACATGAGCAACAAACTTCTGAAACACTGAGAATGTATCACTCTTCAAACGAAGAGGATAAACCCACACCTTGCGTGTGGCATCATCAATAAAAGACACAAAATATTTTGCCCCACCCAAAGAAAGCTGAGGCATCTCACATACATCTGTATGCACAAGCTCTAACTGAGCATCTTTCTGTCCAAGAGCTTTCTTGTGGGGGCACTGCAGTTGCCTACCATATATACAATGCTCACAAAACTGAAAACTTGAAAACTTTAGAGAAGGCAAGTAACCCAAACGAGACAATTGCTCCATTCCTTTGACACTCATGTGTCCCAACCGGCTATGCCACATAGAGATTTCCGGCAGCTCGGTTGCATTTACATTAGCATGGTGACAAACACCTGCATGCATAAAGTAAAGAGTGTCCACCTTAGAGCCTCTGGCAACAACCAGTGAGCCCTTACTAATTTTCCACTTTCCACTACCAAATGTGGTAACATAATCAGCATCATCAAGCTGTCCAGTAGAAAGCAGATTCTTCTTGATCTCAGGCATATGCCTGACATCATGGAGCATAAGCTGTGAGCCATCTGAAAACACAAGCCTCACATCACCTCTGCCAAGAATCTTGCATGCATGGTTATCACCCAAATAAACCACTCCTTCATTGCCAGCAGTATACCTGACAAACAAGTCTCTGCAACCTGTGACATGAAAGGAGGCACCTGAATCAATGATCCATGAGTGCATACCATGACCACCTGTAAGAAGTGAATGGGCATCAAGTGAAGAAGTAAATAGGACCTCATCCTCACTGCCACCTGCATGTGACACATTGATTTCTTCAATCTTGACTCCACTTTTGCCCTTTGGCTTTACATCTTTGGCTTCATCTTTCTCTTTGCCTTTTCCCTTTTCCTTTTGATCATTTTTCCATTTGTAGCATTGCTTTTTAATGTGTCCCTTCTTGCCACAATAATGGCATTCCAAATCCTTTTTGGAGCGAGACTTGCTCCTTCCCCTTTCTTGGCTTTTTCCCCTTTGTTGGGATCTCCCACGTGCATTCATTGCATTGGACTTTCCAACAGAGTTGTTTTTCCTGTTCATCTCTTCTTGAAGAAGAGCACCCTCAACATCTGCATATGACAGCATAGCATGCGAATTGCTAGTGGCTGTTCTGAATGTGTCCCAACTCTCTGGCAAAGTGCATAACAGAAAAGTGGCTTTGAACTCATCGTCCATCGCCAACTTTTGATTTATAACTTGGCTGACAATACCATTAAACTCATTTAGATGGGCTGTCATAGACGCCCCTTCCTTCATCTGAAGACCTATGAGTTTCTTCAACCAATACACTTTGCTTGAGGCACTTTGTTGGGCATACAAGTCCTGCAATCTTTGCCACATTCCCCAAGCTGTCTTCTCTTCACGAATGCTGAAAAGTAATGAGTCTGACACAGACAACATGATAGTAGATCTTGCCAGCTCATCCATATCTTCCCACTCTTCAGCAGTAAGAGAAGCGGGCATTACACCCCTTTCTTTGATAGGCTTGTGCTGCTTTTTCTGGAGCAACACATTGTAGCACTGGGTTTGCCAAATATCATAATTATGCGAGCCTTCAAGCTTCTTGATGTGAAGCAATGAAGAGCTCTCACCTGTGGTTGCCATAGCAATATGCAACCTGTCAATGCCTGACTCCCTGCAAAATGTGCAAACACTGCACCAAAAGCGCACAAAGTGCTCACAGTTTATTTCTCCCAAAGTTTATCTCCCACTGCGGAAGCACAAATGCAACTTTTCTAACACTTTATGTGATGAAATCACCAAAATCTGGTTGCTGCAGATTTTGGACAGCACCTTAAATGTGCTCTGTTGCCCTTCCAAAGTACTGTACAGCAGTACCAAGTGCTCACCAATGATGTACCAAACCTGTACCGGCAAGTACAGCAACTGAAATTGAACCTTTTGGTCACTCAAAACAGTGTACAACCATGCCAAAACATGTACAAAGCTGTGCCAAATCTGTACCAACAGGTACAGTAGCAATAAATGCTCTTCTGGCTGTCCAAATGAGTGAAAATCAGACTTTTACAGTCCCGTACACTGCATACAACAGTCCCGAACAGAAATTGGGCAAAAGCCCCTTGACTGCAAGCTGATTTTTGAGGATTCAAGGCATAAATGTCTTGCCTGCTGCTTTGCCAAGCTCAACAAGCATACGAACTTGAAAAGCCCCTTGATTTAAGATCAATTTCTGATCATACATGGTACATTGACGCACATGAAGGCATTCAGAGTCTTCACGATGCTTCCCCCTGGCCACATATACATCCAAATAATGAAAGCCCCTTGATTTACAGGCACATTGAGTGCTTGTAAGGCATCAACACATTATCCACAGCATCAAATGCGATTGCCTGCATGCAAATCAACCAAATCGGCACAAAAGCCCCTTGATTTGCACTGCAATTTGCTGCAATTTTGCCCAAATGTGCGATTTTTCACATCATACAGCATGTATGAGTGCTTAATTGCACAATTACATCAAAAGCCCCAAATTTCGACATGATCCTGATTGTGACCAATGTCCTGCAAATTGATCCTGATTGTGACCAATGTCACCCAATTTTGCCAATTTTGCTCAAAATTAAGCAATTCGACACCTGAAACTGCTCAATTGTTGATTGTACCTGCTCAATTGCAAGTCCCAAAAAAAAATTGAGGAAAATACCTTGTAATTTTTTGATTTTTCTCTGATTTGCAAGAAAAGGAGGGTTTGCTGATGCTGCTGCAGAATTAGTGCAGATGAAGGACTCCTTTGCAGCAGCCCGTGCGAATCTCTACAGTTCTCTGATGAGACCCTTTTCTGTGCCAAAGTGTGCTGCAGAAACGAGGATCAATCTTCTTGAAGCTCTTCAAACAAAAGGAGGTCTTCCTTCTCTGCTTCGTAGCTTCAGCGCACCATGGGAAGGAAGCTGATCCTGATGCAGTTCACACAATCCGTCGTTTTGTTGTAAAGGAGATTGCCTCAAGCTTTGCCTGCGTTTCGGCTCGCTGCTCACGCTCGACGCCTCCAGCTACGCTGCCTTCGCTTATTGCTGGCGCCTTCGCTCGCCTCCTTGCTAGCGCACGTGACGACGTCACAGCCTCCGACCGGTAGCCAACCGACCCTGCAGCCGTCGCCAGTCCACGCTCACTTCGCCGTCTCCGCCAGCAGCGTTTGTTCGCCAACGCTCACTTCAGTGGCTCGCTACACGTACTCGCTCACGCCTGGTTGTTCGCTCCGCTGCTGCGACCCTGATGCAAGCTGCTGTTGACAGCGCTTCGCTCGCCTAGCACCAGTCTACAAGACGGGCTCCGCCCAACACTTCTTCGCTCGTGTGTGCCTGCTTCGCTTAGTAGCGCTTCATCGCCTACGCTGTCTTCGCTCGCTTTGTGGACCAGCCGATGCTTCTTCGCTCGCCTGCATTCGCCTAGTTGTTGTACGCAGCCTTCTACGAACGCTCCCAGTAGGCAGCCTGAGCTTCTTACTTGTTCCAAATTTTGCCACCACAGCCTCTGCGCCTGGTCTTCGCTACAAGCTTGCCTTCACGATTGCTGGCTCGACTGTGTGCTACAGTTGGAGGCTCTGATACCAGTTGTGTGGGAGAATGAATTAGGGTTAGGTCATGTGGGAGACATACACAGAGAAGAACGAGAGAGAGAGAGAGAGAGAGTTGTGGGGATAAGTCAACTCATGATATGAGTGTGTGACTCCCCTATCACACATGTATATTGCACTAGTACACATAGTGCACTTAGTACATTAAAAGTACTAAGTGTACTATGTACTATAACTTATGGGCTTGTACACACTATAAGGGTGGGCATAATGCCTTTACCCCAACATTCCCAAGATTTATCAAGAGCCTAGAGCTCTGATACCATGTCAGAATATGCAACGGAGATGATGACAAAATCTGAGAACACGAGAGCAAGTGCACTGCAGAAAAGGCACAGCAATGGAGAAGGAGAGAGAGAGGCGTGTAACTCTGCTCTATATACACAAGAAAAACCCGAATAACTCATACAATAAGTGGGGGGACCATGGGGCCATTTTATATGGCCCCACATGTGTAGTCGGCCAACCGCCGACAGCAAGCTGAAGGCCCACAACCAGCACCAGCTCCAGTCGGCCCTCACACGTGTGGAGTCGGCCAGCTACAGCAGACTATTTGGGGGTAGCAAACTCAGTTGGCCACCATAAGGATCAGCCAGGAGCCAAAAAACAGCCTCCCACACCTGGTAAAAAATAGGGAAAAATATGGAGAGTGGGGAAAAATGAGAAAACACCTAAATCAGGCGTACTACAGAGGCCCTAGTGTAAATATACAGACAGAAGATGACTGCTAACAGCCAAGCATATGCACATTCCAGTGTGTCAAAAAAATTTGCCAATCAGACTTTGGCTTTCTCCAGTTGTCTAGATGTAGATGCTCTTTGAAATGTTCTTAGGATCCAATAGAGTCCGTTTGCAAGATCCACCATGCACCAAGTGGTGCATGTGTTCCCTTTCCTGCAGGGCTCACAAAAATACAGACATCCATCTGTCCAATGATCACTGTGCATACATATTTTACATTTCTTCTTCCCCATTAGGAGGAAATCATTAGCCTATCTCACATGGAAGAAAAAGATAATTCACTTTTTCATCCAATAGAAGTTAGTGTCGTGTACCAAACTGTCTCTTGTAGTACCACACCCCCAAGCGCCATCATCAGTGCCAATCCATGAGGATGACTATGTGAAAGAATATGATGAAGACCAGCTTTCCTTGGCAAAAGTTGATGCAAAAGAAGGCAAGGTCTCAATGGAGCCTCGTGCTCATCTTTTGCAAAGAAGTCTCTCTAGCAGCTCCATCCTTAAAGAGGACAACTTGCTGCTGATAGAGGATGAGCATGAAGACAATGTGGATCATGGATTTGCAGATTCAACAAGAAAAGAACTAGTTGAGAGAACATCTTTGACCAGGTCAGCAAGCTAGCAAGAGAAGACAAGGGAATACAAATGGCGTTTCTGCATGGCATGGAACCATGGAAAGCCTCCAGCTTGGACTCGATTGTGAGAAAATCACCTCTGACATTAGAACTGCAACTTGGACTCATCTTAGGGATTTCCACTATGGCTTCAGCCCTCCATAGTCGCATTGTAGCCCAAACGTAGCACAGCCGAGGGAATGAGGGATTCAGCTCAGCAAAGCACCAGCAGAACCTCCCGAATCGGCTTTGCGGATCAGCATCCGGTCTGGTTGTCCGCTGGTTGGATGGTCCGCCAGTCGGACTATTGCTCTACTCGGACACCAGTCGGATCACGCACCTGTGATGCTATTTAGACTCGGTTCGCAATCCAGGGTCTTAAGGGCAAACTGCTCCACATAAAGCATCGGTGCACTTTGATGGTAGAATCTTGAAGGTTAGCCCAAGCATGCTGGCTCCGCCTGGAGGCAATGTGCATGCTGCTGAAGCTTTTGCATATGCTAATCTCTTTGGTGGAAACTCACTAGGAGCCCCCCACATGTCTACATCATAAACACGAGGCTATCGTGTTTATATAATAAGGAGGATTTAAAAAGAAAATCTATTATGCATGCATAGAGCTTTAGGCATGCATAAGTCATAAGCTTTATGAATAAGCCTTATATATAGAGCTTATGTCTTATGCATAGAGCTTATGACATGCATAAGGCTTATGCCTAAAGCTCTATGCATAAGGCTTTTGCATAAGCTCTATGTATAACCCATAAGCTCTATGCATAAACCATAAGCTTGTAATCCAAATAAAGCATAAGAGAATATAAAAATTAAAACCTCGGCATTCAAGGGTGTAAACTAGATAAATGAGAAGAATAAGAACATTGGAGTTTACCTCAAGAGATGGAATGATGCTTGGGATACTCGAGTCTGGATATGTAGATAGGACGTAGACCTTTTTCACCACTCTAAAACAAGAAGGCTTAAAGCTTAAATAACATAAGAACACTCTAAGATTAAATAACACAACACTTAAAGCTCTATGCATAAGCCTTATGCATAAGGCTCTATGCAAAAAGCTCTATGCATAAGCCATAAGCCTTATGCATAAAGCTTGCATAAGCTCTATGCATAAGGCTTATGCATAGAGCTTGCATAAGGCTTACATAAGCTCTATGCATAAGACTTATGCATAGAACTTACATAAGATCTATGCATAAGGCTTGCATAAGCTCTATGCATAAGCTATAAGCCTTATGCACTATGCTAAACCCTAAACCCGGCACTTGTTATCTGCCATGTTTAATTGATAGATTAATATGGATAATAGAAATTAAGCATAATAATTATTAATACATATGTTAGAGCAATTACGTACACGAATGATAAACATTGCACAAGACAACTATCTGCATAAGATTGGAGAAGAAAGCATTCGTCAAAGCACACACAGACAATAACTCGATAAAGACACACTGTATTATGTTCTTCTTTCTTACAATTATATAGTAGAGTTTGCATGCATCGCATGATGTTTCATTATGATTGCGTGCGTCGCTTCCTATCTTATTCATACCGACAGTCGCCCAATACACTTGGCACGCACGGTGGACTCAGGAATCCACATTACATTTTCATCACTCATCATGAAAAAATGAATGTTCATCATCAGAAATGAGATTAACAGAGGCCTGCATTGACACCACAACCGCAAAAGTTTGGCGATCGATCTGTTGTTGGGTTTTGGGTCTTGGCGTACGGCATTGAGGATCTTGCCGCTATTGCCATTACTGCAACAACTGCAGCAGGGGGTGCAGTGCAAATGGATCTACCGGAGCTGGATCCCTATGAATATCCAATAACCGCGCAAATTGCACATGCTGTAAATACTTCTGAGATAAAAAGTCATTGGCCACCTCCCACCAAGGCGGTTGCTTCGATAAATACAAAGCTAGTTGATGCGCACACATTTCAAGCCAAAAACATAGCCTACGGCGCTCTGCTTTCAATCTTCTTTCTTTCTTATTCCATTCTTGCTCTAGAGTCAACGGATTCGTTACTCCCCGAGTTCTTCGCCTTTGCTGTGTTCGACCGCTCTGCTAGCGTGGACTTCTCTAATTTTTCCTTAACAGCATGACTTCATATTGTAAATCATGTACTCTGCGCTCTGCGCAGCCGCATGTTCCTTCATTAGTTCTAACTGTGGATTCGAACTAGCACCCCCACTGGAGCTAAACAATCTTTCCAAGGTAATGGCCTCAGCATGCCGTTTCATATCCAACATAATCTCCACCAGCTTCTTTCCTTTATCTCGTACCCAATCCACAGACCGCCCGGCTACTGCATCTGCCACATAAATCCACAGACCGCCCGGCTCCTGCATCTGCCATAAATCCTATTTGGGTCAGTACTGCCGGTTCCATTGCTGTTGCCGCTTCTGAGGCAACTTGGGTAGCTTCCCTTGATGTTGTTGCCTGACCCTACTGGCTTCCTAACCCCTCTCGATCATCATCATCCTCATCCGGATGTGGGTTTACAAGAGGTCTACATAGTGGTTGCACAGCCAAGGTCCATCTTTGAATCTGTCGCTGCCATTCTTCCCCAACTTCTTTTGTCAACGCTGCAAGCAGCCCATCCAATTAATCCATATTTATTGTAACCACATCAGAACCCGAAGTTTGTGCGAGTACCAAAGAGTGCATTCTGCACTTGGGAATCTACAAGTTCTTGAGTGATCGTCGTAGTAACTCTTCTTGTGCGGTCTGGGCTAATAACAAGTTGGCTCGAGCAGTTTGCAAAGCTTGCGCTCTGTGGTTCTCAACAACCCGCAATCTTGCATTCTCAACTCGCACATGAGTCAACTCTGCTTCTAACTCTTGAATTCTTCTATTGCTTGCCATCGTAGGCCATTGTTCAGCTGCTCTCGTGAGGAATTGGGCACATGCCCGCAGATGTTCTGGTTGGACTACAAAATCAGGGGCTTCCTAGGGCATTCCCCCTATTAGCCTCTCCACTACTTGCTCTGGCTGTGCCGAAGCCACTTCTGTAGACTGTGGAGGCTCCACCACTGGCTGAATAACCGGTGAAAGGGCCACCACGGGCACTGGCACAAGCCGCACCGCTTCCCTCCATCTCTTATAGGCAAACCCACTTGCCTCAGATCCACTGCGTTTGCCCTATGTAACTCCTGAAGCGAAGGTCTGTGAGGTCGAGCCTGGCAAAGACAGCCCACTCTGGGTCTGGGCCGATACTGGTGCCTGTTGCTCCTGCCGCCTTAGCAGCTCAGTGCGTTGGTCGACCCCTGCTAGTTCCTGCATATCCGACGACGGTGGCGTTTCCTCTAGCACCGACTGCTGCACCGATACCTCAGCCGCCGACTGCTGCACCATACTAGAAACTCCTTCTAGAACCTCTTCAAGAACCCTGTCCGTCAGTCTGCTCTGTGGCACAAAATTATCTGGGATCGAGAACAGGACGGTCAAAATTTTCCCTAACTTAGAGTTACATGTGGCGTTCTTTACCTACTGGGCTGCCACCCTCCTGTCGGATCCTCAGCGTTGACACTCTAGCCCATGACACAGACCTGGTTGCCGTTGTTTCTATATATGCCTTGGCCTTAACGGAAATAGTATACGTCTTGGCCTATGACCGGATTGCCTCCAAAAACCAGCGATAGCACTAGCGGAGCGATTCAGAAGAACACCCCATCAGCTTGTACTCAAAACCCTTCTTGGCCCCAAACCACCTCTCCATCTCCTCTGCAGTAGGGATGCGGGTGACATTAGTGGTCCCATCCATTGGCAACAACAGGGCCTGATGCACCCACTCCCCTATCAACATACGGATCCCCCACCACGAGCTCATGTGTAAGCGAAATTGCCAAGGGGTGCACTGGAATCGCCGCCCAATCTAGCATAGAGAACTAGAACAGGCGCATATGCTGGTAGCCAGGCTGTTGTCTCTGCATTAGCTGGAGCTCTTAATGGCTTGAGGGGTACAAACTGAGGGCGGGTTCACATTGGAGCGGCGGAAAACATACTCTCAAACACACTTTTCCAGGTGGAACTCTTACAAAATGCACACTTCCGCCGTCCAAGTGTTCACATAGGGAGGGGGAAGTAAAAGGGAGCCTGACTTCTTCCGCCGCCCACTGTGAACACTGGGGGGCGGCGGAAGAAAGAGTAAACACCATACCAAAAACCATAGAACAAAGCTATATTATGTCCACAAAGCATAGTGTAACTACAAAAATAAAGAAGCCACACTACAAACCACAATAAGCCAGACAAAAGACTTGTATTACAAAGGCTTAATCGGAGTTGGTAGGTGAGTCCAGCTCCTCTAAAGCCGCCCTTCCAAAAACTTGTAGGACATTCATCCTTGCTTGCTCTCTATACATTGTTCGGGCAAGACTATCTCGCCGCTCCGAGCCAACTCCAAGGTCACTCGCACCCCCTTCATTGCCTCCTTGAGCGCGCTCCATTGCATCCTCTATGTCAACTTCACGTATTGCTTGAAGCTCCCTCATGGAGGTAGCTATTGCTCTTCGATCCTCTTCTACACGTCCAGAGCATGCTGACAATTCTGCTTCCGCCTACGTACCCACTCCATATCAAAAGACTCTCCATGTTGGATACAAATGTTGTGTAGCACAAGACAAGCCGCAACAAGATCTGGGACATGATGTAGATTCATGTCACATCTTTTTAGCAAGATGCGAAACCTTGCCTTGAGCATACCAAACGCTCTCTCAACTGGCATCCTTGTGCTCGATTGAATGAAATTCCAATGGTACTTTAGACGTGTCAACCCTTCCTTGCATCCTTTGAAAGGCACTAACATGTATGGCCGTGCGGGGTAAGCACAGTCGCCAACCAAACAATAGTTACCCAGCTCGCCCCTTGCACATGCTTGCCCTGTATCACTTCTGGAGAAGTTCAAGGAGTCATGCGCTGATCCGGCCCAACCGACATCATAATTCCATACTGAGCAATTGGCGGCTACTGTTAGTTGTAGCAAAATAGAGTGGAACCCTTTCCGATTGAAGTAGTCAACATGGTTGTCACGGGGTGCAATGATGGGGATGTGAGAACCATCTATCGCACCAACGACGTAGGGAATTCCCCTAAGTGCCTCAAACTCTCGTGCTAAAGTTGCAAGCCGAGATCTTGAAGGCCATCTTATGTACATATTCCGGAGACCCGATTTCACAATTGCCTTGGAAAATGCAAGGATTATTTCACAACATGTGCTCTTAGCACAACCATAGGTGTCACCAAGGCCCAGTAGTCCATCTCCTGTAGCAAGTCTGCTTAGAGCAATGGCTACCCTGTCTTGAATAGACACAGGCACACGGAAGTTTGTGGTTTTCTTTTGCATGAATGGTGCTAGACTCCCACAAAGGTAATGAAAGGTTTCTTTGCTAACCCTAAGACGCCGCTTGAACATGGTAGCACTATAAGCACTTAGGAGATAGCATTTTACAAAGCCTTGAGGCCGTGGATATGCCCACGCTTGTCTGTGTTCATGACCCCTCCTACGGTTCGCAATCTTCCTCAACCTCACAGATCGTGCCATGCATTCGGTAACATGCAACCAAGTCTGCACTATGCACTCATCATTGTGCATGCTTGGTTCTTTAAGCAATTCATAGATCGCTATAGAACACAACCACGCACAATAGAGTGCAATGTCTTTGGACACGCCCATTGTCACCTGCAAATCCAAAACAAGTTGATACATATTAAATTCTCAGCTTATATGGCTTCTTAGGAGCTTAGAAACATTCATAAATCCATACAACGCATAGGAACAAAGCAACGTCGAGATCCCAAACTTTATAAACTCATACAAGAATAATAACAAGAATTTCCCCCGCCAAGGCTACTTGTTGCCCCCCCTTCCTTCCTTAAGGAATTCACTCATTGTGGCATGCAATCCTGCCAATATCTTCAGTCGCTCCCTCTCCAAGGCAACATTTTGGCTAGAGGTCTCCTTGAGATGGTCCAATAGATGTTTCCCAGTATCGGCCATTGTGGCCAAAGATTCCTCATACTTGGGAGTCACTCGACGACTTGAGGACATGGGTGCTTGTGGCTTCTCGTCATCTAGTGCTATAGTTACTTCATCCTTGTCACCGCCGCCGGGGAAAGTAGCATCATCCATTGTTGATGAAGAAGCGTGGCTAAGAGGAGTGACCGTGGCTCTATCGTGGTAATACTCATCCACCACATCGAACCATTTACATGTGTGCCTCCTGTCATTGCCAGATACCGAGTTGTGAGCTTTGTCCACTCTATATTTTGCTAGCACCGCTTGCCACTTCTTGCGACAACTTTCACTATCCTTATTGAAATCAGGGTAAATGCCGGCTAGCTTTGTGGCCACCTTTGCCCACAAGTTGACCCCTTGTTTCCCAAGATTGTTGAACTCCTCACTCATGCCCCCCCTGACATGAATGAGTTGGTCAACCCAAAAGTCTTGCCACTTGCTTTTCTTATTGTCGTTGTCGTCATCTTCCCCCAAGTCCACCACCACCTTCTTTTTGGAGTTCCTGGGTTTCTTTGGCGCAGGTTGGGTCTCTGACACAATCTCCTCATCGCTAGGCTCCTTCCTCATGCCACGAACTCGCTTTGGTTGAGAAGATAAAGGGGGGTTATTGAGTGAGTTGGGTGATGGTTGGCTTCCTGGGGAATTGGGAATGGAACCCATGTTTGGGATACCTAGGGGGGATGATCGATTAGGAGGTTGCGCTACCATAGGTGAATGGGGGGGGCGAAACATGAAGGGAGAGTTTGGAGAAAAGGAAGGAGAATTGAGCATGGCTTGGAAGCCATGAGGTGGCACATGAAAAGGAGGATGGGGAAATGAATAGAAATTAGAGTGCGGGAGAGAAGTTTGGGAGAAAATAGGATCATCGTCGCCTCGTTGTTGCGATGAATCAAATTCATGGCTCGTGTTGGAATCCATAGTACCTACATCAAACACGAAGAGAATATTAGCACCACATAAATTAAAAACACATAGATAAGTCATGATAATGGAAATGCGGTTTGTGAGGGGTCACCTTATGCGCTCGCTTCACGTTGCCTCCCGCCCTTTTCGCACACCCCTAAAAGAAAAACAAAAGCACACAATGTCAAGTGTACCACAAAAACATTAAAAGAAAGGTAAATGGGTGGATAAAAAGAAAGCATGATTGAAGTGCATGTAAAAGCACCTTGGAGAATGGAAATTGTGAAGCTTATTATGTTCTCTAGAAATTCTAGAGGGTACAAAATCTCACCCTAAACCCTTTAATTTATAGGAAATTGAAGGGTGTTGGGGGGGAGGGACGTTGGAAAATGAACGTTCGAAAATGGCCGTTGGGAAAAAGGCCGTTGGGAAAAATGGCTGGAATCCGTTTTGGGCGAGGGGGGGGGGGTCGGCACAATATCAACCCCCTTCTTCCATCACGTGGCAAGGGGGGGGTGGATTTCCACCGCCCACTGTGAATGCAGAGTGCCATGGGGCACTCTGCGATTGCATGGCAAGCTGGCGGCAGCTTGGCTGCCGCCTTATCTGAACCTGGCCTGAATAGAAGCCATCACCATGAGCAGAGAACAAATAACCACCAGTTGTAGGAAGGACACTGATTGTTGCAAAGAAGAAACTGTGTCGCGCGAGAGGGAGTGATTACACAAAAAATTCAGAGCAAATGAATGCCAACACTACTCTTCATTCCACTTTTGCATGCAACGCCACGTAACAACGGCTAAGCATACTTTTGCATGATAACCCTTTAATCCTTGCCATAAATGCCGTCTATTACTCCCAACTTGCATGTCCACTAAATGATTTGGAGACGGGCACCCATGACGATCTGTTACTGCCACAGCCACCCAATTTACCGCAACTTCTTCTTGAATGGGAAAGGAGCACTCTAGGTCGATTCCATCATATGGTCGCAATCAAAAACCATTTACTCTATGTGGTAAAAGTCGACCTTGCAAATATGTCAATTGGAAAGCATTACCTCCAACGTTGCGGTAAATCCAGAATGGCCCTGACCATCATATGGGTATTAAAAACCAAGACTGCTTGACCTCTTTCAAAAACGTGCATTTTGGAAAAGCGATCCACTTGTTCCTTTTTGCGATTCTACAATTTTGTCAACAGGTAGAAACTCTGCAACCGGTCTTCCTCTAGATTCTCCAAATATGCTCACCGGAATTGCAACGACTCTTTTGGAAGTAAGCGGTCCTCCACCACAATGCGAAGACTCGGGACCACATACTCCAAAGGAGTGACAGCTTCCATCTCGAAGGCTAACTTAAACGATGTTAAGCATGTGGCTACTTTGAATGCGGTCCGATATGCCCATAAGGCTGATGGCAGCTTACTGCCCCAATCTTTCTAGTATGAGTGACCACTAGTTTGGTCAACATCTTCCCAAGTGTTTTATTAGTTGATTCTGCCAGCCCAATTGCCTATGGATGATATGGAGAAGATTTCTTGTGGATGACCATAAATAATGCCATCATTCTCCACACCACCTTGTTTACAAAGTGACTACCTCTGTCTCACTGACCAACTCCATCGGACAGCCATATCGCATCAGCACATTCTGATATAGACACTTTGGCACACTGATGTTGTTGTATTATCCCTCAATGCCTAAGCTTCGACCCATTTAGTGTAGTAATCCGTGGCCATCAAGATGTACCTATTTCCAGTTCCTTAAGCTACTGGCTTGGTTGGCCTAACAAAATCCAACCCCCATTTTTGGAAGGGTTCTAGAGGCAACACCAGCTGTAGTGGCATCCGATGCTTAGCAGTTGGCTAGCCTAACCTTTGGCATGCATCACACTGCTTAATAAACTTCTGCGCATCGGCGTGCATTGAAGGCCACCAAATTCCAGCTCTTGTAGCATGATCTTAGCAGTGATTGGTCTCGCAAAGTGATCGCCCGCCGTAACCCTAGCATGGGCTTTTGCCCGAACAGCCTCCTGTTCCATTGGTAAAACATAGCGCTGCAGGACACCTAACAGGTTTCGATGATATAACTATCCGAGTAAGACTTCAAAATTTCGGCTCCATAGAGCCAACCTCTTCCTCTGATCTGTTGAGAGGTGAGCTGTCATCTCCCTGGACGTAAGGAAATACATCATCTCATCATACCATGTCCATGGGACTCACACACCCATATCCTCAAACTCTGACTAAACTGCAAACAACTGTGCATCTAGGAAATCATCATCGACCCCTACTGCTAATTCTCCATTATCTAGTCAGGACAGATAATTGGCCACCACATGCTGAGTGCCGGACCAATGAACCACAGTATAATCAAATTCTTGTAATAGTAGCACCCACCGTGCTAACCTCCCCGCCCGTTAAGTTCTGCTTCTTCACCAAGTACAACAATGCCGAGTGGTCTACATGAAAAATGAAAGGGCGTCCCAGCAGGTAATATCTGAATTTCTTCACAAAATAAATCATCCCAAGACACTCCCGCTGTCTAACTATGTAATTTAAAGTGTAGTAGATAAAAAGCTTATGGTGTAAAGGTATTTTGAGGCACTTTAATGTGCTAGAAAGAACATTAAAGCACTTTTGGTTGCTAGAAAGCATATTAAAGCACTTTCAGTTGTTAGAAAGCACTTTCAAGTGCTTGAAAGCATTTTCAACCGTGTTTGAAAGCACTTTGAAGTGCTTGAAATCTCATACATTTTCTTGAAAGCACTTTTAAGTGCCTTTGAAAAGCTCTTTCAAGTTCTTTTTGGCACTAAGAATGCTTTCTAGCACTTTTGAAGTGCTTTGCAGTGCTTTGCAGTGCTTTAAAAACAAAATAAAATAGTCAAAAAATACTTTTAATAATAAGATTATCCAGTAAATTATTGAAATCCTAGTGTTGTTACCTCTAATGATTCCACCTTTTCTTTCATTGGTGAGCTCCTCTGTGGGTCAACCCTACAAAAGCTCAGACCCTTCTCATACATTTGGATTTACACTTCTAGCTCTCCAAACTCCACCAGGTCAGTCCTCAGGTTTCTTATATTGTAGCCATCTATTTTTTCAACCTTTTTAGCTCTAACACGAACAATGTAGCTGTGCTGGAAGCACCTTCTAGCCAAAGTAGAGCATCTCTCTTACTTTCATACTCTACTTTTGATGTCCTTGATGCTTTTTCCTTTTCAGCCAACCTGAATTTCACCTTGGCAAGCATTGCCTTTGCCAGCCCTATATATTTCATAAAAGTTGCTTTGAGCTTCTTCTCTTTCACTTCCTCCCAAATGGAGGCATGCCTTATGAAGTGTCTTTCTCTAACATTGAGCTCCTAGCAGTGGTGGATGGGTTGTCAATGGCCCACTCGCTTTCCTCCAAGTGTCCAACTTCCTATTTAGGACACCCATTTGGCCCTACATAGTCTTCAACACATTGTCACCAAAAAGGGCCCATGCAATTTTGAGGCCCTTTGGATCATTTTTGCATGCTTCCCATTTTTCAGATACAAAGCACTTTGCAAACTTTGTTGTGATTTCATTGTTGGGAGGAATCCCTTGGTATACTTTCTAGTAAAGTAGTTGACACTCATGAAAAACTCTAGGCGAACCATGCTCAATCTTGCTACCTTTTGGTGGTTGGCATTGAAGACCGTCAACGACTCTAGAATATCCTTATCATTGAGATGCATTGGAAGCTTGGCTGTTAAGTTGAGTCCATACTCAGCATTCAATTCCTCTTCCATATAGCAAAATTTTGTAACGTAAGTATATTCAAAGTTAGCAGACTACTTACCACTCCCTACATATAGAAAACCATAAAACATGATGAAGAATCAAGACTGATTGCCTCAATTAGAATCATGCAGAAACCATGAAAGAAAAAGCCATTTAAACTAATATTAATAGAAACACCTTACCTTGGAAGGAGCTTTGAATGATGACGTTCCTGATATCCAACATCATCAGGGGGCTATGGAAGGTTTTTGTTGGCACAATTTCTCGGAGGAGTTTTTATTCTGCACAAATAATTTAGGGAAAAGACGCGGGTTACAGAAAGTACACCTATAGGAGACAGAGAGAGAGAGAGAGAGAGAGCCAAACCTGTTGTTCTGATGTTTTGCACCTCTTCAAATCCCCACAGGTGTAGCTATTGTTTGTTCTACATTCCTTTTTTCTTTTTGACTTTCCCTTTCATCCATGAGATGAGAATTATATGTGTTCTTTCCTTCGTCAAGATAGGATGCACTGCTCCCAATAGTGTGTTGAGAAATCATGGATCAAGCTCTCCTAATGACAAATGAGATACTAATCCTACTCTAATGACAACATAATTAACATGACTAATCTAAGGTGGGTGATACCTAAGTGAACTTATTCATGAGTGAGTAGTGCTAAAATGAACTCAAGTACAATTAGGTTACAAGATTGAGACTTGAACTCATAGAGAGACTTGAGATTTGTACAAGTGATATGATTCATTGCTTTGTTGAATGGCCCCCTTTTATATGAGGAGGTACACCCTTAGGCTTGTACATCAATGTGGGATAATTCATGTGGCTTCATGTGGCTTCATGTGGCTTCATGCGGCTTCATGCTAGACTTTGCTCTTGCTTGGCTACTCATTCTCACTCCCTACCTTTTCCTTGTGCTCAATGGCACCACATTTCTCAACACCCCCACTTGATGCCATTTTCTTAGGCTACTGGTCAAGTGTGATTTTTACAACATATTTTCACCCTCCCTCATTTCTAACTTGGCTAGGTAACTCAGAGACTCTTTGGCTTGGTTACTCTCTAGGTCAGAGGTTACTTTTAGAGATGGTCAGGTTGATTTTCACTCCCCTAGGGTGATGCTTCTCTAGTGGTCGAGTGTTTTACATTTGCATATTAATTTGCCTACTCATTTGGTGGCTTTTACAACATATGATTTTGATTAGGGTAGTGGTTGGTAGCTCCTTCTTTGCTTTGTTGAATGCTTGTTGGCTCTTGGTCTTTTGCTCCTTTGATGTCTACTAGATGCACTTTTCGTTTATGGTTTTGACATACTCAAGTGGTTGCGGCGTTTTTACATGGGTTGCATTCTTCTGTTTCACACAAACTAGCGTGCTCATTTGACAGCTAACAATATTTTTTCCAACTTTGTTGATCGAAAACCTTGTTGATGCATAATTTTATGATATCGTTTGGTGATCTCATTGTTGATGAAGATTTGGATGTGGTGATTTTTGATAAACCCATGCGAATAGGCCAGTTTTGCTTGCTTGAAAAACACCTTTGGTGTGAACACACCCTTAAGGGATGGCTAATGGTTTGAAAAACCCATGCTTGCTTGAAAAACGCCCTTTGTGTGAACACACCCTTAAAAAGATGGCTAAGGGTTTTAAAAACCTTTATCTCCAATTTTCAACCACAAAAAAGAAGAGGAAAATGATTCTATGGTAGGGTGGCGGGCGATGGCGGCTCTCTCCCGCTTTGATGGCGATGAACGGATTTCCTCTGCTAGCGATAGCTGCTTGTTTCTGCTCGTCTCTCTGCTTACTGCTAGCGATAGCTGCTTGTTTCTGCCCTTCTCTCTGCTTGCTGCTATTTGCAGATGGAGCTGTGTCGTGTGCTTGAGCCGGTTGAAAAACCTCTACTGCGCGCTGCTTGTGGGTACGTTGACTGCAACGAATGGCGATGCTGCTCGCAGGCTGCAGCTATGCGTGTTGCAGTCTTCTTGATGGCATCGTGGAGATTGCTGTGTTGTTGTTGTTACTGCATGTTGCCTGCTATTAGAGGCATCGAGGACAACAAAAGTAGAGTATGAAATTAAGAGAGATGCTATGCTTCGACTAGGTGCTTCCAGTACAACTGCAATGTTCATGTCAGAGCTGGAAAGTTTGAAAAGATAGATGGCTGTAATACAAGCAGCCTCGCGGAGCCCGGACCTGGTGGAGTCCAGAAAGCTAGAAGTGTAAATCTAGCTATGTGAGAAGGGTCTGAGATTTTATGGGGTTGACCTATAGAGCCTCTTGCCAGTGAAAGAAAATTTGGAGTCATTAGAGGTAACAACACTAGGATTTCAGTAAATCTTATTATTAAAAGTATTTTTGACTGCTTTAAAATATGCTTTTAAGCACTAGAAATCACTCCAAACTGTTGGAAAGCACACTTAGTGCCAAAAAGAACTTGAAGACACTTAAAAGTCCTTCCACCCATTTGAAAGTGCTTCCACCCATTTGAAAGTGCTTCCAAGAAAATGCATGGAATTTCAAACACTTGAAAGTGCTTTGAAGCACACTTGAAAGTGCTTTCTAGCACTTTCAAGCACTTTATAGCACTAAAAAGTGCTTTCTAGCACTTTATAGCACTAAAAAGTGATTCTCTTGAAATGTATGGGATTTCAAGATCTTCAAAGTGCTTTGAAGCACACTTGAAAGTGCTTTCTAGCACTTAAAAGTGCTTCCAAAAGAAAATGTATGGGAATTCATACACTTGAAAGTGCTTTCAAACACCTAAAAGTGCTTTTTCTCCAATGAACTTCATTGCACTTGAAAGCACTCCAATGTGTTGAAAAAGTACTTTTAAGTGCTAAAAGAACTTGAAAGTGCTTCTAGGCACTTAAAAGTGCTTCCAGTCACCTAAAAGTGCTTTTCATTGCACTTGAAAGCACTCCAATGTGTTGAAAAAGTACTTTTAAGTGCTAAAAGAACTTGAAAGTGCTTCTAGGCACTTGAAAGTGCTTCCAGTCACCTAAAAGTGCTTTTCTTTAATGTACTTATAAAAGCACTCCGATGTGCTTGAAAAGCACTTTTAGGTGCTTAAAAGAGCTTTAAAAGTGCTTCTAGTCACCTAAAAGTGCTTTTGAAGCACCTGAAAATGCTTTTTCTTTAATGTACTTAATAGCACTTTAAAGCACTCCAACGTGCTGGAAAAGCACTTTTAAGTACGTAAAAGAACCTGAAAGTGCTTCTAGTCACCTGAAAGTGCTTTTCAAGCACCTGAACTTAAAAGCACTTGAAAGTATTCCAATGTGCTAGAAAAGCTCTTTTAAGTGCTTAAAAGAACTTAAAAGTGCTTCTAGGCACTTGAAAGTGCTTTTCTTTGAAACCACTTTGAACTTTGTAGGTCTCATCAGCACTATGCTTGATCTTCTCTGTAGTGTGTAGATAGTGAAACTCGTCCTCTCTTTTAAGTGTTCCTTCTCTCTGATCATGGTTTCTATTTAATATGCCCCCTTAGGAAAAACATGAAGCTGCTATGTCTAAAGTTGCATATGCAGAGGGCCAATGCCGATTTACATAGGCACTACTTCAACAACTGAAGCTTGATGAGATATTCAACATTGTCCACACACCCCACGATCCTGAACTCTTTGGATTCACCACCATTTTGGTTGATGGGGAATGTGTTGCTTGTGGTCTACCATTGGAGGGTGAGGATGTGGTTGGTGTATACATGCTTGCATGTAGACACCAATACCACCCTCTGTGCTTTGCTAGTGCAAGTAGAGGCAGATCGATCTGTGTGAAGACTAGATGCAGTCAGAGAATCCCAGAGCTTGTAAGGCAATGGGTGTCTGCCCAACCATCTGTGTTAGGTAAGTATGCTTGTTTATACTATACTCTACACTCCGTATGTATACTTTTACTAGAAGCACATCTGTTTCTTGCTTTTGAATGTAGGGCTTAATGCAAGCGCTACGAAGTAACATTTTATACATGATTTAGACGAGGATGGCTCAAAATCCAGTGGGAGACAAGGCTACAAGGCCTTTGATATACGAGAAGAGAGTGCATAGTATGTGCAAGGGGCTACTTTTTGTATTGCTGCAGTGGTGGGAGACAAGGCTACAAGGCCTTTGATATACGAGAAGAGAGTGCATAGTTACAAGGCCTTTGATATACGAGAAGAGAGTGCATAGTATGTGCAAGGGGCTACTTTTTGTATTGCTGCAGAGGCAGAGAAGGCAACTGAGAGTTCTACTGAGACAAAAGAGAAGATAGAGAAGGCTGCTCAGGAGGTGCCTACACATATGCAAATTTGGATGATGCAGTAGCAGCCAGTGTTGTGGAGGCTGCTTTGAAACTACAATTTTTGATGGCTCTGCCACCCTTGAGGATACCCTTCAGCAAATGGCAACCAAGTTATCAAAGAAGAGAGCAGGCAAAGGAAAGAAAAACGATAGTGAAGCTGGTATGTCATGTTATGTTGTCTAGAAACAATGTAAATATATGTATAAGATAGAATTTAATGATCTTTTGTTTTTATGCAGGTGGAAAACATAAGAAAGAAAAATTAGCACACATGGATGCAATGGAGCAAGAAGGTGACCCGCAAGCAGGACCAAGGAGTTCTGGTCATGTTGAGAAAGGAGAAGATGGCTTGCCTAGAGACCCCAAAAGTACTGCACCTACACCACCTATAGCACACCCTCCTAAGCCACGAGCATGTAAAAAGCTATAGAACTGCACTAGATCCTCTAATGTTGCCCTAGCTACTTCTTGTATCAAGCAATGAATGTTCCACTTTTGTCATCTCCACTAGTGGAATGAAATGTTTTTGTGTCTTTGTGCATCATGTTGTGCTATCTCTTTTTGTAATAAAAGTATAGTTCTTTTTGTAAAATAAAGCACGTGTATTTTATAATATGGTACATTTGTATAGGGCTAAGGTGCACAAAAAAGCACAAGTCCAAGCCCCTGAAATTGAAGAGATAGAGATTGACAAGGTACTGCCATAGTACGTGATGCCTTTAAAGTTTAGAGAGGATGATTGGAAGGGAAAGCCAACCCTCATCATTGACATGAGCAATGTGTGTTGATAATGACTTTTGACCCTAGCAGGGGTGATCCTCCAAATTTGAGCATTGATGATGTAGACATTATCGAAGAATGTATGGTGAAGTACTTTGTGTAGAAGGATGGAGAGATATTTTTTGCTGTAGTAGCGAGTACGTACGCCAATGTGTTTATCTGGAGCAGCGGAATGCTTGCCAATGTAGACCGTAAGATGAGAAAATGCTTTCCAAGAGCTATAGGCTTGTTATCTGGTTGGATGGCGCAAGAAACTTTCTTGGTTGCAGATTTCACATTTCCAATAGGGAAACATGTCTTTTTTAAGCAACTTAGGTAGTTTTGGCAGTTGTACTCGTCGCAGTTCAATGAGTCCAATACTCTATTGTTGGATGACTCTCCGTACAAGTGGAGCCGAAATAGTCCTGGCATGTATGTGATAGTACCAAAGATGGAGGATCAATATGAAGCACAACAGAAAAGTTTCATGGTGAAAGAGCTTGAGCCATGGTTGTATAAGTGGCTGTTATCAGTTGATCATGTGGAATGGGCATCAACAATGAACCCCTTTAATGTGCGGGGTACGGTTGAAGAAGAGTTTGTACAAGAGTCTCGGCTCAAAGGAGGAAAGATTATGCCTTATGAAGAATGGTGCAAAATGGAACAAGCTAAAGAATGGTGCAAAATGGAACAAACTAGTCACAGAAGAAAGAGAAGGAGGTGAAGAGAAATTTATGTTCCCCTCCTTATGTAAATATGTTCCATTGGCCATGTAAACACTTATAATGTAATTTGTTGTAGTTTGCTGGTATCAATACAAGAAGTTGCTGGCATTAATGTACTTTAATGTGTAATTTCTTGGTGTCAATGTTTTTTCATGCGTAAATTGATGTTATCAATATAAGTACTACAAATGTACTTTAATGTGTAAACTAATGTGAAATTCTTAAAATGCAGTAATAAAAAGTGGAAAGTGTTGTACATTTTATTAAGTCAAGTGCTATAAGGCACTTCCATGGACACACATAATAAGATTTTGTAAGTTTGGAAGTTCTTTTTTCAGTGTGAAGACTAGCTAGATCCAGAGAACCTAAGTTTCTTATACAGACACCCATATCTAGAGTGTAACCAGTTAACCCACATGTCAACCATTGATAGAACTTAAGAAACATTAGGTATCATATACCCAAAACCAATCGCCACAACTCACTTATCCACTGATATCCCAAAGTCATACATGTTTTTGGACAACCTGTCAAAATATTCAAAGCTTCACAGATTTAGAACAATTGGACATTCATTCTACCCATTGTCAAAGACACATCATGCTTTCAGCTGTAAGTGTAACTTTTAATCTATGATGTCACAAAATTGAAGAAGTTTTTTCCTGCTAGAAGATAGTTGTACAAATTTGCACTTAGTTAGTTGATGAAAGGCATGCTGTTATATATTTTTTCTTCAACCTCAGGTGATAGCCTAAATAGATTTTCCTCTTTTACTATGGGCTCCATATGGAAGTTGATGGCCCGCACTAGGTGTGCGTACATGAGAATAGGAGGTTCGTTGACAAGTAGCTCCCACACATCATCGTGGACTCTCTCATAGTAGTATCCTGTAACTACTAGCAATCTGGCACAGCAAGAATATCTCCCCAATTATCTGGCATCGCCTTGGGTATTCTTTTCTTTTCCACAGAGAAGTTAATAATGTAAAAGTCTTCACCTTGCTTTTCATTGCTTGACACATTAACAGCAAAGTTGTCTCCCACAGCCAATGCGTCACTTAGGGAATCTGGGTGACCAACATACATGGGGGTATCAACACCCTCTTCATCTCACTGGAGCTATCATCTGATCCTTCACCATCACCCATGGGGACAATAGTACGATACTCCCAACTGTCTACATATGCCTTATTCTTGCATCTTCTCCATTTTCCCTGCATACATGGATCACAAAAGCAAGAGAGCCTCCTACATCTCAAGGCACATTTATTTGTAGAGATGAATATCCATTAACAGAATGCATAGAGCGTGAACCTCCCACATGTTTGCATTCCCACTTATTATATCCTTGTACTTCATCCTCTTTGATTTCGCAAAATACTCTGTTCACCTCACTGCCACAAAACCTGGCCCTTAGAAAATTCATGACATCAGTCGCACACTTTAAAGTCCATCCATTGGTTTCAACTGTTCATGTGTAAGCTCTCTCTTAATGACAACTCCAGCTCCATCGTGTTCTCCTTTCCCAAGGCTTGAAGTTGGAAGCTCCATAGCATTTCTATACCAGTTAGGCTAAAGTGCCTAGCAACAAAGTAGAAAGGGTGCTTGGCTTTGAGCTGGGCTGCACATTTGTCAGACCACACCCAATGACGTTTTAGTGCAAGACCCTCATGTTTAAGCCACTGGTCATGTAAGAGAAATAAATGTTGTGTCATGTGTCTTTTCATCTAAAATATAGAAATGGAGAGTTTTCCTAACATCACCTGAATCAGTGCGCACATATGTTATGTGCACTAAGATTGTAACCTGATTACATTACTAGTGCATGGACTGTATTTCATTCTGGTCTTTAAAGGAAGAATTCTCAGCAAAATAAATTACTGAGACCACAACATCATTTGGAAATTTCTCAATACAATCTCTGTATTGTTGAGCCAGCCACTTGCAAATGAAGTTGTGCTTAGTGAAACTCTTGATCTGCTATGTAAACAAGGATAAAAAATCAATGCATTTCATTTGTTGCACCACAAGATCCTCTCTCTTTTTCTTTCCACCATCTTCATCAAATTTTCTTGTCTCTATATCTTGAAAGACCTTCACAGGGAGAGGAGCACGTTATTATTTGTTGTCTCGTAAGGACATAGCACCATTCTTCTTGTACTACATTCACCACATAGCCCCATCATGAATTTATAAGTGTGGAACAATGAGTCTATTGGCTTTGGGCATAGCAAGGATTCCCAAAGAGTTGTGACACTGTTGTAACTAGACTGTGCAGCTTCACACATAAAATTGCTCGTGCCCTAAACACAAACAGAGCAGGCACATGTGTATGTTGTCCTATGAAGCCCGAACTTCTTCTATTGCATGTAATTGAATGATTCCTTCAAAAACATTATTTGCACGGTGAAATACAGCAGTAAGTGTATCTATCCTTCAACTTGTGCACAAAAAAGGCTTGAGGCCTTCAAATCATCTTTGAGAAATCTTGAGCTAGGGATAGCGGGCCTTGAATCTTTTAAAGAACTCCACCTACCACAAAACAAGGTCGTTGATAGTACTTTTCGAACCACATAATAGTACTTCTGGACTACTTCAAAGTACTTAAGGACCACTTAATAGTGCTTGTTGAGATATCGAGCTCAACTAGTGCCATGGTGGACATTGATGACCCGCCTGGGTGATAGCTTCCGCATCTACACCACTGGCATGGTTGGTGAGATTATGAGTGATGCGGCCAGTGGGACGATAGGCTGTGTGATAGCCATTTTGGATTACTAGAGACTGGCACAGTTATAGCGCCAGTTCATTTAGTCGGGTTCAGATTATGGACCCGACCCTTGTATGTTGGTTGGTTGGTTGAGTAAAGAAGAAGAAGATAGA
Source organism: Cibotium barometz (assembly GCF_041138505.1). Classification (NCBI taxonomy): domain Eukaryota; kingdom Viridiplantae; phylum Streptophyta; class Polypodiopsida; order Cyatheales; family Cibotiaceae; genus Cibotium; species Cibotium barometz. Next base: position 36,234,617 of record NC_141069.1, on the reverse strand, counting down.
AGAAAATTCAGCCATCCATCTCTCTCTTGTGTCTTGTTCTCTCTTGTGTGTGTGTGTTTGCTTGCTAGGATTTGAAGCTCTCCCTCTCCCCCACATTCTCTTTATGGTATCAGAGCTTGGTTCATGTGAGAGCTAAGGAGGCAAGCAAGAGGCAAGAACAAGCAAGGAAGGAAGCGGCTCTGCACGTGTAAGAGCATCATCATCTTTTTCCCCTTCTTGGTTTAGGTACAACACCCCCTCATAGCTCTGGGAGCTACACATCTCTGATTGTGAGGAGCTGTCTTCGCGCGAGAGCGGAGTTATAGGGCAGATATACCATCCGATTGGACAAATTTTTTTGGCCAAATTCGCGTTTCGGGCCTCGTTTCGTCAGTACAAGGTATTTTTGATAGTTTTTTGGAAGTTCTGGTAGAGAACTGTTCTGCTCAAAATCTGGTTATTACAGTGCATCAGTGCGTTTTGGAAGTGCAGACAAGGTTTGCACGTGTATTATTGATACTCGGTGTATGTACATGTACTCTGGTCACATTTGGTGACACACAGGTTGTGCTAAAGTACCGCTGCTGCTGTGTTACAGGAGATACTGCTGTGTTACAGGAGATACTGCTGTGTTACAGGTTGCATACAGAAGTTGTCTGTATGCAGGTTATTTGATTGCAATAGTTACAAGAGATATTGCTGTGTTACAAGAGATACTGCTGCAGTAGACAAGAGATACTGCTTTGTTACAGGTTGCATACAGAAGTTGTCTATTTGTAGGTTATTTGATTGCTGCAAGAAAAAATGTCTGATGGAATTAATAGAAAAAATGTCTGATGGAATTAATCAGATTGTTAGTGTGAGAAGCTGGATAAGAATAACTTCCATGCCTGGAAGTTCAGAATGACCAACTTCCTAATGGGTAAAGGATTTTGGGATTATGATGTAGGAGACAGTGAGGAGACTCCTGAGTTATCTGAGGAGAATGCCACTCTTGTAGATATAAAGGCATTCAAGGATTGGAATCAGGGTGCAAGAAAATTCATGTATTGGCTTTCAATTAGTGTCACAGACACTATGATAGGACATCTGGTTCAGATGTTCCAAACTAACACAAAGGCAAGGAAGTTGTAGTTAAAGCAAGAGTTGCATACTATGGAAAAGAAAAGCATGTCCATCAATGAATATGCCTTAAAGATAAAGGGCATTGTTGAATCCCTTGGGTCTATCAATGTATTAGTGGAGGATGATGATTTGGTGAGTGTCTGTCTAAATGGGCTTGGTAAAGAGTATAAGCCATTCAAGACCTCCATTGCAGTTAGGGACAATATTCCCAACTTTCGAGACTTGATATCTATGCTGATCATAGAAGAAAAGGCTTTAGGGTGAGGATTCTTCTTCACAAAGCAAGTACACATTGGAACAGGCCTTCTACTCTAATTTAGGTAGAGGCAGACGTAGAGGCCGTGGTCGACGAGGCCAAGGTGGTGGCTGACAAGGAAATCAGAATTCTGGGCAACAACAGTCCAATGATTTACAGCAGCAATCATACACGGGTGGAAGAGGCAAATTTAGAGGCAGGGGGAGCCAAAGAGGCCGAGGTGGTTGGCAAAGAAATCAAAATGAAAATATCATAGAGTGCTATTACTGTGGCAAACTAGGACACATGGGAAAGGACTACTACAAAAAGCAGAATGACATTAACAGTGTGGAAAGTTACAGTAAGACAACTATGCATCATCTAGCAAACATGGAGGTGATGATGATGACAGAAGTGAGCAGTTGTTTGTGATGCAGCACATGGTTAGTTCCATAACAAGGGATGTGTCAGGATCTCAAGATATATGGTATGTGGATTCTGGTGCCTCTAACCACATGACCAGTCATGCTGAGTGGTTTAGAGATATGCAAAAAATAGAAAAACCAGGTTATGTAGAAACAGGTGATGATACTGCGCATCCCATTGCGCATGTTGGTAAAGTGCCATTGTCTATGCAGGATGGCAAAATGAAGTACTTGGTTGATGTACTTTATGTTCCAAATATTACAAAGAACTTGGTTTCGGTTGGACAAATGGTTGAGCAGGGTCTACAAGTGAGGTTTAATCCTCGATGTTTTGTGGAAGACGTAAAAAATAAGTGTCGCAAATGGCAAGATGTTTACTTTGGATGTGAACATGCATGAGATAAAGGCAACCATATTTGCGTATGGAACAAGTGTCATTACAAATATTGACATATGGCACAAGCTCATTGGTCATGTGAATGTACAACGACTGAAGTCTATGTAGGCCCAAAATATTGTTGCAGGTTTGCCAAAGTTTAAGGTTGACGATATGCATAAGGTATGTGAAGCATGCCAACTTGGTAAGCATGCTAAACATGCTTTCCCACATGAAAAGCATGTCAGTGCAAGCCCATTGGATGTCATACATTCAAATGTATGGGGACCGACCAAGACTGCAACAATTGCAGGTTGCAAGTACTATGTTACATTCATTGATGACCACACTAGGAAAGTGTGGGTTTATTTCATGAAGGAGAAAAGTGAGATGTTTGCTCACTTTCAGAGATTTAAAGCCTTGGTCAAGAAGGAAAAATGTATGCAAATAAAATGCGTAAGATCAGATGGTGGGGGAGAATATTTCTCCAATGAGTTCAGTGATTTCTTGGAAAGCAGGGAATCAAGAGGCAGTTTACATGCAGGTACACTCCGCACACAGAATGGTGTTGCAGAAAGAAAAAACAGGCACATTGCAGAAGTGACACATGCCTTGATGGGGCTGAAAAGAATATGCCACATTACTTTTGGGCAGAAGCAGTAGCAATTGTTGTGTACATTATGAACAAGACACCCACTGTCTGCAGCTGTTCATGGTATAACTCCTGAACAGAAGTTTATAGGCATAAGATCGGATGTGTTTCACTTGAAAGTGTTTGGGTGTATTGCATATGTACATGCTCCTAATGAAGTGAGAACAAAGTTGGATCCAAAGGCAGAGAAATGCATCTTCATTGGTTATGCTATGGAGAGCAAAAAGGTTTTAGATGCTATAACCCTACCACTCATGAGATGCGAGTAAGCAGAGATGTCTTCAATGAGATGAGTAGCTGGTATGCACCAGTAGTAGTGAAGGCAACAGAAGATGCAGATGTAAGAAGTGCTGATGTTGCACCACATGTAGAGCAGCAATCACAGGTGCTGAGTGGACCTGGGGAGTCCTTGAGCGATGGATCCAATGTTAACCTATGGTCAGGTAGGTTGAGGAATGATGCAGGTACACATGTATAACGGAAAGGAAAGGAAAAGGTAGATCAACCTTTTGTGCCTGATCTATCTTAGCAGGTCAATCATGTGGATGGTGACTCTAGTGGCTCTAAGCAGAGCCTTGATGAGGAAATTCTAGAAATTCAAGGAATCCATTCTAACAAAAATATCCACCATAAAATTTATGGTATTTTTGTAAAAAAATCCATTAATGCTCGATTTTAATCATAAAAAATAGAGAAAATAGTTAACTCACGGAATTTCCCCGCAACGTCGATTCATCCATTGAATTGTAGTTACACACGTTCCAATCACCATATCGATGATCCACATGCAATTCAACACAAATAAACAAAATAACATTTTTATTAATAAATATTAAAATTTACTAAAAAAAATCAACAACAATTAACTAGAGATTGCTCTGATATCACTGTTAAAACCCTAAGATCTCTCTAGATCATTGTTATGCATAAACATGCATAAATCAGGCATAAACTCAACCACCCCCGAGCCCAAGGGATGCACACATGAATAATAATGAAATACATCATACCTCTACCTTGATGTCCCATACCATCAAGAGGTATATCTCCAATCCAATAGCATGTAGCTAAAGTGTGAAATGGTAGATGAGTAGATATGAACCTCTACACAAGAGAGCATAACATAGCCTTGGCTTCATAAGCCTAAGCCTCCAAGCCTCCAAGCCCTCAAGCCCCCTTGAGTGTGCCCCATGCCCCTATTATATAGGAGGGCCCTCAAGTGACTCTCGACTTTCCATTTCTCATGTGTAACCCTTGGATGCCTGACCCTAACCTTAACCCTTAAGGTTAGTCCTAACCCATGCTCCACTAGAGCTTGTTCCCATGCTCCCATGCTCACAAGCCTAATGTGAGTTAGCCTCCTAGTATATGTACACATAGTGTGCATATAACATAGCACACATAATGTACATATAACAGCTACATAGAGGTTTCTCTGGTGGATACCTAGAACCTTTGCTACCTTTGCAAAGCTGATAGATCGGCTACTGCCACCATGTCCATTGAAACCATTACCATTAACTACAATCATTAAAGATGACCTGTTCAAGAAAAGCTCATCTTTTGATCGGGGCACTTTGACTTGTGTCAAAGTGTTGCAAATGTTGGCCAACACAGCTCCTTCGCAGCCCATTCCTTCAGGTTGAACATCCCTGAAATTGGGATGAAGGAGGAGTTCTTCAAATACTTGCATACGAGTAGCTTTGCCGAGGCCCTTTGTCTGCTCGTACTAGGAGTTAACTACAACTTTACAACTCTTATTTCTTTCCTTCTCATCGACGGACCTATTCTCTTCAGGCCTTCGATTATCCTTGGCTTTTTGTCGATGTTCCCTTTTCTTTGTAGCCCAATATTGCCTGATTTTCTTAGTGCCTTCCTGACCAAGAATAATCATTCCTCCCTTTGCTTGTGCTTTTGAATTGTCCATTTTGACCCTGACCAACCATACTCTGAAAGTTTCATCGACCTAAAAACATTAGGAGAGCATAAGGAGATAAGTGGAGGGAGACACACTTTGTGTGTGTGTAGCAGAGAGAGAAAGAGCTCATGAATGTAGCACAACTCTTGTGAGCCACAAGAACAGAGATAAAGAAGCCGAGCACAAGAGAAACAATAGCTCACCTGTCGTCTCCATAGATCTACAAGACAACCGTATATGAGATGAGAGAGAGAGAGAGAGAGAGAGAGAGAGAGAGAGAGAGAGGGAGAGAGAGAGAGAGAGAGAGAGAGAGAGAGAGAGAGAGAGAGAGAGAGAGAGAGAGAGCACACGTAGTCATGGAGGGTGATCGGGCGTGATAAAATGCATCGTGAACTTTTCACGATAACTATTTGGTAACGCTGCGTGAACTTTTCATGATGATAACTATCAACCAAAACATTATTGTCATGATAACTATTCCTTTTAGTGCCTTTAACCACTCCTTGTTAGCACTTGACAAAGGAATGTCAATGACACTACTTTTTGATCCACCTATCCATGCTTTCACCCAAATGTAGAAAGCCCACACCTCTCGTGGTTAGACCTAGCAGCCCACTAGTTCTTTGATAACTTTTCATCACACACACACACACGCACACACACATAGGTAGTTGGCACATGTTCCACCATCTCCACCAGTAAAACCATCACCACATAACGTTTCATCATGAAGTGTTTTTTTAAATCATGAAGTTTTTTGAAATCTTAAACATTTAAGACCATATTAGGGAGTTTGGGAAAATCCCATTATTGGGAGTTTCCTTTTTCTATCTACTTTTTGGTGTATCTTGAGAATAACAATTCCAAAGTTGTCCGAGAATGTGGATTTAGAACCTACTCTTCAAGAGCTTTCCAATGATATGTCACATGAGGGGGTTTTGATGAAACCTTAAAAGGATTCACCGTGCCTCCCATTTTTTAATCTTGCAAAATGGGAATTGGGATTTTCCCAAACTCCCTAATATGGTCTTATTTGTTCCCACATTTAAAAATGCCTCTTTTACACCCTATAAAGGACTACTTGTGAAAGCCTTCTAAAAAGGAAAAACGTGGTATTGCCTATGCATGCTTTGACCCAGAAGTGGTACCGCCTATACATGCCTCTTTTACACTGTAAAGGACCACTTGTGAAAGCCTTCTAAAAAGGAAAAAAGTGGTACCGCCTATGCATGCTTTGACCCGTCTCGCCCCACCAGTAAAACCACCACCACATAACGTTTCATCATGACCTGTTTTTTTAATCATGAAGTTTTTTAAAATCCTAAACATTTGTTCCCACATTTTAAAATGCCTCTTTTACACCCTAAAGGACTACTTTTGAAAGCCTTCTAAAAAGGAAAAACGTGGTACCGCCTATGCATGCTTTGACCCAAATGGCCTATGTGGACTAATTATTATCTTTTGGGGTATTTTTGGGTGTCTTTGGGTAGATAAGGAGATGGACATGGCATGGACACGTCACTTAGGGTGTGGAGTCTCTTAAACCCTACTTTTTGGTATACAGTGATCTTTACGAGAGAATAAACAAAATTTTCTTTTTTATATGATCTTTTGCATGCTCTAGTGCTTATTATTTACTTATCTCTTTATTAATAATCCCTTAATCATTATTAGAGGATTTAACTTAAGTATCTACATCTATGTAGATACTTAAATTTAAGTTCAATCTACATTTATGTAGATTGAACTTGTTGCGATCATGGTGGGTAGAGAGAGGAGTTCTACTTCCTCCTCGACCCCATAGCCCCTCTATTTTACCATCTACCCCTCCTCTCCTTTCTGGTCTACCTTTTCCCTCCATTCGTTTCACTAGATTTCAACTTCCTCAACTCCCCCATTTCTCCCCTCTCAACCCTCTTTAACTCCTCTTCTAAAATGGCTGGGGATAAAGATCAATCAATCTAGATGTAGTTTAGTGATAGTAAGGAAGTTTTGCATGAGCCATGTACCACCAGCGGTAGTGCTAGCTTTTATGTGTGTGTGTACACACAATAAAATGGTGTTTACCTTATGTATTATTTCAAAAGCAAGTGGGGCAATGAGCTTTATAGGGTAGAGTGGTTAGAAGAAACATTTGTGAGCTATAAATGTTGCGCCCTAGAGTTTAAATCCAACCCAAACCACTTGAACTCCCCTTTTGTGAGTAGGGTACTTGTAATTTTCTTCTAAGCATTGAAAAACTAGTGATGAAGGGTGTAACCATTTGGGCATAAAGGGTGGTATTGCTCACTTGACCTCTACTAGAAACACATTCACACAAGAGATTACCTTAGCAAGCTACTAAGTCATCATGGGGGACCTTTCCAATGGCCAACCTCATAACCCTCAAGGTCTCCAAGATCCACACCTCCTTGGGGAGAACTTTCCATCACCATCTCTCCTGCAACAAGTATTGTCACACCATCATGTTGGACTACATGTCCTCGTCCCTCCTCTCACCTCACAACACTCATACAAGCTCACTAGCATGCATTAGTGAAGAAGATTAGAGAGAGGAATAGCATAAGAGAGGAAGCCTCTATTACACAATAGGAGAGTATATTATATTATGAGAGAAAGTGGCTTATATACAAGGTCATAAGTGCTCACATACACTTAAACTATGGCCGACTGGGCGCCCAAAGCTCATAAGTGGCATATTTCTTATATAATGTTTAATCTCATGTTACATGTGTGCAGTTCATTCATAGGGAAGCCATTCTAGCTTATTGCCACACACTCTCAGAGCAGAATTATTGTAAGTATTCCATTGGACCATTTTTTAGCGTTATCCAAGTTGTAGATTTGGACACCATTTCTTCATAGATTGATCATACATGCTTTTGGTGTCTCCTTCTTTGCTATTTGATGTGGAAGTATAGTGGTAACCCTTGTTAACCCTAAAATAGGTTAATAGTCCTTGATTCCTATTATCAATCACATCCTCATGATCGAGTAGAAGTCTTTATGATTCGAGAAGATGTTTTGTTGATGCTTATGTTGCAAGAATGTCCAATGGTCATATTCCTCTGGAAGGAAAGGGGAAAGCTAGTTAGTAAATGATGAAGTTAGTAAACAAGGTGGGGATTTCTATAATTGATTGCACTTTATTTATTTATTTTTATTTTTTAATAGAATCACAACCATGTTTACATTGATTATTTCAAGTTAGCAGTGGTTTTAAGGTTTGTTAGAGCAATGGAGGAGAAGAGATAGGGGTTCTGGAGGAACGTTTACACAATCATTAGAATAAGAGAGTGAATCTTAGTTTATCATTTGATACATTGAAGTAATGCAAATTGAGCTTCTTGTTGTTACTTTCTTTGTTTTTATAGGACTATGCTAGATGACCTTGAAGTGGACTTGTCCCTATTTTCTACATCCCATGTGCTTTATGTGTGTGTATGTGTGTGTGCGTGCGTGTGTGTGTGTGTGTGTGTGTGCACGTACAAAGAAAATATACAATGAGTGCATTAGAGTGAGGCAAGCAGAAGTCAAAATCATTAGAGAGGCGTGAAAGAATTCTTTTAACATGTGGCTAATTCAAAAGTTCTTCACCTTTTTGAGAGAAGTGTGAAATTTTATAGCAAAGAGGTTATTGTTGAAAGTGCTTTTTGTTTGGTAAGGTTTGAATGGGTTGAGGATAACCTACTGTGTTTGCACCTTTAAAGGGAAATCCAAGCGCTAGGTTGTACCATTGACTAGGCTTCCACCCACCATGGCCCCCCATCCAAGAATGTACCCGGAAGAATGTCAATGTATTTTTCCACCAATGGTTGAGTATTTGTGTTTACATCACTGAGAAGCTACTACTCTATAGTAGTTGGCCAATTGAAGGAAGAATGGTAAGCTAATGAGCTTACCCACCCATGATTGATGTGATTGGCTATTGATGACAATACTTGACCTTGCAGTCAAGTGTTTCAACCATGTAACTTGTGAAATTCTCTTTAGTGTATGACTTGGAGATATGAGTGGAGCATGGCTAGTAGGAGTCATTTCAAATAGTTTTGTCTATATGATTTACACTACCTTTGAACCATCTTTTTTGGATGTGAAAAACTACTACCTTTGAACCATCTTTTTTGGATGTGAAAAACTACTGATACTCACAGACGTAAACTTTGATTGGTGTTTCACATCAATTGGAATTTTTATTTTTCTTCTTTTTGAGGTTATCTTGTGGTTCAAGTGATTTGTTGAACAGGTTAGGTATGATTCTAATTGCCTTTGGAGCACATTTTTGGCATGAAAAACTCAAGATATTGACGCGGCCATGAGTTTGCACTAGTTTTTCACGTCGAATGAAATTTTGCATTTCCTACTTTTGTGAGGTGATTATATGGTTCACCTAATCATTTTGAGGATCTAATAATGGTCCCTTCTATTGTTTGAGCCAATTTTGTGGACGTGAAAAAATTGCGTATTTTCAGGCATCAATATGTACACTAGCTATAATTGATTTTCTAAATTTGATGCTTTTGAGTGGCCTTTATTATTCCTCTGACTTTTGTGAAGTGCTAAGCATGATTTATGATACTTTTTTAATGACTTTCTTGGGCGTGAAAAACCTAAGATACTCTCACAACACAATTATCTTATGAAATTCATGTATGACCATTCTTACATGTTTTGTTCATCTTGCCTTTCATGGGTGTTGGGGCCTCTCCTTTGCCTATTGCTAAGCTTCAAGGACTTATGGTAGTGACTCCCAAAGTGGGTTGGTAAAAATTTTTAATTGTGCCATCGAGTGTTTAAGTGGTTCTAGCGAGTTATTATTGGAGTTGAAGCTTTGAATGGTAGCTCTTCAGATATGGATGCATCTAAGGGTGTGACTTGTTGCATCCCCTTGTTACCCCTAGTGCAAGTAGATTCTTGTGGCTTCTCCATTTTTACAAGAGGTCTTCTTATTTTTTCTTTAGTACCACACCATTTATGATGTGGATATGCTTCTTCTTGGCACAGATGTTGGTGGTGAGGCTATTCTTTCTTGTAGGGCCTTGGGCACCCAAATGGTAGAATTACCCTCATAATATCATTGAGAAATTTTTATGGATCTTATGATGAGGGGGTTACTACCTTCATTGATGAGGTTGCTTCCTTTGTTTTAGGTTAAGGGGGTCTTATGGATCTCTTTGGAATCCACACATTTTGATTACCTTCATAGAATCTTTGTGCTTGCAATGATTTCTTGAGAATCCAATATTTGTTGATTGGAAGAAGATTTTGTCGAGCACTTTTGGGTATCTCTTGCTCTATAGAGGACAGGTTGACAAGTGCTCTTCTTTCCAAGCTTTGAGGTTAGTATTGTGAACATTGTAGTGTACATTTCTTAGGTTGATGAAGTAGCCAAATCAGATTGCCACCCTTAACCTTGAGCTATTAGTAACTGGTTCCCCACCGACCTTTTGATACCATGAAGATATCTTAACATTGACGTATTTGGTAAACCTTATTTTATGGAACGAATAGTTTGGTACCTTTCTTAGCATTAGCTAGCAGTGGAGTAGTGATATTTTTTGGCTTAGGCAGCATTGATGATGTGAGGCTTGGGTCTTCATGAGAGGTACTACTGATGGCGAGGTCACTTGGATTTATTTACTAGCTTTTCAAGAGCAACTACTGTCGATGACAAAGTTTTTATAATATATGCCTTTGACTCCTTTGGTGGTGAGGTTGGTTGAAGAGGAGCTCTCAAAGTAGAGGGTTCATCATAAGGTACTACGGATGTAGGGTAGGTATTTATTCTCGATGGCATCATCTCATAGAGGCTATTTTCTCGGATAAAGGGTGGTCTATTGATGTTGAAGGTTTTAGGGGGCTACCCTTACCAGAGTAAGATTCAGGCTGTGTTTTTGGTGTCGCGAGACAAGGTATAAGAATCTAGAATGGCACAGCCAATGACAAGGTTGTGAAATTAGAGGTAGAAGCCTATTCTTTTGATGGTGAGTTTGGAGCTGGGGTTATAGGGGTTTTGTTAGAAAGGGCTTCTAATGGAGAAGACAAGTTTCCATGGAGAATTTTGGGAGGAGACTTGTAGCCTTTTTACGATTAGCACCATATAGATCCTTCGGTGTCAAATCCTCTCTATCACAAAATGGTATCACCATCTCCATGTTTTGTATCTTCAAGGTGATTGTATTGCTAATGAAGCATGGTTTCACACTACAACAACAATCCATTCCCACCCTAGAACTAAGTATGCTTCTAACACAAATTCAACCATAAAGAATTTACAACTAAGAGGGTTAGTTCACATATAAATCATATGTTCAAAGTACCCTAGACATGGCATCTTCATGTTCTACATGAAATTGATCCACTCATGATGAGCTTGTAGTGTAGACCAACCAAATAACTCCTAGAGTTCAAGGGTCATGAGATTATGTTCACGGCATGGGTAAAGTTGGCTTGAATTTTTTTAATATTTCCAAAGGCTTTGAATCCTACATCAAATCTTCAAAGATTTTCAATAGGGTCAAGTTCATGTTCTGGGGTTTCAAGCTCAATGGGTTTAGGTGGTGAAGGCTCCCTTTCCGAAAAATGGATCCTCTTCATGTAAGAGCATTATGAATGTATTCACTTAGTGCTCTAAGGTGACAGTTTGCATTGATTTGTCAATTGAGTAGTACTGAGAACTATTTATCCCAAATCCACCCAAGATTATTTCATCAAGGTCCTCCAAGGTAGACTAGAACTCCCATTCTATATCAACACCCTCAAGGAGAAGAGTGAAATAACCTTTTATTTCCATGTATTCCCCATTAGCATCTATCACTTCAAGATTTCTAGGAGTGATTGCAGGTTGTTATCCCAAGGATACCCAAGTATCGCAAGATATAATGTTATGACTAGCCTTAGGACTAAACACTACTTGCTTCCATTTAGCATTCTTACCCAAGTATCGCAGGATATAATGTTATGACTAGCCTTAGGACTAAACACTGCTTGCTTCCATTTAGCATTCTTTCCCATAGGAAAATCTAGCCAAAATTGGATAGGCTTCTTAAATGGAACCATGGATGCTTCAATTTCATTTTTAGCATTCTTTCCCATAGGAAAATCTAGCCAAAATTGGATAGGCTTCTTCAATGGAACCATGGATGCTTCAATTTCATTTTTAGTGTCAATTTCCCATTCATTTTGAGTTGGATGTATGGAAATCTCATTCTCTGATGTATCCTCATTCTCTGACATATTCCCAAAGAGTCGATCTAAAGCACACTTCTCATCATCACTTTGATTCTCAAGATTGCTTAATTTGGCGCTCAATGTGAAGAGTGGCACTAAAGGAACCCTTACCATGTTTACTAAGAATTTCTTAGAAGCATGTCAAGACCTTGGAGGTTCACGTGTGAGATTGAAAAACACTTGATTTTTTAAATATCGTTTCTCAATCGAATACTGAATTGCACTATCATATGAAGATTTATCTTTTAATTTATCCTCATCATGGATTTAAAATTTTAGTTTTGGTACACACTACCTCTTCCTTTTGAAAAGGGAATCGGTACTCCTCTTTGTATTGGTTTTGCGAATGGGTTTAACAGGATGTGTTTCCATGTTAACTGGTGACCTAGTCAGAGCACCTCGACTAGTTTGAGCATGGTCTCTTGAAGCATATTGTTTGCTACGGGTCTTGTTTTTATCATGGGTCTTAGTGGTTTGATTTGACTTTCACTTGCACTAGATGAGGTGCTATACCCCATGTCTTCATCTGATATTTCCTAAATCACCAGTAAGTTTCCATTGTTCCTTCCCATGCAAGATGAGAGAGACTTTTGTTTCGAGCACTTATTCAAAATGTCGCATACATGGGGAGTCCTTAGAGTCAATGTTGGTACATGGTGTTTCCTTTACCTCCCAAGGGCTTATACTCTCTTTAATGTTGGTACATGGTGTTTCCTTTACCTCCCAAGGGCTTATACTCTCTTCAAGAATTTTTCCCTTGTCTTGAGGTTTTGTCCTAACCTCTTCAGATTGTGTAGCTTTGGCTTTCTTAGGTCTAAGAGGTTGTGAATTCTCTTTATGTTTCTTGTTTCAAAACACTATCCTCTTGAGCAAGCTTTTTGCCTTTTTCTATCATCGCAACTTGTCTTGAGGTTTTGTCCTAACCTCTTTAGATTGTGTAGCTTTGGCTTTCTTAGGTCTAGGAGGTTGTGAATTCTCTTTATGTTTCTTGTTTCAAAACACTATCCTCTTTAGCAAGCTTTTTGGCTTTTTCTATCGCAACTTTTCTTGCAAGTGTTTGAGCACATTCAATGGAATCATGGACAAGTGCCCATTCTACACACTTAAGTTATTGAGTGTTGGGTATTGCACGGCACCTTGCAACAGAGCCTCTCTCCTCATAGAATCTATGAACATGTGATCGATAGCGCATCAATCACACATGGGTTGTGGTATCAATGAGAGTAGGTGCATTCCACATTGGGTAGTCAGCAACCTTGTGTGGTACACAATAATAGAAGCAGTGCACTATTTGTCTAACTACTTTAGTAGTTTCTATCCTTGGTTTTGTTTCTATTTGAGTCAAGGAGACCAAATGTCTACATGGGGCTCCTTGGTTTTGAAATGATTAGTGTGCACTTGTTGTATGTTGAATACACACATTGTGAGATGTCATGACCGAAAGCCTTGCGATGGACCATAGTACAAAAAGACTGGCTTAGGATACGTGCAATGTGAATTGGGATGGTGCAATATGCACAACACATTAGGTCTACAAGAGAAAGGGGTCATAAAGGTTGCTGACAATCAAGATTACCCCCTTTCTTGTAGAGACTTCAAAAGAGCAAGGCTTTGTAGAATTCTGCTATGGATATATTAGAGATAATTGTCTCTTTCCTCCCTTTCTTAGAGTGACTTCAAAAGTTTTCAAGCAAGGCATTATAGAATTCTGCTATGGACATATCAAAGATCAATGTCTCTTTGCTCCCTGCTTTCACTAGCTTAGACGAGGAAGATTTCCTCCTCTCAATGGTATCTTCCATCATGTTATCATCTAAATGAATAACTTCTTTGAAATATTGATCAAAAGAATCTGGATTTGAGACTATGATCAAATTGTGCAAAGAGCTTTTCATTAATCCACGAAAAAACTAGGGCCGTGGAAAAATTGAGTTTTCACGCCACAATTCTTTGATTTTTAAAGCTCAATTTCACTTTCAATGGACTTAGGTGATCAGTCTAGATCATGTAGACACCTCAACAACCTCAAAAAATAAAATTTTTTGGACGTGAAAAACTTGAGTTAATGACGGCCGTGAATTTTCACACAATTCACTTCCAATGAACTTAGACGAGAAGTCTAGATTATGTAGACACCTCAATAACCTCCAAAAAAAAACTATTTGGCCATGAAAAACTCTAGTTTTTCACGCCCAAAAAAAATCAAGTTTAGTCTCTATCATTGGATCACCTTTCGAACTCCAAGTTTTTAATTTTTTCAGCAAATTTACGATCATGAAAGACCATAGTGGTTTTTCATGCCACTTCCAAAATTTGAGAATGAAATTTTCAGGGTAAGGTTTTTTTAGACTTAGCGAGGCAATTCCTTAAATCAATGTGAGTGATTTTTACACGTGTTTTCGGCATGATTTTCCCTGGTTTTTCACGCCAGGAGTTGGCATGAATATCTCAATTTTTTAGTTTTTTAAATTTTAGTTTTTCATGGAGGCCGTGAAAAACTGAGTTTTTCACACATGAATATCTATGGTTTTTCACGCCATTGTTGGTGTGATTATCTTTTTTATTAAGTTTTTCATGGCTATGAAAAAACTAAGGTTTTCAGGCATAAATATCTTTGGTTTTTCACTCCATTGCTCCCGCCAGCGTGATTATGTTTTTTTTAAAGTTTTTCACGATCATGAAAAATTGAGTTTTTTAGGTGTGAATATCTCTAGTTTTCCATGGTGCCAAGGTGATTATCTCTCTTTTTTTAAAGAATTTAAGTTTTTATAGTGTGGTTTGGATAGAGGGAGAGGGATGGTTCACATTAGAGGGTGTAAAAGGCTTTTTTCAAAAAGGCAAGTGGGTGGGAGGAAAAAGTCAACACTTTATGGAACCCCCTTACACACCTCTTACACATGTCATAAATGGCCCACTAAAGTGGATTCTAGCCAACTCACAAGGCATCTTCACATTGAATTCTTAATCCAAGATTAACCCTTTCACTAATTTTCTCCCTTTTTAGATTGATTAAGAGACCTTAATTAACCATTAATAACTAATTAATTCACATAATTAAGTCGATCTTTGGATTAAGCAATAAATTACTAAGGCATCTGTATTGTCTAATGTGCAAATTAACAAATAATTAATAATTAACTCCAAATCTTGGGCTCTTCTCTTATATAAAAGAGAGTTAGAATTCTTAAATTTATGAGTTTTGTGTGTGAATTTGGTGCAATTATGCCTGAAAATACACTCTATGCACTCCTAATCTCTTTTTATAAACTCACATTAACCCAACAACCACTAAAACCTCTAATTTTTTGGGTTTTTCTACTCTTTCTCTTCTCACTAGTAGTCACTTTCGTAATGCAAAAAACTAATCCAATTACTGAAATTGGTTAAAATTAAGAGTGTTGTATGTTTTTTTTAAAATTTTCTTTGTTGATTAAGCTAACTAAAATAGATGCTAACACTCTAATCTACTCAGATACATCAAGAAACTCATTGGAAGTGTAAAAATTAGCATGTGAAGTCTATGCAGAGAGCAAAACTTTCTCTAAACTACTTCTTAATGCTTTAATGTAATGCAAATGATGCATTCTAAGCCTATAATAGCCTATGTAGATGCTAAATAAATCATTTAAATCAATCTAAAAATAACAAAAAAATAAATTAAGCTAAAACACATTCTTTCCAAAACAAAAAAGAGAGGTAAAAACAACCAAAATCACCATAAATCTCCATACAACCAACTCTTTTTGGGAATCCACCACTAGAGATTATGGGCAAGAGGTTATGCATAGATTTAGAGAACAAGAAATGAAAAAAGCCAACAATGGCACCAAAAATGTACTGCTCACTTTGGCCTCTCTTAGAGATACATTCACAAAAGATTACCTTATTGTCGTGGGGATCTTTCCAATGTCCGAGCTCGTAACCCTCAAGGTCTCCAAGCTCCACACCTCCTTGGGGAGAAGTTTCCATCTACCGTGAGTGTTGTCACACCATCACACTGGACTACAGGTCCTTATCGCTCCTCTCACCTCACAACACTCATATAAGCTCACTAGCATGCATTGGAGAAGAAGATCAGAGGTAGGATTAGCACAAGAGCAAGACTCTATTGTACAATGTGAGTATATTGTATTATGAGAGAGTGACTTATATACAAGTTGTGGGGATCTTTTCAATGGCCAAGCTTGTAACCCTCAAGGTCTTGAAGCTCCACACCTCCTCTCACGCCATCACGTTGGACTACAGGTCCCTGTCCCTCCTCTCACCTCACAACACTCATACAAACTCACCAGCATGCATTAGAGAAGAATATTAGAGAGAGGATTAGCACAAGAGTAAGACTCTATTGCACAATGGGAGAGTATATTGTATTATGCGAGAAAGTGACTTATATACAAGGTCATAAGTGTTCACACACACTTAAACTATAGCCGATCTGGCACCCAAGGCTCATAAGTGTTCACACACACTTAAACTATAGCCGATCTGGCGTGCCCAAGGCTCATAAGTGGCCTATTGCTTGTACAATGCTTAATCACATATTACATGCATGCAGTTCATTCACATGAAAGTCATTCTAGATATTGACACACACTCTAGGAGCAGGATTGCCTTAAGTATTCCTTCGGACCATTTTCGAGTGCCCATCCAAGTTGTAGATTGAAACACCGTTGCTTCATAGATTGATCATACACGTTTTTGGTGTCTCTTTCTTTGCTATTTGATGTAGAATTATAGTGGCAACTCTTGTTAACCTCAAAATGGGTTAACAAAGGAGGACTTGTAACCTTAGGAAATTGTGCAAAGGGTCTCAAATCAAATGTCACATGAGTAGATGGGCCAAACAAATCATAAGCCATGATGTATGCGAATAAGAATCAGCCCAAGATACATCTAAAGAAGATGCCTAAATGGACTAGTAGGTGCATAAGAGTCAATAATCATCATTAAGCCTAGAATCATGGGAGATGGAAGCTACAATCAATCAAGGGAGCCATATTAGGCAATCGATTAAGCAAAGAAAGGTGCTAACAATGTACTCAAACTTAGTTGAAGGCACCCAATCTAATGCAAAAATGTGTGATTTGAGCTTAATCCCTTGCATTGGTATTATCTTGTCATTAGCTTAATCACTTTTTCTCTACTTTCATTATGCAAGTATGAGGAGCTTAATCCACTTCTATACACATATGCAGATATCCTCCAAAACCCGATTCACCCTCTTTGTTTCTCATTAGAGTAAGGGTGATCACAGGAACTCATACTCATCGCAGTCTCCAATTCCCAAAAAAACTAGCTGTCATAAATGTCTAGAAAATATTACTCATTATGTCACAAAGCAGACCACATAATCTGAAAAGCTGCTCAACAGGGTGATCAGAGGAACTCGTACTCATCACAGTCTCCAATTCCCAAAAAAACTAGCTGTCATAAATGTCTAGAAAATATTACTCATTATGTCACAAAGCAGACCACATAATCTGAAAAGCTGCTCAACAGTTATTGTGCCAATTCAGTTGCTTCAGTCATCCTTGTGGATAAAAATGTTGCCATCTTCGTCAACATGTTCTACCACTACCTAGATAAAGTGACATGCCCTCTACTAGTCCGTGGGCTAGTCCGACAATAAGACCCGCGGAAATGCTTTCCTGTTTATTCAAAGAAATCTCCAGAGGATCTAGCAACCCTGGAGTCCTAAGGCATTCAACCTTGTTCACCTGACACTGACGACATTTGACCACATAGTCCGTCTTCATCTAGGCTAGTAAAGCATTCATTGTTTCTTTTAATCATAAGTCCAATGTACCCCTAAATGACATGCCATAAGAGTGCCATGAGGTTCAAACAGTCTACTAATCTCACCATTAACCCAATACACAAACTCTATCATCTCCACCCTAG
This sequence comes from Cibotium barometz, assembly GCF_041138505.1. Classification (NCBI taxonomy): domain Eukaryota; kingdom Viridiplantae; phylum Streptophyta; class Polypodiopsida; order Cyatheales; family Cibotiaceae; genus Cibotium; species Cibotium barometz. Next base: position 36,216,776 of record NC_141069.1, on the reverse strand, counting down.
CAAAGGGTATGATCCCTTAGTCTTGGTCTAAACGGTGGAGCTCCTCGCCTAGACCTGTTTTCACCAATGCCAACTAGAATGCCCATAGGAGGTCTGACATAGTCAATCATACATCTCGCTCAAACTCAAAAGATTCAACTCCCTAATCCTACTCAAGGCATCTGCAACTCGGTTCAAACTACTTTTCACATACTTAATTTCATGTCAAAATGCTACAGAAGTTTTGCCCACCGAATCTTCCTTTACTCTAAGCTTGAGAGTACTGAAAAATCTCGTCAAGCACATCGTTCTAGGACTATTGGACTTCTATCCCCATCCTTGAGGAGGTTTTTGAGGAACACAATAAGTTCCGAATAATCCATCACATTGACATCCAAAGAAAGACAGTGAATCCTAGAAATGCCCGAAGTTGCCTCCTAGTCCAAGGAACTGGCAAGTCCAACACCTTCTCAAAGTCAATCTCACACACACTCTTTCTTTCTCTCTCCTACCCTTAGGACCACATGTTTCAAGCATGCATGACATAAAATTAAAAAAAGCACCATACCTTTTCAACCAAGATCAAGACCCTAGCAAATACCATAAGAAAAATACACGGGATTCTCAACATACTTGTAACCACACGTGAGACATGCAAACCTTTCTTTAGGTTCACTCTGATACCGACTGTAAGATCCTCACCTTAATCACAAGCTAAACAGAAGGAGGTACAAACCAAATCGAAAAGGGTGCAAAAAAGCTCACAACCCGACCACCATCTGCGTCCGTAGACCTCCCTTGAGCTAGAGATTAAAGCACTCTCTCATAGATCCACACCAAATTAGCACCACTAGAGCCTACTCATACAAATCCTTGACAAGACCATCTTTGAGACAGCCATGTCCACATTAGGACTCTTGGTATGACACCATCCAAAAACCGATACCTCACTTGTACAGTGAGTACTATTTCTATAAATAACATCCAATCATAAATAGCCAGTATACATGGATTTATTACACCACCTCACTTGTAGAGTAGTACTGTTGGTATAAATAACCATCCAGCCAGTCTACATAGATTTAGCCACCTGTGAGTACTGTTGCTATAAATAACCATCCAATTATCATGATTTACTAATTATGAACCTTAAACACCGGTATCACTCTGCTTTCCCCAACTAGCCTTGTTGCATTCGGTCACTAATCCCCGAATTAGCATTCAGTAGTCCCGAAGATTAGCACGGTTGTACACAGCGACGACGGTTCTCACAAGCGGGAGAATACTAGACGTTGGGGGGGAGAAGGGCTCGATGAGGACGGAGACCTTACGGGTGGGATGGCTAAGGTTATCAGCCTTACCATAATCTTACATTAATTATTAACCAGGGGAAAGAGGCCTTGGGGACGGAATCGCTAAGGTTGAGAGCCTTACCTTCCTCCACCAACTAGATATTTTATGACATCCCACGACTCTTAATACTGTCACGATCATAGAATTGAGGCCAACATGAGTGCAACTGAATTATCAGAGATGATGTGTGGTAGATCCATACCCACAAAGGAAGATTCAGCACAATGCACTCCACTGTTCTATCCTTATGAAGCCTAAAAAATAATGCATATGCACCATTTACATCAAAAAATAATATATTCAGGAATGCCTATGCACCCATAGAAAAACATGAGAGAGTTCTACTCATTAATGTTTTCAGAGAGAGGAGGTCTACACACTAGAAAGGTGGTCTAAACAATGTTTCAGACCAAAAGAATGTGCTTATGATGATTGAGAACACTCTTATATCGAGGTGGCAGATTAATCATAAATACAGCTGCCTTCAAGAATTCAACTCTAGTTCATGTCAGTGATTGCTTCACAACCCCATCCAGCGACCAATGAAGACACAGAGGGCTGATAGCAAAGCTCTTGTTGGTGGTAGTTACAACAACACTGACAACACATGAGATGAAGCATCTTTATGCTTCCAACTCCCCCTCGAGAATCAAACTTTAGTGCCATCAAAAGTCAACTAAGAAAAACCTCAGTCTACAAGAGACGGTTGCACACGTAGCTGAGAGCTAACTTTGTTATTGTAAGCATAAACATGATGCCCCAAAGCTTCTTGAATCACTGTGGAGGAGGGCAGATAATATATATGTACCTCAGCTTATCATCAACAATCAGCTCACTTGCTCACCAATAAGATCGAGCCCAACTAAGAGAAACGAGATCCCTTGAAATAGCAGAAAGTAGAAATGTACACCCTGCACTGACAACAAGCTTCGTACTGCTGCAATCAAGAGAAGAAAAGCCAATGCAAGTTCTTTCCTGTACAGTTGGTTCACCTTCTTCTTTTTGGGTTTGACAGGCTGGTCATTGATTCTAGATAAGGCATCAAGGCCAGACTCAGAAGTCCCCCGATGAAGCTTGGTCTGTTCATGCTCGTTCTGTGCTTCCTTCTCAGCAAGGGCCACTAGATCCGTCTCTGAAGCTCTGCCAACCTTCTTGGTAACAACCCACTCATATGCGCTTCCAAGCTGGAATAGGCCAGAGACCATGGCGTGGAACTTGGTGACCGACATTGTGTTCTCAAAGAGCAGGTATGGTACAATGAAAGGGAATGACTTTGGAGCTGGCGCAATGTTCATTAAAGACATGATGGCGGGCACATAGCAGATCACCCAGGCAGGCAAATGGGCCTCCGGGACGAACATTGTCAACGGAAGAATGATACAGAAAAGAGTGAAAGAATAGAATGGAAGGATGAGCTTCCTGAGCAAAAAGAAAAGGAAGACCAAGTTCGACTTCTTCCAAATGGAGATCTGCACAAAACACCGATGCGCCAACAAGTGAGAAAAAAACATACTACCTTTTGCCAAAGAGGACCCATACAGTCTAGTCATGCCTGTATGCAGAGTGCTCTCATTATAACAACTCAAGAGAAGCACTTGTTTTTGCTAAAGATGTAACCAATGCTTACCTTTGAGGTAATTATATCAACAAGACACAGCCTAAATAGCTGCATCGGACCTGAATGCCAGCGATGTTGCTGCTTTCTATATGCCTCGTAGCTCTCTGGTACTTCACACAGGCACTGCAGATACAAAGACTGAGTTTAGAACTAAGATCACATAATAATTCACTAGCATCAGGGAAGCCTACACCTGCACGGGGATGGCTCTCACTTCTAAGAAAACCCTAACTCTCCCCCGTGCAGACAGTATAAACATAGGTCTACTCTACATATTTTCATGAATAAGCGCACGCACGCACACACGCACACACCATCTCCTATACACTACCTTGACATCATTGAGGAAGATGAACTTCCATCCATTAAGATGTGCTCGGACAGCAATATCCATGTCCTCAACTGTGGTGCGTTCCAGCCATCCTCCAGAATCTTCTAGTGCTCTTATTCTCCAAACACCAGCTGTGCCATTGAAGCCAAAGAAATTGAGAAAAGCACCATTGACCTGCTGCTCAACCTCAAAATGATAAGACAAGTTGATGTACTGCAGCCGTGTTAGGAGATTCTCATCCTTGTTGACAAAGGACCATCGGGCTTGCACCAAGCCCAGATCTTCATTGTCCTACAAAGGAAGAGAATTGATGGTAAGAGATAGAAGCCCCATGCTAGCATGGAGATAAGAATGTGAACAAACTGCTGTAAAAGAAAGGCCAAACCATGTCACCTTGAAGTGTATGATAGTCTGCTTCAGAAAATCTGGCTGTGGCTGGAAATCAGCATCAAAGATAGCAACAAACTCATAGTCTTGAACATAGTCACAGCTCATAGCAGACTTCAAATTGCCCGCCTTGTACCCGGTCCGTATTAAACGATGTCTATACACGATCTTAACGCCCTTCTGATGCCATTTTTGCACCTCTTCTTTGATCAGCATCTGACATTCTTTGTCATCTGAATCGTCCAAGATTTGCACGAGCATTCTATCCCTCGGCCAGTCCATTTGGGCAACTGCACCAATTGACTGCTGGTAAACCTGCACATATGATGAGATCCTACTGAGTCACAAAAACCAAATATTCATTCTGCTAGCATGTGTAAAGAAATGCTGAGAGGCATGCTCTCCTCACACATGTGTAAGAGACATGCCAGTATATGGTCGGTGTGTGTGCATGTGTGCTAAAGAGACCCAAAAAAAATCTAGAAAGTAAGAGGCTTGCCAGTATATTATGGGTTGGGTGAATGTGTCTCTCTTTTTTTTTTTCGCAATCGAAGATATATTACCAAAAATTACTTTACAAATGGCCACATGGCCGCCAAGTGAAGTACTAGTTTTCCCCCCCTCTCTCTCTCTCTCTCTCTCTCTCTCACTCACTCACTCACACACACACACACACATGCACTTGCTTGCATTCACTAGGAGATCCATGAAATTCTCTCAACAAGCATTCTAATGAACCAATTCACACTTATATTACAGGATTTGAACTCAATTCAAGAACTGCTAGATGGAACGGCGTACATACCTCCTTCTCGTTGCACATGGGTATTTGAATCAGCACCATTGGGTAGCTAGAATAGGGCTGCTCTGCATCCCCCGTGTCCAAGGACTGCACTTTTGGCACAGGTTTGATCTTTTTGAGCTTGATCCAGACACACCCGAGGCACTGCATAATTCGGTCCACTGACTGGATAAGGAACAAAATTATGCAAGCGTTTGCCAATGACTGCAACGGAGGAGCAAGATAGTTTTCTCTGACATATATCCATGCAACATAGGTGGAATGGAGAAGTCCCTGTACATCCTGCGAGCCCGGAATGTGTAGATGTGGTGCCGTAAAATGCCATCCCTTCATGTGGGCTAAGAGTTCAAACCCTAGCATAACGATGGCAAAGGCCAGGAGTGTTTTGATTATGTTGAAAAGCTTGCCCTTCTGGGGCTTGTCTTCCACACCTTGTCGTAGAATGAGGCGCTTTTTGATGGTTGAGAGCAGGCCATACAGTGCCTGGGCAAGCCAAGCCACCCATCCAGCTGCCTGATGTGCTTTGAGCAGCATGACCCATGTGATCTGCTTGGCATTCTTGCCCCTACCCTTATCAGCAAGGTGAAAGTCATTGTCTTCGGGGCCCTGGAGCTCAAGCATTGCCCAGTTGTTGGGCTTCTCCATCTTCACTACTACAGGGGTGCCACCCATGTGATTCTCTTTCCTCCATTCCATGAGATCGAAACTGGGCGGCATGGCAAACTCTATCAAAGGATGATGCGATAAACAAGGAGTTGAATTTACCTCGGTGTAAGCTCAATTGCAATTCTCCCGGAATCAAGCAATGGTGTGGTTGTTGCATGTGCTGCACTGGTGATTGTTGCAGGAGATCAACAAAAGGATGCCATGTTTGTTGAGATCAGAAGTGGAAAGATGCCATGTGGGTTGAGCTTATTGGTGATGTCCTGGCAAAGCCCTTTTCCGCAAGAGCAGGCAAGGGTACACTTACAAGCTATGACTGGGTGACGATACAACAGGGGGCGATTTCACGGTAAGAAGAGGCAAAGGACCCAACACTGAAGAAGCCAGCAGAATGGGCGATCTTGTACTGAAAATCCAAATAGTGCAGAACCCAACTGTTTAAAAAGAAAAAGGTGAAGAACGCAAAAGCGAAGGACCAAAGACAGGAGGACCCAAACAGTGAACCCGACAACGGAAGACCCGGTAGGGTTTGCAGGCCACAGAAGGCCTGCAGAGTAGAGGAAATCAAAGAACCGATACAGAAGAAGCTCACAATGAAGGACCCGAAAGGAGCTTAGAGGCCACAGAAAGCCTGCAGAGGGGTGTAATGGGTGCTGGAGTGTGTGTGCGCGCTGATGCGAGAAGGCGAAGACTGAGGAGAGGTGGGATACGTAATGACAAGCGGGTCGGCCAAGCGCTTTATTAACGCAAATAGGCCATCTGGCAGCGTGAGAGGTCGGCGGCTGGCGGAAGCTGTAGATTGTTTTGGGGTAGTCGCGGACACAAGCAAAATTGGTACCGGGTACCCCTTTTGCCTTCGTGTGTACATACGTGGCAGTGGCACTTTAACTGCTGGCCTGCCGACGCACCCCCAAAAAAAAAAAAGCCACGGCCCCCCACGGTGGACCCCGCGTAGAGGTGGATCCCACACGTGCAAGCTTGCATGGTTTGAGCGCCCGGCCAGCCTGCGTTTCGTAAAAGTGCGTGCCCGCCCTTGCTGGCCATGCAAAAAAAAAAGGGAGAAAAAACGAAGGGTCGGTTTTAATTTTCAAAAAAAAGTAATAAATTATCGATGAACGCGTCGCACAAAACCGGGTGTGAAAACACCCCAACTGGCCCATCAGCATCTATGTAGCACTTTTCTTCTCTTTGTCCCCCCCTCCCAAAACATTTTAAAGGCATTTCACCTTTGAGTCCAGCCCTTTTGCCACATGCATGTACCCAATACACCCTAATAAATTATCCCTCGATCCATGTGACCCCCTCAATTTATCCCTTACTTGAACCCACGTTTATCTTAGATCTATGCACCCCTCCACAATTTCCATGCATGAAGGCCTTACTTGGGGATTACCAGACCCCAACCCCCACACCACCCCAAACACGCTAAGCCCACATCAATCCAATGCCACACAACCCCAAACACGCAAAGCACTCAAAGTAAAGCTCTCAAAAGCAAAGGCCTGCTTCCACGTCTGGGGATCCACAATGCACGTCAAAGTCTAGAGCACATGCGCAGCGTCTCATGAAGGAAACTAGATGTCTAAAGATGGAGAAATTTTTTAAAAAGTAAGCAGAGCATGAAGAGGTTCATGGACCTTAACTACCTACTATCACTATATAATGAAATCATGCTCATGAAAATGCTTATTCAATTGTTTGACTCGTCAAATCGATTAGGAGAGTGAAGAAAGCAAGGCAAGAGAGTATCATCTAGGATTCTATTATTACTTCCAAGAATAAAATGTAAACCAATATAATAAATTATTTAACAGTAGGAGTAAGTTTCAAAATCTAGTTGGAAATTTCATACCAACAACCACTTCACATTCCCACAAAGCATGACTTTATGGAGCTGAAGAATTGTAAAAGTCCATGCTCAACATGGTATAAAATGAAAAACATCATGCACAAGATGTAGAGAGTTGCATATGCCAAAAGTATCATGTAGAACACCATCAAAGATTGTGACAAAAAGGTCTTTTTTTTAAGCTTTCATCAAATGTACTTGGAATATATAAGCATATAATTCCTTCCAACTCATATCTTTCACTTCAATCTAACATGCTAAGAGCATCCAAGGAATCTAACATGCTAAGAGCATCGAAGGAATAGAGGGTTTTTTAAACCTTTATGCTAAAGTAAGTCCCTATATGCCAAACAAAAAGCAAATACGACAAGTCATTTTAACAACTAGACACTATTCTATAGTTTGAAGGACCAATAGTTTGGATCAAACATGTGGAGGCATGCTAAGGCATCACCTTATCTAGGATTAGAACATAAGTCATATGGTGCTAAGCTTGATGTATTTATAGCAACCCATGAAATTATCAACCAAGTGCTATGTGTTTTTTGAAGGAACAATAGTTTTGATTGAATAAGTGGAGGCATGCTAATCACCATACCTAGGATTAGAACATAAGTCATATGGTGCTAAGCTTGATGTGTTTATAGCAACCCATGAAATCATCAACAAGTGTAGCATGTTTTAGTTTCATTAAGCATTTTTAGTTAGTCACCTCATAGATGTTACTTGTTTTCAAATATGTCTTGTCAATCAATTGACAATGAATCACATTGATTTTCATTCATGAGTCAAGTAATGAACTTGTTCTTTATTTCACATTACATTACTCATATGGATCATTTGGAAAGATTGGTTCACACTGTCATGAAATTGTGGATGGTAATAACACAAATTGTTCATAGACTATTGTTGTGTACGAAAAAATGTTGCTTACCTTTAAACAAAACTAAAACTTAAGATCTTTGACCTATCTCTTTCACACCATAGTCCTTTACTTCTTTCTTGTTTGGACACGTTTTGAAGCTCATTCTTTACACTAGTGGCAAGACCCGTCTCTGACAGGCTGAGCTAAGCACACCATTAAAAAAGACAACTTCGTGAGGAGATAATCCATCCCCCATCCTTTGGACATGAGAGGTTTGGGTACCATAGAGTAGGCCTTAAATTTGAGGACAATCATGGACATCTCTCTCTCTCTCTCTCTCTCTCTCTCTCTCCCCCTCTCTCTCTCATGTTTATACATGCACACAAACTCTCTTTGCATATACATACACACATGCATCCATACTTTAGGAACTGGCACACATAACATATATACATATACACATACATCTACAATGTCTATCCATATATATTTAAGTACACACATATATATACCTAAATATAGATACACATATTTATGTTTTTGTAAATATATATGCTCACATACATATATACATTATATATACGCATTCATACCTATACATCCATATGTACCCATGCATAGAACCAATTAAGTATACATAAATGTATATGCATTTTCAACTTATCCTTATGTAAATGCATATATTTGCACATTTATGTGTACATGGTACTCACATAGACTACCTATACATATATGACCAACATCTATCTATCTCACATAGACCACCTATACATATGAACAACATCTATATATCTCTAGACATACATAAGTACAAACATAGCATACCTATACCTATACACACACGCACTTACTTATTTACACACACGCACTTACTTATTTACACACACAGTTATACCCGTACCTAGTGGCATGACCCGTCCCTAATAGGCAAGAGTATTCTTGCATGCATAAAAACAAAAGGCTCGTCATGGGGAGTTGGTAGAGATAAGCCTTATATTTGAAGCCCATTTTGGGCCTCATGGTCCTCAACTTGCCAACCTACATATACACACACAATACTTGTCATATATATCCATGTAGAAGCTCCTAAAGCACTTACATTTCTTTGAATAAAGTACCAAACTTGGCATAAAGATATACATCTAGAATTCCAACCAAAATAGTGTTGACAATCTTAACACACCTAAGCAAACATTAAAACAATCTTCGGGCGAGTGAATTATCTCTCCTTGGAAGCCTAAACTCCTCCCCTCCATCTGTCCAAAAAATATATTTAAGATAATAACATTGGCTATTGCAAGATTTAATTTATGCCTAGAAGAAGCAAAAAGAAAAAACCTTACAAAACTCCTTCGATGGATCAACATTTGAGACGAATTGCATTTCAATAGGCTTGTAGACAGCAAAGCAGAATATTCTGTAATGTCCAGTGCCTATGCACTAAAAATCTAACTTATTAGGCTTTCCATAGTCTACAAACATTACATGTACATTAAGCTGATCCACAATCTTTTGCAATCTTAGCTAGTAAATTCCAAGGAGCCCAAAACTATCATTGTAAGTGTCTCGACCATACAAACCTAGCAATAACCTAGGTTCCAAAAAATAAAGATATTCTCTATTGCAAAAAAAATCAACAATATTTTTTATTAACATAAAACACAAAAGCTACATAAAAAGATAGTTTTCATACCATAATACACTTGTGCTCTCTAATAGTTTGATTATTAGAGATGTTGCTTGTCCTTCCCAAAACGGCGGGTCTACAATTGAACCATGAAAATTAAATAGATTATGGTGAACAATGATGACTATATTATAGCGAATGTAAAGAAGGATACCTTCAATATATTGTTCATCACCATAAATAAATGTAAATGATCTCATTCCACATCCATGCTAAGCAATATACCTGTAATATCAAATCAAGATTTTGAGGTCAGTCTCTCTCTCTCTCTCTCTCTCTCTCTCACTCTCACTCTCTCTCTCTCTCACTCTCTCTCTCTCTCTCGGACGTTCGGTATTTCAAAAGTAAAGCAAGCAAAATAAATAAAGCCACTGTAAATGGAAGCAAGTCAGAAGCTAAACATTTGCTTATCTAAATGTTAAAAAAAACAAACATGAACTCACCGAGCCCCTACAACCATATCAACAATTTGAACCATCCCTTGAACAATAGATGGGTCACTCCATATTGTGCATCTATATGGTGGCTTTACCTCAATGTCAGTCATTTAATCCACAGAATGTAAGTAGATTTATATATATCGATTTAATATTAGCGGCAAGGGTAGTGCATTATAAGATAAATTGAAGGAAATTTGCCATCCAAACTTCGTGTCTTCACATCATAATAAAATAGTTATCATTCTAAAAGAAACATCAATCAACTTAAAAGCATGCACACTTACAAAAAGACAACATAAGGTATCACATGCCACATCTCTACAAGCATTCTCCTTTCAAATGCTTGCTTGATTAATACAGAGATATCTAGGAATGTAGTCTCTGCTATTTGTAGGCTGCAATATCAATAGCTCACTCTCAACCTTTTGGCCTTAGATTACATTTACATTCTTCTATATGCCATTTGCAATACCTCCTCGTAGACAACATTGGATATGTAGACTTCTTTTGAACCTTCTATGCTGCTTTCATGTTCCACAGTATCGTTTACACACACTTTCACCACATCAGATGATCTAACACGTGACATAGCAACATATAATTGTCCATGTGTGAATACTTATGCGGCCAAATAAAGTCCCAACACACTCAACACTTGTCCTTGGGACTTATTTATTGACATACCAAAAACTAGCCTCACAAGAAATTGTCTCCTTCTCATGTCACAAGAAACTGTCTCCTTCTCATGTCACAAGGCAATGCAAGCATAGTTGGTATGAATGTTATCTTGGGAATAAAGACCCTGTCTCCAATTTTTGTACCTGTAATAATTTCTAATTCTATCACCTTTGAGTGAAATCGCTTGCATATTAGTTTGGTACCATTACAAAGCCTCTACCGAGGGCCCAAATTGCGGAGCAACACGATAGGAGCATTCATTTTTAGAAGCAAGCGCTGAGGTGGATACCCACCACCTGAATTCAAACTATTCAAGTACTCAATTGGATACATTATTTTGTCATTCTCAGACGAAACAGTCGTGTCTTCATTCACTAAGGTATTCTCTTTCAGGACCAAGTAATGCACTCAAGGCTTGTTCATTGATCTCATCAACCTCTAGATTTCGTGGTGCAAGAATAACATGGTCTTTGTAGAAGCATGCATAGTCCTCCACTCTTTGAACATCTTTGTACACCCATTCAACCAAACTCAAAAGGGAGTTTCCATGGATCAACATTCGTGGTGGAATTACCACTTTACCTTGATTTTTTGGATGGTCTAAAGAGCCATCTCCAATTTATAAAGTCCATTTGACAAATTCTAGTTTTGTACAATCAAATGCACTCTGTTTGACCAACATGTTTTGGGTGAGCTTTACATATCTCCAAATATATGATCGGCATAACGTTGCATCAACAATATCCTCACGCGATCCCTTTGCCACAACTGATAAGATTTGCTTGAAGTCACCACTAAAGAGCATAATTTTCCCACCAAACACAATATCACTTTGCATAATGTCTTTTAATGTCTTGTCCAATGCTTCATAGGCATACCGCTGCATCATTGGAGCCTCATCCCAAATGATCAACCTTGCAAGCTTCAACACCTCAGCCAATGGGCTATTACCTTTGATACCACGTGCTAGAAGCATTGGGATTTTGAAACGTGAATGTGTTGTACGACTATTTGATAGTAACAATGCAGCAATTCTGGATGATGCACAGGTCAAAGCAACTTGATTCTCTCCACATAATCGAGATAGCAAGGCATTATAAAGATATGTTTTGCCTGATCCACCTGGTCTATCAAGGAAAAAAACACCACCATTATTCAAAGTAACAGCCTCAAGGATAGTATGAAATGCTCTTGATTGACAACTATTTAGACTCCTTTCCATGGATACAGACAAATCAGTCTGTTGAACTAAATCAAACATCATCTCTTCCATCGGCAAACCATTGTTGACAGTAGCAACACTTGATCTATCAAGAATATGCAACCCTTAAAAATCATGTAGTTGTTTTCCATATTGTTGTAAGAGCTCTTGCATGTTCAACATAGCTTGGTTATAGAAAGACAAACATCATCATCATCAGCACACCCTCTCTGCAAGCCATGAAAAAAATCATTTGAAAGTTCTATGTAGAATTTGTTCCAAAGTTGTCCAAGGGATATAGGCCCACAAAAAACCAGTATAGTGACAAATAGTTGACGTAGTTGGAATCTTGTTTTCTATAATGCAGCTTCTTGAAGACACATACGCCACTCCTCATCACTCTCCAACATTCCTCTTGCTTCTTGAAGACACATTCTATAATGCAGCTTCTTGAAGACACATACACCACTCCTCATCACTCTCCAACATTCCTCTTGCTTTACATGCAACCTTAAAGCAGGGATACAATTGTCCACTTATAGTTCGTACATCCTCAAAAGATTTACAGCCTTTACACACTGTGAGTAACATGAAAAGGTAGTATTGCTCCCCTGCACTCGGGCTAACATTATACATACGACCAATCATATTTCTCCTTTTTCTTTGAGTCCATGATCAAAGAGCTGAATTCCAAACCCACTTTCAAGGAAAATCAACATACAACAAGCTATTTGCATCTACATGCAACTCATTGGCTCTGCACCATTCAGAGAGTAGTTCTTTGGTTTCTGTCATAACTAATTACATCACCCAAATCATTGTGGTCATTGAATATTACATTATTTTACATTGGAAGATGAACATGCAACCTTTTTATATCAGGCTTTTCATCATACAAATCATATTGGTATAAGCACCAGGATGCCTCAGACGCAGACACGTACCATGCATCCAGATATTGACTAACCTCGTCAATAACTCCATGTGTATCTTGCAACTCTATAATAGCTCTATCATGTCCTTTATATACCTACTTATACAAATACTTCACTACTGTAATAATACTAGAGCATACTTCTATGTTAATATGCGCTTTGTATCTCATAGAGAGAGAAAAGGATTATATGGAACAACCCATTGACTACCCACCCTATGATTTTTTACTTAGATGAAACTACCATCGTCTCACCGCATGTATGTTGGATATCCATTGTCATCAACAATAATAGTCTTAGAAAACTTCCAAGGATGTTGATGTTTGCAACTCCTGCTGACCATGCAAGGAGAGCGCATATTTAGTTCCCCACATGGTCCATGAATATTACAATGACTAATTATGTTGTGCAACTCAAGAAACATCGCCTTATCTGGAAGTTTAGCACATACGAGCATATCATAGTAGTAAGCAATCTCTGTCGGTTTACATCCACTTTCCAATATCAATAATATATGTGCATGTGGAAAATCTTTTTTTTTGAAATTCAATAACAGAAACAAATCCTACCACCCTTCCAAATAATGTTTTTTTTAAACCAATAAGTGCATCATATCCTTATGCTTCTCATAGAAGACCCGTGCCGTTAAGTCCGGTCGATCTTGGGCGGTTTGACCCGGCAGTAAAGCATGAAAAGATGCAGGGGGGAAGAGAGCTTGAGCTCTTGCAAGCACACACACACACTCACAAAACCCTAATAGAGAACACACAAGGTGAGAGGCTAAAAATCTTCTTCTTCTCTACTCAACACTCAACATAACATATACAAGATAAGAGTACACATAATATGAAAGGTACTCAACCAATACATACACGGGTTCTCTATAGTGTGAACCCGACTAAATGAGCTGGTGCTATAACTATGCCAGTCTCTAGAATGGCTGTCACACAGCCTGTCATCCCACTGGCCGCATATCTCCCATGATCTCACCAACCATGCCAGTGGTGTAAGTGTGGGGCCTATCCCCCAGGCGGGTCATCAGTGTCCACCGCCTCACTAGACGAGCTCGATATCTCAACAAAGCATTGCTTATTTCATCCCACTTAGAATTGCACAAGTAAAGGTAATAAAGAGGTTAAGCTTACCCATCTTCCTAACAATTTCCATTGAATCTTGATATAATTGATGCATATATCAAGGACCCCCATTATATGAAGATGGTAGAACTACAACAATGCTTCCAGAGACTCTATTGACCCCATCGCTTGTATTAACTATATCTGTAAGCCCTTGGTATACTTCAACATGCAATTCTTTTTGGTTATTACGTATCCATACTAATCGTTCACTTTTTTGGTTATTACGTTATTACCTGTCATCCCACTGGCCACATATCTCCCATGATCTCACCAACCATGCCAGTGGTGTAAGTGTGGGGCCTATCCCCCAGGCGGGTCATCAGTGTCCACCGCCTCACTAGATGAGCTCGATATCTCAACACTCCCCCTCGAGCTCAACTCCATCTCATGTACACCAAGCGAAGCCCTGAATCTGCGGAGCTTCTCTGTACCCAATGCTTTGGTGAAGATGTCAGCTACCTGATCCTCTGTGCTGACATAAACAAGGTCAAGATCTCCTGCCAAGACCCTCTCTCTGACGAAGTGGTAGTGAACCTCTATGTGCTTCGTACGAGCATGAAAGACTGGGTTCCTGGCCAACTGTATACTACTAATGTTGTCACAGAAAATGACAACCTGTCTATCCACTGATAGACCCAAATCTGCAAGTAGCTTTCTCAACCAAGCTACCTCACATGCTGCCATAGCAGCTCCTCTGTACTCGGCCTCTGTACTCGATAGAGCAACCGTAGGCTGCTTCTTGCTGCTCCAAGTCACAGCAGCACTCCCCAAAGAAAACATGAATCCACTGGTAGATCTTCTATCTGAGATACTAAAAGACCAATCAGCATCTGTGTACCCATGTACACATATCTCTGTCCCAGTCTCATAGAATAGTCCACAATGCAAAGTAGACTTCACATACCTCAGTATGCGTCTCACTGCATCCAAATGCGGTTTCCGTGGAACCTGCATAAACTGACTCACTAACCCAACAGCATAGCTCAAATCTGGTCTGGTGATCGTCATGTAGATCAAACTTCCTACTATGCGTCTGTACATAGTAGGATCCTCCAAGATCTCTCCTGAATCTGCACTCAACTTGCCATTCTGATCCAATGGCACAGAAATAGGCTTACAGCCTATCATACCATACTTGGACAACATGTCCAAGCCATACTGTCTCTGCAGTAATCCAATACCATGTGGTGACCTAATCACCTCAATGCCCAAGAAATATCTGAGCTCCCCCAGATCCTTCATCTCAAACTTCTGTCTAAGTAAGATCTTTACATCAAAGATCTCTGCATCATGGTCCCCCGTAATGATCAAGTCATCTACATAGATGACAACAAGCACAACTCCTCTATCACCATGTCTCACATACAATGAGAAGAAATTTGCATTGGCTACATGAAAGCCAATAGTGACAAGATATTCAGAAATCTTGTCAGACCATGCTCTTGGTGCTTGCTTTAAGCCATACAAGGCTTTCTTCAACCTGCAAACATGCTCGGGGTGACCCACATCCTCATAACCAGGTGGCTGCAACATATACACCTCTTCTTGCAAATCCCCATGCAAGAATGCATTCTTTACATCCATCTGATGTAAAGACCATTGCTTTGACGCAGCCACTGCTATCACAACTCTCACCGTTGCCATCTTGGCAACTGGGCTGAAAGTTTCCTCATAATCAATCCCATATGTCTGCGCATATCCTTTGGCTACCAATCTAGCCTTGTACCTGTTTATGCTTCCATCACTGTTATGTTTAACTTTGTACACCCACTTGCATCCAATGGCTTTCTTGCCTTCAGGCAATGCACTAAATCCCAAGTTTCATTTCCATATAGTGCATCCATCTCCTCATCCATAGCTTTCTCCCAACACACATTTCCAATAGCCTCATCAATGCATGTGGGCTCTACAACCTGCACAACCTTTGCCATATATGCATAGTGATGTGCCTCATAACCATCATAAGTAAACCTCTGCACAGGGTTCTTCACTCTCCCAGATCTTCGCAGCTTTTCATTCATGGCTTCCATAGCCTTCTTTACACTAGGTGTTCTCATAGCTGGGATCCCAAGCTGCTCATCAAGGCTCATATCTGAGCCACTAGACTCTCCATCAACATGAGAATGCCCTGCAGAAATGTCAGGCATACCAAGGGGCTCAACCACTTTCTCTTTTCCTTTACGTGATGTAGTAATCACATTTGCAGGACTGGTATTATGACGCAGCCTGCCACTCCATGGTCTATCAACAGACCACTAGATGAGGACTCTCCTGGTCCACTCAAAGACTGTGATTGCTGACCTGCATTCTGTGCAACCACACTTCCACTCACATCAGCCCCAACAGCTTCTTTTTCAGCAGCATACCAGCTGCTCATCTCATCAAAGACAACATCCCTGCTTACCCTCAACTCACGTGTAGCAGGGTTATAACACCTGTATCCCTTTTGCTCAAGGGAATATCTAATAAACACACATTTTTCAGCTTTCGGGTCCAACTTAGTTCTCAGCTCATCTGGCACATGCACATATGCAATGCATCCAAAGACTTTCAGATGAGACAAATCTGGTTTTCTGCCAGTAAACCTCTCCTCTGGAGTTACATCATGTATGGCTGCAGTTGGAGTCCTGTTCATGATGTATACTGCTGTAGAAACAGCCTCAGCCCAATAGCAATGCGGCATATTCTTCTCTTCCATCAATGCTCGCGCAATCTCAGCAATGTGCCTGTTTTTCCGCTCAGCAACTCCATTTTGCTGCGGAGTGTATCTGCATGTAAACTGTCTCCGAATACCATTCTTCTTCAAAAATTCAGAGAACTCATTGGAGAAGTACTCTCCCCCTCCATCTGACCTTAGGCACTTTACATATTTCCCTGTTTGCTTTTCAACCAAAACTCTGAAATTCTGAAAGTGAGTGAACACCTCACTCTTCTCCTTCATGAAATATACCCACACTTTCCTTGTGTGGTCATCAATAAAAGTCACATAGTACCTGCAGCCTCCCATAGATATGGTCTTCGTAGGACCCCATACATCTGAATGCACAACATCTAGTGCATTTCTGCTCACATATCTGTTACGTGGAAACACATGCTTTGTTTGCTTCCCAAATTGGCATGCTTCACATATTTTCTGCATACCTTCCACTTTAAATTTTGGCAGCCCTGTCACAATTCCTTTTGTCTGCATAGACTTCAATCTCTGCACATTTACATGTCCAATTCTTTTATGCCATATGTCTGTGTCTGCAACAACTCCTGAACCATTTGCAAACATCGCAGCACTCATTTCAGGCATGTCTACATTCAACGTAAACATTCTGCCCACTTTATTGCCTTTTGCAACCAACCTGCACTTATGTTTGAAATCTTCAACATAACACCCATCAGGGTTAAACCGAACCTGCAAACCCTGCTCAATCATCTGGCCAACTGAAACCAAATTCTTTGTTATGTTCGGTACATGAAGTACATCTGCAAGGTACTTCACTTTGCCATCCTGCATAGACAATGGCACATCTCCAATGTGGGCAATTGGATGAGCAGTGTCATCCCCTATTTCCACAAAACCTGGTCTTTCCGGGTTTTTCATCTCCTTGAACCACTCCCCATGACTCGTCATGTGGTTCGAATCCACATACCATACATTATCCTTTTGTGCTGCATCAACATTTTCAGACATGGCATTCACGACATGCTGCATAACAAACAACCTTTCATTATCCTCATTATTTCTGCTTGAGGATGCATAGTTGTTTTGCTGCACTTTCCCATTTTGCATGTCAGCTTGCTTTTTATAACATTCTGCCTGCACATGTCCAGGCTTACCACAATAATAGCATTCACGTGCATCATTGTACTGCCTTTGCCAATTTCCACGGCCTCTTTGACTCCCCCTGCCTCTGAATTTGCCTCTTCCACCTGCGTGTTGTTGTTGTTGTTGTTGATTCTGGGACTGTTGTTGCTGCTGCTGCTGCTGGCCATAATTCTGATTACCTGTTCGGCCACCTCCTTGACCACGTCCACGGCCTCCTCTACCTCGTCCTCTTCCTGAACTCGTGTAGAAGGCCTGTTGCTCTGAACTGTTTTTGCTTTGTGAAGATTGTTGGTCTTCACCCAAGCTCTTCTCTTCGATAATCAGCATAGACACCAAATCTGTAAAGTTGGGAATGTTTTCTCGAGTCTGAATGGACGTCTTGAACGCCTTGTATTGTGGCCCGAGACCACGTAGACAGACTTCCACCTTGTCATCATCATCTACTGACACACCAATAGATGCAAGGGATTCCACAATACCTTTTATCTTCAGCGCATAGTCATTCACAGACATGCTCTTTTTCTCCACAGTATGAAGTTCATTCTTCAACTGTATCTTACGTGCCTTGGTGTTTGTTTCATAAAGCTTTACCAAGGTGTCCCACGCCTCCTTGGGGGACTTGGCATCCTGAATGTGCCCAATCATGGTGTCCTGTATACTAATGGAGAGCCAATACATAACCTTCCTGGCTCCTTGGTTCCAGTCTTTAAACTCTTTCACATCTGCAGAGCAGTCAGATTTATATCCGGTATCTCCGGTGCCTCTTCATGTTCACCTTCTATGTAGTCCCAATAGCCTTTTCCCATCAGGAAATTCGTCAACCTGAACCTCCAAGCATGGAAGTTATTCTTATCCAGCTTCTCAGCCACAATCTGTGTTATGCCATCATTAGACATCTTGCCAAACACACAATTTCACCAAAAACTGCACTCTGGTTTTTCTGCACAACCTGCAGTATTTCTGCACAGCGGTACTGTAGTACTCTCAAATGTCAACCAGTGACTTCAATGTGCATACATACACCCAATGGCAACTGTAGACCTCTTTGCAGCACCCACAGTGTCTGCACAGTCAATCTGTCTTCCTGCAGTTCTTAAAACAGAGTTCTGCAGAGAATTGATGACTTACCTGCAGTGCTCGAAATCGCCTGCTTTTTGAAAAACGAAGGTCCAGACGTGCCCGAAACGCGTTTTCGGCCCGAAAATTTCAGTCCCAGTCCGAAGGACTGTATAGTTGCCCTATAGCTTTACTCCCACGAAGAAAGCTCCTCAATCAGAGACCGTTTGCCGGTGCCTCCCGTAGAGCTCCCGACAAGGGTGTAGTCACCAACACAATAGGGAAGAGTAGTTGAAGCTCTTACCCTCGTACCGCTTCCTGTGGTTCTCTTGCTTGCAGCTCAGCCCTTAGCATGAACCAGGCTCTGATACCATGAAAAGATGCAGGGGGGAAGAGAGCTTGAGCTCTTGCAAGCACACACACACACTCACAAAACCCTAATAGAGAACACACAAGGTGAGAGGCTGAAAATCTTCTTCTTCTCTACTCAACACTCAACATAACATATACAAGATAAGAGTACACATAATATGAAAGGTACTCAACCAATACATACACGGGTTCTCTATAGTGTGAACCCGACTAAATGAGCTGGCGCTATAACTATGCCAGTCTCTAGAATGGCTGTCACACAGCCTGTCATCCCACTGGCCGCATATCTCCCATGATCTCACCAACCATGCCAGTGGTGTAAGTGTGGGGCCTATCCCCCAGGCGGGTCATCAGTGTCCACCGCCTCACTAGACGAGCTCGATATCTCAACAAAGCATTGCTTATTTCATCCCACTTAGAATTGCACAAGTAAAGGTAATAAAGAGGTTAAGCTTACCCATCTTCCTAACAATTTCCATTGAATCTTGATATAATTGATGCATATATCAAGGACCCCCATTATATGAAGATGGTAGAACTACAACAATGCTTCCAGAGACTCTATTGACCCCATCGCTTGTATTAACTATATCTGTAAGCCCTTGGTATACTTCAACATGCAATTCTTTTTGGTTATTACGTATCCATACTAATCTTAATTCTTCCATGCTACTATATGCATCAACAATGAACTGTTGCAAAAGTTGGCCACTGCAGAGAAGGCATGTATTTGTATCTTCCCTTATCTGTAATCTATATGTATAATATTACCGTTGAGTTACAGTCTTTGACTCGTCATTTAAACCTTGTCTATTCCTACCATGAAGTGGAATTCCAAGATTCCAGTCATCCTCTCCTAGAGGAAACAAAAGAACATATAATAGACGCATATATGAACGATGCAAGATAGATATTCTTTTTATAGCACTTGTCCAGCACATTATTTGAATATCTCTATGACCTACATGAAAATCATCTCCTTGACCTGACATGATAGCAGCTACCTCACTCCCTGTAGGAACCAAGTATTGCCTTGAGGTTGGTCGAGCTTCCGTGTGATGACCATTCTGAAATCAACATGTGGACTTGTTTGCATCATTTCTCTCATTGTACAAAGTGCATGGTCGTATGGATTATGTTCATACATCATTGTTTGCAACCTTTGAAGCATGATATGATTTAAAGAAGGCATTCCATGAAGTCTATTCTCTAATTCATGCTCCGTATAATACACATATAATTGGGCAAACTGAAGAGCCGCACCTCATGTTTCATCAGGTATTATAGAACCAACACGATGATAGTAGAACCATGGATTTAAAAATTAAATACTCCTCTCCCCCTAGTGAGCTGATTATCCAATTGAGCACCCAGTGAAACAAATGCCAAGGCATTGTTATAAGAGCGTATATTCGTTCTATATTCCTTGCTTACATTATCATTACCACAAGTAATAACTCAACCAATGTAAAAGGAGGATTTTCCAAAGGTAACAAAGAGATATTCCCACTTGCACAATAGCGTTTTCCCACATATTGCCCAAGCTTCCTTGACACCTCGCATTTCCAAATTAGTGCACCACAAAATGGCACTTATAATCAAGGGATCCTAAAGATAGAAGGGTACATTCTCCAGAACATACCATCATAGTTGCTAGGTGCTTAACATTCCGAAGTAATGAAAACACACGCCTTATAGAGTGACACTGGGATTTAATATCTTTCACATCACCAACAGCACATTAAATAGATTGAAGATTATCAACACAACCAATCTCATCTTCAAATAAAAAGAAACGGGACCTTATGGCATATCTATATGTACCTGAACAGTCTGATGTTCATTGATAGGTTCTTGAGTGGCTCTGTTACTCAAATATAAATGGATTCTATCATAGATTCTCTATGCTTCTCCTCTACTTCAACCCTTCCAAATGTTTCGATTTCATTTTCGTTAAGGTACTCCGTTAAATTAGCAACAATTTGTTTTCGAATGTAAGTTCTTGTCCACGAACAATTATGGTGAGACACACGTTTTGTATCCAAAATTCAAAGCCTACGAACTTGGCTCGAACTTCGATATATGAAGCTCCTAACCATCTTTAACTTTCTTTGGAAAAAAAATAACAAATACTAAGAAGACTGAGAGAACAAAATAGAAATAGAGATGTACATAATTTGAGAAAATCGAAACTTCATAAATATCACCATAATGAGCTAGATCTGTGGAAAGTTGCAATACAATTTTTCCCTTGAGCAAAAGCAAAAAATCTCTAGGCAACTACCCTAGTCTACAATATCCAGCTCATCATTTTTATAACAGCACTGAGTTGATCAATAGATATCTTTAGACTCAATACCTCCAAGCCTAATGTACGTACTTGCTCTTTGAGAGAATCAATTTGTTCTTTACATTCCCTATTGCATCCACCTAGACATTCCCCAATTTCAATATGCATATTTTCCAGGAAAGACATCATGTTGGTTAGCCTCCATGTGACCAGTACCATTAAGAATGCAATGGAAATGATGAGTTAACTCATCTCTTAGCGTATCTCCCCTTTGGCTACCACTTCCACGGATCTCATCCCAAAGAGCATCTAAGTACTCGTTGCAAGAAACTTGATTTTTCTCAATGCGCTCACATATGTCTGAAATAGTTTGTAGTTGTTTAGAGCTTTGTTGTCCAGATGGAGTGTTTGATCGAGCAAGGTGTTTTGCAGCTTGAACATTTATCAACTCAGGTGGGGTACACAAAGCTACTTCAGCCACCACTAAGGCATTAGAACCATTGTTATCATTTTAGATCTCCATTTATTGAAATACAAAATTAATATCTTAAGGCTCTATAAACATCTCTTTATATCTTTGTTAACATATAATATAACCCTAACTGTATACTAGCACTATATACTGGTAGATACCTCGTTGATAGAAAAAGTACTATGTTCATTGAACTACATTGACATGTTCATCACTCAAGACAGCTTTCACAATCTCCTCTCTCGCTTCATGTTCTCTCTCTCTCTTGTCTATGCTGTCACCTCTTGCATCTCTCTTACTCTTCATGTTCTCTATCTCTCTCTCTCTCTCTCTCTCTCTCTCTCTCTCTCTCTCTCTCTCTCTCTCTTGCCCTTCGGATCATTTGAGCCTACAAACTTATCATTCATTTATTTAGATAGTACACATAACTTCATTTAACCTATAATGCAATTATAGGTTAAATGCTATCACCTCTTGCATCTCTCTTACTCTTCATGTTCTCTCTCTCTCTCTCTCTCTCTCTCTCTCTCTCTCTCTCTCTTGCCCTTCGGATCATTTGAGCCTACAAACTTATCATTCATTTATTTAGACAGTACATGTAACTTCATTTAACCTATAATGCTGTCACCTCTTGCATCTCTCTTACTCTTCATGTTCTCTATCTCTCTCTCTCTCTCTCTCTTGCCCTTCGGATCATTTGAGCCTACAAACTTATCATTCATTTATTTAGACAGTACACGTAACTTCATTTAACCCATAATGCAATTATCCTCTATATATCCTTTGAGTTTATAAACTTAACACTATCTTATTCATCTACACAACACATATAATGTCATTACTTTATTAGTGTATTTAACATGTTGAGCACAAACATTATTGAAACTCTCATTCTTATTTTATTTTAAACCCTAACACACATCTCTCTCTCTCTCTCTCTCTCTCTCTCTCTCTCTCTCTCTCTCTCTCTCTCTCTCTCTCTCTCTCTCTCTTCATATGTAAAAAAAGATCATGACACAATCCCAAATAATTGTTAAACCCAATCACTTGAATATTTGTAAACAAATATTTTCATTGAACTACAATGACATGTTCGTTAAGATAACATTCACAACCTCCTCTTCGAGATCAATACAAACTATGTTCATGCCTAATTTATGGGCTACCATAGTACAATCTCCACATTCTACATAAAGCTCCACAATAACTTGCCCTTCTTTTGCATGGTGCTTCAAGAGACTATCCCAAAACTCTTTTGTGCATTGACATCCACCTGCAATACCCATAATTTGGACTACACATATGTTTATGCCTTACCTTGCCATGTAGTCCCATCTGGGTGTCTTTCTGGGTGCATAGTGGATTAAGGATCAATGACATAATCAAGTGAAAATGCTTGTGCATGGTTTGTTCCAACTATGCTCAAGAAGGTGGCAATGATAAGGGTATGTGTTCACAATAGTATTAAAAGATTTATTGTAATAGAAATTATTGTTTCAATGGCAACTTTATGAGAATCATAAGCACCTCTATGGTTAGTGTTACTCACCTCTTGTCCGAATGCTTTTCCAATATTTGTTATACACTACATATTCAATAGTGTGTCCAATATGAAGCCATATTTCTTGGCCTTGCCTATCATGGTTGTCACTTGATACATTTTAGAAACAATAAGGGAACCAAGGATGGTCTTACAAATCTTGAGCAATAAAGGCTCATCTCCATTTATATGACGTTGATGTGAAAACATGAGAATTTTTGCCTTAGCTTACATACTAACATGCAAGGTTTCATTGTTGAATAATTCCACTTAATTACTTACATGTATAGAGATTCCATGGTGGGATAACATCATCAATGAAGCCATAAACAGATCCTCCTATGGGCAACCTCACTATAATACAATCAAATCCTATGTTTGTATTGATAACTTTAATATTAAAGGCCTGATTTGCTGCCACAAACACTTTATAACATTTCTTGAAGACGTTCTTTCTCCTTTGGACTCTCTTAGTTTTGAATTTCATGTCCTATCTTGATAGGATCCCCTACAAATTCTCTCACCTTCACAAAAGTATCTAATGCTACACCATGTTGAGAAGAGTTTGTTAAGAACGATACAAAAGACACACATTACATGCTGTTATAGATGTGATGCACAATTGATTAGCATACCTATGAGCATAGAGGTTCCTACAATAGTAGAGAAACTTGCACTTTAATGTTGAAACACACTTGGAACACCGAGGGCTAAAGTGTAACACATATTTTTAATAGTAAAAAGATTTTCATCTTATGAATTATAAAGTGTCCTTGTTCCAATATCTTTCACAACGCACGCATGGGTATCGTCGGCAATCCAGAGCCCGAGCACCGTATGGTCAGCACCCTCCAGGATCCTTTGCAGGTCACCTAGCGCTTCACTCATAGGCCGCTTTCTTGGTCCCTCATTCACCGTACCGGAAGCTCACCATTTTAATCAAACCGAGGCTGGTCAAGACCTCGGCCAACCTTGCTATGCAAGACGTCCTCCACTGACTCTCCGTCTCAGGTGTTGCAACTTTATTAGATTAGGTCTCCATGATCTCATTCACAAGATGGTCAAAATGCTTCCCTAGCATTCGACATAAAACAATCATTAAAAAAAAGGTCATAAATACAGTTTCTATAGTGAACTCTCGTCTTTCCACATTGTTCCACATCATTCCTCATTTATTTCATCTGTATTCCCTTTCTCATCACATCATAATCATTCACATCACAATTCACATGACACCACATTAACTCTCGTCGGTCACATTCAATTACATCACATCCATTTACACCCATCACATCTCATTCTTTCATATCCATCACATTCGTTCATTCATTCTAGCACATACATTCACATAACCATCCCATCACATACATTCTATCCACATTATATCACATCACTTCTGTCCACACCATATCTCATTCATATACATCCATCCAATCGTTCATCTATACGGCTACCCACATCTATTCATACATTCATATCTATCACTTCACATCTACACATATTCATGTCACATCACATCATTTTTCATCACATCACATTCCTTCGCATATGCATACACATCCACATCACATTCTTTTACATACATTCACATCCATTCTTTCACATACATCCACTCACATCCCATATCATTCATTTACATCCTGATTCACATGACATCACATCTCATTACACCTCACATCTCTTCACCCCTATTTACATCACATCCACCCATCCATCCATTCATGCACATCTATCTGATTCACATCACACATCTCATCACATCTA
Organism: Cibotium barometz; assembly: GCF_041138505.1. Lineage (NCBI taxonomy): Eukaryota > Viridiplantae > Streptophyta > Polypodiopsida > Cyatheales > Cibotiaceae > Cibotium > Cibotium barometz. The sequence goes on along the minus strand of NC_141069.1, from coordinate 36,191,538 downwards.
TTCACCTCACATCTCATCACCTATATTCTCATCACATCTATACATCCCTTCATTCACATCTATCTGATTCACATCACACATCTCATCACATCTATTTACCTCACATCTCATCACATCTATCCATCCCTTCATTCACATCTATCTGATTCACATCACACATCTCATCACTTCTATTTACCTCACATCTCTTTTTCTTCCTAAATTATCTTTCTCAAAAAGGGGTGATATTTCAATTACTAATTTATTGAATTTCATTCATTGAATATTCACTTAACTGATTTCTAAATTAATCACGAATTTCGATGAGGAATAAATTAATCATTTATCTGAATATTTCGACTTCGATAGATTTCTTGAATTTTCTCTTTACAAACCGAGTAAATATGAAACGATAGAATTTTTCCTCTCAGAGTATTTATTATTCATTTATCAAATATTCATGGAAATTAAACATAGAATTAAAGAGAATCTAGTTTTGATATAAAAATTCTTTATGCATCTATTTATGCATAAAATCAATTTAATAGTGAAAGGATGCAGGGGAGAAGAGAGCTTGAGCTCTTGCAAGCACACACACACACTCACAAAACCCTAAAAGAGAACACACAAGGTGAGAGGCTGAAAATCTTCTTCTTCTTCACACAACACTCAACACTCCATATACAAAGATAAGAGTACACACAAGGTGAGAGTCTGAAAATCTTCTTCTTCTTCACACAACACTCAACACTCCATATACAAAGATAAGAGTACACACAATATGAAAAGGTACTCAACCAAATACATACTAGGGTTCTCTATAGTGTGAACCCAACTAAATGAGCTGGCGCTATAACTATGCCAGTCTCTAGAATGGCTGTCACACAGCCTGTCATCCCACTGGCTGCATATCACCCATGATCTCACCAACCATGCCACTGGTGTAAGTGTGGGGCCTATCCTCCAGGTGGATCATCAGTGTCCACCGCCTCACTAGATGAGCTCGATATCTCAACACTCCCCCTCGAGCTCAACTCCATCTCATGTATACCAAGCGAAGCCCTTAATCTGCGGAGCTTCTCTATACCCAATGCTTTGGTGAAGATGTCAGCGACCTGATCCTGTGTGCTGACATAAATGTGCCCAATCATGGTGTCTTGTATACTGATAGAGAGCCAATACATAACTTTTCTGGCTCCTTGGTTCCAATCCTTGAACTCTTTCACATCGGCAGTAGTCAGATGATTGATCTTTGGTATCAGAGCCTGGTTCATGCTAAGGGCTGAGCTACAAGCAAGAGAAGCACAGGAAGCAGTACGAGGGTAAGAGCTTCATCTACTCTTCCCTATTTGTGTTGGCAAAACTCTGTTTTAAGAACTACAGGAAGACATATTGGTTGTGCGAACATTGTGTGTGCTGCAAGGAGGTCAACAGTTGCCATTGGGTGTATGTATGCACATTGAGGTCACTGGTTGTGACATTTGAGTGTAGTACAGTACCGCTACAGATAAAATATAGCATTTTGTGCACGACAAACCAGAGTGCTGTTTCTGTGGTAAATTTGTGTGTGTGGAAAGATGTCAAATGATGGCATAAACCAAATTGTTGCTGAGAAGCTTGATAAGAACAAATTTTATGCTTGGAGGTTTAGGTTGACAAATTTCTTCCTAATGGGAAAGGGTTACTGGGACTACATAAAAGGTGAGCATGAAGAGGCACCGGGGATCTTGGAGATTAATCTAACTGCTGCAGATGTGAAAGAGTTCAAGGATTGGAACCAAGGAGCCAGAAAAGTTATGTATGGGCTCTCTATCAGTATACAGGACACCATGATTGGGCACATACAGGATGCCAAGTCCCCCAAGGAGGCATGGGATACCTTGGTAAAACTCTATGAAATGAATACCAAGGCATGAAAGATACAGTTGAAGAATGAACTTCATACTGTGGAGAAAAAGAGTATGTCTATGAATGACTATGCATTGAAGATCAAGGGTATTGTGGAATCCCTTGCATCTATTGGCGTTTGAGTAGATGATGATGATAAGGTGAAAGTCTGTCTACGTGGTCTCGGAGAACAATACAAGGCGTTCAAGACGTCTATTCAGACTTGAGAAAACATTCCCAATTTCACAGATTTGGTATCTACGTTGATTATAGAAGAGAAGAGCTTGGGTGAAGACCAACAGTCTTTACAAAATAAAAACAGTTCAGAGCAACAGGCCTTCTACACAAGTTCAGGAAGAGGATGAGGTAGAGGAGGTCGTGGACGCGGTCAAAGAGGTGGCCGAACAGGTGGCCGAACAGGTGGCCGAACAGGTAATCAAAATTATGGCCAGCAACAGCAACAACAACAGTCCCATAATTCACAACAACAACAACACGCAGGTGGAAGAGGCCAATTCAGAGGCAGGGAGAGTCAAAGAGGTCATGGAAATTGGCAAAGGCAGTATAATGATATACGTGGATGCTTTTATTGTGGTAAGCCTAGACATGTGCAGAGGTAGATTGTTATAAGAAGTAGGCTGACATGCAAAATGGGAAATTACAGCAAAACAACTATGCATCCTCGAGTAGAAACAATGAGGATGATGAAAGGTTGTTTGTTATGCAGCATGTCGTTAATGCCAGGTCTGAAAATGTTAAAGCAGCACATAAAGATGATGTATGGTACGTTGATTCAGGTGCTTCGAAACACCTGACAAGTCATGGTGGGGAGTGGTTCAAGGAGATGAAAAACCTTGAAAGACTAGGTTTTGTGGAAACAGGGGATGACACTACTCATCCAATTACCCATGTTGGAGATGTGCCATTGTCTATGTAGGATGGCAAAGTGAAGTACCTTGCAAATGTACTTTATGTTTCGAACATAACAAAGAATCTAGTTTCAGTTGGCTAGATGATTGAGCAAGGTTTGCAGGTTCAGTTTAACCCCGATGGTTGTTATGTTGAAGACTTTAAAGACAAGTGCAGGTTGATTGTTGCAAAAGGCAAGAGAGTAATGTTTACATTGAATGTAAACATGCCTGAAGTGAGGTGCTGCGATGTTTGCAAATGGTTCAGGAATTGTTGCAGACAAAAATTTGGCATAAAAGAATTGGACATGTGAATGTGCAGAGAATGAAGTCTATGCAAACTAAAGGAATTGTGACAGGGCTGCCAAAGTTTAAAGTTGAAGGTATGTAGAAAATATGTGAAGCATGCCAATTTGGAAAGCAAACAAAGCATGTATTTCCATGTGACAGAATTGTGAGCAGAAATGCACTAGATGTTGTGCATTCAGATGTATGGGGTCCTACGAAGACCATGTCTATGGGGGAGGCTACAGGTATTATGTGACATTTATTGATTATCACACAAGGAAAGTGTGGGTATACTTCATGAAGGAGAAGAGTGAGGTGTTCACTCATTTTCAGAATTTCAGAGTTATGGTTGAAAAGCAAATAGGGAAACATGTAAATTGCCTAAGGTCAGATGGAGGGGGAGAGTACTTCTCCAATGAGTTCTGTAAATTTTTGAAAAAGAATGGTATTCAGAGACAGTTTACATGCAGATACACTCCGAAGAAAAATGGAGTTGCTGAGCGGGAAAACAGGCACATTGCTGAGATTGTGCAAGCATTGATTGGGAGAGAATAATATGCCGCATAGCTATTGGGCTGAGGCTGTCTTTACAGTAGTTTACATCATGAACAGGACTCCAGCTGCACCCATACACGATGTAACTCCAGAGGAGAGGTTTACTAGCAGAAAACCTGATTTGTCTCATCTGAAAGTCTTTGGATGCATTGCATATGTGCATGTGCCAGATGAGCTGAGAACTAAGCTGGATCCAAAAGCTGAAAATTATGTGTTCTCTTTTAGGGTTTTGTGAGTGTGTTCTCTTTTAGGGTTTTGTGAGTGTGTGTGTGCTTGCAAGAGCTCAAGCTCTCTTCTCCCCTACATCTTTTCTAGTATCAGAGCCTGGCTCATGCTAAGGGCTGAGCTGCAAGCAAGAGAAGCATAGGAAGCGATACAAGGGTAAGAGCTTCATCTACTCTTCTATATTTATGTTGTCGACTACACCCTTATCGGGATCTCTACGGTAGGCACCGGCAAACGATCTCTGATTGAGGAGCTTTCTTCGTGGGCCTGCTATAGGACAGGATTTTTTTGGGCCGAAAATGCGTTTCGGGCGCATTAGGACCTCCATTTTTCAAAAAGCAGGCGATTTCAAGCATTGCGGGTAAGTCATCGATTCTCTGCAGAACTCTGTTTTAAGAACTATAGGAAGACATATTGGTTGTGCAGACATTCTGTGTGCTGCAAGGAGGTCAACAGTTGCAAGCAAGAGAAGCATAGGAAGCGGTACAAGGGTAAGAGCTTCATCTACTCTTCTCTATTTGTGTTGGCGACTACACCCTTATCGGGATCTCTACGGGAGGCACCGGCAACGATCTCTGATTGAGGAGCTTTCTTCGCGGGCCTGCTATAGGACAGGATTTTTTCGGGCTGAAAATACATTTCGGGCGCGTTAGGACCTCCATTTTTCGGAAAGCAGGCAATTTCAAGCACTGTGGGTAAGTCATCGATTCTCTGCAGAACTCTGTTTTAAGAACTATAGGAAGACATATTGGTTGTGCAGACATTCTGTGTGCTGCAAGGAGGTAAACAGTTGCCATTGGGTGTATGTATGCACATTGAGGTCACTGGTTGTGACATTTGAGTGTAGTACAGTACCGCTCTGCAGAAAATACAACAGTTTGTGTAGTGTAGTACCGCTCTGCAGAAAATACAGCAGTTTGTGTAGTGTAGTACCGCTCTGCAGAAAATATAGCAGTTTGTGCAGGACAAACTAGAGTGCTGTTTCTGGCAATTTTGTGTGTCTGGCAAGATGTCAAATGATGGCATAAACCAGATTGTTGCTGAGAAGCTTGATAAGAACAACTTCCATGCTTGGAGGTTCAGGTTGACAAATTTCCTGATGGCAAAGGGTTACTAGGACTACATAGAAGGTGAGCATGATAAGGCACCAGAGATACCGGAGATCAATCCGACTGCTACAGATGTGAAAAAGTTCAAGGATTGGAACCAAGGAGCCAGAAAAGTTATGTATTGGCTCTCTATCAGTATATAGGACACCATGATTGGGCACATACAGGATGCCAAGTCCCCCAAGGAGGCATGGGACACCTTGGTAAAACTCTATGAAACGAATACCAAGGCACGAAAGATACAGTTGAAGAATGAACTTCATATTGTGGAGAAAAAGAGTATGTCTCTGAATGACTATGCATTGAAGATCAAGGGTATTGTGGAATCCCTTGCATCTATTGGCATTTCAGTAGATGATGATGATAAGGTGAAAGTTTGTCTACGTGGTCTTGGGCAACAATACAAGGCATTCAAGACGTCTATTCAGACTCGGGAAAACATTCCCAATTTCACAGATTTGGTGTCTATGTTGATTATAGAAGAGAAGAGCTTGGGTGAAGACCAACAGTCTTCACAAAACAAAAACAGTTCAGAGCAATACGCCTTCTACACAAGTTCAGGAAGAGGACAAGATAGAGGAGGCCGTGGACGCGGCCAAGGAGGTGGCCAAACAGGTAATCAAAATTATGGCCAGCAACAACAACAACAACAACAGTCCCAAAATTCACAACAAAACAACAACACGCAAGTGGAAGAGGCCAATTTAGAGGCAGGGGGAGTCAAAGAGGTTGTGGAAATTGGCAAAGGCAGTATAATGATACACGTGGATGCTTTTATTGTGGTAAGCCTGGACATGTGAAGGCAGATTGTTATAAGGAGTAGGGTGACATGCAAAATGAAAAATTGCAGCAAAACAAGTATGCATCCTCGAGCAAAAACAATGAGGATAATGAAAGGTTGTTTATTATGCAGAATGTCGTTAATGTCATGTCTGAAAATGTTGAAGCAGTACATAAAGATGATGTATGGTACATTGATTCAGGTGCTTCAAACCACATGACAAGTCATGGGGAGTGGTTCAAGGAGATGAAAAACCTTGAAAGACCAAGTTTTGTGGAAACAGGGGATGATACTGCTCATCCAATTGCCCATTTGGAGATGTACCATTGTCTATGCAGCAGGATGGCAAAATGAAGTACCTTGTAGATGTACTTCATGTTCCAAACATAACAAAGAATCTGGTTTTAGTTGGCCAGATGAGCAAGGTTTGCAGGTTCAGTTTAACCCTGATGGTTGTTATGTTGAAGACTTTAAAGACAAGTGCAGGTTGGTTGCAAAAGGCAACAGAGTGGGTAGAATGTTTACATTGAATGTAAACATCCTGAAGTGAGTGCTGCGATGTTTGTAAATGGTTCAGGAATTGTTGCAGACACAGACATTTGGCATAAAAGAATTGGACATGTGAATGTGCAGAGAATGAAGTCTATGCAAACTAAAGGAATTGTGACAGGGCTGCCAAAGTTTAAAGTTGAAGGTATACAGAAAATATGTGAAGCATGCCAATTTGGAAAGCAACCAAAGCATGTATTTTCATGTGACAAAAATGTGAGCAGAAATGCGCTAGATGTTGTGCATTCAAATGTATGGGGTCCTACAAAGACCATTCTATGGGAGGCTATAGGTATTATGTGACATTTATTGATGATGACCACACAAGAAAAGTGTGGGTATACTTCATGAAGGAGAAGAGTGAGGTGTTCACTCATTTTCAGAATTTCAGAGTTATGGTTGAAAAGCAAACAGGGAAACATGTAAAGTGCCTAAGGTCAGATGGAGGGGGAGAGTACGTCTCCAATGAGTTCTTTGAACTTTTGAAGAAGAATGGTATTCAGAGACAGTTTACATGCAGATACACTCCGCAGTAGAATGGAGTTGCTGTGAGCGGAAAAACAGGCACATTGTGCTGAGATTGCGCGAGCATTGATGGGAGAGAAGAATATGCCGCATAGCTATTGGGCTGAGGCTATTTTTACAGCAGTTTACATCATGAACAGGACTCCAGCTGCTATAGCCATACATGATGTAACTCTAGAGGAGAGGTTTACTAGCAGAAAACCTGATTTGTCTGATCTGAAAGTCTTTGGATACATTGCATATGTGCATGTGCCAAATGAGCTGAGAACTAAGCTGGATCCAAAAGCTGAAAAATGTGTGTTTATTGGGTATTCCCTTGAGCAAAAGGGATAGAGGTGTTATAACCCTGCTACACGTGAGTTGAGGTAAGCAAGGATGTTGTTTTTGATGAGATGAGCAGCTGGTATGCTGCTGAAAAAGAAGCTGTTGGGGCTGATGTGAGTGGAAATGTGGTTGCACAGAATGCAAGTCAACAATCACAGTCTTTGAGTGGACCAGGAGAGTCCTCATCTAGTGGTTTAGTTTTTTGATAGGCCATGGAGTGGCAGGCTGCGTCATAATACCAGTCCTGCAAATGTGATTAGTACATCACATAAAGGCAAAGAGAAAGTGGTTAAGCCCCTTAGTATCCCTGACATTTTTGCAGGGCATTCTCATGTTGATGGAGAGTCTAGTGGCTCAGAGATGAGCCTTGCTGAGGATCTTGGGATACCAACTATGAGAACACCTGGTGTAAAGAAGGCTATGGAAGCCATGAATGCAAAGCTGCGAAGATCTCGGAGAGTGAAGAATCCTGTGCAGAGGTTTACCTATGATGGTTATGTGGCACATCACTATGCATACATGGAAAAAGTTGTGTAGATTGTAAAGCCCACATGCATTGATGAGGCTTTGGAAATGTGTGTTGGGAGAAAGCTATGGATGAGGAGATGGATGCACTATATGGAAATGAGACTTGGGATTTAGTGCAATTGCCTGAAGGCAAGAAAGCCATTGGATGCAAGTGGGTGTACAAATAAAACATAACAGTGATGGAAGCATAAGCAGGTACAAGGCTAGATTGGTAGCCAAAGGATATGCGCAAAAGATTTCCAATATGCATCTTTCTATGCATAGAATTTAAATCTAATGAAAATAACACTTTTATAATAAAAAAATTTCCAATATGCATCTTTCTATGCATAGAAATTGAATCTAATGAAAATAACGATTTTATAATAAAAAAATTTCCAATATGCATCTTTCTATGCATAGAAATTAAATCTAATGAAAATAACACTTTTATAATAAAAAAATTTCCAATATGCATATTTCTGTGCATAGAAATTGAATCTAATGAAAATAACACTTTTATAATAAAAAAATATCCAATATGCATCTTTCTATGCATAGAAATTGAATCTAATGAAAATAACACTTTTATAATAAAAGAAAATCCTTTTATACATCTATTTATGCATAAAATAGGAATAACACAAAATAAAAAGAATTTCTTTTAGAATGCACAAACGGTGGGGATTATTCTTTTTGAATAACATAAAGATAAAACTTATTTCCACAAAATTTAAGAAAATTTTGCCATAATCTCCTTTGTATGTCTGACCATTTCTCAATTTTTACATTCTAAATTTATTTTCAAATTTATCCCAAGATGAAATAAAGCACTCTAATCTAATCAAATTTTCACTTCTAAAGAGTAATCAAATTTTCACTTCTAAAGAGTAATCAATAGGAAAAGTTTAACTCAATTTATTTGTTACTCATTTTAGGATAAAGAAAGGCTGAAATTCTTAATGAAGAAAAGGGGGAAGCCTTTTCATCAAGGCTTATAATCCATAATCACATTAAAAAGCAAAGAATTCAGAAAACCATAGATTAGATTAAAAAAAGTAGAATTAATAACTTACATGGAGTTTTGTGAGCTTTCCTTTGGCTTGAGGGATTGAGGGTTCTACTTTCCTTTGGCTTGAGGGATTGAGGGTTCTACTCTTGTTTGGATCAAGAGTGGCCACCAATTCTTTGTAGAGGAATTAGTCAAAAACAAGTGAATTATCAAGTGAATTCAATGTTTTATTAAAAAAAGTAGAATTAATAACTTACATGGAGTTTTGTGAGCTTTCCTTTGGCTTGAGGGATTGAGGGTTCTACTTTCCTTTGGCTTGAGGGATTGAGGGTTCTACTCTTGTTTGGATCAAGAGTGGCCACCAATTCTTTGTAGAGGAATTAGTCAAAAACAAGTGAATTATCAAGTGAATTCAATGTTTTTGGCTCTGGGGAGGAGTAGAGTAACAGTGCATAAACACTATTAAGCTATTACAAAGGGGGAGGCTTCTATTTATAGGAAAAAGTGAGCCTCAAACCAAGCAAATTGATTCTATAATTTTCCAGATCAGTTTGGTCAATTTTTGACCATTTTGGGTCAGTTCAGCTTACTTTTTGGAACTAGACTTGAATTAGGAGAGAGGAGAGATGAAATATCTCATTTTATTGATTTAAAATGGAAAGCAATGATGAGAAAAAAGGCACCTCCTTCATGAGGGGGAATCCCCATTTTGAGGTGTCAAAAATCAGTTTTTTAACTATTTTCCTTGGTCCTTAGTCCACTCTTCGTCTTATGTGAGTATTTACTCATTTTTGGGAGATTTTTCTTTATTTATTTAATTTATCTTATCCCCTACATTTGAATTAATCCAATTGGTCCCTCAGAACCTTAATCCAAAATTTTTAAAAAATCTGGACCCTTAGGCTAAGGCCTTTTAAGCAAATTATAATTTATTTCTAATGCACCTTAGGAAATTCTTTTTAAAATTTTGTTTCGAGGAAATTTATTTTAATAAAAAAGCATATTTTTTCATCCAAAGATATCTAAAAATTGAGTTATCTCTCTCTAGAATATTTTCTCTCTCTAGGCCAAAACAGGTAGAAACAAGATCTTTTATTATTCTGAAAAGGGGATTGATTACAGGGGAAGAAACTGGACATCTTAAGGGGCTAGGGAGGAATCTTACAGTAGAGATATTGAACCTATACTCGACTTATGTCGCTCTACTAAACACGCTGCTATTTTGGCTACAACGGGTCGTTGCTCAGTGTAGCGCTACTGAGTGCAGTGAACGTACTGCATAATAAAAAAAAGCTGGGGCAGACTGGGGAGTCTGCACATAGGACTCCCTAGTCTTCCCCAACTCTTTTTTTCTAATGTAGACATAGTAAAACTAACATAACTTCACATCATCATGGACAAGTGTAATGTAAAACTTACAAATACCAAAAAGAAAAGACATTTGCAAACCATGGTTTTAGGAATTTCAAAATGTAAGTACAATACTTAGCGGATTACATAAGTGTATGTTTCCAAAAAACTCATATACAAGATAAAGCGTAATAAAAACCTATGGAGATAGGGGCTATCTAGATCTCATGTTGCGATTGGTATTGTTCCTTGCGGCTCCAGCCCCTTCGCTTCTCACATTTCCATTGCTATCGGCATGGACATTTGGATCACCGTTTCGAGTTATATAATCCGAAAACATAATAAAACTAACACAAGTGAGAATCGGTTTTGCAAAAACAAAGAGGTTTAGGGTTGAGGAATGTACTTACTTGCCATGTAACAATCCATCCTTCATCTTGCACCCTATCAAATAGAGATTGCAAACCCCGTTGTAATGCAAAATCATATTCCTCTTGCGTAGGGGGGCGGTCCACTGCTTTTTTAAACTACAGTTGTACAAACAAGTGAACATTTTAGAAAGTTGTTATTTAAGATAACCTCTTTAATTAAAAGATAAGATACAATTTGAGGCTAATGTATACTTACAAATATGTTGGGATATCGACTCCTCCTTCACGTGTAACATCACTCCTCAAGTTATTTGTCATCTATCTAAGAAAAAACATAAATACTTAAAACTCTTATGCATAGGAAGCTACCGACATGCATTGGTTGCTACTCGCATGCGTAGGAAGCTAATGGCATGCGTTGGTTGCTAACGGCATGCCTTTTGCTATCGGCATACGTTGGAAGCTATCGACATGCGTTGGAAGCTACCGACATGTGTTGGTTGCTATCGGCATGCGTAGGAAGCTTCCAGCATGCGTTGGAAGCTACCGGCATGCGTAAGAAACTACCGACATGTGTAGGAAACTATCAGCATGCATAGGAAGCTACCGGCATGCGTTGGAAGTTACCAGCAATGCATAGGAAGCTACCGGCATGTGTTGGAGGCCATCGGCATGCGTTGGAGGCTATCGGCATGCATTGGAAGCTACCGGCATGCGTTGGAAGTTATCGACAAAAGCATAGGAATCTACCGGCATGCGTAGGTTGCTACCGGCATGCATAGGAAGCTACCAGCATGCATAGGTTTCTATTGGCATGCGTAGGTTTCTACCGGCATGCGTAGGTTGCTACCGGCACGTAGAGGAAGCTACTGGCATGTCGGTAAGTACCGACATGCTTAGGTAGCACCCAGCATATAATGGGAGCTTCCGGTGCATTTCGGTAGCTACGTGCATGCCTAGATAGCACTCGGCTAATGCAGAAGCCTTATGCATAAGGCTCATGCATACTATGCATAAGGTTTATGCATAGCATTCATAGCTTGCACGAGGCTACACATTCGTAGCCTGCATAAAGCTATGCATAAGCCTCATGCATAAACCTTATGCATTAGCCGCCCACATACATGAGGCTTATGTATTAGCCATATGGAATATTAATACATAAGCCTCATGTATGCAGCTTATGCATGAGCTTATACATAAGCCTCATGTATGCGGCTTATGCGTGAGGCTTATGCATAAAACCTCATGCATAAAGCTTATGTACCCGGCTTATGCATTAGCCATATGCATAAGTTTTATACATAAGACTTGTGCACATGGCTTTAGACATGGCTTATGCATATGGATTTATATATGATGCTTATGCATACGGCCAATACATAAGCCTCATGCATAAGCTTATGTATAAGGCTATACATAGAGGCTTATTGCTAATGTATAAGCTTTATATATGAGGCTTATGCATGAGGCTTTATGCAAAATTCTCATGCATAAACCTATGTGTAAGCCTCATGCATGAGGCTTATACATTTGGTAATGCTTATGCATGAGGTTTATGCACTACCCTTATGTATGACACTTATGCATAAGGCTAATGCATAAGCTTTATGCAGCACTAGCCTCATGCATGAGGCTAAGGCATATAGCCACCTCTAGAGAGGAGCTATGCTATCCATTTAGGGGAGAAAAAATAACAAGTCCTAAAACTTACAAACCCTATAACATGTAAAAGCATAAGAGAGGAAACATAAAAGGGAGAGATATCTTACCCTTATGAGGCTTGTATGTGTGGATAACCTACAAAATCAAACCAAATAAATAGATAAAGTATTAGTAATCCTAATCTTAACCCTAATAGAAAGCATATACAAAACCCTAATCTTAAAAGAAATCTTAGTGAAAAATTTTGCATAACATAGAAAACGTATTGAATCTTTCTTTTTCCCTTCTCATTATAGCATAACCCTAACCCTAGCTTCTAAATAAAAAACATAATAGAGAGCTTTGATGGAGAGCTCTCCATCAAATCTCTTTATTAGGGTTTCTATGTAGAAGCTAGGGTTAGGGTTAAGCTTCAATGAGAAGAAAAAAAGAAGAAAAGAAAAACTCAAAAGAGAAGAAAGAGAAGTGAAATACTCACAAGAAAGCTTTAATGGAAAGTTTGTTTGCATAGGAAATGAAGGAAAACAGTAGACATACCTTGCTTGAGCTTGACAAGGATAGGGTAAGAGAGGCAGAAGTGATAGACAAGGCAAAAACCTGCAAAAAAAAACTCAGAGTACAAGTTTATTGTATTCATAAGATAAAACTACACGGTAACAAAAGAAGCGACCAAAAATCAGGATATTTTTACAGTATAGCAACGTTTCTTTGCTACTATAGATGCTACTGAGCAGCGTTTTCTTGTATATGAGATTTAAAAAAAAAAACCTAAACCCTAAACACGCTACCTAGCAGCGAAAAAGTGTTGTGATGCAGTGATAGATCGCTCGCTGAGCATCTTGAAAACCCTCGATAGTTTCCTTCCAAAAACACTGCAAAGAAATGTTGCTACACTCCCGATGTGTTGTAGTGATAGGTGAGGACATTGTGAGGTGTCATTACCCACACTTGCAGAACAAACATAATACCCAACCCCTTGGGGTTTGAGGTGTCAATCACGAGGTGATCTTGGCTTCAATGCTCATACTACTAAACATCAACTACTTGTTCATAATAGGATGGCTATCCTTGTTCATAATAGGATGGCTATCCTTGTTCATAATAGGATGGCTATCCTTGTTGTGGTCTTGTATTTGTTGGCAACCCACTTCACAATTGAAAGATCCCTGCCCCCTCTGCGCAACGGATTCGGGGGTACTAGCAGCGGAAGCAGCACTCCTTGTGCGGGGCAAGATCCCTTACTCGGGGCCTCGCCCACGGATATCCGGACAAGAGACTAATCCCTCGGTTCTTTAGGCGATTCCTCTACTAGGATATTTTTACTCTAATGTAGTCAGGGTCATTACTAACCAAACTGATCCGGCCGAACCTATGAGTCTCTTGGTCAGATCAAAGGAAGAAACTTGCACTTGGATCATAGAAACCAACGCTTTTTTCCCCATCGAGAGGCATAGCCTTTGATTCTTTTTCCATAGAACAATTACTATTCGGGATTTACTTCATCTATCGTACTATAACAGAATTGAGTCTCATTTTATGGATCCATCAGTCTAGCCTAACCCATCCAGTCCCATGGGTTAGCCAACTGCCCAACCACTGTAGTGATAGGATCTAATTAGGAATTTGGTTAGGTTTTGTCCCGGGTACTAGGGAAAAGAGTTCCTAGGCCCCCTAGCCGAATATTCATGCAAATTTAATGCCAGTCATACCACTTCCACACCCACCAATATGAAATTACCTTTTTCATAGATTTAGCTATCTTTAAAATAAACATTTAATGAAACCATGTCACTGATCATAATCCTCAAAATCTCTGGTTGAATCCTTATTTCCAATCATTCCTTCATCAGTGTATTTATGACATCATTGGCAACCAGAACGCTCACCACCTATCCCTCAGGGGCCTTTTCGATAGTTCCTAGCTCATAATACCCGACAATATATTCACTTATAAAAATCAAGATGGAATCTTCGATGAAGATCAGCAAGATCAACCAACAGATCCATATAAAAGAGCCATGGACTCATCTATTGAAGACCAGCAAGGTCAATCAACCAGATCCATGCCCGGTTTCAGAAAACAACTCTTACTCCTTGTTCCAATCTCATCCATTCACATCCCATATCATTCATTTACATCCCATATCATTCATTTACATCTGATTCATATGAACATCACATCTCATTCACTCACATCCAGCTTCACATCACATCTCATTCACTCACATCTAGATTCACATCACATTACATCTCATCCATTCACTCACATCGACATCACATCCTTTCATATACACATCCACATCCATTCTTTCACCACATGCACATCTTATCACATCCTATCACATCCCATACACCTCTTATCACATCCATTCACATTCTATCACATCCCATACACCACTTATCACATCCATTCATATTCTATCACATCCCATACACATCTTATCACATCCATTTACATTCTATCACACATCCCATACACATCTTATCGCATCCTATTTTCATCTTATCTCATCCATTCACATGTTATTCTCATTTAATAGCTTTTTCTAAGTTGATCCCGATAATGGGACTTTTTCTAAATTTCTGCCAATTGCTTGGCCTAATTAAAGGTTCTTTTTCTTGACAATTAGTTTCATATTCATTCTCAATTTCTCAAATGAATTATATTTAATATTCCTCTTTTGGAATAGAAGAATTCATGGGATTTACAGAAATCACTACCCATATTTCCACTTTTGATAAATAATCATGAATTGAATTATACTAAAATTTCCTCTTCTTCCCATTTAATTTCTTGGATCACAAATACCATGGGAATTCCTCTTTTTGCATTTAATTAATTACATTCCAATGTCATGGGAATTCCTCTTTTTGCATTTAATTAATTGCATTCCAATGTCATGGGTATTCCTCTTTTATCATCAAATATTTCTTATAAAGTAACTTCATCTAAAATAAAATACCCATTAATTCAATATGCTAGGAATTTCTCTTTTCCCATATTAATTGTGGGATTCCAAATGTCATAGGAATTCCTCTTTTAACATAAAAATATTTCTCATAGATAAAATAAATTTATCTAAAATTTAATAAGCTTGTCCATCCTCTTGTACACGCATTGTATGGAAAATATCTCAATGAGATCTAAACTAGAACTTTTGCAACCCAAAACCCAACTACTTCTCAAGTGGTACGTACTTCTGTTGTTGTGACGTAAAACCGATTACTTCTCAAGTGGTGCATGTTATAAACGATATAAATTTTCTACTACCATAGTAGATCAATATTAAGACTTTTCAATTTCAAGATTGACTACGTATTCCTTTGTTTGAACAAATTTTTTTGAGTAAGACCACCTCCATCATGTTCATTCATGTATTTGGTTTCATAGGTCATTTTGTCCTTTGGTATGCCTATTCAAAAATTCTCTCTCTATCTCTATCTCTGTGTGTGTGTGTGTGCGCGCATGCGTGCATGTGCATGTGTATGTGGATGTGTGTGTGTGTATGCATGTGTGTGTGTGTGTGTGTGTGTGTGTGAAAAGATGCAAGGGAGAAGAGAGTTTGAGCTCTTGCAAGCACACACACACTCACACAAACCCTAGAAGAGAACACATAAGGTGAGAGGCTGAAAATTCTTCTTCTTCTTCACACAACAAAAGAGGTCTACAAAGAAGATAAAGTGACTAACACACATAATAGAGTATATACAAGGGGTCCATAATGTGAACACGCTAAGAGGAGTGGGTAGGTGTGGACTAGTCAGTGTAGTCCAGCTGTAAAATCTCTCGCGAAGATATGTTAGTGCCAGCTATACCAAACCCACCTAGTGATATAAATGTCAAATGGTCATGCAGGCGCCACGTGAGTGTCAGCTCATGTTGATCTTGACATCTCAACACTCCCCCTCAAGCTCAACTCTAGCTCATGAACTCCAAGCATATCTCAAAATCTTTAGATCTTCTCAGCTTCCAAGGCTTTCGTGAAGATGTGAGCGACCTAATCTTGTGTGTTGACATAGGCCAAGTCGATGTTGCCTACCAAGACTCTCTCTGTGATGAAGTGGTAATGTACCTCAATGTGTTTCATCCGTGCATGGAAAACTGGGTTCTTGGCCAACTGTATACTGCCAAGACTCTCTCCCTAATGAAGTGTAATGTATCTCAACGTGTTTCGTTCGCGCATGGAAAACTGGGTTCTTGGCCAACTATAAACTGCTAAGATTGTCACAGTATATGACAACCTTTCTCTTCACATGTAGCCCCAAATCAACAAGTAGCTTGCGTAACCAAGCTACCTCACATGCTGCCACCGCAGCTCCTCTGTACTCTGCCTCTATACTCAACAAGGCAACTGTGGGTTGCTTCTTACTACTCCATGTCACACTCCCCAATAAAAACATAAATCCACTGGTAGATCTCCTATCTGATATGCTACTACCTGCCCAATCTGCATCTGTGTACCCATATAGATCCAATGATACACACTGCATAAAACAATGCATAATCATTAGTGGCCCTCAAATATGGAAGTGTGTGTCACACACTATCAAGATGTGGTTTGCACGGAACCTGCATAAATTGGCTCTCTAAGCCAGTAGTGTAACTCAAATTTGGCCTACTGATCGTGACATAAATCAAACTTCCCACAATCTTCCTGTACATAGTGGGATCCTCCAACACATCACCTGCATTCGTACTAAGCTTTTCATTTTAATCTAATGGCACCAAGATTGACTTACAATCAGCTATCCCATACTTGGACAACATGTCCAATACATACTCTCTGTGAAGCTAAATACCCTCAGGTGTGCGAATGACCTCAATTCCCAAAAAGTAGCATAGATCTCCCAAATCCTTCATCTCAAACTTCCTTTTGAGAAGACTTTTCACATGCTCAATCTCATCCAAGTTTTCACCCCCAACAATAAGATCATCTATACATATGGTGATGATCACAATACCCTTATCACTCTTGCGCACATACAAAGAGTGATTTGCCATCTGCTATATATGAAAACCAATAGTGACAGGATACTCAACAATCTTGTCAATCTCATCCAAGTTGTCACCCCCCAACAATAAGATCATCTACATATATGGTGATGATCACAATACCCTTATCACTCTTGCGCACATACAAAGAGTGATCTACATCTGCCATATGAAAACCAATAGTGACAAGATACTCAGCAATTTTGTCATGCCATGCTCATGGATCTTGCTTTAGTCCATACAAAGCCTTACGAAGCTTACATACTCTGGGGATGACTTGTATCCTCAAAACCAGGTGGCTGATCCATATACACTTCTTCTTGTAAGTCGCCATGCAAGAACACATTTTTTACATCCATCTGATGTAAAAACTAGTGTTTAGTTATAGCCACTGCAATCACAACTCTCACAATTGCCATCTTTGCAATCAGGGAAAATGTCTCCTCATTATCAATCCCATGTGTCTGCACATATCCTTTGGCTACCAATCTAGCCTTGTACCTGCTTATGCTACCATCATTGTTATGTTTCACCTTATACACCCACTTGCAGAGCCAATAGCTTTCTTGCCTTCAGGTAATGGTATCGAATCCCAAGTCTCATTTCCATACAATGCATCCATCTCCTCATCCATAGCTTTCTCCCAACACACATTTCAATAGCCTCATCAAAACATGTCGGTTCTACAACCTGCACAAATTTTGCCATATAAGCATAGCGATGTGCCACATAACCATCATAAGTCAACCTTTGCATAGGGTTTTGGACTCTTCTAGATCTTCGTAACTTTGCATTCCTGGCTTCCATAGCCTTCTTCACATAAGGTGTTCTCATTGCTAGAATCCCAAGCTCCTCATCAAGGCTCATCTCTCCGAGCCACTAGACTCTCCATCAATAAGAGAATGCCCTGCAAAAATATCAGGCATACCAAGGGGCTCAACCACTTTCTCTTTGCCTTTATGTGATGTACCAACTACAATTCCAATACACTGGTATCATGATGCAACCTGCCACTCCATGGTCTATCAACAGAACCACTAGATGAGGACTCTCCTGGTCCACTCAATGACTGTGATTGCTAACTTGCATTCTGTGCAATCACGTTTCCACTTACATCAGGCCCAACAACATCTTTTTCAATAGCATACTAGCTACTCATCTCATCAAATACAACATCCCTCCTTACCCTCAATTCATGTGTAGCAGGATTATAGCATCTAGATGTCTTTTTCTCAAGGGAATACCCAATAAACACACATTTTTCTGCCTTTGGATCTAGTTTAGTACGTAAATCATCTGGCACATGCACATATGCAATACATCCAAAAACTTTCAAGTCAGACAAATCAGGTTTCTTGCCAGTAAACGTCTCCTCTGGCATTACATCATAAATGGTTGCAACAACAGGAGTCCTGTTCATGATATAAACTATTGTAGACATAGCCTCAACCCAATAGCTATGTAGTATATTCTTCTCTGCCACCAATGCTCGTGCTATCTCTGCAATGTGCTTGTTTTTTTGATCAGCAACTCCATTTTGATGTGCAGTGTATCTACATGTAAATTGTCTCTGAATGCCATTCTTTCGTAAGAATTCAGAGACTCATTGGAGAAGTATTCTCCCCCTCCATCTGACCTTAGGCACTTCACATGCTTTCCTGTCTGTTTTTCAGGCATCACTCTGAAATTATGAAAATGAGTGAGCACTTCACTCTTCTCCTTCATGAAATTTACCCATACTTTCCTCATGTGGTCAATGAATGTTACGTAGTACCTCTAGCCACCCATAGACATCGTCTTCACAAGACCCCATACATTTGAATGCACAACCTCTAGTACATTCCTGCTCACATTTTTGTCATGTGGAAATACATGCTTTGATTTCTTTCCAAATTGACATGCTTCACATAGTTTTTGCATACCTTAAACTTTAAACTTAGGCAGCCTTGTCACAATTTCTTTAGTCTACATAGACTTCATTCTTTGCACATTTACATGCCCAATTCTCTTATGCCAAATTTTGGTATCTGCAACAACTCCTGAATCATTTACAAACATTGCAACACTCACTTCAGGCATATTTACATTGTAATGTAAACATTCTGCCCACTCTGTTGCCTTTTGCAACCAACTTGCACTTATCTTTAAAGTCTTCTACATAATAGCCATCAAGGTTAAACTGGACCTACAAACCCTGCTCAACTATCTGGTCAACTGAAACCAGATTCTTTGTAATGGTTGGAACATGAAGTACATATGCAAGGTACTTCACCTTACCATCCTACGTAGACAATGGCACATCTCCAACATGGGCAATCGGATGAGCAATGTCATCCCCTGTTTCAACAAAACCTAGTCTTTCAAGACTCTTCATTTCCTTGAACCACTCACCATGACTTGTCATGTGGTTCAAAGAACTTGAATCAAAATACCACACATCATCCTTACATGTTGCTACATCATTTCTAGACACAGCATTAACTACATGTTGCATAAAAAACAACCTCTCATTATTCTCATTATTTTTGCTAGAGGACGCATAGTTGTTTTACTGCACTTTTCCATTTCTCATGTCACTCTGTTTCTTATAGCAACTACCTGCACATGTCTAGGCTACCACAGTAAAAATACTCTTGTTGTATCATTATGCTGTCTTTGCCAATTACCATGACCTCTTTGACTCTCCCTACCTCTAAACTGGCCTCTTTCACCTGTGTGTTGTTGTTGCGAATCTTGGTATTGTTGCTACTGCTGACCATAATTCTGATTACCTATTCGCCCACCACCTTGGCCATGTCCATGACCTCTACCTCTTCCTCTACTTGAACTTATGTAGAAGGCTTGTTGCTCTAAAATGTTTTTGTTTTGTGAAGACTGTTGATCTTCACCCAAATTCTTCTCTTCACAATGATCAACATTGATACCAAATCTGTGAGCTTGGGAATGTTCCTGAGTTTGAATAGACGTCTTGAATGACTTGTATTGTGGCCCGAGACCACATAGACACACTTCCACCTTATCATCATCAACAGAAACACCAATTGATGCAAGGGATTCCATAATGCCCTTGATCTTCAAGGCATAATCATTCACATACATATTTTTCTTCTCCACAATATGAAGCTCATTCTTGAACTGAATCTTTCGTGCCTTGGTGTTAGTTTCATACAGCTTCACCAAGGTGTCTCATGCCTCCTTAGGTGATGTAGCATCTTGTATATGCCCAATCATGGTATCATATATACTAATAGAAAGCCAATACATGACTTTCCTTGCTCCTTGGTTCCAATCCTTGAATTCTTTTACATCTGCACAGCAGTTGGATTAATCTCCAGTATCTCTGGTGCCTTCTCATGTTCACTTCAATGTAGTCCAGTAACCTTTTCCCATTAGGAAATTTGTCAATCTAAACCTCCAAGCATGGAAGTTGTTCTTGTCAAGCTTCTCTGCAACAATCCAAGGAGTAAGAGTTGTTTTTTGAATTCGGGCATGGATCTGGTTGATTGACCTTGCTGGTTAAGCAACGGATCTGGTTGATTGACCTTGCTGGTCTTCGATGGATGAGTCCATGGCTCTTTTATATAGATCCGTTGGTTGATCTTGCTGATCTTCAACGGAGATTCCATTTTGATATGTGAATATAATACCGGTTACTATGAGCTAGGAACTATCAAAAAGGCCCCTGAGTGGATAGGTGGTGAGCATTTTGGCTGCCAATGATGCCATAGGTACATCGATGAAGGAAAAATTGGAAATTAGGATTCAATTGGATATTTTGGAGGATTATGATCAGTGACACTATGGTTTCATTAAATGATTGTTTTAAAGACAGTTGATTCTATGAAAAAGGCAATTTCATATTGGGTGTGTAAGTGGTGTGACTAATTTTAAATTTGCATGAATATCCGGCTAGGGGGTCTGGGAACTCTTTTCCTTGGTACCCGGGACAAAACCTAACCAAATTCTTAATTGGATCCCATCACTAAAGTGGTTTGGCGGTTGGCTAACCCATGGGACTCGGGTTAGGTTGGATTGATGGATCCGTAAAATGAGACTCAATTTTGTTGTAGTACAATAGATGAAGTAAATCCGAGATAGTAATTGTTCTATGGAAAAGAATCAACGGCTATGCCTCTTGATGGGGGGAAAAAGCATTGATCTCTACAAGTTTCTTCCTTGATCTGACCAAGTGACTTATAGGTTCAGTCGGATCAGTTCGGTCAGTAAATTGACTGCGCTAGAGCCAAAAATATCCTGGAGGAATCGCCCGTGCTTTCTGGGCGAGGGAAATTTTTCTGGGTTTGGTTTTCGAAGAACCGAGGGATTAGTCTCTTGTCCGGATATCCGGCGAGGCCCCGAGTGAGGGTGCCTGCACTGCGCAAGGAGTGCTACTTCCGCTGCTAGCGCCCCCCTAATTCATTGCACGGAGGGGGCAGGGATCTTTCACTCATGTTACATATATTAGGCAAAAAGGTTGGCTATGTTTAATATCACTTGAGTCTACTCTTGGTAACCCAAGTTAAAGTAGAGAGCTTCCTTGTAGATAAGCTCTCTGATTTGCTCCTCTGATAGATTTTGCTCCTCTGATAGATTTTGCTCCTCAAACTCAAAAGCAAAAGGTGCTAGGCAAATTGGCTCATCAAAGGTATCATGTAAAGTTGAAAGATAGGGATGAGCTAGTGCATCTTCCGGCCGGCTGTCAAGAACAAATACAGAACATCAGTTGAGTATTTAACAACAAATGTTTACCTCAAAAGACACAAAACTTAATTAGATCACAATGAGTTGTGAAAGATAGATATAATATGAGTCATAGTTGAATTAAGGGTCATTATACATGAATTCCTACCAAGTGGGTGCGCCCCCACCTAGGGTGGAACTTTGTTGGCTATTTTACACATTTTTATCTTATGTCAAATGTTTTGCGAGAACGTTTTTCAAATGTACATCAAAACATAGTTGTGTGCATATATGTGTGTGCATATATATATATATATATACACACACACATACATGCATGCATGCATGCATGCATACATACATACATATATATATATTACATACATGCATGCATGCATACATACATACATACATACATACATACATACACACACATATATATATATATATACACACACACACACACACACACACACACACACATATATACATACATACATACATACATACATATATACATATATACATATATACATATAAACTCTTCAAATCTAAGCAAAACATTGGATTTATCCAAGTTCTTACAGAGTTGCACTCCTAGAGATCCTAGGATATATATATATGTATGTATATATATAGATACACACACACACACACACACACACACACACACACATAAATACATATGTACATATATATATATACTATGTATATATGTATATCTGTGTATATATATGTATGTATGTATGTATGTATATGTATGCATATGTAATATTATATATATATATATATATATATATATATATATATATATATACATATATATATACACACATAAATATATATACACACATATGTATGTAACATATATACATATATAAATATTTTATATATGTGTATGTATGTATATATGCATGCAGACATACATACATACATACATACATACATACATATATATATATATATATATATGTATGTGTATGTATATATACACATATACATACATACATACATACTTATGTATGTATGTATACTTATATGTATGCATGTATAAATATATAAATAAATACTTGTTTATTTATATATGCATATTTATAGATGCATACACACACACATACATAATACATATTTATTTATACATACATATATATTATTCCTAGAAAAAAACATTTTTAATTGGCAACATACATAAAAAATCAAGCTTGGGCAAGGTTGGATGCATGTTCATGAGGGGTGGATGGTTGAGATCTCCCCTTTTCACTGGTGGGGGATATGTGTGTGAATCCCTATTATGTTTGTGAAGCCCCCATTTCTTGGAGGATGCTATGTTCTTAATTGTTGCCCCCAAAAGCCACAATAGCAAGTTGTGGATGGCTTGCTTGCTGTATAACTCCTCTGCCAAAAAATCATTTTGACTGAGCCTTACATCAATCCTTTTTATCATGGATTGAAGAGGAAATTGTAATTCCGAACAAGCATTTCCTTCATACTTTATTATTATAAACTAAATCTTTAAAATTTTAAAGAGGACATTTTACTTCTCCTCCCAATAACTTGAGATGTATTTTTTGAAAATTGAATAAGTTCTAGGCTAAGTTAAACCTATCTTTTCTAAAACAGTGCACCACAAGGGGAAGGAGGAAAATAACTACGTTTTGAAATTTTTTTACAAAATAAGGAAAATAACTTCTATGATAAGAATATGAATTAGATTTGTATACCTGTGAGCATTTTTTCCACCAAGTCAATGGCTAGACGAGAAATTTTAGGGTATTTTTCTCCCAAAGGCTGCTTTTGATAGTGTGGCAATCGGCTAAGTTAGCGCCTTGCGTTTGCACTTTTTACAAAATCTAGTTCATAGTCATTTGGCAACCCTGTCAACTATAAAATCTAGTTCATAGTCATTTGGCAACCCTGTCAACTACAAAAGCACAAGATTAAAATCTAAAATAGATATATGCTTAAGGGGATCATCATTGTTAGAAGTCATCTCTTACACAAGGTAGATGTTTAACTAGTTAATAGTAACATGTACTCTCAAGAGCATACACTCTAGTGATCACTATATAATCTTACACAACTAATGATATCGTATTTAAAGGTTACAATTTGATGAACCTAGATTAAGTAATTAATATAAGGTAGACTAAATAAGAATTTGCAAGATAATGATGCACAACTTGGTTGGGGAGTAAGATGACACAAAATTTATTAATTGATCATAATAAATCAACATCGTTTGGCATGGAAAAAGAAAAGTAAAGTAATGAGAGCTTGAAGATATGGGGGGGGACATAATCTTGGCCATGGACGACCTAAACAAGTCAAGCAATGTAAATTATGATTAAGCAAGAAAAACGAAGGATGATGAAGCCTTGGATAAAGCAAGGGAAAGTAGCATAAAGCAAATTCAAATAGGGTCAAGCATGAATATAAAAAGCAAAATGAAT
The DNA here is from genome assembly GCF_041138505.1 of Cibotium barometz. Lineage (NCBI taxonomy): Eukaryota > Viridiplantae > Streptophyta > Polypodiopsida > Cyatheales > Cibotiaceae > Cibotium > Cibotium barometz. The sequence goes on along the minus strand of NC_141069.1, from coordinate 36,167,380 downwards.
TAGGGTTAAGCATGAATATAAAAGAAAAATGAAATAGTGTTAAGCATGAATATAAAAAGAAAAATATAGAAGGATTGAGCAAGGTAAAGCATGCATGATAAAGCAACATTAAAAGCATGATTAAGGAAGGTAAACAAAGATGTAGTAGGATTATGCAAGATAAAGTTGTATAAAGCAAGATAAAATAGGATTAAGTAAGGTAAAGTGAAGATCAAGCATGATAATGTATGATTAAGCAAGATCTAGAAAGCCAAGGAATCGTGAAATGTTGGATTCAAGGGATTAACTAGGATCAAAGTAAGTGCTATCTGAGCAAAAAAAGAAAACTCAACTTATGGAGAGGATGTTTTTTTATTATAAAAAGAATACAAAAGAGTGAGTGCAGAATTTAAAGGCCACAAGAGTAGATTCAAACTTCAATGGGAGGCAACCAGTGGGCTATAGCCTAAAAGGCATGGGGGGATTCCCCCCCCCCTTCTTTGAATTGATCCTATTGTAGGAGCAACTTAATTACCCACTCAAAGGTGGCTTGGTTTCCCACCCTAGGGTGGTACAATTATGGTTGCAAGTTAGCATTTTATCCTAAACAAAAAATAGGATTAAGCATAATAAGGCATGATTAAACATTTAATCCTTAACAAAAAATAGGATTAAGCATAATAAAGAATATTTTCATGAAGGTGAGAAACTAAAGGATCAAGATTAACAAGTGGGATTCAATAATTGGTGGTTGGCATCCATGAAGCACCTCTGCAATTGATCGAAATTGGTGGACGTAATCTTTGCCAGGGAAGAGGGGTTGATGGTTAAGAAGCTCCATACTGCACGTAATATCTGATATAAGAAATACTGCACGTGCATGCAAATCAATTAGCTAGTTTTTCATCAATTCAGTGAGTCCTAATCATTAACATAACCTCTCACTAATACCAAGCTTGATTACTTAAAGCTAATTCATTCGATGCTTAGATATAAATCCACTCGTTGATTAATCTAATGCTATATAATTAGATCAATGATTATATGCTAATTCATCCATTTCATCTGCTACTTTCATTTAAAGTTAGTCCATTAATCACATGTTACTGTAGATCACTGCCTATTTGAATCCACTGATGCATATTATATTTAATCACCACATATATACTAATCCATTCATCATAATTTCATCCGTTAATTTCGTTTATTTTTTAATTAATAACCCATTACTCCCAGTTCTCAAGCTTGATTAAGCCACTCCCTTTTTCTCTAGGTCTTAATATCATAAGTTAAGCGCAACCCTATCAACTCATATATACCATTAATGATTCTTAATTATGAACCTATAAAATCCGCTACCTTCAGTTCATTGTACCAAGCGCAATCAATATGGTAAGACCAACTAATCCATAATTAATTCCATCTAGTCCAATATATTAAACCATTATCCAACCAAGCTTGAGAAATTATATAAATCATGCACTTTGATTAATGTCATTATGGGTGAATATGCCCATTATCCAACCAAGCTTGAGAAATTATATAAATCATGCACTTTGATTAATGTCATTATGGGTGAATATGCCCATTTCCACTATGTTAGATTAATTTATAAGATATATTTAAAAAGATGGTTGCAATTTTTTTAGAGACCATATTTACACCTGACAGTGCTCCTCCTCTGTCAGAGATTGTCTTGATCGTATGATCTGATTGAGATCAGTGTCCATGAGCTCATAAGCCACATAAACATGGACACTGATCTGATTGAGATTGAGATCAGTGTCCATGAGCTCATAAGCCACATAAACATGGACACTGATCTGATTGAGATCAGTGTCCATGAGCTCATAAGCCACATAAACATCATCATAATCATGTCTCCTTGGAGGAGGCATTATGTCCCTTATTGTTTGCAATCACCTACATAAAATATGATCAAATTTGCATAAGGTTAGATTTGTTTTTGTTTTTCGAGCTGGGGTCAGAGACAGAGACGAGCATGCTCGTCTCTCTGAGACTCGAGCAGAGAAACGCTTTTGTCATTAGCTTCGCCGTCTCGGTCCATAAGGTTAGACTAGCTTATGATCATAATGGTGTCATTAAGAAATTTAACCAAAAAAAAAGCTATAATTTTGTTTCCCCATAGAGAAAGCTACAATTTCTTAAAACCTATTTCACTAAATCAATTGTACTGTATCAAAGCAAAAGAAAATAATAATTTTACTATACCAATCTAAAAGCATTAATAATTATGCTATAAGAATGTAGAAATAATAATTAAAGTGTACCAAATGTCAATTTTGTTATAAATAAATGAATGTAATGATAATAATTATGCTATAAGGATGTAGCAACATTACTTCAAGTATACAACAAGTAATAAAGTCAATTTTGTTATGAATAAAATGAATGTAGGATCAACTGGCCAAAATCAAAGCAATAAGATTAGGTTATTAATGGCTACTTCTGGTAAGAATGAATTAAAAGATGTTAGTGCATGAGACTAATAGGTGACATTGTGGGGTTGGTCACACAGGTACTACTATAAGTGGTATAGTACTCAGCACCATAGGGTTTGGAATGGTGCTAGAAGTATCTTATGTAGTCACATCTCTATGGTCTAGAAATGTGAAGCTTGTGCCCATAGGTTCTTGGGTTCCCACATAATCTTGTGAAATGGAAACTGGAGCTTGGTCTATGGTGTAGCCAGGTGTCACTACATATGTGGGATCGGCTGGCTTATCAGTGGTGTCTCCATCTCGCTTAGGGTAGGACCCCCTGCATTGCTCGTCCCCATCTCTGTCTCACAGGATGTCGAGAGGGTATGGTGATTCCATGTCTCTGCCTCTCTTGCTCCACCATAGCATGAATATAATCCAAGACCATTCGAACATGTTTTTTATTGTCCTTGGTAGCAAAGGTAGCTTGCTTAATTTCATCTCAACAACTGACATGATGAGGCCGTATAGCTAGGACTGTCAATCAAATTCTTAATCTACAATAGTGTATTTTAGAATCTTATGGCTACATTTGTTTTGGATATGGAAAGCGTTGATACTTACAAAGTAGACATAACATCAAATGAAACATACAAGATAAATGTTGATACTTACAAAATAGACATGGAATGTGTCCCAACTGCAGCTTCCAAGGTGAGAGCTTCCTACTCTCTCCATTCAGGCTTTGGCTGCATCCTCTTGTTGCTTGTAGAGTTGGGGATTTCGAGCATGCTTTTGCCTCTCCTCATTCCAATCCTCGGTGCTCATGTACCAAGGTTGCTTCTCACCCCCTGCCTTCACTCTCCTAGTCACATCTCCCCGCCAATGTTTTATGATGTCCACCATGTGGTCCTTTATCCACCTTATGGGGATGACATCACTACCCCCGGCCAGCTTGTACTCATCCTTGATTTGATTTATGACTCTATCTTTCTTGTCTTTATCCAACTTTGGCCATAAATTCATTTGCAAAGACAATGTGGCAAAGCTCGCAAATGAGGCTCTTCATCTCTTGCCCGACATTATCCAAAACCACATTGCCATTGACAATTGTGTAAAATTTTTCTCCATCAGCGGGTGTGGACTGTGTGTCGAAACATTGCGATGATCACGAGCGTGGAGTGCTTTTGGTGCTAGATGGGGAAGGACGCTCATGTGGGGGCGTATACCCATCCGTGCCCCCACTTGGACAACAACCGCCTCCACCTCCACTACTCAAGCATTCTCCTCTGCGAGTGGACGAGAAATGAAATTTAATTTTCAACTAAAAGAATTATTTATATATACGACATGTAAGGATACATGTTTTCCCTACAGTATTTAAACACGCATAGTGATTTTGACAACAATCATACCTTTAATAGGAGAGAATGGTTTCTTGTTATTTTCAATAGGCTAGTAAAAAAAATTAAAATTATGAAAAAATTCACTTACATGAATTTTCTACATTTTTATAAGAGTTAAAAGTATTTTACAAGTAATTTTTAGCATTAAATGGTTAGACAAATCATTAAATAATTAATTTAAAATAGAAATGATAAAAATAAATTATTTGAATTTTCTAAGGGTTGATAAGAATGTAACCATTAACCCAAAATTTACTCATAATTTTTAGACTATTTTAACTAATTTTAATATAATTTTAACTAAACTATGCATAAATTAATTAAAAAAATTATTAATATTTATCAAAATAAATCTAAAAATTATTCTTTAAAAAGTAGACAAATCTTTCATAACCTGAATTCATATTTTTACAAATTTTCTAACATAAAAAATGATATTTTTAGATAATTTTAACTAGGAAAAATGAAATAAATGCTTTAAGTAATTGTTTTAAGCTTAACAATTGAAATAATAATTATGAAAATTATTAATCATCATGAAAATAACATCAATGATCTATTAAACTTATTCGGCTCTAAGGATGTGGCATGAACAAATTTTTGGTTAATTATTAACTCGAAAAAGTAATAATTAATTGATTAAACTAACATTAACCCTAAAATCTTGAGGTGTGGGGTGATAAAGGATAACACCATGAACCTTCTTTAACCTTAACAAGACTATGGCTAATGAGATGTTGTGCATCAGCATCTGGCGCTGCTTGCAAGAGGCGTGGATATATTATGCTGCAAACCACTTATGATGTCGTCTCTCAGCTGGGTTTGGAAAATATAGCTCCTTGAAATCATTAGCAAGAGGCGTGGATATATTATGCTGCAAACCACTTATGATGTCGTCTCTCAGCTGGGTTTGGAAAATATAGCTCCTTGAAATCATTAGCAAGCCTTGCCCTTCTCGTTCGAGTCATAGCGGAAGAGAGGATATGCTCAAAAGCGAAAGCAGTCATATCCTGAGTTTGAGTAAGATCGGGGATACCAGATAAATACGGGGCGTCCATCTATAAAATCCAATTCATCAATTAAAAGTCTTCATCAATGAAGCTTAATATGAATGAAAATATAGCATGTGAATGCATCTTTCTAGGATTTTATTATAAAATTTAGACAAAATTCATCTTTGATTCTTGAGCTTTCAAAAAAACTCTGATACTAGCTGTGAGACCCCTATCCCCTCTGCACACATCGACGAACTTTGGAGTGCTTTTGGGCAGCAAAAGTAGCAACCTTGCGCACAGCAGGGTAGAGCTTCCCACTCAAGGCCTTGCCCATGAATGTCCGGACAAGAGACTAATCTGGCGGTTCTTCCAAAACCGAACCCAGAAAAAACTTCCCTCGCCTAGCATAGGCGATTCTGCTAGGAAAAATCTTCTAACAAAAATTTTATCTAACGGGTCAAGGCCTTATCTATCCTTTCTATTCTGACCGAACCCGTAGGTCACATGGCCAGATCAAGGAAGGGAATTGCACTTGGTTCATAGAAATCATTGCTTTCCCATAGAACAAGAATCTTCTTGGGACTTACTCTAACTAGCGTAACTTGAACGTATCTAAATTTATTGTAGGAATCCACCGCGATCTAGCCCCAACCGGGGCCCATGGGTTAGCTAACCGCCCAACCACTAGATTGGTGGGATCCCCTTTTATAAAAATTTGGTTGTGTTTGTCTCGGGTACTAGGGAAAAGAGTTTCCAGGCCCCTAGTCGGCACTCAAGAAAAATACAAAATAGACACACCACTTACACAACCAATATGAAATTGCCTTTTTCATAGATTTAGCTGACTTTAAAACAGAATTGGAATGAAACCATAATGTTTCCATCATAATCCTCAAAATTCTAGTCCAATGTTTTATAATCAAAATGTCCTGACTCTCCGTTGAAGACCAGCTAGTCAACCAACGAGATCCGATTTCAAGTTCCAATTCACATAGACAATCCCTTGCCAGTCCATCCATATCTTCCTCAACATACACATGGGTGTCCCAGCAGCGCGCGAGCCCGTGCATTGCCTGGTCAGAACCCTCTTGGATCCTCCTTAGGTGTCCTAGCACTTCACTCACCACGAACCACTTTGTCGGCCCTCGTCCATCGTACCGGAAGTGCACCATTTTAACCATACCGAGGCTGGTCAAGACCTTGGCAGGGTTTACCGACGGGAGACGTCCTTCGATGTGACTCCCGCCGCCGCTAGCTGTTATTGTAACATAACTCTCCTTAGATTAAACCATAAGCCAAATGCTTCCTCCAGCATTCTGGCATAAGACAATCCTTTTTCAAAAACAGAGTTTCTATGCAAGTAAGAATTTCCCATTGAGTTTGATTCCACAAGATCCTTTTTCTCAGAATCCAAACTCTCTTAATGAAAATCACAATTCTAATATCTCAGTAACCCGCCCATCAATTTACAATGAATTTCTGACTTATTTCTCGATGATTCTGGGTCTAAGGAAAACTTCTCTAAATCACCGATAATCCATTCTTCGTACTGAAGAAATGAAAATGGTCACAAGGTTTTGCGTAATTTATGATTGGAGAGATGGATAAGCATCTTACTGGCCCACCTTTCTCACACGGTCGTAGTCCAACCCTAAATTACTCGAATTTAATCCCAAAGATATTTTCTAAAGATAATTCTTTGTTTTTTCTGATAAATTAATTATGATTTCCATTCTTAAGGAAAAATCCAAAATTATGAGAATTCATTCTTTCTTGGACATAATAGAACTTTAAATAATTCTATTCATAAATAATGGATTTTTATAAAGATAATTCTTTTTCCAATGATCCGTTTATGAATATGCAAACATCATTTTATTGAATTATTCTCATAGAATTATTCTAAATTATTCTTTTCTCCAATTGAAACTTGGCATCAACATGCCCTAAATTTCTATGTAGAATTATGGTGAAACCTTCTCTTTTAACACCGAAATTACTTTCGGCATTTTCCTAATTAAAGTACGATGAAAATTCCTCTAAAAAAATATCCATGTATATGAATATGCCTATTTTGAAATATGACCAAAATTATTTTTTTAATATTTAAAATGTTTGTACATAATATATCATGAAAATTTCTCTTTTTGTATCTAAACTTTTATGCATGTACATATGTAAAGATAAATATAACAAAAATTCCTCTTTTCTCTATTTAAACAATTATGCATAAATACTATAAAAGTATTTTTCATAAATGTAACAAAAATCATTCTTTTACCATAAAAATATTTATGCCTAGAATACGATGGGAATTCCTCTTTTTATATTAACAAAATTATGCATAAAATTAAATTTATTTTAAAAAAATTTACCATAATTTTGCTGCATTTTCAAAGAATTCTTAAAATTCTACTTTTAAATAAATACCCATAATTATGAAATGTGGTGGAAATTTCTCTTTTAAACTAAAAAATTTATTATGCATACATAGCATAATTATAAACATAGCTATAAGCATCATTATAATTAAACCTCTTGATTATTAAAAATATCCATTTATCATTCCTATATGAAAATACTTACAAAAATGTTAGCATAACTCTTTTTCAATCTTAAAATGAATTAATATGATTTTTCTTAATCATAAACAAGTTTAAAAGAATTAATCATTATTTTTTATCTAGATTAAAATCATAAAAAAAATACTTAATCTTCTTCTCTAGCTTGTCAAGCCTAGAGTTTTGATTAAGATAATGATATTAGCACTTCGATCCATCTTTCTAACAAGGATCCACCAAAAAGATGATTAATCTTTCAAAAAGAGAGATTTACTAATCAAAAATATTAAATTTAAGCATAAAAGATTAGCATTAATCCAATTAAACATTATGAATCACTAAAAAGCTTGATTTCAAGAAAAAACCATGTATTAAAAAGCTTCCCAAGCATTAGAGAGGTTGGGAAGAAGATAACCATTGAGAAAGATGGAAAAAAACACCATGGATTAAGGCTTACCCTTGGTTTTTGGCTTGATTCTTTTAAAAAGAAGTGAAGCCCAAGCTTGGCAACCAAGATGGGGAGGGTAATCTCCAAGGGAGGATGGAGATTTGTGAAGCTGCAAAGCTTCCTAAAGTAGAGGCAAAATAGAGGGATAATAAAATTGCACTAAAATGAAAATAATATTGGCAGTTGTTTACAATTTTTGTAAATATATCATATGTGTACTTTCCTTTGTGATGTGATTTCTATTTTCTTAGAAGCTGGCTTTAAAAAGAGGTAACTCTTACAAAGGGCAAATGCTATCCTTCAAGATTTTGTGGATGAGCCTAATGGAGTGGTGGTGCCCAATGATGATTGTTTGCTCTATGATTATGAGGAGATCAAGATTGAGAAGAGGAGGCAATTGTTCTCTCTTGAGATAGGCCAAGACACAAGGGAAAAAATGAGTGCTGAAAAGGCAACAAAGAAGTCTGACATTATCCAGATGGCTGCCCAAAGGCTGATTTACAAGTTGATTTTTTTTACAAGTAGTGTTGGAAATTTTCATAAGAAAATGCTACAATCTTTTGAGCTCAGAAAACCATTCTCAATCATATGTTTCTTTTCAATGTTTTCAGATATTTCGTGTGTTTGAAAGAAAGGGGTCATTTGGCTATCATGCCTATAAGAGCAAAGAAATGGTTGGCTTTAGATAATGAGGCTTTGTGTATGTACCCTCAAAGTATGCACAAGTTGTCCAAGTGGTATCTAGAGATGTGTCCTTAGTGGATTGACCTTGAGAAAGGTCATGTTTTGGAGAGGGAGAAAGATCTCCATCAACATTTGAAGCTTGGGTAGCCTCTCGAGGTGGAGAAGGTGGTTGATAAAAGGAGGTGGAGAAAAAGAGACCTACACAAATCAGAGGTTCATCGAGTTCTTTATCAATGTAGGCATCGAACTGTCCAACTCCTTCTATGACAATGGGCCAGGGAAGCCAAGGTCCTAGAGTGCCGAGCCGACCACTTCGTATCAATCTAATCAAGGTCCCTCTCGTCGCCAAAATTAGGGCAGCACAGTCTACAGCTCAATGAAAAGTAGTCTCAGATCCCCCTCCCTTAATTGGGGAAGCCAGAGAGAGAGATTTCCACCCCAGACAGCAGCCAGAGCTGCCACAATAGCTCATGTAGTGGAGGAAGAAAGAGGATAGATTTATCCCGCCATTGAACATCAAGGGAAGAATCGTTAGTTCTTGGTCATTCATACTCCAACAGAGTACAAGGGTAAGTACTTTAAGCTTTTGATTGATTCAATCAGTATGCATTCTTTTATTTCCCTAGGATGTTTGCGTAAGTTAGTCCTAGATCAGAAAACAGGGAAACCTATGCAAGTAGAATTGGCTAGTGGGAAGATTCTTTTCACATACCATGAGACAGACCATATTCAGTTTAATCTAGATGGAAGTGTAACAGATTGCCAGTTCAGAGTCTTACCCTTGTGGGAATCTATGACGGAATGCTTGGAATGGATTGGCTCCATAAGAATCAGGCTGACATTCACTGTCACAATGGAACCATCTCTTTCCTCAACCTTCATGGGAATCAAGTTCAAGGAACTAGAATTTTTGGATCCCCAGTTCTGTAGTTAGTCAAAGCTTTTAAGTTGTTGAAGGGACTCAGAAAGAAGCAAGCCATCTATGTCATTAAAATGAATCTAGTAGATAGAAAATCCAAGGCTAAGGAACCAAAGTGGCTAAGTGAGTATGCAAATGTATTCCCAAAAGAGCTGACTAAGATGCCTCCAACTGGTGAAGTAGATCATGTGATAGAGATAATCCTCGGAGCTCAACCGATAGCCCAGCATGCATACAAGATGCCAGTCCTAGAAGCCATAGAGCTTAAGGAGCAGTTAAGACAATTGTTAGAGCAAGGATTCATAAGACCCAGTGTTTCACCTTGGGGTGCGGCCGTTCTCTTTCAAAAAAAGAATGATGGCACGTTAAGACTTTGTATTGATTACAGAGGATTAAATCAATTGACAATCAAAAATAAATATCCTATCCCTAGGATTGATGAACTTTTGGATCGGTTAAGGAACCCAAATGTTCACAAAGATAGATCTCAAATCTGGATATTACCAGATCAAAATTAAGGATCAAGATATCCCAAAGATAGCCTTTAATACTCGCTATGGGCTTTATGAATTTATAGTCATGCCATTGGATTAACAAATACCCCAGCTATGTTTAATCGCCTCATACAGGATATTCCTTGGATGAAATTGTTCTTGTCTTCTTTGATGACATCCTGATATACTCTAAGAATGCAGTAGATCATGAAGATCATGTGCGTAAAGTTCTGGATATCCTAAGGAAGCACAAACTCTTTGCAAAGAAGAGCAAGTGTACTTTCTCTTCTGCTGACCATGTCGAATACTTGGGATTTATAGTATCTAAGGATGGGATTACTCCTGACCCCACTAAAATCCAAGCAGTCATAGATTGGCCAGAGCCCAAGACTGAAAGAAGTCAGAGGATTCTTAGGATTAACCAGGTGGTATCGAATCTTTATACCCAGGTATGCTCAGATAGCATCTCCTTTGACCAACCTTCTCAAGAAGAGTATTCTATTTCATTGGACTGCTATGTGTCAGAGTGCTTTTGATAAGCTGAAGACAGCCTTAGTAACCAACCCCGTTCTTAAATTGCCATATTTTCCCATACCCTTTGAAGTAGTAATAGATGTCAGTGGTTTTGCCCTAGGAGGAGCACTCATGCAGGAAGGTCATGCAATAGCCTATGAATCCAGAAAGCTCAGAACGCATGAGAGAAATTATGTTGTCCATGACTTGGAGTTACTCTCAGTAGTTTATGCTCTAAAGTTGTGGAGACATTATCTCTTGGGACACAGAGATTCACCTTGATGACAAATCATCAAAGTCTGAAGTGGATCTTCACCCAAAAGGATCTCAACATGCGTCAAAGAAGGTAGATGCACAGGAATTTGATTTTGAGATTAAGTACCAGCCAGGGAAAGAAAATGTGGTAGCAGATGCGCTCAGTAGGAAAGCCTCCTTGCTTGCAATAACATTGGTGTCAAATCCGTTGATCAATGAAGCAAGAGAGAAGATCATGCAGGATAAATTCTTTGCCCCTATTGCTACCCTAATTATGTAGGAAAGCAAGACTCCTCAGGAAATGAGTCAAATTCTTGGGTACAGATTGGACAAAGCATGCATGTATTACAATAATTGGCTATGCATTCCCAATGATGAGGAAACAAAGGGAAAAATTTTGAGAGAAGCCCATGATAGCCCGATAGCTGGACATCCAGGGTTCATAAAGACCTACATGTCTATAAAGAAGAGCTTCTTTTGGCCTCCTTTTGGCCAAGACTCAAAAAGGATGTACTTAATCATGTGCGTCAATGTTTAGTATGTCAAAGAGTCAAGGCAGAAAGAGTTAAGATGCCAGGAAAGTTGCATCCCTTAGACATTGCACAGATGAAGTGGGAATGTGTCAGTATGGATTTTGTTACTGGACTACCGTCAGTGCAATCAGGTTACAACTCCATTTTTGTGGTAGTTGACAGACTAACCAAGTTTGCCCATCTGATTCAAGTAAAATAAACCTACACACTATAGTGGATGTTGCCAGAGTCTTCCTCAAGGAGATTTTTAGGTTGCATGGCTTACCCAAAAGGATAGTGAGCGATCGAGATCCTAAGTTTACATCAAAGTTCTGGACTGCATTCTTAGTAGTGGGAACTTTCTTAGATCTCAGTATAGCCTATCACCCTGAGACAGATGGCCAGACAGAAAGAGTGAAGTAAGTAATAAAGATATCCTTTGGTCATGATGTGGCAAAGAACCCAAGAAGTGGTTAAGCTACTTACATCTAGTTGAGTTTGCTTATAATGCCTCTTATCGGATGAGCCCTTTCAAATTTCTCTACGGACAAGATTTCCTCACACCATTAACTTGGTCCGACCCATTGATCAGGGTCGAGATGTCCAGACAGATGCTAGATGATATGGAGTAGTAAATGCAGTTGATCCACAAAGATATTAAGGCTACTCAAGATAAACAAAAGAAGTATGCTAATAAGAAGAGAACGGAGAGAGTATTTGAAGAATCATATATGGTCCTCATTCGAGTACGACCCAAAAGAAGTGCTTTATCTCTAGGGAAGTATAAAAAGTTATCTCCTAGATACTGTGGACCGTACGCAGTTACGAAGAAAGTAGGAGATCTAGCCTATAAACTTCTTCTACCTCCCCATCTAAAGGTACATAATGTGTTTCATGTCAATTTTCATAAAAAGTATGTACCTAGCCAGAGTCATGTGCTAGAAGATGAGCAACTGACTTTTTCGACTCAAGGTCAGATGGAACACCAACCCGAAGAAATCCTAGATGTTCGGGAGAAGGCTCTCAGGAACAAAGTCCTTGGAGAATTTTTGGTCAAGTGGAAGTTCTACCCTTTAGAGGACGCCACTTGGGAAAAAGAAGAGCAACTGGTAAAGGATTACCCCCACTTTGCGAGATGAGGACATCTCGCATTTTTCAAGTGAGAGAGGATGTAAGATTCCTCCTCACCTCCTAAATATGTATAAAGTTCTAAAAATAGAAATTTTGACACCTCAGGAGGGTGAGTGGAGCTCATGAAGGAGGCGCCTAGAATCCTCATCATTTCCATATTTTTTAATTCAAAAAAATGAGATATTTCATCTCTCCTCTCTCCTCTTCCAAACTAGATAAAAAAAGTGGGCCTAACTAGTCTAAAACTTGTCCAAATTGGATCAAACTAAAGCTGGAAGCCTCTACATCCCAGTTGGACTTGGTTGGTAGCCTCCCTCTCCTATAAATAGAACTCCATTCCTTTGTATTTTCATCTTAGTGTATTTACATGCTAGTGTAATTCTGATTTTAGTGTATTTCCTTCATCCCTCTACCTTGCCTCTCCATTGTGAAGCTTTGTGGTGCTTCACTAAACCTCTTCTTCTCTTGGAGATTACCCTCTTCTCTTGATGTCCAAGCCTCTTCCTTGAGGGCTACACATCTCCTTAAAGAATCAAGCCAAAACCAAGGGTAAGCCTAAACAAATGATGTTTATTCTCTTCTTTAAATGTTAATCTTCTTCCCAACCTCTCTACATGCTTGGGAAGCATTTTATTTCATGGTTTCTTCTTAAAACCATGCCCTTCTTGATTTATTGAAAGATCCCTGCCCCCTCCACGTAATGGATTTGGGGTGCTAGCAGCAAAATTAGCACTCTTTGTGCGGTGTAGGGCCCTCTCACTCAGGGCCTCACCCACGGATATCCAGATAAGAGACTAATCCCTTGGTTCTTCAAAAACCGAACTCGGAAAAACTTTCCCCTATCAGAAAGCATGGGCGATTCCTCCAGGATATTTGTACTCTAACGTAGTCAGGGTCAGACCAAACTGATCCAACCGAGCTTGTGAGTCACTTGGTCAGATCAAGGAAGAAACTTACTCTTGGATCATAGAAACCAATGCTTTTTTCCCCATCGAGAGATTTACTATAGAACAAGTACTATCCGAGATTTACTTTATCTATCATACTATAACAGAATTGAGTCTCATTTTACGGATCCATCAGTCCAGCCTAAGCAGTCCCATGGGTTAGCCAACCGCCCAACCACTGTAATGATGGGATCCAATTAGGAATTTGGTTAGGTTTTGTCCCGGGTGCCAAGGAAAAGAGTTCCCAGCCCCCCTAGCTGGATATTCATGCAAATTTAACGCCACTCACACCACTTACACACCCAATATGAAATTGCCTTTTTCACAGATTCAGTTATCTTTAAAACAATCATTTAATGAAACCATAGTGTCACTGATCATAATCCTCCAAAATATCCGATTGAATCCTAATTTCCAATCATTCCTTCGTCAGTGTACCTATGGCATCATTGGCAACCAGAACGCTCCTTAGGGAACTTTTCGATAGTTCTTAGATCATAGTACCCGACAATATAATCACTTATAAAAAATCAAGATGGAATCTTCGTTGAAGATCAGCAAGATCAACCAATAGATCCATATAAAAGAGGCATGGACTCATCCGTTGGAGGACTACTAGCAAGGTCAATCAACCAGATCCATGCCCGAATTCAGAAAACAACTCTTACTCCTTGTTCCAATATCTTCCCCGACGCACGTGTGGGTATCTTTGGCGACCCAAAGCTTGAGCATCGTATGATCAGCACCCTCTAGGATCCTTCGCGCAGGTGACCTAGTGCATCACTCATAGGCCGCTTCCTTGGTCCCTCATCCACCGTACGGGAAGCTCACCATTTAAATCGAGCCGAGGCTGTGGTCAAGACCTCGGCTGACCTTGCTACGTGAGACGTCCTCCGTTGACTCTCCGTCAGCTGTTATAACTTTATCAGTTAGGTCACCACCACAACCTCATTCACAAGACGATCAAAATGCTTGCCTAGCATTTTTAACATAAAGCAGTCATTTAAAGCATTTTTGACATAAAGCAGTCATTTAAAAATAGGTCATAAATACAGTTCCTGTAATGAACTCTCGTCTTTCACATTGTTCCACATCCGTCCACATTACTTAATCCATATCCAATTCATATGTGTACCCATTCTCATCCAATCACATCATTTTCCATCTCATCACATCTTTCCTCATTTATTCTCATCACATCAACCCATATTCACATCCCATCACACCTCATTCATTTCACATCTATCTCAATTTACATCACATCTCATCTCATTCATTTCACATCTCATCTCATTCATTCTTATCCCGATTCACATCACATCACATCTCATTCATTCACTCACATCGATATCACATCCTTTCACATACACATCCACATCCATTCTTCCACATACACATCCGCATTCATTCTTCCACATACACATCCACATCGATTCTTCCACATACACATCCACATTCATTCTTCCACATAAACATCCACATTCATTCTTCCACATACACATCCACATTCATTCTTCCACATACACATCCACATCCATCCTTCCACATCCATTCTTCCTCATACACATCCATATTCATTCTTCCACATACACATCCACATCCATTCTTCCACATACACATACACATCCACATCCATTCTTCCTCATACACATCCACATTCATTCTCATTACATCACATCTTATCACATCCTATTTTCATATTATCACATCCTATCACATCCCATACACATCTTATCACATCCATTCACATTCTATCACATCCCATACACCTCTTATCACATCCATTCACATTCTATCACATCCCATACACATCTTATCACATCCATTTTCATTCTATCGCATCCCGTTTACATCTTATCACATCCTATCACATCCCCCATACACATCTTATCGCATCCTATTTTCACCTTATCTCATCCATTTACATGCTAATCCCATTTAGTAGCTTTTTCTAGGTTGATCCCGATAATGGGACTTCTCATAGATAAAATAAATTTATCTAAATTTCATCTTTGAATTTAATTAAAATACTCATTAATTTCAATATGCTAGGAATTTCTCTTTTTCCATCTCAATGATGGAATTCCAAATGTCATAGGAATTCCTCTTTTAATATTTAAATATTTCTCATAGATTAAATAAATTTATCTAAATTTCATCTTTGAATTTAATGAAAGTACTCATTAATTCCAATATGCTAGGAATTTCTCTTTTCCCATCTCAATGATGGAATTCCAAATGTCATAGGAATTCCTCTTTTAACATTTAAATATTTCCCATAGATAAAATAAATTTATCTAAAATTTATCTTTGAATTTAAATAAAATAGCCATTAATTTCAATATGCTAAAAATTACACTTTTCTCATTTAAATATTTGAATTCCAATATGGTGGGAATTCTTCTTTCATCATTTAAATTTATCTATGCAAAAAGATAAATTTAACTAAAATCCTTCTTTAACTTTTAAATAAAATATACATTATTTTAGCATCCCAATTTTTCTCTTACTTCATTGGAATACATGGATTTCCATTGTCATGGGAATTACTCTTTCAACATAAAAATGAATTACTAAAAATTTCTCTTTTTTCTAATTAACTATTTATGCATAAACATAAAATCAAATTTTCCATGATTATAATGAGAATCATTCAATTAATCTAGGATGATTAATCCTAGAATATGGTAGGAAGTCCTCTTTTCATATTATGAATGAAAATGATTTATGTGTTAATTTTTCAAAAAATTTTACCATAGCTTCGCCTGCTATTACTGATAACTCTCAATAATTTGAAAGCATAAAGTTTAGTAATATCCCTATGATTAGAATAACCATTAACTAGATCAATATCCAATTATGGACTTGATTTTAAATTTTTCATAAATTAAATAGCATAAAAGCATTAAAAAGCCACTTATTTGGCCTCTAATTTGACAAGCATAGAAATTACTTTTAGATTAGAGAATTGCTTCATAAGAAGCTTAATTTGAATATAGAATAGGTCATAGGAATGACCATTCTTTGGGGGGGAGAGAGACATGCTTTAAAAAAATATTTAATTTAAGCATAAATAAAAATTTATGTGTTTTCACTACAATTCAATAAAGAACTTCAAATGTATTAAAAAGCCATTCAATTGAATGCTTCTCAAGGTTGAGAGGGGTTCAGAAGAGAGAAACATTTGGGGATTTAAAAAAAAGACCATAAACCACACTTTACCTTCTAGATTGCTTGATTCTTTGATCAATGTAGAGGCCCCCAACCAATCAATTGGTTTGGTATGTTGATGAAGACTCCAAGGAGGATTGAAGAGAGAGAGAAGCTCCAATCTCTTCAATTTGTAGAGGATTTTTAGAGGATAATAGAAAATGTCATTATTTCAGTATATAATACTGGCATGGTATAGTTCTCATATTTTTCTACAAAGTAAGGATCTATTTATAGGTGAGGGAGGCCTCTTTATAGGTGAGGGAGGCCTCTAACCAAGTCCAACTAGTTTCTAGAATTTTCCTTTTCCAAAATGGGAAAGCTAAATAGGAACTAGGGACACTACAATCAACAGATGCAGAAATTGAAGAGAGATTGAAGCAGATGATGCTGGCATCGAGGGATTTTTTTTTGCAAGCTTTTTTGCCGAGCTTTTTGGAGCAATAAACAATTAGTCCGAGCTTTGCAAAGGACCATGAACTTACTATGAGCTTTGTAAAGGACCAAGAACTTACTTACATATAAATAACAAGCTTTGAAAGATCAACAATATAAATTTCAGTCTTTTAAAGATCTAGTCCATAAAAATATTAATTACAAAGTCTTTTGATCCACATCATACTTATTGATATAATTACATATATTCATATACCTATCTAAATTCATGCACCTCATACATATACACATACAAAATATACATATACATACATACATGCAAGAGCTACCTACATACTAACATATATACATACATACATACATGCAAGAGCTACCTACATACTAACATACCTCATACATACATGCAAGAGCTACCTACATACTAACATATATACATACATACATACATACATACTTTCTTACTTACTTACATATAAAAAACAAACCTTTAAAGATGAAAAATGTATATATCGATCTTTAAAGTTCCAAACCATGAAAATCTCGATTACAAAGTCTTTAGATCCACATCATACTTATTGATATAATTACATATATTCATATACCTACCTAAATTCATGCACCTCATACATATACACAAAATATACATATACATACATACATGCAAGAGCTACCTACATACATACATACATACATACTTTCTTACTTACTTAAATATAAAAAACAATCCTTTAAAGATAAAAAATGTATATATCGATCTTTAAAGTTCCAAACCATGAAAATCTCGATTATAAAGTCTTTTGATCCACATCATACTTATTGATAAAATTACATATATTCATATACCTATCTAAATTCATGCACCTCGTACATATACATATACATACATACATACAAGAGCTACCTACGCAGCACTAACATATATACATACATTACATACATACTTTCTTACTTACTCAAATATATAACACAATCTTTGAAAGATCAAAAATGTATATATCGATCTTTAAACTTCCAAACCATGACAATCTCGATTATAAAGTCTTTTGATCCACAAATTATAGCATTCTTCTACGTGTCATCCCGACCTAATGAGAAATCTCCCAGACATGCTTTGGCTACCTCCATGTCATTCTCTATCCCCATATAGTGCCTTTTTAACTCTTGGCATGCACGTCCCACATCCCGCAAAAACGTCCAAGACACCATCTCCTTCACTTGAGAAGGTCTCCACTAGCCACCTACAATGAAATACAATCATAAACGTGCATCTAAGTATTTTGAAAAAGTAGCTATGAAAATGAACAGAATGAAAATTGTCTCACCTAAAGAACATAGGAGATCTTTCTGCACCACCTCGAATGTAGCACTCCAAGACCATCGTGCGTTGGAATGGATGCTTCTTATTCTTCTCAAATGAAATTTCGTTGAGTGTTGAATAACTTCTTTGAAACATTTTGCCCAGCCTCACGATCAATAATAGGGACATGGCAATTTACTCGATAGAACATACTAAGCGCCAATGTATCCACCTACCATAACGAGAAAACATTATATTTGGATATCCATACCACATAACATGTATACATAAAGGGAAATATTTGAGAGATTATGACTTACCCGTTCTCCATTCTCATACAAATAACTTGATTCCACATGAACAGACATTGTTCGATGCATGACCAATCCAACTTTCTTTCCCATGGAATATATTTTAGGAAGTTGATCCATTAGACTCAAACACATAAACCAACCCTCATCAGCCATAAACAAACCAACAAAACTGAGTGTGGCACATATCAATGATGAAGAAACTTGATTCCATGAGGGACACCCATCTGTATCTACATCAACAACCTGTAAACCTGTAGGAAAGTCAGCCCATACGAGGCGAGCCAGTGTATCTGAGGGAGCACCTCTATGAGATAGAGCCTTCGGAATCTTCATCAAGAATTCTTCCACACTACATAAAAGATTTATGATGTTTGGTTTTGGTAATTATAACTTGGAAAACTAATTATATGGTGAAATTATTCTTTTTACCTATGTGAGCCCTCCGAAAGAGTGTGGACGTCTACCAGCAATATGTGTGAAGAACATCTCTCACCTGCAAGTAAACAAGACAAAAAATGAGATGCATTTCGAAAGCACACACTTCTCAAAAATGAGAAAAGAAATGAAAAAGAACATACCTCTTTTCCTGCATGCGTTCGCCTTCTTGCTGAGTTGAGAGTATCCACACCCTAAATACCTCTTTTCCTTCATGTACCCTTAAATATGTACCATATATGTGTGTGTGGCCTAAAATATACATAGCCTAAGGATAGATACATATACACACACACGTATATATGTCTAAAAATGTATTAAGCTATATGTATTTTATTGCGCGCACGCACACACACACACACACACACATAATTTCAATAACATAAATAAAAAGTTTTAAAAAAGTATGCCACACATATTGAACCATTGAAAATCAATTTCAATAACTTAAATAATAGAAACGTTTTTAAAAAATATGCCACACATATTGAACCATTGAAAAATGTGTGGTTGTGTGTGTGTGTGTGTGTGTGTGTGTGTGTGTGTGTGTGTGTGTGAGAGAGAGAGAGAGAGAGAGAGAGAGAGAGAGAGAGAGAGAGAGAGAGAGAATATGTGATTTACAAAAAAGAGAAAACTCATGCTCTTTTAAAACTTTTTTAGACATTTAGGCTCAAAAGAGAGAGAGGATATAGTTTAGGCTATGTATATATGTACATATATATATATTGATGTTAATAAATGTGTGTGGTGTGTGTGTGTAGCCTAATAGATATATAGTCTAATATATCTATATATCCTAAAATAGAGAAAAGGCTAGTCTCTTTGTAAATACACACACACACACACACACACACACTAAAATACATATATCCTAATAGATTCTTAGCCTTAAATATATACAATATAATATATAAATATAGACATGTGTGTGTGTGTATTTACAAAGAGAAGCCTTTTATAAAAATAATACTTAAAACCAATAAATGTATATATTTATGTATTTTTTTTATATTTGTAGATACATATATATTTGTATATTTTTTATAAAAAAAAATTTATCGTGACCATTCTCAATCGTGATTACTCCACCTTGTTTTATCATTTCAACCGCCTACATTCTCAATCGTGATTGCTCCACCTTGTTTTATCATTTCAACTGCCTTTATTCTCAATTGTGATTGCTCCACTTGTTCCTTCGTTTTTATATTTTCATTTCATATTTTCGACTCTCTTGTCCTTTTTGCATCTTCATATTGCCTTCCCTATGGAGCACACTGTCACCTTTGTGAGTGGGAGCTTGATGGCTGTAGCAAAAAATCTCAAACTTTAATACTTCTCCACCAGACCACGCTTGTCAATCATGGATATCTACAAGGGTTTCTGCCTTCTTCACACGCCCTTTCTGGAGTGAAAGCTACTAGGAACGATGGAAGCCTACAAGAAATCATCACTCATTATTTATGATATGGAGGGCAATAAAATCTACCTCGTAGATATTGCTCGAAGTAAAACATATATGCTACAATGTAGTCCTCTTTGTGCTGCTGATAGTCTTGATTCTAGTGATAATAACATTGCCCAAGATGTCCGACATTTGGAGACTTCACTGATAAAGAATTAGGGACACAAAACACCCATGTTCATATCTCGAGCTCCTCCTCTGAGAGTGACTTGAATGGCTCAGCAACTGTTTTGCAACCAGGTGAAGGCACAAGCAATCCAAAAGGTTCAAAGCACAAGATCTCTGAAGATGAATGTATTGCTTCAGAGAGTATACTTTCAGTTCTTCGTAAGAAGGAGCAACCTTCTCTTCTACGTTCATTGTTGGAAAAAGTTACTCGAGTCATCCAAGTCAAGGAGGTACCAAGACATTATGATGGTGATTCCATCCTAGAGTTTCCACCAACATATGGCAAAATAGGAAATATGGATGGAATGGAGCAAAAATATGATGGTCACCTATGGACACGTCCAGTAACATCAAACATGTCTGTAAGTTGTACCGTGCATATTAGCTATTGTGTTGGTACTTTGGAGTGCGATAGGCTCAGCTGTCTATTTTACTTGAACAATAAAAGGTATAACAACACCTTCTTTCATGGACATCTGACAAAAAAGATTGCAGTTGGACTTCTGACAGAGCATGAGAAAACTAAAACAGTTCGTCACTTTTGCACAAAACTGCACACTGTGTGCAAGTGTGTATATGTATTGTGTATTACGTAATGCCTCGTGACACAACTATTACAAGAATGATGCTCCACACTGGGCTGCATGAACATCCAGTTCAGCCAGGAACTTCAAGGTCAATGTTGAAGCGTGTGAAAATGTTTGTTTCCTCAAGTGTTGAAAGCCCAGAGAAGTGCAGGTCCTCAAAAAATACAGATGGATATTGTGAAGGATATGCTGTTTTCCTCCATGATGAATCAAAATGATGAGCTACCTCTACAAGTATTGGGGATCATGAGCTATGTAATTTTTTGGAGAAGTTGAGTCCTCTTGTGGAAAACCAGAGGTGAGTTTTCATTCTGTAACTTAATTATATTTGGATGTATTTTTCTACATTCGGTCCTCTCTTTATTGTGAAATTATGTTTTTTAGGTTTAGACGCATTGTATCCCAAGAGAAAAGAAAATTGATGCCAGCAGGAGAGGGCTTTGATAGCATCCTTCTTATATAGAGAAGATCTCGCTATTCATTTATATAAGGTAGCCGTTTCCAAGAACAAGGTGGCCCTGATGACAAATGTTATGTCTTTAAGATGTCTTTGCGCGAGGACCAGCATCAGGCGTGGACTTGGTGAATCGCATGCGGTGTGATAGTGGAGGTGACTTGTCAAAGTCCTGGGTTTTGTTTGATCACACTTATCGAGTTTTTGGTTGGTCAACAATGGCTTGTCATGTTTACCACCCAAGGTGAGACTACGTACTTCAATTTTTTCCTTTCTTTCATTTACCTTGAATGATAGCTGATTGAAAAAAATTCTCTCCAAAATCTTATAGTGTTCAAGAGTTGTTGACAATTGCCACATGCGAAATGAAGGAGGATACAAAAAGCCAAGTACTATTTTGGGAAATGCTAAATAGCACAATGGAGCAATGCGGTTATGCACCCGCACACTTCTATGGGTTTATGGCTGATGAAGCAGGGTCCAATTGGTGTGCAGTTAGGACTGTTTTCAATGGAGGTCTGCACAACATTATGGAGGGACAGGGAGCGAACGTGCTTATTCCATTGGAAACAAAGTTTGATGAAGCATTCTAAACAATGCGTGAAGGCAGAAAGTCGACAACACCATATTAACTTGTGTGAAGAATGGAGATTGGCAACCAATGATTCGTGAGTGGTGGAGAAATGGACATGTTCATTAGGGAAAACTATCAGTGATGGATACGTGGATGAGTTGGTGGGAAGTACGAATAGCACATTGGGGCAACCTCATGTCAAGGGTGAGAAATTTTATGGAGAAATGATATGTTGTATGGATGTATTTGCATTGGAGTCAATTTTGTGAATTCATGTATGAAACCTCTTGTGTGCAGGTGGTCTTAAGCTTGGTGGATTTAGCACAAACCCCTCGAACAAACTTATCTGAAAGTGTACATGGGAGTTGGCTTGCTGGTGAAGGATACAAGGAAAAGGTTAGCTTGTATGATGCATGCATTTCAGATATGGCAAACGCTTTACTACAAAGTGCAAAGCAATATGCATATCAGATGGGGAAGCACAAAGGTGAGGGACCAAGCTTGAGCAAGTTGCTGGACAGGGTGGCAGCAAGGTCAAGACCGACACCAGCACAAGTGGCTCGCATGGTCCATGAAACAGTAGCTAATACTCCTATGTATGAGGAATCAAGGCCTCTACATGGAGATAAGGAGACTATTCAACGGAAGAGGGTGAGAACAACGGAAGTAGACCAATGCTCACATCATCCAGGTTATGTCATCATGCAGAGCAGACATCATCAAAATCGGGGAACAACAAGAAGAGTAAGTTTTGGAGATAGATCTAGAACAAACAGTGCAGCAAGTCACGCTTCAAGGGAGGACCAAAAAGTCCAATGATTGGAGGAAACAAAGATGTTGGACATGAAGAGCCTAAACAACATTATGGCACAATGAGCGGAGGACAAATGCATGTAAAGGAAGAGGCCGTTGGACGCACAATGTGGGCCATTAGACGAACCCCATTGAACTCAAAAGTCAAATGTTTGGGAGGTATTGATGGAAGACTTAAGTGCAACTCATACATACAGGGAAGCTCTATTGGAGTTGTTGCCCCTAGCTTCTACTTAGAGTGATGACATCCTGGTCCGAGAGGGCCAAAGGCTCAAATGATGTGGTTTTGTCCTTCAGATGTTTCACACACATGGCATGTAGATCCAAACATAGTATACAAGCCATCATACCCAGATATGTGGAAAGTGGATGTTGGGACCAACATAACCAGCCAAGAGGTAGAGAAATTAGTAAAGGCAGGGTTCAAGTTAGATGTTACTCATGAAGAACCTTTTGTGTCGGGGGTGGGAGAAACGTCCACACAAGCAGCAGACAGGCAACAAAGAAAGTGACAAGAGGCCACATGATGCTACACAGAATACAAAGAGATCAACCAAGTGGAGGCATTGGATTTCCAAAGAAGCAAAAAAGAGGATTGGTAGTGCCGAGGCCATGACAGCGACAATCCTTAATGAGAGTGCAATGCAGCCGTCCCCTTACTCTATTTTTCATTTGGCATGTGAGAGTGGAGAGGACTATTTTATACACATCAAGCTACAACCTTGGTGTACATGTCCTGATTACATGAAAAGAGAATCTAGAGGAAAGTCTTACGTTGCATGTAAGCATATCTATTTTGTCTTCTTGCAAGTTTTGGGATTACATAAGAATGAGGATATGGTAATGCATCAACCAACTTTATCACCAGAGGAAGTGGACAATATACTATCACGTCCTCGAAGCAAGGATGTTTGTAAGCAAGGATGTTTGTGCCTATACTTAAGCTTTAATCAAGCTTGTTTGTGCCTATACTTAAGCTTTAATCAAGGCATGTTTGTGCCTACTTAAGCTTTAATCAAGCCTCTCATGTTTGTGCCTACTTAAGCTTTTAATCAAGCCTCTCATGTTTGTGCCTACTTAAGCTTGTAAGGAAATGTGAAGTCAATCTTTTTGTAAGAAAATTTGAACCAATATTATTTTTGTCTTGCTTTGGGATGGAGTATACTGTCACGTACTCTAAAGTCTTATTGTAGGTAGCTTGCGACGCTATGGTAAAGGAGTTATAACAACCATATATCTTCTTGTAAAGGAAATGTGAACTCAATCTTTTTGTAAGAAAATATGAGCTGGGTATACTTGTTTTTACTTGTGTTGAAATAAACATTGGAAGAAAGGTACATAGATAGGTATGTTTGTGCCTATATTTAAGTTTCTTGGACATAAAATGTGTGTTTATTTGTAGGAAGGTAGGTATGTAGGTATATATGTATGCATGCATGCATGTATGTATGTAGGTATGTATGTATGCATGCATGTATGTATGTATGTATTGTACAAATGTGTGTATATATGTATGTATATATGTAGGAAGGAAGGTAGGTAGGTAGGTAGGTAGGTAGGTGTGTTTGAGAATATACATGTATATATGTATGTATGTATGTGAATGTATTTATTTCTCTTTCATAAATACTTACTATATAAAAGCTCACCAAAATGTATCATTTTTCTTACAAGCTCGCATAAAACTATCTTATCTCCAAAAATCTCGCCAAATAAAGCTCGCAAAAAAAAAATCAAACCCGCTGGCATCAGACCTACCACCAGAAGAGCAGGAGGCCTACATCAACATGCTTAAAATATATCCCACCCTTTTCATCACTGGTTATTCAAAAATCATAGGAGTAAAGAATGTTGAGCATCATATTAAGTTAAAGGTAGAGGCAAAGCCTGTGGTTCAAAAGTTAAGAAGGAGATCTTGCACTTTTGATGGATCAGCCTCAATACCTTGTGATGAAGAAACCAAGTGAAAAGACTTACCTTGGCCTGGGCAATGTGACATTTGTCTGGATTCAACTATCCCACAAAGCTGGAACAATCTTTTTAAGCGTTCTTCCACCTTTTGGCAATGCAAAGTCTTTATATATGCAAAAATCATCTGTGAAAACTCTTATGGATGACCCAAAGAATGGTTGGAAAACATAATTCATGAACCTCTAAAATGTGGCAGGTGCATTAGCAAAACCAAATGGCATTACTCTATAAGCAAAAAATCCCCAAGGGGTGGTAAATGTGGTCTTCCTTTGCTCCTCCTATGCTATTTTGATCTAGAAATATCCTAAGTATCCATCATAGATAGTATATCATTCATGGCTGGCCACCTTATTTAAGATTTCATATTGAAATGGTAAGGGGAAATGATCTCTCTTTAAGGCTACATTGAGGGGCTTGTAGTCAACACAAACCCGCTACTTCCCATTCTTTTTAGGAGTCACCACCACTGGAGATACCCACTAAGAGTTCTCTACTAGATAAATGAATCCAGTAGCTCTCAAAAACTTATTCACTTCTATTAACAAGACATCTCTTTGCACCACACCTAAAAGAGTAATTCCCACCGTTTGTGCATTCTAAAAGAAATATTTTTATTTACTCCATGTACATATTCACCTATGAATATGCATGGATATCATTGATATTAATTATTGAAATTAATTTCTATGCATAGAAAGATGCATATTGAAAATCTTTTTATTATAAAAGTGTTATTTTCATTGAATTTAATTTCTATGCCTAGAAAGATGCATAATGGAAATTTTTATTATAAAAGTGTTATTTTCATTGAATTTAATTTCTATGCATAGAAAGATGCATAATGGTAATTTTTATTATAAAAGTGTTATTTTCATTGAATTTAATTTCTATGCATAGAAAGATGTATAATGGAAAATTTTATTATAAAAGTATTGTTTTCATTAAAATTGCTTTTATGCATAGAACTTGCATAAAAGATTTATTTTTATTTCAAAAGTGTTATTCTCATTAAAATTAATTTTATGCATAGAAAGATGCATAAAGGATTTATTTTTCTTTCAAAAGTGTTATTCTCATTAAAATTGATTTTATGCATAGAAAGATGCATAAAGGATTTATTTTTCTTTCAAAAGTGTTAATTTCATTAAAATTTATTTTGTGCATAGAAAGATGCATAAAGATTTATTTTTACTTCAAAAGTGTTATTTTCATTAGAATTGATTTTATGCATAGAAATATGCATAAAGGATTTATTTTTCTTTCAAAAGTGTTATTCTCATTAGAATTGATTTTATGCATAGAAAGATGCATAAAGGATTTATTTTTCTTTCAAAAGTGTTATTCTCATTAAAATTGATTTTATGCATTGAAAGATGCATAAAGGATTTATTTTTATTTCAAAAGTGTTATTCTCATTAAATTTGATTTTATGCATTGAAAGATGCATAAAGGATTTATTTTTATTTCAAAAGTGTTATTTTCATTAAAATTGATTTTTTGCCTAGAAAGATGCATAAAGGATTTAATTTTATTTTAAAAGTGTTATTTTCCTTAAAATTGAATTTATGCATAAATAGATGCAAAAAAGGATTTTTATAAAAGTGCTATTCCCATTGAAGTTGATTTTTATGCATAAATAAATGTGTAAAAAATCTTTATATCAGAAATTAGAGTTCTCTTAAATTCTATGTTTAAATTCTATGAATAGATGTGATGAGATGTGATGTGAATCAGATAAGTGTGAATGAATGAATGGATGGATGGATGTGATGTGAATAGAGGTGATGAGATGTGAGATGTGATGTGAATCACATAGATGTGAATAGAGGTGATGAGATGTGAGATGTGATGTGAATCACATAGATGTGAATGGATGGATGGATGTGATGTGAATCTAGAGGTGATGAGATGTAAGGTGAATAGATGTGATGAGATGTGATGTGAATCAGATAGATGTGAATGGATGGATGGATGTGATGTGAATAGAGGTGATGAGATATGAGGTGAATAGATGTGATGAGATGTGATGTGAATGAGATAGATGTGAATGGATGGATGGATGGATGTGAAAAGAGGTGATGAGATGTGACGAGATGTGATGTGAATTAGATAGATGTGAATGGATGGATGGATGTGATGTGAATATAGGTGATGAGATGTGAGTTGAATAGATGTGATGAGATGTGATGTGAATGAGATAGATGTGAATGGATGGATGGATGTGATGTGAATAGAGGTGATGAGATGTGAATGGATGGATGGATGTGATGTGAATAGAGGTGATGAGATGTGAATGGATGGATGGATGTGATGTGAATAGAGGTGATGAGATGTGAATGGATGGATGGATGTGATGTGAATGGATGGATGGATGTGATGTGAATAGAGGTGATGAGATGTGAGGTGAATAGATGTGATGAGATGTGATGTGAATCAGATAGATGTGAATGGATGGATGGATGGATGTGATGTGAATAGAGGTGATGAGATGTGAGGTGAATAGATGTGATGTGAATCAGACAGATGTGAATGGATGGATGGATGTGATGTGAATAAAGGTAATGAGAGGTGAGGTGAACAGATGTGATGAGATGTGATGTGAATCAGATAGATGTGAATGGATGGATGGATGTGATGTGAATAGAGGTGATGAGATGTGAGGTGAATAGATGTGATGAGATGTGATGTGAATCAGATAGATCTAAATGGATGGATGGATGTGATGTGAATAGAGGTGATGAGATGTGAGGTGAGGTGAATAGATGTGATAAGATGTGATGTGAATCAGATAGATGTGAATGGATGGATGAGATGTGATGTCATGTCATGTGAATCAGGATGTAAATGAGTGATATGGGATATGAGTGGATGATATGTGATGAAAATGGATGTGAATGTATATGTGAAAGAATTGATGTAAATGAGTATATGAAAGAATGGATATAGATATGTATGTGAAAGAATGTGATGTGATGGAAAGAGATGTGATGTGTCATAAATATATGTGGATGTGAATGTGATGGATATGAATGAATGTGAATGTGATGAATATGAATGAATGTGAATGTGATGGATATAAATGAATGTGAATATGATGGGATGTGAATCGGGATAGATGTGAATGAATGAGATGTGATGTGAGTGAATGTGATGTGGTCTGAATGGATGAGTTGTGAATGAATGTGATGTGATGAAATGTGGATATGGGTAGATGCGAGTGGATGAGATCTGATGTGGAAAAATGAGAAAAGATGTGATGAAATGGAAAATGATGTGATGAGAATGGGAATACACATGAAATAAATGAGAATTGATGTGGAACAATGTGGAAAGACGAGAGTTCGTTATAGAAACTCTATTTATGACCTATTTTTAAATGATTGTTTTATGTCAAAAATGTTGGGGAAGCATTTTGACCGTCTTGTGAATGAGGTTGTGGAGACCTAGTCTGATAAAGTTGTAACAGCTGACGGAGAGTCAATGGAGGATGTCTCATGTAGCAAGGTCAGTCGAGGTCTTGACCAACCTCGGTTCGATTAAAATGGTGAGCTTCCGGTACGGTGGATGAGGGACCAAGGAAACGGCCTATGAGTGAAGCGCTAGGTCACCTGCGAAGGATCCTAGAGGGTGCTGACCATACCGTGCTCGGGCTCTGGGTCGTCGAGACGATACTACCCACGCGTGCATCGAGGAAGATATTGGAACAAGGAGTAAGAGTTGTTTTCTGAAACCGGGCATGGATCTGGTTGTTTGACCTTGCTGGTCCTCAACAGTCCATGGCTCTTTTATATGGATCCGTTGGTCGATCTTGCTGATCTTCAACGGAGATTCCATTTTAATATGTGAATATATTGCCAGTTACTATGAGCTAGGAACTATCAAAAAGGCCCCTGAGTGGACAGGTGGTGAGCGTTCTGGTCGCCAATGATTCCATAGGTACACCGATGAAGGAAAAATTGGAAATTAGGATTCAACAGGATATTTTGGTGGATTATGATCAGTGACACTATGGTTTCATTAAATGATTGTTTTAAAGATAGCTAATTCTATGAAAAAGGCGATTTCATATTGAGTGTGTAAGTGGTGTGACTAATTCTAAGTTTGCATGAATATCCGGCTAGGGGGCCTGGGAACTCTTTTCCCTGGTACCCGGGACAAAACCTAACCAAATTCTTAATTGGATCCCATCACTACAGTGGTTGGGTGGTTGACCCACTCACGAGACTGGATTGATGGATCTCGAAAATTGAGACTCAATTCTGTTATAGTACGATAGATGAAAAAATCCCGAATAAAAATTATTCTATGGAAAAGAATCAACGGATGTACCTCTCAATGAGGAAAAAAGCCTTGGTCTCTATGATCCAAGTGCAATCTTTTCCTTGATCTGACTATGGGACTTACGGGGTCAGTGAGATCAATTCAATTAGTTAAGGCCACATTAGAATAAAATTATCCTGGAGGAATCTCCCGTGCTTTTCGAGCGAGGGAAGTTTTTTCGGGTTTGGTTTTGGAAAAACCGAGGGATTAGTCTCTTGTTCGGATATCCATGGTAGGCGAGGCCTCGAGTGAGGGACCCGTCCCCATGCAAGTAGTGCTACTTCCGCTGCTAGCACCCCTGAATTCGTTGCATGGTGGGGATAGGGATCTCACAGCACACCTTTGTAGTTGGTAGGTGGTGGCAGCTCCAATATCAGCTTGAACTTGCTTTCATCTCCATGGGATATACCATTATTTGAGACAATGTGTCCCAATATCACTCCATGCTTGACCCAAAACTGACACTTCAAGGGGTTCAAGGATATACAATATAATCGACATCGCTCGAACACTTTTCTTAAGCAGGCCAGATGGTCTGCCCATCGAGAGTGTGTACACAAATTGTCAATGAATACCTCCAACCACTTTTGTAAATAGTCTTTGAAGGTTGTGTACATCAACCGTTGAAAGGTTGCTAGGGCGTTTGTGAGGCTAAATGGCATAACCTTGTATGCAAATATGGGGGTCCCCCACATTGTCTTGAAAGATGTCTTGTGCTAGTCCTCTGGTGCTATGGACACCTGATTGTAACCAGAGAATCCATCCAAGAAGCTGTAAGCTTCTCCCCCAACCACTCTTTCCAAAACATGTTCTATATAAGAAGGTAGTGGATAATGGTCTTTCCTAGTGACGCAAAGTTTTTTTGCACTATCACGATTGGTGACAACCAATCCGTATGTTTGATTTCATAGATGAAATCCACAACACTGAGCTTGTCAATTTCCTCCTTTACAATTGCCGCATACTTAGGATTCATCTGGTTTGGTTTCTTCCTAGTTGGTCTCGACCCTTCCATGATTGGAATCGTATAATGTACTACCTCAGGTGGTACCCCCTTTATTTCTTTATAATTCCAGACGAAACAATCCTTAAATTCCTTGAGGAGAGCAATGAGCTCATCTTCTTCAGCCGAAGTCAAGTCCTTAGCATTGTCCTCATTTTCACTTTTGGTTTTAGCCATGATCTTTCCTCCAGCCTCACGTTTTGCCTCTGTGCCAGGGTTTTATTACATTTTCGGTGCACAGCTTTTGTAAGCTTGGGTGTTTCTAGCTCTTGAAGGACGATTTTCTCTTTGTGCCTTTCCTCCAAAGATATCTTAACTCCTCGCCCCAATCCTTTGAGAACTCATCATGTACCTTAGTGGCCTCAAGGTACCTCAGCCCACTGAGCATCCGTGGGTTTTCTTCGTAATAGCACATTTCATCGGGTTGTATACCGTTTCTGTTTTTGCCACCATCTAAGGCATTGCACACTGGTAAGGCTTTGTGCTATGGTACCTTCTGTACTTGATGTCTCCTCTCCTGATTCCTCATCAATGGTCTGCCAATTAACCATGTAGATAGAGGTCATGGGGACGGTTCCAGACTCCACATACTGGGTCCCCCTGGGTTGCATCACATCAATGGTGGCCCACACATGCATCCAGTTTTCACTGAAATCCGGAGGAGGAAGTGATGCACACATTTTCATTTCCTCTTCATCCTTGGGATCTCCCACCAAGGGCTGGCATATTTGTATAGAGGTGGTCCGTTCTGTTGTGATCGAATCGTTATCAAACAACTGCCCCTCCATGAGGTGTGCTTTTCATGTTCTCAGATCAATCTTTAAGATTTGTGAAACCCTACGTACATACACGTGATCCAAGTCCCAATCATGCACCAATTTGGATTCCCTCATGAAGGGTATCCCCAATATTATGTCATATGAATTAGGTTGGCATAGGAAGTCCATGACCACAAATGTATGATGGTAGCGAAACATAAAGAGTTTGAATTTAACATTCTCCAGAAGCCTAATGGGCCTCAAAGACATTTCATCAGCCATTTTAACGATTAGATCTGTGTTTTCTAGATCAGGTTTCCCCCAGTTTTCCCAGCAACATTTTATGATGATTCTAACCCCTACACCACCATTCAGGATAGCCTGTGCCTTTCCTCCAATGATATCTTACTCAACTCCTCGCCCCAATCCTTTGAGAACTCATCATGTACCTTAGTGGCCTCAAGGTACCTCAGCCACCACTGAGCATCTGTGGGTTTTCTTCCTAAATAGGACATTTCGCTGCGCTGTATACCGTTTTTGTTTTCACCACCATCTTTGACGCATTGTGCACTGGTACGACTTTGTGCTATGGTACCTTCTGTAGTTGATGTCTCCTCTTCTAATTCCTCATCAATGGTCTGCCAATTAACCATGTAGATAGAGGTCATGGGGACGGTTCTAGAGTCCACATATTGGGTCCCCTTGGGTTGCATCACATCAATGGTGGCCCACACATGCATCCAATTTTCACTGAAGTTCGGAGGAGGAAGTGATGCATACATTTCCATTTCCTTTTCATCCTTCAGATCTCCCACCAAGGGCTGGCATATTTGTATATAGGTGGTCCGTTCCATTGTGACCAAATTGTTACCAAACAACTACCCCTCCATGGGGTGTGCTTTCCATGTTCTCAAATCAAACTTTAAGATTTGTGAATCCCTATGTACATACACGTGATCCAAGGCCCAATCATGCACTAATTTGGATTCCCTCATGAAGGGTCTCCCCAATATTATGTCATATGAATTAGGTTGGTGTAGGAAGTCCATGACCACAAATGTATGATGGTAGCGAAACGTAAAGAGTTTGAATTTAACATTCTCTAGAAGCCCAATGGGCCTCGAAGACGTTTCGTCAGCCATTTTAACAATTAGATCTGATTTTTTTAGATCAGGTTTCCCCCAATTTTCCCAGCAACGTTTTATGATGATGCTAACCCCCGCCATTATGATGAATTGGGATTGTAACATTTGTGTCGTCGCTTTCGTAAGAGTGTCCCAGTTGATTAATTGGTATCTTAACAACTCGGGTTTTCCTTGTATGCCTCAAGGTCCTTTCTACCGCCCAGAGGTGGCAAAACCTCATCTATAGTATCAGCTAGCTTTAGTCCACCTTCTACCCCGTTCTTTTATGTATGTCCATAAGGTTGGTGAATTGGGTAACAGTTGCCCTAATGGCATTTGTATAGGCATGGATAGCACAGCCGCAAGACTTCCTATGTCTCTGGATTCTTTGGAGATAGAGGGTTCTTCCCATGTATGTGTCGTATTACTCCATAGGGAAGGAATGGATGGTCTTCCCCAACCCATTTTCCTCAAACATTCTAGACATTGTGTTTACTTGGGACTCCTCTTCTGTTTCTTCTAGAATTGGCATTGGCAACGTCCAATTCCCTATCCCGGGTTGGTTTGTTTCGTGGATAAACTATATCCCTTACCCGGTCGCAGCCCCTAGCTTGGCTTCATGAAGCCGTTAGCACTCTTCGACTAAGGCCCTGGCATCTTTGAGCTTTCTTATTTCCTCGTCGGCATTGGGGTATTCACCGACTCCCTTAGGAGTTGTTGGTTGCTCTCTTTTGAAAGATCCCTACCCCCTCTACGCAACAAATTCGGGGGTGCTAGCAGCGGAAGTAGCACTTCTTGCACGGGCCAAGATCCTTCACTCGGGGCCTCGCCCACGGATATCTGGTCAAAAGACTAATCCCTTGGTTCTTCAAAAACCGAACCCGAAAAAACTTTCCCCTACCGAAAAGCACGGGCGATTCCACCAGGATATTTGTACTCTAACTTTAGTCAGGGAGTCATTACTGACCACAAATTGATCCGACCGAACCTATGAGTCACTTGGTCAGATCAAGGAAAAAACTTGCACTTGGATCATAGAAACCAACGCTTTTTTCCCCATTGAGAGGCATAGCCGTTGACTCTTTTTCCATAGAATAATTACTATCTATAATTTACTTCATCTATCGTACTATAATAGAATTGAGTCTTATTTTACGGATCCATCAGTCCAGCCTACTAACCCCATCCAATCCCACGGGTTAGCCAACCACCCAACCACTGTAGTGGTGGGATCCAATTAGGAATTTGGTTAGGTTTTGTCCCGGGTACCAGGAAAAAGAGTTCCCAGGCCCCCTAGCTGGATATTCATGCAAATTTAATGCAAGTCACACCACTTACACACCCAATATAAAATTGTCTTTTTCACAGATTCACCTATCTTTAAAACAATCATTTAATGAAACCATAGTGTCACTGATCATAATCCTCAAAATCTCTAGTTGAATCCTTATTTCCAATCATTCCTCACATCGGTGTATCTATGGCATCATTGGCAACCAGAACGCTCACCGGCTGTCCACTCAGGGGCCTTTTTCGATAGTTCCTAGCTCATAAAGGCAAAGAATGCCATAGGGATGATAGAGTTTACTATTATGTAAGAAGAGGTTGGTGTGTGTCCCAAGCCTCTACTCATCTACATGTTAGCATCCATGTTAAGCTTTCTTACAGTTTGGGAAGGGGAGCTACATAAGAGCTGGGAAGAAGAGATGGTAGCATTAGGTCAGTGGGTTCCTCCCCCTTGCTAAAGTTAGTAGAATTAATAAGCACCCTAAACCAAGATCTAAATTTAGCACTATAGGGTGTAGAAGATAAATTTACATAGATTGTGCCTCTTGAAGCTCAAGGGTCCATGTAAAGATAGCCATAATAATAGTGGGGTCTATGTAGCATGTCGTATTTTGGTGAATTAGTGCTAGGTCCCCCTGAGTTAGTTCCTCACTTAAGTTTATATTGTATTGACAGAGAGAGAGTGTTAGTGAAGCAAAAAAGAGAGAGAAAGTCTATTGAGGGGCCTGAGGAACCACTGGAAGGTTAGAAGAGCACTAAAAAAATATCTCACCCTACACCTATATGTATACATGTTTATATATGTGAAAATAGTGGAAATCTATAGCATATGTACAGAGTCAGCGAGCCACCGTATTTTTTATTATAAAAGTGTTACTTTCATCAAAATGGATTTTTTTTACTTTCATCAAAATGGATTTTTATGCATAAATAGATGCATAAAAGAATATTTTTTATTATAAAAGCGTTACTTTCATCAAAATGGATTTTTATGCATAAATAGATGCATAAAAGAATATTTTTTTATTATAAAAGTGTTACTTTCATCAAAATGGATTTTTATGCATAAAATGATGCATAAAAGAAAATTTTTATTATAAAAGTGTTACTTTCACTAATATTGATTTTTATGCATAAAAGGATTTTTCTTTTATATAAAAGTGTTGTTTTAGAAGTTCGATTTTATGCATAAATAGATGCATACAGAATTTTTATATCAAAACAAGAGTTCTCTTTAATCCTTTGTTCAAATCCCATGAATATTGGTAAATAAATAAGTAAATACTCTGTGAGAGAAAAGTCTACCATTTCATATTCTCTAGGATGGTAATGAGAAAATTCTACCGTTTCATATTCTCTAGGATGGTAATGAGAAAATTCAGAAAACCTATCGAAGTCGGAATTTTAGTTAAATGATTAATTTATCCATCATAGGAATTCGTGATTAGTTTTGAATTCAATTAAGCAAATACTCAATGAATGAAATTCAGTAAAGTAGTAATTGAAATATTACCCTTCGATAAAGATAGTTTAGGGAGAACCTTTCCAGACTCAATCCCTTGAATCAAACTATGACCAAGAAATAACTCCTTTGTCAGTTTCAAGAATAGACGATGTGACCAGTTCAGTAATCTACACTCAAATCACCCACCGAATCTGAAACTAAGTTGAGACCTTTGATTTTGATCTGAGGATCAAGATTACAGAATTCAAGGAATTCTGCTTGGGAATCAAGACCTGTGATCTAGAAGTATTGGGATACAGATTTAAGAAATACCCATTGTATTTAAAAGAAATTCAAAACTGAAAGCTTGCATAGAAACCTTGTTTTCTTAAAGAACTGTCTTACGCCAAAATGCTTGGAGGGAGCATTTGGTATATGTGTTTTTCTAAGGGAAGTTCGGTTGCTATAGCTAGGTGAGGAGTGTTCAAAGGACGGCTCACGTGGCAAAAACCTGCCCAGGTCTTGACCAGCCTGGGTATGGTGTAAAATGGTGTGCTTCCGGTACGATGGGCGAGGGCCGACGAAGTGGTCCCTGAGTGAAGTGCGAGGACACCTAAGGAGGATCCTGGAGGGTTCTGACCAGGCGATGCACGGGCTCGTGGTGCTTAGGACACCCATGCGTATGTCGTGGAGGAAGATGTATATATGAATGATGAAAAGAAAATTATTGTAATCTGTTACTGGATCTCGTTGTTGACCTGCTGGTCTCAATGGAGAGTCCAGAGTGATACTGTTTTGTGAGAAACAAGGATTGAATGGAAATTTTGAATTATGACAGCTGTAACAATGGATTGTTTTATAAATTAAAGTTTAAAGAGGAGTGTGTGAGTATTTGTATTCTAAAGCAAAAGTCAAGAAAGGCTTTCAATTATGGATAGGTGAGTACTTGTCTGGTTATACTATTCAAGTGGTTGGGTGGTGGCTAACCCATGGGCCAAATGGGGTAGGCTAGAATCAGTAGAGTTTTAATAATAAAATTGATTAATAGGAATACGCTTAGAACTCGAGTAGTTAATTAGAATCCTAAAGACTTCTCTAAAGAATAAATCAACAACTGTGTCTGATTTAATTAGGAAAAAAGCATTGATTCCTTCAAAGTTAAGTCTGTAATAGTTTCCCTTCTATCTGGTTTTATTAGATGAAGGTAGTTCAGTATCTTAACCTCGTTAAAAGAATTCGCTAAGAAAATAAAAATGGTGGATTCATCCCCGCTTTCTGAGCATGGGAAATTTTCCCTGTTTTGGTTTTCGGAATGACCACCAGTTTAGTCTCATGCCCAGACATTCAAGGGCGAGGCCCCGAGTGAGAAACCCTGCCCTGCGCAAGAGGAAGCTACTTTCTCTCTACTACCATCCAGGAATCTGGTGCGCAGAGGGGGTAGTGGGATCTCACGAATTCAACCCTTTGGAAGTATGGCTTTAACCTTCAGCCACCATTGACCTTGGTTTTGTAGCCAGACAAATTTTAGAATCTATAACTGCCGACCATCCGGGAATCTGGTGCGTGGAGGGGGCAGTGGGATCTCACACCTCTCATGAAGTCAACCCTTTGGAAGTACGGCTTTAACCTTCAGCCACCATTGACCTTGGTTTTGTAGCCAGACAAATTTTAGAATCTATAACTTTTCCACCTTTGAAAACATTTGACATCAAACTTGTTATCCAATCTACTATCATACCTCAAGATAAGCATACCTTCCTTCAAATCTTTTTCCTTCAGGGCCTCATTGAATTTGTCTCTCTTTTTGGTGGCATGCTCCATGTAAAAGTTAATTGATTGATCTCTATTAAACACCAGCCTTTGTAGGTCCAATAGATGCTCCTTAAACTTCTCTTGCGGCTCAATTTTGTTCCTCACCCCAAGGCTCTGAGGCTTGGAGTCTCCACTTCTAGAGTCAGTAAGGCCTCTTGGCCATACACTAAATAAGGTGTAAATTGCATGGCTGCTTTGAATGAAGTTCTGTAATCCCATAAGGTTACTGTTGTTAGGTGTTTGTCGAGTGTTTGTCCCAATCCTTCGGTCTGTTCTCCACCTGCTTAGTAATTATCTTACAAAACCCCATTATTTTTCTCCACCAAGCCATTGCATTAAGGATAATAGGGGGTGGAATACCTGTGTTTGATCTTTAGTCTTTCTAGAATTTCTTGAAGAACATCTGCCCTAAATCTTGGTTTATGATCTAATACTAGCTCCAAGGGTGTTCCAAACCTGCAACAAATTTTATCAAACATGAACTTACCAACATCTTTAGCTGTTATTCTCCTAGTTCTAGCTGCTTCTGCCCTAAATCTTGGTTTATGATCTAATACTAGCTCCAAGGGTGTTCCAAACCTGCAACAAATTTTATCAAACATGAACTTACCAACATCTTTAGCTGTTATTCTCCTAGTTCTAGCTGCTTCTGCCCATCTGGTTATGTAATCCATAGCCACAATAATGTAAACCTTTCTTAACTGGGTTCTTGGGAGGGGGCCAATGGCATCATTTCTACATATCTCAAATGGACCAAAAGAGAAAATGGGATTTCATGGCTCATAAGTGAGCCTCTTATCCCCTATAAGCTGGCAAGCTTTACAAGTCCTACACCAATGCTGAACATCCCTGTGTAGGCTAGGCCAAGTGTAACCTACCATTAAAAGCTTCTTGCTTGTGATTTATCGTGCAAAATGGCTGCTACATACTCCATCGTGGCAAGATTGGAGAATGTGACAAATTTCATCGGATAATGGAACCCTTATCATCACTAAATCTTCCCTATATAATACAAGTCTTCCCCAATCAACTGATAAGACAAAGGTTTTCAAACTAGCCTGTGTTTTCCACCAAAAAGGTGTACTCAAACTCTTGCAATTTTAAAATTCATTTTGCAATATTTGGTGAAATATTCATGGGTTGAACCACATAAGAAAATGTGTTCTCAATTGTTAAAACAACAAAGGGTTTAGGCAAAAGGTAAGACCTAAACTTCCTGACTGCAAACATAAGAGCCAACATCTTGCTCAACATCTCGAGAATTCCTCTCAGCTTCTTTCATCACCTTGCTTGCAAAGTAAACTAGACACATCAAAGTTGTCTTTTGAATCCCTTTGCATTAGCAGTGCACCAACTACATGAGAGACAACACTTAGACAAACATAGAAAGCCAAATTCCACTGTGGTGGCATGATGACTAGTAAAGAACTAAGCATGACTTTTACTTCATTAAATATTTCGTCATTGTCATTATCCCATGTAAAGTACTCTCTTGAGTGAGTCTTTGTAGTAGTGAAACTATTTGTACAAGCAAGTGAATAAGTCTAGCAAAGGTACCTGACCTTTTGAAGAAATGTGACCAACTAACTGCCTTACATTAGATGGAGACGGGAGTGCTTTAAAAATAAAGTTTATTTTCCACAAAATTTAAGAAAATTTTACCATAACCTCCTTTGTATGGCTAACCATTTCTCAATTTTTAACATTCTATTTTCAATTTAAAATTAACCCCAATTTGAAGTAAAGTACTCTAATCTACTCAATTTTCACTTTCTAGTGAGTAAACAATAAGAAAAGTTTAATCAATTTATTTGTTACTCATTTTAGGATAAAGAAAGGCTGGATTCTTAAGGAAGAGAAGGAGGTAGCCTTTTCATCAAGGCATAACATCAAGATTCACTTTAATCAACTATAAAAAAAAATAAAGAAATCAGAAAACCATAGATTTAAAATTAAAAAGTAGAAATTTTAGCTTACATGGAGTTTTGTAAGCTTTCCTTTGGGTTGAGGGATTGAGGGTTCTACTCTTGTTTGGATCGAGTGGCCACCAATTTCTTTGGAGAGGATTTAGTCAAAAACAATTGAATTATCAACAAGTGAATTCAATGGAATTGGCTCTGGATAGGAGTAGAGTAACAGTGCATAAACACTATTAACCTTTTACAAAGGGAGAGGCTTCTATTTATAGGAAAAAATGAGCCTCTAACCAAGCAAACTGATTTTAGAATTTTTCAGATCAGTTTGGTCAATTTTTGACCATTTTTGGATCAGTTTAGCTTACTTCTTGGATCTAGTTGAAACAAGAGAGAGGAGAGATGAAAGCATCTCATTATTTATGAGTTTAAAACTCCTTCACACATGTGAAATAGGCGCCTCCTTCATGAGGGGAGATCCCCACACTGAGGTGTCAAAATGCATCATTTCCTCTAAATATCGCTTCTTTTTTAATAACTAATAAACCTTGTCCTTAGTCAACTCTTCATCTTATGTGAGCATTTACTCATTTTTGGGGGATTTTCTTTTATTCTTCAATTTATCTCCTCCCTATTTTGGATTAATCTTATTGGTCCATAGGAACCATAATTGGAGCATAATTCAAAATTTTTTGAAAATCTGGACCCTTAGGCTAAGGTCCTTTATACCTATTTTTAATTAATTCCAATTGCACATTGGAAAGTTTATTTTGAATTTTTGTTTCAGGGGAAACCATTTTAGATACTAGGAGGATTTTTATATCTAAAAATATCTCAATTTTGAATTACCTCCCTCTAGACATTTTCTCTCTCTAGACCAAAATAGGGTAAAACAGGATCTTTCTTTTATTTCAGAGAGGGGAATAATTATAAGATTAGAAGGGGAGGTTCTTACACCTGCACACCTCAAAAGCTGGAGGGAGGAATCTTACATCCTACCCCACTTAAAAAATGCGAGATGTCCTCATCTCGCAACTAGAGGACAACTCTTTCCCTTAAGATCCATTCTCGATTTCCTTTTAGTCTGGTGAACCCAACAGAATCCTAGGATAAGATCCCTTATATAGAACTCATCATCAGATAACAATTCACTCAGATCATAACATTCAAATCCTTATCACAATAATGATCCATTAGACCGAAATTTCTATTTGAACAGTCCTCCATGGGAATTTTCAATTATACAGATTTTTAATTTGACATCCCTTAACTTGATCCACTGGGTCAAGTGTTAACAGCAACAATCTGTCTCAGCACAATCCACTAATCTCATAGTGATTTGCTGAAGTCATTAATGTCATTCGAGTTATGAACATCATCACAGGGACTTGTCCCATTCATCCTCATTGTGGTTTTGCTCAGCTTATTACATTTCAACCAAAAATCAGGAATCATTATTTTTCAATCAGAATCCAAATCAACTCATTAGTTCTCAACCAGAATTGAAAAATCATATCAACCACATTCGAATTCATCATCTGGATAGCATTTATGCTTATAATTTCAAGTCTTAGATTTACTCGTATATACTGCCAGGTAAAGAGCTGCAGTTATACCCTCGGTATATACGAGTAGTCACAGTCCTTGGACTATAAGGTAAATACCATCATGTCTAGGTCTTCAAGCAAGTCAAGGATTCCATGTAATTGTGGTACTTCCATCTGAAGACCCAATTACCAAATTATGAATTTCAGTCTGAATAACAATTTGTATGAATTTTATCACACAAGGACAACCTTTTACTGCTACTTCATAATTTTTTTGACATTTTTGGCTTCTCGGTTGATCCACATTAGCCAATTTGCTCTTATACCAGCTGTGAGATCCCTGTCCCCATTGTGCAACGAATTCAGGGGTGCTAGCACTAGAAGTAGCACTACTTGCACAGGGAAGGGTCCCTCACTCGGGGCCTTGTCCCACGGATATCCAGACAAGAGACTAATCCCTCGGTTCTTCCAAAACCGAACTCGGAAAAACTTCCCTCGCTCGGAAAGCACGGGCGATTCCTCCAAGATAATTTTATTCTAACGTGGTCAAAGCCTTAACTAACTGAATTGATCTGACCGACCCCGTAAGTCCCATAGTTAGATCAAGGAAAAGATTGTACTTGGATCATAGAGACCAAGGCTTTTTTCCTCATTGAGAGGCACATCCGTTGATTCTTTTCCATAGAACAATTTTTATCCGAGATTTATTTCATTTATCGTACTTTAATAGAATTAAGTCTCAATTTTAGGGATCCATCAGTCCAACCTAACCCCACCCAGTCCCGTGGGTTAGCTAATCGCCCAACCACTCTAGTGATGGGATCCAATTAAGAATTTGGTTAGGTTTTGTCCCGGGTACCAGGGAAAAGAGTTCCCAGGCCCCCTAGCCGGATATTCGTGCAAACTTAAAATTAGTCACACCACTTACACACCCAATATGAAATTGCCTTTTTCATAGAATCAGTTGTCTTTAAAACAATCATTTATGAAACCATAGTGTCACTGATCGTAATCCTCCAAAATATCCGGTTGAATCCTAATTTCTAATTTTTCCTTCATCGGTGTACCTATGGAATCATCGGTGACCAGAACGCTCACCACTTGTCCACTCAGGGGTCTTTTTGATAGTTCCTAGCTCATAGTAACCAGCAATATATTCACATTGAAGATCAGCAAGATCGACCAACGGATCCATATAAAAGAGCCATGGACTCATCCGTTGAGGACCAGCAAGTTCAATCAACCAAATCCATGCCCGAATTCAGAAAACAACTCTTACTCCTTGTTCTAATATCTTCCTCGATGCACGCGTGGATATCGTCGGCGACCCAGAGCCTGAGCACCGTATGGTCAGCACCCTCTAGGATCCTTCGCAAGTGACCTAGCACTTCACTCATAGGCCGCTTACTTGGTCCCTCATCCACCGTACCGGAAGCTCACCATTTTAATTGAATCGAGGACCTCGGCGACCTTGCTACACGAGACGTTCTCCATTGACTCTCCGTCAGCTGTTGCAACTTTATCAGACTAGGTCTCCATAACCTCATTCACACAAGACGGTCAAAATGCTTCCCCACCATTCTTGACATAAAACAGCCATTTAAAAATAGGTCATAAATAGAGTTTCTATAAAACAAACTTTCGTCTTTCCACATTGTTCCACATCAATTCTCATTTATTTTGTGTATATTCCCATTCTCATCACATCATTTTCAATTGCATCTCATCACATCTATTCACCTCACATTTTCAATTGCATCTCATCACATTTATTCACCTCACATCTAAGCACCTCTATTCACATCACATCCATCCATCCATTCACATCTATCTGATTCACATCACATCTATTCACCTCACATCTCGTCACCTCTATTCACATCACATCCATCCATCCATTCACATCTATCTAATTCACATCACATCTATTCACCTCACATCTCATCACTTCTATTCAGATCACATCCATCCATTGACATCTATCTGACGATTCTCATCACATCTATTCACCTCACATCTCAGCACCTCTATTCACATCACGTCCATCCATCCATTCACATCACATCTCATCACATCTATTCACCTCACATCTCATCACCTCTATTCATATCCATCCATTCACATCTATCTGATTCACATCACATCTCATCACATCTATTCACCTCACATCTCATCACCTCTATTCACATCACATCCATCCATCCATTCACATCTATCTGATTCACATCTATTCACCTCACATCTCATCACCTCTATTCACCTCACATCCATCCATCCATTCACATCTATCTGATTCACATCACATCTCATCACCTCTATTCACATCACATCCATCCATCCATTCACATATATCTGATTCACATCACATCTATTCACAACACATCTCATCACCTCTATTCACATCACATCCATCCATCCATTCACATCTATCTGATTCACATCACATCTCATCACATCTATTCACCTCACATCTCATCACATCTATTCACCTCACATCTCATCACCTCTATTCACATCACATCCATCCATTCTTATCTATTCACCTCACATCACATCTATTCACCTCACATCTCATCACATCTATTCACCTCACATCTCATCACCTCTATTCACATCCATCCATCCATTCTTATCTATCTGATTCACATCACATCTCATCACATCTATTCACCTCACATCTCATCACCTCTATTCACATCACATCCATCCATCCATTCACATCTATCCATCCATCCATTCACATCTATTCTCATCACCTCTATTCACATCACATCCATCCATTCACATCTATCTGATTCACATCACATCTCATTCACATCACTTCTCATCACATCTATCTGATTCACATCTATTCCATCCATCCATTCACATCTATCTGATTCACATCTATTCCATCCATCCATTCACATC
Source organism: Cibotium barometz (assembly GCF_041138505.1). Classification (NCBI taxonomy): domain Eukaryota; kingdom Viridiplantae; phylum Streptophyta; class Polypodiopsida; order Cyatheales; family Cibotiaceae; genus Cibotium; species Cibotium barometz. The sequence goes on along the minus strand of NC_141069.1, from coordinate 36,124,296 downwards.
TATCTGATTCACATCACATCTCATCACATCTATCTGATTCACATCTATTCACCTCACATCTCATCACCTCTATTCACATCACATCCATCCATCCATTCATTCACACTTATCTAATTCACATCACATCTATTCATAGAATTTAAACATAGAATTTAAGAGAATTCTAATTTTTTATATAAAGATTCTTTACGCATCTATTTATGCATAAAAATCAACTTTAGTGGGAATAACCCTTTTATAAAAATCCTTTTTTGCATCTATTTATGCATAAAATCAATTTTAAGGAAAATAACACTTTTGAAATAAAATTAAATCCTTTATACATCTTTCTAGGCATAAAATCAATTCTTAATGAGAATAACACTTTTGAAAGAAAAATAAATCCTTTATGCATCTTTCTATGCATAAAATCAATTCTAATGAAAATAACACTTTTGAAGTAAAAGTAAATCTTTTATGCATCTTTCTATGCACAAAATCAATTTTAATGAAATTAACACTTTTGAAAGAAAAATAAAAAGTAAATCCTTTATGCATCTTTCTATGCATAAAATCAATTTTAATGAGAATTGTAAGATTCCTCCCCAGTCTCTCAGGATGTCCAGTATCTTCCCCTGTAATCAAATCCCTCTTCAGAAAAGAAAGATCTTGTTTCTACCTGTTTTGGCTTAGAGAGAGAAAATATTCTAGAGAGAGATTGTTCAGATTTTGGATATTTTTGGATGGAAAAATATCTCTTCTTATTAAAATAAATTTTCCTAAAACAGAAGTTCAAAAAGATTTTTAGAAGGTGCATTAGAAATCAATTATAATCTGTTCAAAAGGCCTTATCTTGGAGGTCCAGATTTTTAAAAAATTTTAAATTAAGGTTCTGAGGGGCCAATCAGATTCATCCAAATGTATGGAGGAGATAAATGAAGAAATAAATAAAATCCCCCCAAAAATGAGTAAATACTCACATAAGATGAAGAGTTGACTAAGGACAAGGATATTAGTTAAAAAAGAAGAGATATTTAGTGAAATGATACATTTTTGACACCTCAGTGTGGGGGAATTCCTCTCATGAAGGCGGCGCCTATTTCACATGTGTGGATGAGTTTTAAACTCACAAATAATGAGATGTTTTCATCTCTCCTCTCTCTTGCTTCAACTAGATCCAAAAAGTGAGCTAAACTGACCTAAAAATGGTCAAAAATTGACCAAATTGATCTGGAAAATTCTAGAATCAGTTTGCTTGGTTAGAGGCTCACTTTTTCCTATAAATGAAGCCTCCCTCTTTGTAAATGGTTAATAGTGTTTTATGCACTGTTACTCTACTCCACCCCCCAGAGTCAAGAACTATGAATTTCTTAATAAATCATTAAGTTTTGACCATTCCCTCTTCTAAAGAATTGGTGGCCACTCTTGTTGCAGACAAGAGAAGATCCCTCAAACCTTCAAGCCAAAGGAAAGCTCCCAAAATTTCATGTAAGTTAGAAATCTTACTTTTTCTTTATTCTTTTAATGGTTTTCTAATTTTTTGTTACCTTAAAATGATAAACAGATGCTATGCCTTGTTGGAAAGGCTTTCTCCCTCTCTTCTTTCTTAAATTTTGCCCTTCTTTATCCTAGTTAAGTAATCTAATTGTTGGAATTAAACTTTTCATATTGTTTCTCTTTTAAAAGTAGAATTTGATTAGTTTGGAATGCTTTAGGCCAATTGGGGATAATTTTTAAGTAATTTTAGGATAGAAAAATTGAAAAATGGTCAGCCATACAAAGGAGGTTATGGTGAAATTTTCTTAAATTTTATGAAATAAGTTTTATCTTTTATTATTCAAAAAGAGTAATCCCCATCGTTTGTGTATTCTAAAAGTGTTATTTTCATTCTATGCATAGAAAAATGCATAGTAGAAATAATTTTATTATAAAAGTGTTATTTCTATTAAAATTAAATTCTATGCATAGAAAGATGCATATTGGTGATTTTTTTTTATAAAAGAGAAATTTTCATTAGATTTTGATTTTATGCATAAAGAATTTATTTTTACTTCAAAAGAGTTATTTTCATCAATTTTGATTTTATGCATAGAAAGATGCATAAAGAAATTTATTTTTATTTCAAAAGAGTTATTTTCATCAATTTTGATTTTATGCATAGAAAGATGCATAAAGAAATTTATTTTTACTTCAAAAGAGTTACTTTCATCAATTTTCATTTTATGCATAGAAAGATGCATAAAGAAATTTATTTTTATTTTAAAAAAGTTATTTTCATCAATTTTCATTTTATGCATAGAAAGATGCATAAAGAAATTTATTTTTACTTCAAAAGAGTTATTTTCATCAATTTTAATTTTATGCATAAAAAGATGCATAAAAGAGTTATTCTCATTAAAATTGAATTTATGCATAGAAAGATGCATAAAAGATTTATTTTTATTTCGAAAGTGATATTCTCCTTAAAATTGAACTTATGCATAAATAGATGCATAAACGGATTTTTATAAAAGTGTTATTTTCTACTAAAGTTGTTCTTATGCATAAATAGATGTGTAAAGAATCTTTATATCAAAAAATAAGAATTCTCTTACATTCTATAAATGAGAATAGAAGTAATGAGAATGATAGGCAAATAGATGTGATGATATGTGATATGAATCAGATAGATGAGAATGAATAAAGAATGGATGTGATGATATATGATAGGAATCAGATAGATGAGAATGAATAAAGAATGGATGTGACGGGAATAGAAGTGATGAGAATGAGAGGTAAATAGGTGTGATGAGATGGGATGCGAATCAGATAGATGGGAATGAATAGAGAATGGATGTGGATGTATATGAAGAATAGAAGTGGATGTATGTGAAAGAATGGATGTGGATGTGTGTATGTGAAAGAATGGATGTGGATTTATGTGAAGAATAGAAGTGGATGTATGTGAAGAGTAGAAGTGGATGTATGTGAAAGAATGGATGTGGATGTATGTGAAGAATAGAAGTGGATGTATGTGAAAGAATGGATGTGGATGTGTGTATGTGAAAGGATGGATGTGGATGTATGTGAAGAATAGAAGTGGATGTATGTGAAGAGTAGAAGTGGATGTATGTGAAAGAATGGATGTGGATGTATGTGAAAGGATAGATGTGGATGTGTATGTGATAAGTATGGATGTGGATGTATGTGAAAGGATAGATGTGGATGTGTATGTGATAAGTATGGATGTGGATGTATGTGGGAGAATACATGTGGATGTAAATGTGATGGATATGAACGAGAATTGAGGCTATGAGATGTGATGTAAGTTGGATAGATATGAATGATAAGGTGTTAAGATTCTAGAAATGGGATTGGTCATGGTGAAGGACATAGATTAAGCATAAGAATTAAGGTGGATTAAACCACACTAAAAACTCCATGACTAGAGAGAGAGAGAGATTGCACACTCAACACTATTTCCTTGTATTGCATATCACAATGAACCATACAATGATATAGGCTCTCTAGCCTTATCCCACTTTACACATCATCATCCATGTGGCAACTCCTTTTCCACTTCTTTTGGTCAACACTCACACACCATACAATATTACATGTGGCATTCCATCTCACCACAATATCTTGCACTTCTAGAGTGCTTTCCCACATACACACAATATCTTGCACCTCTAGGGTGCTTTCCCACATACACACAACACCGCGATTATATCTCTCAACACCCCCGCTTAATCGAGGTGTTCCACAACTCACCCATCATCCATCATCCATACAATGTAGCATTGCACAAACGCAATTGCTATCTCTCAACACTCCCCCTCAATGATACATTGGAGTGTCCATTAACCAAACATGTGTGCCCGTGTCTACCATCTTAGACACCTAGTCCATTTTGAGCCGACTCATCGCTCACAGCGGAACCACTGAACATGGAAGTTCGGGTGGGATCCAACCCATGCGCATGCACCTCACACGTGCATCGCTTTTGCACACATCACAACAACTACCGTTTCGAGCTTCTAGGTGAGCTCGGGCAGGGCGACCCTCATACCAATGGGTGAATACAAAAAAAAATCCGTTTTGAGCATGCAGGCTCGGGTACGGTTACCCATCATCAATTATGAGTGAATAAAAATTACAAGGTCTTTTGTGTGTGAATTCTTAAGAGCATTTGAATGGCCTCTTATCAACACAAGACAGTGGGTGTGTGTGAAGATACCCTTAAAATTTATAAGGGTCAAAAAATTAAACAAAAAACTTATTTTGCTTTTACAACTTGCAGCGTGCCAGTCAACTCTGTGCATCGCTGAAAGTTGCAGCTTTAGCCATACGAGCAATAATTTCATTGTCATCATCTCCAAATGGCTCTGTGTTCATCTCAAACTTCCGCCATCACCATATCTCTGTAACCTCTCCAGCTACTGTCACCAGAAGTCGCCACAGCAGCCCCCGCCGCCTTGTTTATCCATTTCATGCACTCAGCGCCCAGCCTCACCCTTAGCAATATGGCTGCTGCCGAGGGCAAGGTCGACTTGGGCACCATCGCTGGGCGCTTCTCGCTGGACCGCAACTCAGTCCGCTTCAACGACCACTTCATCAGCCGCCGGGACACCCGCCAGCTTCTACAACCTTCCTCATGACCTATGCATAAGGGTTTTTGCCTACTCTCGGCTGCCTTCTACTGACGAGTGTATCGCATGTGTGCGAGGGGCTGCTGGCTCTCTTTTCTTTAATCTCTATGAGTCATCGTGCATCGTTGCTATGTGAAGTTCGCATGCTCCACATTGCGCACACTGTTGTGCGTCTGGCTGCCTGCAGTTTCTCACCAACCATAACTGCTTTAATTGTGCCAATACCTTGACATTTCCATTTGAGGTGGCTCCTTTCATCCAAGAAACCACTAGTCTTGGTCTTCAAATGACTATGCAAGCTTGATATGCAACTCCTCCATGAGCTGCAAATTTCTTTGCTCCACTATCATCTCTGTGAGCTTCCATTTCAGCTCCAAATGAGTTGTGTGTGCAACTCCTCTTGTTGTACCTTCTCATGCTGTTGGCTCTCATATGAGCTTCAAAACTCCATAGCATCTCCCGTTGCTACTTTTGCCTCTCCAAGACCTCCAAGTTGAGGTGTTCCATTACCATTGGCATGGCCTTCATGACCTCCAAATCAGCATGCTTTTCCTTCAATGCATGCATCCATTCAAGGGTGCTTCTTCACATGGTCTCTCAAATGAAACCATAGGTGCATAAACATGTGGAAACTGCCAAGGTTTCCATCCCCTTCTTTGCTCTCCTTCATTGAGCAAACATTCACAAGTGCATCCTCTTCTTGATGCACACACACGTGAACTCCATTGAGTTCACCATCTCACTTGCCATCATCTTGACAAGCATGCACCTCCACACTCTTTGCTTGGAAGCAAAGAATCTTGGGATTCTTCCATCCCATCAAGCAACCCTTATACATTGAGCATTTTTCCATGCTCAAACACAAAACTTTGAGGCAAAACTTCACAAAACCAACCTTCTTGAGGCATAATCAGCAGCATATCTTCTCTTGGCAGCTTTTCCTTGACGATGATGAAGACTCCATAGCCTTCATAATGCTGAAATCTCCATTTTCAGCTTTCTTGATGATGAGCAAACTCTCCATGTTGCAAAACTCCATTTGCAACTCTCTTGGGCAGCTTCTATGCAACTTCCTTGTTGCAAATCTCCTCTCTAACTTGAGAATGGTAGCTCCAAATCTCTCTCAAATCCTCACAAATGCAAATCCAAATGATAATATGAGTGTGCATAATTTTTTTTTTCTCATAATAACTGAAAATAATGCTTAATCAAAGAAACACAACCAAACTAATATACATAATAATCACCATGACCAAGAGCCCATTTGGCTCTGATACCATGTTAAGATTCTAGAAATGGGATTGGTCATGGTGAAGGACATAGATTAAGCATAAGAATTAAGGTGGATTAAACCACACTAAAAACTCCATGACTAGAGAGAGAGAGAGAGATTGCACACTCAACACTATTTCCTTGTATTGCATATCACAATGAACCATACAATAATATAGGCTCTCTAGCCTTATCCCACTTTACACATCATCATCCATGTGGCAACTCCTTTTCCACTTCTTTTGGTCAACACTCACACACCATACAATATTACATGTGGCATTCCATCTCACCACAATATCTTGCACTTCTAGAGTGCTTTCCCACATACACACAATATCTTGCACCTCTAGGGTGCTTTCCCACATACACACAACACCGCGATTATATCTCTCAACATAAGGGATGTGAATAAATGATAAGGGATATGAATTAATGTGATAGCATGTGAATCAGGATGTAAACATGTGAATCGAGATGTGAATGAATGATATAGGATGTGAATGAATTTTTTAGTATGAGAATCGGGATGTGAATGAATGATAAGGGATATGAATGGATATGATGTGATGTGATGTGATGTGAATCGGGATGTGAATGAACGATAAGGGGTGAAGTGATGAGATATATGGGTAGATGCAAGTGGATGAGATTTGATGAGGATAAATGAGGAAATAAGTGATGAGTTAGAAAAAGATTTGAGATTAGATGAGAATGAGAATGCTTATGAAATGAATGTGGATTGATGTGCGGATAATATGGATTGATGTGGATGGATGTATGAATGATGTGAATTGGTGTGGATGGATGTATGAATGATGTGAATTGGTGTGTGTATGATGAGTGAATGATGTGGATGATGTGGATGATGTGGATTGGTGTATGTATGATGTGTGGATAATGTGGATTGATGTGGATGGATGTTTGGATGATGTGGATTGACATATGGATTGATGTGGATGGATGTTTGGATGATGTGGATTGACATATGGATTGATGTGGATGGATGTATGAATGATGTGGATTGATGTATAAATGATGTGGATGGATGTTTGGATGATGTGGATTGACGTGTGGATTGATGTGGATGGATGTATGGAAGATGTGGATGGATGTGTGGATAATGTGGATTGATGTGGATGGATGTATGGATGATGTGGATCGAGGTGGATGATGTGGATGGATGTATGAATGATGTGGATTGGTGTGTGTATGATAAGTGAATGATGTGGATGATGTGGATTGGTGTATGTATGATGTGTGGATAATGTGGATTGATGTGGATGGATGTTTGGATGATGTGGATTGACATATGCATTGATGTGGATGGATGTTGGATGATGTGGATTGACATATGGACTGATGTGGATGGATGTATGAATGATGTGGATTGATGCATGAATGATGTGGATGGATGTTTGGATGATGTGGATTGACGTGTGGATGGATGTATGGAAGATGTGGATAGATGTGTGGATAATGTGGATGGATGTGTGGATAATGTGGATTGATGTGGATATCCGGATGTATGGATTATGTGGATTGAGGTGGATGATGTGGATGGATGTATGGATGATGTGGATTGATGTGTGGATGATACGATTGGATGTGATTTGATGTGGGAATGATGTGATGTGATAGGGATCGATGAAGAAAATAAAATTGTGGTAAGATGAGAAAAGATGGGGACTAATGTGAAAGGATGCGGAGTAATGAGAAAAGATGGAAATATTGTTGGAACTGTATTTATATGTGAAACCTATTTTTAAATGACTGTTTTATGTCAAGATTGCTGGGGAAGCATTTTGACCATCTTGTGAATGAGGTCGTGGAGACCTATCGATTAAAGCTGCAAACTGCTGAGACGGAGAGTCAACGGAGGACGTCTCGCGTAGCAAGGTCTTGACCAGCCTCAGTTTGATTTAAATGGTGAGCTTCCGATACAGTGGATGAGGGACCAAGGAAGCGGCTATGAGTGAAGCGCTAGGTGACCTGCGAAGGATCCTAGAGGGTGCTGACCATACGGTGCTCTGGTTGGCCGAAGATACCCCAAGTACGTCGAGGAAGATATTGGAACAAGGAGTAAGAGTTGTTTTGTTAATTCGGGCATGGATCTGGTTGATTGACCTTGCTGGTCCTCAACGGATGAGTCCATGGCTCTTTTATATGTATTTTTTGGTTGATCTTGCTGATCTTCAATGGAAATTCCATCTGAATATTTTTATGTGATTATATTGCCGGGTATTATGAGCTAGGAACTATTGAAAAGGCCCCTGAGTAAAAAGGTGGTGAGCGTTCTGGTTGCCAATGATGCCATAGGTACACCGATGAAGGAAGGAATTGGAAATTAGGATTCAACTGGATAATTAGAGGATTATGATCAGTAACACTATGGTTTCATTAAATGATTGTTTTAAAGATTGTGAAAAAGGCAAGTTCATATTGAGTGTAAATGTTCTAGAGAGAGGTTATTCAGATTTTGGATATTTTTGGATGGAAAAATATCTCTTCTTATCAAAATAAATTCCCTCGAAACAAAAGTTCAAAAAGATTTTCAGAAGGTGCATTCGAAATCAATTATAATCTGTTCAAAAGGCCTTATCCTGGGCGTCTAGATTTTTGAAAAATTTTAAATTAAGGTTCTAAGGGGCCAATCAGATTCATCCAAATGTAGGAGATAAATGAAGAAATAAAGAAAATCTTCCCAAAAATGAGTAAATACTCACATAAGATGAAGAGTTGACTAAGGACAAGGATATTAGTTTAAAAAGAAGAGATATTTAGTGAAATGATGCATTTTTGACACCTCAGTGTGGGGGAATTCCCCTCATGAAGGAGGCGCCTATTTCACATGTGTGGGTGAGTTTTAAACTCACAAATAATGAGATATTTTCATCTCTCCTCTCTCCTGCTTCAACTAGATCCAAAAAGTGAGCTAAACTGACCTAAAAATGGTCAAAAATTGACCAAATTGATCTGGAAAATTCTAGAATCGGTTTGCTTGGTTAGAGGCTCACTTTTTCCTATAAATAAAGCCTCCCCCTTTGTAAATGGTTAATAGTGTTTTATGCACTGTTACTCTACTCCACCCCAGAGTCAAGAACTATGAATTTCTTAATAAATCATTAAGTTTTGACCATTCCCTCTTCTAAAGAACTGGTGGCCACTCTTGTTACAGACAAGAGTAGATCCCTCAAACCATCAAGCCAAAGGAAAGCTCCCAAAATTTCATGTAGGTTAGAAATCTTACTTTTTCTTTATTCTTTTAATGGTTTTATAATTTTTTGTTATCTTAAAATGATAAATAGATGCTATGCCTTGTTGGAAAGGCTTTCCCCCTCTCTTCTTTTTTAAATTCTTTTAATGGTTTTCTAATTTTTTGTTATCTTAAAATGATAAACACATGCTATGCCTTGTTGGAAAGGCTTTCCCCCTCTCTTCTTTCTTAAATTCTGCTCTTCTTTATCCTAGTTAAGTAATCTAATTGTTGGAATTAAACTTTTCATATTGTTTCTCTTTTAAAAGTAGAATTTGATTAGTTTGGAATGCTTTAGACCAATTGGGGATAGTAAGTAATTTTAGAATAGAAAATTTGAAAAATGGTCAGCCATACAAAGGAGGTTATGGTAAAATTTTCTTAAATTTTATGAAATAAATTTTATCTTTTATTATTCAAAAAGAGTAATCTCCATCGTTTGTGTATTCTAAAAGTGTTATTTTCATTCTATGCATAGAAAAATGCATAGTAGAAATCATTTTATTATAAAACTATTATTTCTAATAAAATTAAATTCTATGCATATAAAGATGCATTTTGGTTATTTTTTTATTATAAAAGAGTGATTTTCATTAGATTTTGATTTTATGCATAAATAGATGCATAAAGAATTTATTTTTACTTCAAAAGAGTTATTTTCATCAATTTTGATTTTATGCATAGAAAGATGCATAAAGAAATTTATTTTTATTTCAAAAGAGTTATTTTCATCGATTTTGATTTTATGCATAGAAAGATGCATAAAGAAATTTATTTTTACTTCAAAAGAGTTACTTTCATCAATTTTCATTTTATGCATAGAAAGATGCATAAAGAAATTTATTTTTACTTCAAAAGATTTATTTTCATCAATTTTTATTTTTTGCATAGAAAGATGCATAAAGAAATTTATTTTTATTTCAAAAGAGTTATTTTCATCAATTTTGATTTTATGCATAGAAAGAGGTATAAAGAAATTTATTTTTATTTCAAAAGAGTTATTCTCATTAAATTGAATTTATGCATAGAAAGATGCATAAAAGATTTATTTTTATTTCGAAAGTGTTATTCTCCTTAAAATTGAATTTATGCATAAATAGATGCATAAATGGATTTTTATAAAAGTGTTATTTCCCACTGACGTTGTTCTTATACATAAATAGATGTGTAAAGAATCTTTATAACAAAAAATAAGAATTCTCTTACATTCTATAAATGGATGTGATGAGAATAGAAGTAATGAGAATGAATAAAGAATGGATGTGATGGGAATAGAAGTGATGAGAATGAGAGGTAAATAGGTATGATGAGATGGGATGCGAATCAGATAGATGGGAATGAATAGAGAATGGATGTGATAAGTATGGATGTGGATGTATGTGAAGAATAGAAGTGGATGTATGTGAAAGAATGGATGTGGATGTGTGTATGTGTGAAAGGATGGATGTGGATGTATGTGAAGAATAGAAGTGAATGAATGGATGTGGATGTATGTGAAGAATAGAAGTGGATGTATGTGAAAGGATGGATGTGGATGTATGTGAAGAATAGAAGTGGATGTATGTGAAGAGTAGAAGTGGATGTATGTGAAAGAATGGATGTGGATGTATGTGAAAGGATAGATGTGGATGTGTATGTGATAAGTATGGATGTGGATGTATGTGAAAGGATAGATGTGGATGTGTATGTGATAAGTATGGATGTGGATGTATGTGGGAGAATACATGTGGATGTAAATGTGATGGATATGAACGAGAATTGAGGCGATGATATGTGATGTAAATTGGATAGATATGAATGATAAGGGATGTGAATGAATGTGATAGCATGTGAATCAGGATGTAAACATGTGAATCGGGATGTGAATGAATGTGATAGCATGTGAATCAGGATGTAAACATGTGAATCGGGATGTGAATGAATGATATAGGATGTGAATGAATGTGTTAGTATGAGAATCGGGATGTGAATGAATGATAAGGGATGTGAATGGATGTGATGTGATGTGATGTGAATCGGGATGTGAATGAACGATAAGGGGTGAAGCGATGAGATATATGGGTAGTGGATGAGATCTGATGAGGATAAATGAGGAAATAAGTGATGAGTTAGAAAAAGATGTGATTAGATGATAATGAGAATGCTTATGAAATGAATGTGGATTGATGTGCGGATAATATGGATTGATGTGGATGGATGTATGAATGATGTGGATTGGTGTGTGTATGATGAGTGAATGATGTGGATGATGTGGATGATGTGGATTGGTGTATGTATGATGTGTGGATAATGTGGATTGATGTGGATGGATGTTTGGATGATGTGGATTGACATACGGATTGATGTGGATGGATGTTTGGATGATGTGGATTGACATATGGATTGATGTGGATGGATGTATGAATGATGCGGATGGATTGATGTATGAATGATGTGGATGGATGTTTGGATGATGTGGATTGATGTGGATGGATGTTTGGATGATGTGGATTGACGTGTGGATTGATGTGGATGGATGTATGGAAGATGTGGATGGATGTGTGGATAATGTGGATGGATGTGGATAGATGTGTGGATAATGTGGATTGATGTGGATGGATGTATGGATTGATGTGGATGGATGGATGAGTGAATGATGTGGATTGGTGTCTGTATGATGTGTGGATAATGTGGATTGATGTGAATGGATGTTCGGATGATGTGGATTGATGTGAATGGATGTTCGGATGATGTGGATTGACATATGGATTGATGTGGATGGATGTTGGATGATGTGGATTGACATATGGATTGATGTGGATGGATGTATGAATGATGTGGATTGATGCATGAATGATGTGGATGGATGTTTAGATGATGTGAATTGACGTGTGGATTGATGTGAATGGATGTATGGAAGATGTGGATGGATGTGTGGATAATGTGGATTGATGTGGATGGATGTATGGATGATGTGGATCGAGGTGGATGATGTGGATGGATGTATGGATAATGTGGATTGATGTGGATGGATGTATGGATGATGTGGATTGATGTGTGGATGATACGATTGGATGTGATTTGATGTGGGAATGATGTGATGTGATAGGGATTGATGAAGAAAATAAAATTGTGGTAAGATGAGAAAAGATGGGGACTAACGTGAAAGGATGCGGAGTAATGAGAAAAGATGGAAATATTGTTGGAACTGTATTTATATAAGAAACCTATTTTTAAATGACTGTTTTATGTCAAGAATGCTGGGGAAGCATTTTGACTGTCTTGTGAATGAGGTCGTGGGGAGACCTATCTATTAAAGTTGCAACTGCTGACGGAGAGTCAACGGAGGACGTCTCATGTAGCAAGGTCAGCCGAGGACTTGACCAACCTCGGTTTGATTTAAATGGTGAGCTTCCGGTACAGTGGATGAGGGACCAAGGAGCGGCCTATGAGTGAAGCGCTAGGTGACCTACGAAGGATCCTAGAGTGTGCTGACCATACAGTGCTCGGGCTCTGGGTCTCGCCGAAGATACCCACAAGTACGTCGGGGAAGATATTGGAACAAGGAGTAAGAGTTGTTTTGTTAATTCGGGCATGGATCTGGTTGATTGACCTTGCTGGTCCTCAACGGATGAGTCCATGGCTCTTTTATATGGATCTGTTGGTTGATCTTGCTGATCTTCAACGGAGATTCCATCTGGATATTTTTATGTGATTATATTGCCGGGTACTATGAGCTAGGAACTATTGAAAAGGTCCCTGAGTAAAAAGGTGGTGAGCGTTTTGGTTCCCAATGATGCCATAGGTACACCGATGAAGGAAGGAATTGGAAATTAGGATTCAATTGGATAATTAGAGGATTATGATCAATAACACTATGGTTTTATTAAATGATTGTTTTAAAGATTGTTAAATCTATGAAAAAGGCAAGTTCATATTGGGTGTGTAAGTGGTGTGACTAGTTTTATGTTTGCATGAATATCCGGCTAGGGGGCCTGGGAACTCTTTTCCCTGGTACCCGGGGATAAAACCTAACCAAAATTCCTAATTGGATCCCATCACTACAGTGGTTGGGTGGTTGGCTAACCCATGGGACTAGATGGGGTTAGGCTGGACTGATGGATCCCTAAATCAAGACTCAATTTCTGTATAAAACAATAGATGAAGTAAATCCCGGACAAAAATTGTTCTATGGAAAAGAATCAATGGCTGTGCCTCTCGATGAGGAAAAAAGCGTTGATCTCTATGATCCAAGTACAATCTACTATGGGACTTAGAGTTCGGTCAGATCAGTTCTGTTAGTTAAGGCTTTTGACTACGTTAGAGAAAAGTTATCCTGGAGGAATCGCTCGTGCTTTCCGGGCAAGGGAAGTTTTTTCGGGTTCGGTTTTGGAAGAACCGATAGATTATTCTCTTGTCCGAATATCCGTGGGGGCGAGGCCCTAAGTGTGGGACCCTGCCCCGCGTAAGAAGTGCTACTTCCGCTGCTAGCACCCCTAAATTCGTTGCGCGGTGGGGTCAGGGATCTTACAAGAATAACACTTTTGAAAGAAAAATAAATCCTTTATGCATCTTTCTATGCATAAAATCAATTTTAATGAGAATAACACTTTTGAAAGAAAAATAAATCCTTTATGCATCTTTCTATGCATAAAATCAATTTTAATGAGAATAACACTTTTGAGATAAAAATAAATCTTTTATGCATCTTTCTATGCATAAAAGCACTTTTAATGAAAACAATACTTTTATAATAAAATTTTCCATTATGCATCTTTCTATGCATAGAAATTAAATTCAATGAAAACAACACTTTTATAATAAAAATTTCCATTATGCATCTTTCTATGCATAGAAATTAAATTCAATGAAAACAACACTTTTATAATAAAAATTTCCATTATGCATCTTTCTAGGCATAGTAATTAAATTCAATGAAAATAACACTTTTATAATAAAAAGATTTTCAATATGCATCTTTCTATGCATAGAAATTAATTTCAATAATTAATATCAATGATATCCATGCATATTCATAGGTGAATATGTACATGGAGTAAATAAAAATATTTCTAAATGGTGGGAATTACTCTTTTAGAATAACATAAAAATAAAGTTTATTTTCCATAAAATTTAAGAAAATTTTACCATAACCTCCTTTGTATGGCTGACCATTTCTCAATTTTTAACATTCTATTTTCAATTTAAAATTAACCCCAATTTGAAGTAAAGTACTCTAATCTACTCAATTTTCACTTTCTAGTGAGTAAACAATAAGAAAAGTTTAATCAATTTATTTGTTACTCATTTTAGGATAAAGAAAGCCTGAATTCTTAAGGAAGAGAAGGGGGTAGCCTTTTCATCAAGGCATAACATCAAGATTCACTTTAATCAACTATAAAAAAAACAAGGAAATCAGAAAACCATAGATTTAAAATTAAAAAGTAGAAATTTTAGCTTACATGGAGTTTTGTAAGCTTTCCTTTGGCTTGAGGGATTGAGGGTTCTACTCTTGTTTGGATCAAGAGTGGCCCCACCAATTTCTTTGGAGAGGATTTAGTCAAAAACAATTGAATTATCAAGTGAATTCAATGTGAATTATCAAGTGAATTCAATGTAATTGGCTATGGGTAGGAGTAGAGTAACAGTGCATAAACACTATTAACCTTTTACAAAGGGAGAGGCTTCTATTTATAGGAAAAAATGAGCCTCTAACCAAGCAAACTGATTCTAGAATTTTCCAGATCAGTTTGGTCAATTTTTGACCATTTTTGGGTCAGTTTAGCTTACTTTTTGGATCTAGTTGAAACAGGAGAGAGGAGAGATGAAAATATCTCATTATTTATGAGTTTAAAACTCCTCCACACATGTGAAATATGTGCCTCCTTCATGAGGGGAGGTCCCCACACTAAGGTGTCAAAAATGCATCATTTCCTCTAAATATCTCTTCTATTTTAACTAATAAACCTTGTCCTTAGTCAACTCTTCATCTTATGTGAGCATTTACTCATTTTGGGGGATTTTATTTCATTCAATTTATCTCCCCCCTACATTTGGATTAATCTTATTGGTCCATAGGAACCTTAATTGGAGCATAATTCAAAAATTTTTGAAAATCTGGACCCTTAGGCTAAGGTCCTTTATACCTACTTTTAATTAATTCCAATTGCACATTGGAAAGTTCTTTTTGAATTTCTGTTTCAAGGGAAACCATTTTAGACACTAGGAGGATTTTTATATCCAAAAATATCTCAATTTTGAATGGCTCCCTCTAGACATTTTCTCTCTCTAGACCAAAAGAGGGTAAAGTAGGATCTTTCTTTTATTTCAAAGAGGGGAATAAATATAAGATCAGAAGGGGAGGTTCTTACACCTACACACCTCAAAAGCTGGAGGGAGGAATCTTACATGTGCAAAGCTTTATAGGCCATGTGGGGTATTATCGCTTGTTCATAATTTTTTATGCTGAAATAGCCAGACCCTTGTACAAGCTTCTCATTGTCTTTGAGTGGACTAAGGAATGGCAGGAAGAATATGATCGACTATAGCAAGCATTGGCAACAAGCATGCCAATTTTACGACCCCCCAATTGGGATCTCATATTTCACGTGCATATTGATGCATCAAATTTTTCTATTGGTTGCGTACTAGCCCAGCCTGGTGAGTTCCAATTGGACTATCCATTCTACTTTGCGAGTCGTCAGTTGAATGATGTAGAGGTGAATTACACCACCACAAACAGAGAAGGATTGGCCATGGTTTACGCCATCAAGAAATATCGACATTACCTCTTGGCCAACAAATTCATCTTTTTCGACCATGAAGCCTCACTATACCTAGTAAATAAACCTTGCACCATGGGGAGAATCACACGATGGTTGCTATTGTTGTTGGAATTCAACTTTACAGTCACGGTACAAAAGGGAACTCCAAATGTCAAGAACTCCAAATGGGGAACTAGCAAGGGGTGTTGAAAATGATCTCCCTGATGGTTGTTTATTCAAGTTGGACATGGTACCTGAATGGAGTGAAGAAATCTCATAGTATCTAGCTTATGGTTTTCTGTAGGAAATACCTTTGAACAAAGATAAGATGCGGTGGCTTATCAAGCTTGCTGCACCTTATCAACAACTGATTGCGGGAGAGCTATATAAGCTAGGAAAAGATAATGTGCTTAGAAGATGCGCGTTAGAGAAGATGAGTTCGCCTCCATATTGGAAGAAGCTCATTCAGAGATAGCAGGCGGGCATTTTGCTAGAGAAATCATAGCTCGAAAAGTGTTTCAAGTAGGACTATGGTGGCCTACGTTATTCGAAGACACCATAGAATTTGTCAAAAGATGCGAAGAATATCAACATTTTTGGTATTCCACAACAAAAGGACAAGATGCCCCTCAGCCACTATTATTGGAAGACAACCGTTCGAGAAATGGGGGATAGATTTTGTGGGACCTATTAGTCCAACGGCACATCCATCCCAATCCCGATACGTGATCATGGCCACGGACTATTTCACAAAATGGGCAAAAGCCAGAGCCTCAAAGAGAGCTGATGCACTAAACAACTGCAAAATTTTATAAGAGCAAATGATCTCAAGGTTCGCCTGCCCGTTAGAATTGGTTAGTGATCGCGGCTCACATTTTATCAATGAGGTGATTAATCATTTACTTGCAAGATTCCTAGTGATCCATTGAAAATCATCACCTTATTATCCACAAGCCAATGGTCAAGTACAGAGTACAAACAAGATTTTGTGTACTATTTTGACAAAAACCTTGGAAGCAAGTCGAACAGACTGGGAACATAAACTGACAGCAGCCCTATAGGCACATCGAACATCATATAAGGTAGTGACAGATTACACTCCCTTCCATTTATGTAAGATTACTCCCTCCAGCTTTTAAAGTGTAAAGGTGTAAGAACCTCCCCTTCTGTTCTTGTAATTATTCCCCTCTCTAAAATAGAAGAAAGATCTTGTTTTACTCTGTTTTGGCCTAGAGAGAGCAAATGTCTACAGAGAGGTAATTCAAAATTGAGATATCTTTGGATATAAAAATGTACCTAGTGTCTAAAATGGATTCCCCTGAAACAGGAGTTCAAAATGAACTTTCCAATGTGCATTAGGAATTAATTGAAAATGGTGGACCTTAGCCTAAGGGTCTACATTTTTAGAAAATTTTGAATTATGGTCCAATTAAGGTTCCAATGGGCCAATTGGATTAATCCAAGTGTTGGGATGAGATAAATCCAAAGAATAGAAGAAAATACCCAAAAATGAGTAAATTCTCACATAAGATGAAGAGTTGACTGATTACAAGGTTTATTAGTTAAAAATTAAGAGATATTACAAAAAAAAATGAGATATTTTGGAGTAATGATGCATTTTTGACACCTTGGTAAGGAGAGGGGGACCTTTGAGGTAGGCGCATTTTTCACATGTGTGGAAGGGTTTTTCAATTCAAAAAATTGTGATATTTATTTCTCTCCTCTCTCTTGGATCAAACCAAATCAAAAAGGGAGCCAAATTGGTCCAAATCTTGTCCAAATTGAGTCAAACTGAACCTAGAAAATTCTAGAACCTAGTTGGGCTTGGTTAGTGGTCTCCCTCACCTATAAATAGATGCTCATTCCTTTGTATTTTCATATTGAAGCTATGCCATGCTAGTATTATCTTAAAATATTCATATTTCTATTATCCCTTAAATTTTCCTCTCTCTTGGGAGCTTGGAGCTTCTCTCTCTCTCCAACAACTCTTGAAGGTTCTCTTCTCCTTCTGGTGGACCAATTGATTGGTCGGGGGCTTCACTGCTAACAAAGAATCAAGCTAAACTTGGAGGTAAATTTGATTTATATGGTTTTTTTAATTATCTCAATGACTTTCTTCTTCTCAACCCCTCTCAAGCTTGAGAAGCTTTAAAAATGACTGTTTTAATTCAAATCAAGATTTCCCTAAGAGTCTTAATATTTAATTAAGAGAAAGTTAATCTTTATGCTTATTTATAATGCTTTCTTTAAGTAAATCTCTCTCTCAAAAAGAATAGTCATCTCTATGGCTAATTCTTTAACAAGGATAATCTCTTATTTCAAAGCTAAACTCTAGGCTTGATGAGCTAGAGATTAAGAAAATGATATTTTCATGATTTTGTGCTATTAAAATAGTGGAATTTTGAGTATTATTATTTTTATTGAAAAATATAGATAGTATTGATTTTTATAAATCCCATGAATCTTTTTTTCAAAAAGAAGAATATTGAATATATCTTACTTGAGAAATTTGAGAAAGAATGTGAAAATATCCAGCAATAAGAAAACTTGGATAATTCTTATTCAAAAAAGGGAATTTGGAATCCCTGGGAGGATCGAGGATCCAATGAGTAAACGAAAGTTTAGAATTAATTCTTATGAATGAAGCTTAAAGAATGAAATTACAATACGTAAATGCTCTTTCTAAGTTTTTACTATTCAAACAACACTCTCATACGTAGATTCAAGGGGATCAAGAAAAAGTACATTTTTCTAGGCCAAACAATTGGCAGAAACTTAGAAAAGTTCTATCGATATCAAAAGTAGAATATGGTACTAAAAGTGGATCTAATAAGATGTGATGTGGAGCTGAATGAATGTGATAAGATGTAAATGGTTGCGGTGTGATTAGATGAGATGTGAATGTGATATGATAAGATGTGAATGTGATGTGAGGAGATGTGAGTGGATGTGATGAGATGTGGATGAGATGTGATGTGATGTAAATGGATGTCGATGTGAAGGTTATGAGATGTGAATGAGATGTGATGATATGTGAATGGGTGTGATGTGATGTAAATGGATGTCGATATGAAAGTGATGAGATGTGAATGGGTGTGATGTGATGTAAATGGATGTCGATGTGAAAATGATGAGATGTGATGATATGTAAATGGGTGTGATGTGATGTAAATGGATGAGAATGAGATGTGAAGTGATAGATGTGCATGTGAATGAATGGATGGCTGTGGATAGATATAAATGTGAATGAATGGATGGATGTGGATAAAAGTGAATGTGAATGAATGGATGGATGTGGATAAATGTGATGAGATGTGAATGAATGAGATGGGATATAGATAGATGTGGATGGAATGAATAAGATGTGATGTGGATAGATGTGGATGTGATGTAATGTGGATGGAATGAATGTGATGTGATGTGGATGGATGTGAACGAGATGTGATAAGAGGAGGATGGATGTGACGAGATGTGAATGAATGTGGGATGTGAATGGGTGTGATGGATGTGAATGGGTGTGATGAGATGTGAATGGTTGTGATGAGATATGAGTGGATGTGATGAGATGTGAATGGATGTGATGAGATGTGAATGGATGTAAATGTGATGTGATGTTATCTGAATGGATGTGGTGAGATGTGAATGTGATGTAATGAGATGTGAATGGATGTGATGTAATGAGATGTGAATGGATGTGATGTTATGTGGATCTGATTAGATATAAATGGATGAGATATGATGTGGATAGAAGAGATGTGATGTGATGTGGTTTCCTAGGTAGATGTGAATGGATATGAAGTGATGTAAATGTGAACGTGATGTAAATAGATGTGAGCGTGATGTAATGATATGTGGATGTGATGTGGATATGAATGAATGTAGATGGATGTGATGTGATGTAGATATGTTATGACGTGATGTGATGTAGATATGTTATGAAGTGATGTGATGTGATATAGATATGTTATGACGTGATGTGATGTGGATCTGAATGAATGTAGATGGATGTGATGTGATATGAATGGATGAGATGTGATGTGGATATGAATGTAGATGTGATGTGATATGAATGGATGAGATGTGATGTGGATATGTTGTGAGGTGATGCGATAAGGATATATGTGATGGGATGTAATATGATGTGATTGAATGAGAATGGATGAAGATGATGGGAATACATACATTGATTGGATGTGGAATAAGCAATGTGAATTGATGTAGAAGAATGTGGAATAACGAGAAATGATGTGAAACAATGTGGAAAGATGAGAGTTCATTAGAAACTATATTTATGACCTATTTTTAAATGTCTGTTTTATGTCAAGAATGCTGGGGAAGCATTTTGACCATCTTGTGAATGAGGTCGCAGAGACCTAAGTGATAAAGTTGCAACAGCTGATGGAGAGTCAATGGAGGACATCTCACGTAGCAAGGTTGGCCGAGGTCTTCACTAGCCTCGATTTAAATGGTGAGCTTCCGGTACGGTGGATGAGGGACCAAGGAAGCGGCCTATGAGTGAAGCGCTAGGTGACCTGCGAGAGGAGCCTAGAGGGTGCTGACCATACGGTGCTCGGGCTCTGGGTCACCGAAGATACCCACGCGTGCATCAAGGAAGAAAATGGAACAAGGAGTTAGAGTTGTTTTTTGAACTCAGGCATGGATCTGGTTGATTGGCCTTACTGGTCCTCAACGGATGAGTCCATGGCTCTTTTATATGGATCTGTTGGTTGATCTTGCTTTTCTTCAACGGAGAGTCCATCTAGATTTTCTTAAGTGATTATATTTTAGGGTACTATGAGCTAGGAACTATTGAAAAGGCCCCTGAGTGAATAGGTGGTGAGCGTTCTGGTTACCAATGATGCTATAGGTACACCGATGAAGGAATAATTACAAATTGGAATTCAAGCTAAATATTTTGGAGGATTATGATCAGTGATACTATGGTTTCATTAAAAGATTATTTTAAAGACAGTCGAATCTGTGAAACAGGCAATTTCATATTGGGTGTGTAAGTGGTGTGACTATCTTGAAGTTTGCTTGAAGCACCGGCTAGGGGGCCTGGGAACTCTTTTCCCTGGTACACTCGGGATAAAACATAACCAAATTTCTAAATGGATCCTATCACTACAGTGGTTGGTGGGCAGTTGGCTAACCCATGAGATTGGATGGGGTTAGGCTGGACTGATGGATCCCTAAAATGAGACTCAATTCTGTTATGTTACGATAGATGAAGTACATCCTAGATAGTCCTTGTTCTATAGAAAAGAATCAACGGTTGTGCCTCTTGATGAGGAAAAAAGCGTTGGTCTCTATGATCCAAGTGCAAGTCTCTTCCTTGATCTAACCATGTGACTCAGGTTCGGTCGGATCAGTTGGTTAGTTAAGACCTTGACTACGTTAGAATAAAATATCCTAGAGGAATCGCTTGTCTGCTGGGCGAGGAAAGTTTTTTCGGGTTCAATTTTGGAAGAATCGAGGGATTAGTCTCTTGTCCGGATATACCTTGGCGAGGCCCCGAGTAAGAGGATTTGCCCTCGTGCAAGAAGTGCTACTTCCGCTGCTAGCACCCTGAAATTCGTTGTGCAGAGGGGGAAGGGATCTTTAAATCTAGCTTATGGTGTGGAAGCAGTTATGCCCATGGAATACCTAGTTCCAAGCTTAAGGATTGCCGTACAAGAGCATCTCACGAAGAATGCATTAGTTGAAAGGCTAATTGACTTGGAGAAACTGGATGAGACCAGATTGATAGCATCACATGGACTCATGATTGAAAAACTACGCAGGAAACATTGGTTCGACAAAAACCTTAAGCAAAAAGAAATGGAAACGAGGGACCTTGTCCTCATGTATGGTGTCGGAAGTGCCATGAAAAAGAAACTCAAATATCAAGGCCTGGGACCATTCTGAGTATTAGACATCACACCTCAGGGGTCTGTTCGAATTGAGACAATTGACGGCATCTAGATGGAGGGTTATGTCAATGGACGTAAATTAAAAAAATACTTTGGACCACTGACCCAAGAGATGCTCTTGCAAGAACATCTCTTAAAACAGTAAAAAACAACTTGCAAAAGAAAAAATCCAGCAAGCACAAGACGAGGCTAAGGCTAGGGAGGCCAAAGCCAAACAATTACTGCACAAAAGACTGATACATGTCAACATGGCTTTTGTGACCCTTTTGGATGAAGGGGAGCTAAACATTGAGCTAGCACATTGACTTAAGGTGGGACTTACTACAACTAAAGGCCATGCCACAAGCATTGCATTAATAGATATGGGGTCAAGTCATAACTTGATCTCATATGAAACCTAGGTAGCATTAGATAAGCCACACCTTGAACCCACTAATGCGTAAGTTCGCAGTGTTCACTTAACCACAAAAGCTGAGGGATATTTAAATGTTAACATTTCCATCAGAAATAATTCCTTGGTCATCGAGAAGGTGTTTGTCATGCTTGCAGGTTCAATGGAAGAAGAGATGATTCTAGGACGATCCTGGATCTGTGCGAGTAAATGCAATATCCAATGGGAAGAAAGAAAATCAATGCTACAGGCGAGAAGGTCATGTCCATACCCTTATGGAACTTGAAAAACAGAGGGAAGCACATCATAACTGATAATCAAACAACGAGTGCGGTGGCAACACCTCAGAGAATAGAACCAGCATCCGTTCCACGAAGCTTGCCCACACAATACCCAACATCTAAGGGTACACAAAAGTGGGTGCCCAAGAATCAACTTAAAGATCAACCAGACAAGAAGGACACCATGAATGATATAAAGCCTCCAAGAAGAACCTGCAAATAATTAAAAAGTCAGACCTTACTGACTCGAACCAATTGGCAAGACTCCAAGCATCCAAAGAAACCTTAAGGATTCCATAAAAGCAATGGGTTCAAAGGGACTTACTACAAGCACAAGGATACCATCAAGGAAATACGGCAATATGGGTACCCAAACCCCACCCACCAGTGGTGGCCAATACCACAAATAGTTCAAATCATCAAAAAGAGGGTTGTAAGAGTGTGCAACATCAACTCCTAACTCAAGCAAGAACCACGCCAGCCCTTGTGTGGAGGAAAAAGAAAACTCAGCCAAATGGGTTGGGAATTGCTAAAGCAACGAAAGTACCCACTCTGGCTACAAGTCTAAACACGGAACCTAAAGGTAAAAACAAAGAAGTTCAGCAAGGAGATGTAGATAGAAACCCTCCAGAACCAGGCACAGTGACAACATTGTTCAATTGGGTGGAAGGCACAATAAAAAACTCCCACATGGAGCTAAAATGACTGCTTCAACAAATGCCCAAAAGTGCCGAGGTGACCCCTTGGTTCTCATGGTAATAAAACAAAAAGGTGTCCAATGATTGCACAAAGTATACGAGGTAAGCAAGGGATCATTCACTCATCATGTGCATGATTGATTTCTTAAAATTAAATCTTATGCATTACATGTGAAAGTGCAGAAATTTTGTTCATGCCGTGAACCTTTTTTTGACTTTTTACGCCATGAATAAATTCCAAGTTCCACGTGAAACTGTAGAAAAACGTTCACACCGTGAAACGATAAATTTTTATGGGCCAATCACATAGCACCATGTGACATTCTTCATTAAGGTAGCTGCCCTGTCTGACGGTTGCATTATAAAATCTATTTTCCTTCTTCTTTTCATCATTTTACATCGTGTGCGTTTGCGAATCGCTTCAACTTGCATCTCCCGAGCTCGCCTTCTCCTTACAACCTTCTCGACTATTCCCCTTTGAGGTGGGAGCTTGATCCTCTTCTTTTCTTTTCTTTTTTGTTTATGTTTATGTTTTATTTTGTGTTATTTCAAGAATCGTCACATCTTGAGAAAATACACATTAATTAGTAAAAACAAATGACTTGTAGGCCTTCATGTATGCATCATTCAATAAAGTTTAACAATCATACACCAAAGAATCATAATCAAATGATTAAAAATACGACCTGCAATTTCACAAAAACTACGTTTTCACGACCTGTGTTTTCACGGCCACACCTTTTCACAGTAACTGACCTTTTCACGGCTTGTGTTTTCACGGCCAGACCTTTTCACAGCCACACCTTTCACGCTTGACCCTTTCATGACCACACCTTTTCACACAATCATACACTTTCACGACCATACCTTTTCACGGTCACACCTTTTCACACGGACACACCTTTTCACAATCGACCTTTTCACGGGCACACCTTTTCACGATCATACACCTTTCACGAAACTAACCTTTTCACGATACTAACCTTTTCACGACCTGCACATTCACGTACTCACACCTCCTCAACATGAACTGACTATTAACACACCAGAAGATTTCTCCTACACTAATGACCTCTTCGATTAAACTAACCTATACCCCATTAAAAAAAATTTAAAAGAAAAGAAAGAAAGAAAAAGAAAAAAAGATGATATCAACCCCACCAGTCGTTTGACTGATCCTATGTGCCTGATACAGATGTCAGCCTCGGGGAGTCCGAAGCCCACGAGACCCTAGCTACAACTCAAGCCAGCAGTGCTACTAGATCCCTAGCTAGTCAGAGAAGAAGGACAACACATCGACCAAAGCTGAACTTCTTGGGTCCTTATGCCCAACCCTTCCATGGGACCATCATCAACAACAAGGAAGCTCACACAGCCCATGGAAAGGTAGCCCTCTAGTACCACAGCTCGGAATGTCTATAAATACTGGAAGAGGCTGAAGTTAAAGCAAAATTGGATAAAGTCGATCTCGATAAGATGGCGCAGATACTTCCCTAAAGTATCGACACAGAACTCTGTGCGTAGTACCTAAAGACCTACGACAAGGGGACCAAAAGAGGACGAATTACCAAGGTAGACGGCACTATGGAGCAATCCTCATCACATAGAAACTCATTAGGGAGGCTCTGCAACTTCTAGCCACAATCAGGGTCCACCAACACATTATTGACAAGATGCCTCTGGAGGCCATGCTCAAGAAGAATTCATACAATTCAAATGGTGCCAAGTACGAGAATATCCAAGATGAGGCTACAAAGAAAGCTTGCAGGGCCATGTCTTTGATGATGCAAATAAAGCTAGTAGACAGATACAACGGTCTCAATAGGATTGCAAAGGTACATGAAGAGAAAGAAGAAGATTGGGCATACTATCTACATGAGGAGATGGAGAACTAATTGAAAGCCCAACAATCTAAAATATGTAACCCATACCTTCTCACACAGGTTCTCAATCATGTAGCAAAAAGACCTCTCAAGGAATCCGAACTAGAGGAACATATGCGATTGGCACTACTACCAGACTAGCCCAAGTTAACAGCTGAAGATGTGCAAGAAGGGCAAGCCATCTTGATGGAGACCAAATATATAATAAAGAAGATGAAGAAAGATCGCGAGAAGAAAACGGATAAGAAGATGAGGGGAGTGCTTATAGATGTTGCTGTTGAGTCACAAAGACTAGAGGAGGAGGTGGCCACATAAATCCGCACTTACCAAGAGGCACTTAAAGAGAATATTCTTAGCCATACCACACACGAACCCCGACAACAAATCACTCCTCCAACAAGCCGAGCACAACTCATATTTACAGACCTATCTCCTCTCAAAGACTCAAGTCTGGCAGACACGCCAACAGAGAGCTCCAGAACCAACAACTCTAATATAAGTTGAGGAAAGACAAGATGTGGAGGCAACCGCAGCCCCAGTATAGGAACCAGAGGCCCCCATGGAAGCAAGTAAAAGACAAATAACTCCATAGCCATCAAGTCCAAGCAAGAGGAGAAGAGTGGAAGATGAAGAAAGACTACCCCATATGGCCTCCCTGCAGAACATCGACTATCAACAATTCTTGCAAGAGCCCATGGAAGGACTTGATGAGCTGCTCAACCAACCACAAACTGGGGTTGGAGACAGAATCAAGCACAAATGCAATGTGGGAGCAAGAACAAAAGGTTTGGTGGTGCCACCTCCTGACAACACATATGCTCCACGACCGTAACACTACTCTTTGGAAGCAGGTCAAACATGCATCCACACAGGTACAGAAGTTAAAAGCTAACTTGAAAATAGTTGAGACTACCCACAAAGAGGTCATCACATGAAGAGTTTGAAAGCTACAGAGGAGCATGAGAAAAGCTACAGAGGAGCATGAGAAAAGTTACAATGCCCTGGAGAATAATAACATGGTCTTAAGCCAAACAATAGTACAAAGGATCAAGGATAATGTTGGCCTCAATGCCAAATTGGAACAAGCAAAGGAGCAGCTCCAGAAAGAAGTCACCCACACATAGGAACTCACGACACTTCATCACAACAAGTACAGGAGTTCCAAGCCAATGCCAGGGCCAAGGAAGAAGCATTGCAATACCAAATCATGCAGCTAACAACACAGCTCAAAGCAGAGGAGGAGAGGGAAAACCATCTACAACATGAAAGGGAATAAACCAACAAGGCTCATGTAGAAAAAATTAGAGCTCTTAATGAAACAATAAGTGCCAGGCAATCCAAGAAAGAAGTTAGCGGCCGGAACCTAGTGATGATCTTTGTCTCCTCCTTGAGCGTGCCTCCGAGAGTTGGGACAGCTACCAGTAACTCCTCGGGCCCCTCCTCAAACTCTTTCTTTGTTTTTGTCTACACTAACCCTCTCTCTACTTCAATATGTCATAAATCTATCTGCAGATATAGGCCTAAGAGAACTAACATTAATTAAACAAAATACGGAAAGAGACACTGATCCTACCGTAATCATAGGAATTTTGAGGAGAGACTTAGTATTGACTAATCCCTAGGACATCTTTTTCTACCCTCTACATCCTATCGTGCTAAACCTTCATAGTTGGTGTCGCGTTCTCCAAAACTCAGAAATTTTGAGCAACAATGTCAAAAAATTAAACCTGTTTGTCCCAGATGACATTCCAGAGATGCCCGCCAACTATGAAGTAGTAGCACATAGTTACCAATGGGGTATAAGTCATGGCTGGCTGGAAGTATATAACACTCACCAACATCTAAATCTAT
This sequence comes from Cibotium barometz, assembly GCF_041138505.1. NCBI lineage: Eukaryota > Viridiplantae > Streptophyta > Polypodiopsida > Cyatheales > Cibotiaceae > Cibotium > Cibotium barometz. The sequence goes on along the minus strand of NC_141069.1, from coordinate 36,097,399 downwards.
GTGAGTCCACTCTATATCATCCTTATGGCATTCTAAAACTCTACACTAATATCTACAAACATTTAGAAGCCATGCTAACCAATGTGCAATACAATTTTGATGCTACCCACATAGAATATCCCGCTATCAATGTCGAAGATATTCCAAATTTACAAGACTTCATTAAGTCTCATAAGCCTATCCACCCACCCCCTAGCATAGGTTAGGGTCAAGAAGAATCTTCTTCTTCATTTTCAAAATCAACCTACCCCCTATCTATTCTAATGTCGCTTAGTAAGCTACTTAACCCATATCCTAACGCGCCACATACTAACACCTCTCAAGCTGACTTCATTTTCTCATCTTTCTATCCTCCTGAGATAGATTTTCCCACTAACACTCCCGCCCCTGTGAGGAGGTACTGGCACCTCACCCATCTCCAACATGAAACTCTCAAGAGGTACGACCCACCATCCTGCACGATAATCTTGAAGCATTTACTAATGATACCATCTTGGATTCTTTGTCAGCTGTGCAGAGTACGAGGGGTTCATCCGTGCAAGCAATCCTCTTTTGAGGCCAAAGTTAATGTTCAAGGTACTCATGCAGATCATTCCATTTGAGCCCACATGCCTAATCATGCCTAACGTGCCACCTACTAACACCTCTCAAGCTGACTTCATTTTCTCATCTTTCTATCCTCCTGAGATAGATTTTCCCACTAACACTCTCGCCCCTGTGAGGAGGTACTGGCACCTCACCCATCTCCAACATGAAACTCTCAAGAGGTACAACCCACCATCCTGCACGATAACCTTGAAAAGCATTTACTAATGACACCATCTTGGATTCTTTGTCAGCTCTGCTGGCAGAGTATGAGGGGTTCATCCGTGCGGGCAATCCTCTTTTGAGGCCAATGATCAAGGTACTCATGCAGATCATTCCATTTGAGCCCACATGCCTAAGCATGCCAGAAGCATATTAAAAAATCACTCCAACAAAACATCATAATGTTCCATACCCTCTCCATGCCCCACGCGCCTGGACTTAGAAGAACTACGTCCAGTGGCCGGAGAGGGTACATTATGTGCGAATGTGGAAAAGCATACGAAGCTGGGAAATCCTCACTTAGCTGATTTGCTCGAGATAGGAATTGTTACATTCATGATCAACTATATTGTTTCAGAAGGTGGAGGAAAGAAAATCCTGTGCACACTAGAGTTGGCTATGCCACCATAATCACCAATGAAGAGCACCCACAACTGCAAGATTTTGGAATACAGCCAGGACTGGAGGAAGGAGTACCTAGAAATTCAGGAATATAGTCAGGTGTATATGAGCACACCACCAACACTGTGGGTCAATCCATTATACATGCCAATTAAAAGAAGATGGACACCACTGGAATTCCAGGAAGCCAAGAGGCGCGACTTGCATGTATGCTACAACTTCCCCATTTTTATACCAACAACATTTGCAACCATTCAGGAACAAAAATGGTAGATACTTACATGGATTAGGGCATGGCACAAAATTACATACCCTGCTATTGTAGCTAGCATTAGATTTTTGAAATTGGTGGTGGTGCTGACGACATGAACCAAGGGCCATCAGATAGGGGAATCATGCTTTATTACCACCGACTTCGCTATCTTCTAGGCTACATGCATCACTTTTAAAGACATGGTGGACATAAGATTTTGGAGATCACATTTAGCATTCTGACGTACACTCAAGAAGCTCTAATCCAAGAGAAACTTCTACCTCGGTAATAGGTTCTGTGGACAGAACCTACATTAAGAAGGGGGGGATGTTAATCCCATTTTGGATTAACAAACATGATCCTCCAATTGAGGATATTAATAAGTGTCATGAAACGACACTATAAAAGTTGTACACATTATGAGATATTGGCCACCCAAGGGCTAGTAAGTTTTGGGCACCCAATTGTGAATAAGGGCTAGTAAGTAAGTTTTGGGCGCCCAATTGTGAATAAGGGCCAAATGTATATAAGGCATTTTCTCATAATGAAAAGACAATCCCCTTTGTGCTATAGAGAGCTCTCCCTTGTGTCTTGAGAGAGATTGAAGGAGAGAGAGCATTCTAGCATTGTGCCTCTTTTATGCTTGTGTGTGAGAGTGAGAGAGAGAGTGATTGCCTTATGCTATGGTACGAGTGACTCTATGGTGACAGCATGGAGGTGGAGCTTGGAGTTTGGAGCTTAACAAACAAGCTTGGAGGCCTCAAGGGACTCAAGTTTGAAGCATTGGTAAGTGCCCTACCACAGTTGTGATCTATTGCTCATCCTTTAGGTGAATGTGTAGAGTTCCCTCTTGGAGGTGTGGTAGCCCATAACAGTTACACAAAAAGATAATGCATTCAATAGCTTCTTGATACAAGCCAACATTAAAAGGGTCACTTGTATCTTCAAGACTTAGTTGTAAACTTGGCTCCATAGGTGTAGCCACAGGTTTGCAGTCTTCAAGATTGAACCTCTTCAACAATGCATCTACGTATTTCCTCTATAGCATAACAATGCCATCATTACGCTGCCAGAACTCAATGCCCAAATAGCAGTGCAACAGTCCCAGACCTGACATCTCAAAAGACTTCTCTAAATCAACTACAAAAGCTAAAATATGATCATCATTAGGGCTTGTTAGAGCAGCATGTCATCAACATATTACACGGTGACCAATAAAATATCCTTAGTCCTCTTAATATAGAGATTACTGTCAGTCGAGCAAAGACATATGGAGGTGACTAATGAGGAGTCACTCCAAGGTACAATGGTTGGACCATCCTATGGACCAGAAATACCTAGAAGAGCCAATACAGGAAGGGGATGAGATCTAGGAAGGGGGGGAGAAATTTCTCAAAGACCTAGGATAGATCCAACCATGGACCTTAATGCAGCCGCCATATAGACAGCCCTATTAAATATGGTAGCAGAGATGGGCCAAGGGATGGTAAGAGAACTAGGCACTGCTCTGGAATCCCGACCCTCCCAGATGAAACCACATATCATTTCCAAATTGGTCCAAAAACTCTCTGGGGATGGGGATCCTATCTAACATGTAGAGATTTTTGAATCCACATGTGAAACCTACGGGCCAATCAATGATGTGACAATGATTCATGCCTTTTCACTGACCTTGGAAGGAAAAGCTCATCAGTGGTTCCAACCCTCAAGCTTAAGGATAAGGTTAACTTTAGAAGACTCAAGAACGTTTTTGTACCCAGTTTTGCCCGAAGGGGTGACAGATGGAGCCCTGTGGCATAGTTACATAATATCAAACAAAAGAAAGTTGAGTCGATGCGAGACTATGTGTCTCCTCTTAAGCACTTAAATTCAAGGTGCAAACTTTAGGACAGGTTAACTGATGATCAGTTATTGCCTTCCTTCCAGAGAGTTGTTAGAGACCACAAAATGCATGATTACTTGGTACTAGCCTGACCTGCTACTCTTGATGCATGTTGTAGCACTGAGAGCCCCGTTGGCTTTACCTATGCCACTTGTACAAATCACAGATACTACTATGGATAACCCAACCCTCCCTACTTATCTAGGGGGATGTTCTGGGTACAAAACACTTCACCTTTGCCACCACCCGTTCTACCACCACAACCAACAAAGGCTAGGATCGATCAAGTATTGATCGAAGAACCGTCAAAAGATGTTGACATGGTGTAGGAAGTAGAACTTAGCGGAGATTAATATGAAGAAAAAATGGAGGTCACGCCGGAATATTACGTTCTACAAAACAACACGCTAGTACCTGTGTTTCAAACCACGGTACAATGGAAGGGTACAATGGAAGGGCAAGGACATGAATTCAAACCCGAGAAGAGGACTGCTACAATGCTTTGGCTGTGGAGGGCTACATCAAGTTCCCGAGTGCTGAAACAAGAATATGGTTCATACACACTAACCCCAACAAGTGGTGGCTCCGCCCAACGACATGCCAATGCTCACTTGTACTAAATGTGGAATTGATCATTTAATCAAGGATTGTCCATACCACGCAAGTGGCTCAACTTCTACTACTAATCAGGCCACCATCCGGACCATTAGTGTATAGCCTGGAAATATCACACCACTCAATGTCCTAACAAGAGCTCAAGCTCAATTAGGAGACAAGGGAAGGAATCGAGCGGATGCGACTATTTCCAAAACTGGCCGCAGGAGAAGAGTGAAAAAAGTGTGTGACACAAGATTCACAATCCAAGATGGATCCGAAGAAGATACAATTCACACCGGATCTACCCAATCGAAGGAAGAGGGGGATCAAAGGATCAATCATAGAGGGTCGGACCAAGAAGAGAAAAGAGAGCAACCAACAACTCCTAAGGGGGTCAGTGAATACCCCAATGCCAACGAGGAAATAAGAAAGCTCAAAGATGCCAGGGCCTTAGTCGAAGAGTGCCAACAGCTTCATGAAGCCAAGCTAATAAGGGCCAACCGGGTAAGGGATACAGTTTACCCACGAAATGAGCCAACCCGAGATAGGGAATTGGACATGCCAACCACAATTCTGGAAGAAACAAAAGAGGAGTCCCAAGTAAACACACTGTCTAGAATGTTTGAGGAAAATGGGTTGGGGGAGACCATCCATTCCTTCCCTATGGAGGAAAACGAGATACATACATGGGAAGAACCCTCTATCTCCAAAGAACCCAGAGACATAGGAAGTCTTGCGGCTGTGCTATCCACGCCTGTAAAAATGTCATTAGGGCAACTGTTACGCAATTCACCAACCCTATGGACAGACGTAAAAGAATGGGTAGAAGGCGAACTAAAGCTAGCCGATACTATAGATGAGGTTCTGCCACCTCTGGTGGTGGCAAATAGGACCTTGAGGCATACAAGGAAAACTCGACTCATTAAGATACTAGTTAATCAACTGGGATGCTACTACGAAAGTGACAACACAAATGTTATAATCCCAATTCATCATAATGGGTACCAAGCACTGGCTATCCTGGATGGTGGTGCAGGGGTTAGCATCATCATAAAACATTTTTTGGGAAAATTGGGAAAAACCCGATCTAAAAAATGCAGATCTAATCGTTAAAATGGCTGATGAAACGTCTTTGAGGCCCATTGGGCTTCTAGAGTATGTTAAATTCAAACTCTTTACGTTTCGCTACCATCATACATTTGTGGTCATGGACTTCCTATGCCAACCTAATTCATATGACATAATATTAGGGACACCCTTCATGAGGGAATCCAAATTGGTGCCCATGATTGGGACTTGGATCACGTGTATGTACGTAGGGATTCACAAATCTTAAAGAGTGATCTAAGAACATGGAAAGCACACCTCATGGAGGAGCAGTTGGTCGGTAACGATTCGGTCACAACCAAACGGACCACCTCTATATAGATATGCCAACCCTTGGTGGGAGATCCCAAGGATGAAGAGGAAATGCAAATGTATGCATCACTTCCTCCTCCATATTTCAGTGAAAACTAGATGCATGTGTTGGCCACCATTGATGTGATGCAACCCAGGGGGACCCACAGTACGTGGACTCTGGAACCGTCCCCACAACCTCTATCTACATGGTTAATTGACAGACCATTGATGAGGAATTAGAAGAGGAGACATCAAGTACAGAAGGTACCATAGCACAAAGCCGTACCAGTGTGCAATGCCTTAGATGGTGGCAAAAACAGAAACGGTATACAACCCGATGAAATGTGCTATTACGAAGAAAATCCACTGATGGCTCAGTTGGCTAAGGTACCTTGAGGCCACTAAGGTACACGATGAGCTCTCAAAGGATTGGGGCGAGGAGTTGAGTAAGATATCATTGGAGGAAAGGCACAAAGAGAAAATCGTCCTTCAAGAGCTAGAAACACCCAAGCTTACAAAAGTTGTGCACCGAAAATGTAATAAAACGCTGGCGCAGAGGCAAAACGCGAGGCTGGAAAGATCATGGCTAAAACCAAAAGTGAAAATGAGGACAATGCTAAGGACTTAACTTCGGCTAAAGAAGATGAGCTCATTGCTCTCCTCAAGGAATTTAAGGATTGTTTTGTCTGGAATTACAAAGAGATAAAGGGGGTACCACCTGAGGTAGTATAGCATACGATTCTAATCATGGAAGGGTCGAGACCAACTAGGAAGAAACCATACCAGATGAATCCTAAGTATGCGGCAATTGTAAAGGAGGAAATTGACAAGCTCATTGTTGTGGATTTCATCTATGAAATCAAACATACATATAGGTTGTCAGCAATCATGATAGTGCCAAAAAACAATGGAAAACTTAAGGTATGTGTTGATCTTAAAAAGGTCAATACGGCCACTAGGAAAGACCATTATCCACTACCTTATATAGAACATGTTTTGGAAAGAGTGGTTGGGAGAGAATCTTACAGCTTCTTGGATGGATTCTCCAGCTACAATCAGGTGTCCATAGCACCAGAGGACTAGCACCAGAGGACTAGCACAAGACATCTTTCAATACAATGTGGGGGACATTTGCATACAAGGTTATGCCATTCAGCCTCACAAACGCCCTAGCAACCTTTCAACGGTTGTGCACATCAACCTTTCAACGGTTGATGTGCACAACCTTCAAAGACTACTTACAAAAGTGGTTGGAGGTATTCATTGACAATGTGTGTGCACACTCTCGATAGGCAGACCATTTGGCTTGCTTATTAAGAAAAGTGTTTGAGAGATGTCGATTATATCGTATATCCCGGAACCTTGAAGTGTCAGTTTTGGGTCAAGCATGGAGTGATATTGGGACACATTGTCTCAAAGAATGGTATATCCACGGACAAAAACAAGTTCAAGCTGATATTGGAGCATCTCTTAAAACAGTAAAAACAGCTTGCAAAAGAAAAAATCTAGCAAGCACAAGATGAGGCTAAGGCTAGGGAGGCCAAAGCCAAACAATTACTGCACAAAAGACTCATACATGTCAACATAGCTTCTGTGACCCTTTTGGATGAAGGGGAACTAAACATTAAGCCAGCATGACTCAAGGTGGGACTTACTATAGCTAAAGGCCATGCCACAAGCATTGCATTAATAGATACGGGGTCAAGTCATAACTTGATCTCATATGAAACCTAGGTAGCATTAGATAAACCACACCTTGAACCCACTAATGCACAAGTTCATAGTGTTCACTTGATAACCACATAAGCCAAGGGATATTTAAATGTTAACATTTCTATCAGAAATAATTCCTTGGTCGTCGGGAAGGTGTTTGTCATGCCTGCAGTTTCCATGGAAGAAGAGATGATTCTAGGACGATCTTGAATCTGTATGCCAGTAAATGCAATATCCAATGGGAAGAAAGAACATCAATGCTAAGCGCAGGCGAGAAGGTCATGTCCATACCCTTATGGAACTTGAAAAATAGAGAGAAGCACATCATCAAAACTGATAATAATCAAACAACGAGTGCAGTGGCAACACCTCAGAGAATAGAAGCAGCATTCGTTCCACGAAGCTTGGAAGAATCTGCAAATAATTCAAAAGTCAGACCTTGCTGACTCAAACCGATTAGCAGGACTCCAAGCATCCAAAGAAACCTCAAGTATTCCATAAGCAATGGGTTCAAAGGGACTTACTGCAAGCACAAGGATACTATCAAGGCAATACGACAATATGGGTACCCAAACCCCACCAGTGGCCAATACCACAAATAATTCAAATCATCAAAAAGAGGGTGGTAAGAGTGTGCAACATCAACTCCTAACTCAAGCAAGAACCATGCCAACCCTTGTGTGGAGGAAAAAGAAAACTTAGCCAAATGGGTTCGGAATTGCCAAAGCAGCAAAAGTACCCACTCTGGCTACAAGATTAAACAAGGAACCTAAAGGTAAAAACAAAGAAGTTTAGCAAGGAGATGTAGATAGAAACCCTCCACAACCAGGTACAGTGACAACATTGTTCAATTAGGCACAATAAAAAACTCTCACATGGAACTAAAACGACTACATCAACAAATGCCAAAAAGTGCCCAGGTGACCCCTTGCTTCTCATGGCAATAAAACAAAAAGGTGTCCAATGATTGCACAAAGTGTACGAGGTAAAAAAGGGATCATTCACTCATCATGTGCATGATTGACTGCTTGAAATTAAATCTTATGCATTACACGTGAAAGTGCAGAAATTTTCTTCACGCTGTGAACCTTTTTTTGACTTTTCACGCCGTGAACAAAATTTCAAGTTCCACGTTTAACTGTAGAAAAACCTCATAGATAAAATAAATTTATTTAAAATTCATCTTTGAATTTAAATACAATACTCATTAATTCCAATATGCTAGGAATTTAAATACATCTTTGAATTTAAATACAATACTCATTAATTCCAATATGCTAGGAATTTCTCTTTTCCCATCTAAATGATGGAATTCCAAATGTCATAGGAATTCCTCTTTTAACATTTAAATATTTATCATAGATAAAATAAATTTATCTAAAATTTATCTTTGAATTTAAATAAAATACTCATTAATTCCAATATGCTAGGAATTTCTCTTTTCCCATCTAAATAGTTGAATTCCAATATGGTGGGAATTCCTCTTTCATCATTTAAATTTATCTATGCAAAAAGAAAAATTTAACTAAAATCCTTCTTTAATTTTTAAGTAAAATATACATTATTTTAGCATCCCAATTTTTCTCTTACTTCATTGGAATACATGGATTTCCATTGTCATGGGGATTACTCTTTTAACATAAAAATGGATTACTAGAAATTTCTCTTTTTCCTAATTAACTATTTATGCATAAACATAAAAATTAATTTTTCCATGATTATAATGAGAATCATTCAATTAATCTAGGATGATTAATCCTAGAATATGGTAGGAAGTTCTCTTTTCATATTATGAATGAAAATGATTTATATGTTAATTTTTCAAAAATTTTACCATAGCTCCGTTGATATTACTCATAGTTCTCAATAATTTGAAAGCATAAAGTTTAGTAATATCCCTATGATTAGAATAACCATTAATAAGACCATAAAGTTTAGTAATATCCCTATGATTAGAATAACCATTAATAAGACCATAAACCACAATTTATCTCCTAAATTGCTTGATTCTTTGATCAAAGTAGAGGCCCCCAACCAATCAATTGGTTTGGTATGTTGATGAAGACTCCAAGGAAGATTGAAGAGAGAGAGAAGCTCCAATCTCTTCAATTTGTAGAGGATAATAGAAAATATCATTATTTCAGTATAATACTAGCATGGTATAGTTCTCATATTTTTTTACAAAGGGCTAAGGATCTATTTATAGGTGAGGGAGGCCTCTAACCAAGTCCAACTAGTTTCTAGAATTTTCCAAGTTCAGTTTGGCTGAATTTGGACAAGTTTTGGACCTAGTTTGGCTTCCTTTTGATTTGGTTTGATCTAGGAGAGAGGAGAGATAAAAATATCACAATATTTTTGAGTTTAAAACTCCACCACACATGTGAAATAGGCACCTCTTTGAAGAGTCCCCTTCTCCTTACCAAGGTATCAAAATTGAATCATTATACCCAAAATATCTCATTTTTTTAGTAATACTCATAGTTTTTTACTAATAAACCTTGTCCTTAGTTAACTCTTCATCTTATGTGAGCATTTACTCATTTTTGGGGGGTTTTCTTTTATAAATTGGATTTATCTCCTCCCCACACTTGGATTGATCCTATTGGCCCATAGGAACCTTAATTGGAGCATAATTCAAAAATTTCTGAAAATCTGGACCCTTAGGCTAAGGTCCTTTTTACCTATTTTCAATTAATTCCAATTGCACATTGAAAAGTTCTTTTTGAATTTCTGCTTCAAGGGAAACCATTTTAGACACTAGGAGTATTTTTATATCCAAAAATATCTCAATTTTGGACTACCTCTCTCTAGATATTTTCTCTCTCTAGGTCAAAACAGGGTAAAATAGAATCTTTCTTTTATTTCAAGGAGGGGAATAATTACAAGATCAGAAGGGGAGGTTCTTACACCTGTACACCTCAAAAGCAGGAGGAAGGAATCTTACATCCTACCCCACTTAAAAAACACGAGATGTCCTCATCTCGTAGATAGAGTATGATCTCTTTCATCTTTCTTCTTCTTCAATCACTTCCAGTGTTACTGCCTTGGAAGTGGACGGTCGATTTGGGAATATCTCTCTTTGACTTCCCCTATTCTGAGAGGAGGCAGAGGTCTTGCATTACTTTGGATTAAAACTGCAGGTTGGTTAGAGGGTCTACCTCTGAGATTTCTCTGATTTTGGCAGAAAGAAACCTGGTTACTCTGGAAGGAAGGAGCTGGAGTCTGGAATCTTGATCCCTAATTTTTCTGCCCTGAAAACCTTGTTCCAAAAGGAGTTGTGCAATCCATACTGCGATGTCCAAATCCCTGACAGTTACAGCATTTCACTCCCTTGTTCAAGGGTGGAACTTCTGAAGTTGAATTCCAAGGGATTGAGTTCCGGGAAAAGGACATTTCTTCCATTCTGGAACTTCCCATATCCTGGGCTTGACCCTTATATGGAAGGTTGGAAGAATCACCTTCTGGAGCTAAAAACCTTTTGAAAGGGGATGGTGCTGGCTTCGGCGGGACCTTGACATCAAAGGTCTTGGCGAAATACTTCGTCATCCGCACTGCTTCGGCCATGGAAATTGGCTTGGCATTCTTCACTAGGATATTCAAAGGTTCGTTCAGTCCCGAATGAACCTGGCCATCAGCTTCATCCAGCGTTGGGCGAGTATTTGAGGAGGAGAGCGAACGCTTGGTGATATACTTCAATAGTTATGCTCCCCTAGGTTAACTCTAAGAATTCGTTCATCTTTGTTTCCAAAAAGCTGAGAGGACAGAATCTCTTCCTTAGGTAAATTTTGAGATCATTCCATGTCTGAGTGTTCGATCCACACGGTTTATCTCGCAGTGGTTTCTCCATGCTACTCTAGCTGTTTCTACTATCTTCAGTCTTGCAAGAGCCATTTTGCTCTTCTCATTGTACCCGGTGACATCGAAGTACTCTTCCATTGTTTCGATCCGCTTCTCCACAATCTTGCCCAAGTTTTCCCCTTCACCCTTGAAAGGTCCAGGCTGCGATCTATGAAGGGTTTTACGAACATCCAAGTCGAGCTCTTCCTCATCGAGTTAGGGGTTATCATTCCTATCATGACGACCTCGATCCATGATCGTATCAATATGAAAATTCTTGTTAAGTCCTTTTATTTACAATTCAAATCCAACTTGAAAATTCTTGTTAAGTCCTTTTATTTACAATTCAAATCCAACTTTAGATCCAATTGATTCTAGGGTTCTTTTTAGATTGGTCAGATCTCCACAGACTCATGGGATAAAGATCCCTTATATAGGACTCATTATCAGATAACAATTCATTCAGAACATATCATTCATATTCTTAACACAATAATGGTCCATAAGACCAAAAATTCCATCTGAACATTCCTCCATGGAAGTTTCAGTTATGCACGTTTTTAATTTGTCATCCCTTAACTGGATCCACTAGGTCAAGTGTTAACAGCCGCAATCTGTCAGCAGAATCCACTAATCTCGTAGTGATTTGCTGAAGTCATTATCGTGATTCTAGTTACAAACATCATCACAGGGACTCGTCTCATTCATCCTTATTGTGGCTTTGCTCAGCTTATTACATTTCAACCAAAATTCAAGAATCATCATTTTTCAATTAGAATCCAAATCAACTCATCAATTCTCAACCAGAATTTTAAAATCATATCAACCACATTCGAATTCATCTGGATAGCATTTATGCTTATAATTTCAAGTCTTAGATTTACTCGTATATACTACCAGTAAAGAGCTGCAGTTATACCCTCGGTATATACGGGTAGTCACAGTACTTGGAATTATAAGGTAAATACCATCATGACTAGGCCTTAAGCAAGTCAGGGATTCCCATATAATTATGGTACTTCATCTGAAGACCCACTTTCAATTTTATGAATCTTCATTCTGAATATCAATTTGTATGAATTTTATCACACAATTATAACTTTTTACTATTACTTCACAAATTTTTGACATTTTTGGCTTTTCAGTTGATCCACTTTAGCCAGTTTGCTCTGATACCAACTGAAAGATCCCTGCCCGCTCTGCACAACGAATTCGGGGGTGCTAGCAGCGGAAGTAGCACTTCTTGCGTGGGCCATGATCCTTCACTCGGGGCCTCGCCCACGGATATCCGGTCAAGAGACTAATCCCTTAGTTCTTCAAAAACCAAACCCAGAAAAACTTCCCCCTACCGGAAACCATGGGCGATTCCACCAGGATATTTGTACTCTAACGTAGTCAGGGTCATTACTGACCAAACTGATCCGACCGAACCTGTGAGTCACTTGGTCAGATCAAAGAAGAAACTTGCACTTGGATCATAGAAACCAACGCTTTTTTCCCCATCGAGAGGCACAATCGTTGATTCTTTTTCCATAGAACAATTACTATCTGGAATTTACTTTATCTATCGTACTATAACAGAATTGAGTCTTATTTTAAGAATCCTTCAGTCCAGCCTAACCCCATCCAATCCCATGGGTTAGCCAACCGCCCAACCACTGTAGTGATGGGATCCAATAAGGAATTTGGTTAGGTTTTGTCTCGGGTACCAGGGAAAAGAGTTCCCAGGCCCCCTAGCCGGATATTCATGCAAATTTAACGCCAATCACACCACTTACACACCCAATATGAAATTGCCTTTTTCATAGATTCAGCTATCTTTAAAACAATCATTTAATGAAACCATAGTGTCACTGATCATAATCCTCAAAATCTCCGTTTGAATCCTTATTTCCAATCATTCCTTCATCGGTGTATCTATGGCATCATTGGCAACCAGAACGCTCACCACCTGTCCACTCAGGGGCCTTTTCGATAGTTCTTAGCTCATAGTAACCGGCAATATATTCACTTATAAAAATCAAGATGGAATCTCCGTTGAAGATCAGCAAGATCAACCAACCGATCCATATAAAAGAGCCATGGACTCATCTGTTGTTGAGGACCAGCAAGGTCAATCAACCAGATCCATGCCCGGTTTCAGAAAACAACTCTTACTCCTTGTTCCAATATCTTCCACAATGCACGTGTGGGTATCTTCAACGACCCAGAGCCCGAGCACCATATGGTTAGCACCCTCTAGGATCCTTCGTAGGTCACCCAGCGCTTCACTCATAGGCCGCTTCCTTGGTCCCTCATCCACTGTACTGGAAGCTCACCATTTTAATCGAACCGAGGCTGGTCAAGACCTCGGCCGACCTTGCTACGCGAGACGGCCTCCATTGACTCTCCGTCAGCAGCTGTTCACAACTTTATCAGCTATGTCTCCACGACCTCATTCACAAGATGGTCAAAATGCTTCCCTAGCATTTTTGACATAAAACCGTCATTTAAAAACAAGTCATAAATATAGTTTCTATAATGAACTCTCATCTTTCACATTGTTCCACATCTGTCCACATTACTTAATCCATATCCAATTCATATGTATACCAATTCTCATCCAATCACATCATTTTCCATTCTCATCCAATCACATCATTTTCCATCTCATCACATCTTTCCTCATTTATTCTCATCACATCTCATCCACTCGCATCAACCCATATTCACATCCCATCACACCTCATTCATTTCACATCTATCTCAATTTACATCACATCACATCTCATCTCATTCATTTCACATCTCATCTCATTCATTCTTATCCCGATTCACATCACATCACATCTCATTCATTCACTCACATCGACATCACATCCTTTCACATACACATCCACATCCATTCTTCCACATACACATTCATATCCATTCTTCCACATACACATCCACTTCCACATTCACATCCATTCTTCCACATACACATCCACTTCCACATACACATCCACATCCATTCTTCCACATACACATTCACATTCTATCACATCCCATACACCTCTTATCACATCCATTCACATTCTATCACATCCCATACACATCTTATCACATCTATTTTCATTCTATCGCATCCCGTTTACATCTTATCGCATCTTATTTTCACCTTATCTCATCCATTCACATGCTATTCTCATTTAATAGCTTTTTCTAGGTTGATCCCGATTAATGGGACTTTTTCTAAATTTCTACTAATTTCTTGGCCTGAATTAAAGGTTCTTTTTCTCGACGACTATTTTCATATTCATTCTCAATTGAATTATATTCAATATTCCTCTTTTGAATAAAAGAATTCATGGGATTTACAGAAATCAATTCTACCCATATTTTCACTTTTGATAAATAATCATAAATTGAATTATACTAAAAATTCCTCTTCTTCTCATATAATTTCTTGGATCTCAAATACCATCATGATTCCTCTTTTTGCATTTAATTAAGTGCATTCCAATGTCATGGGTATTCCTCTTTTATCATCAAATATTTCACATAAAGTAAAAATAAAATATCCATTAATTCAATATGCTAGGAATTTCTCTTTTTCCATCTAAATGATGGAATTCCAAATGTCATAGGAATTCCTCTTTTAACATTTAAATATTTCTCATAGATAAAATAAATTTATCTAAAAATCATCTTTGAATTTAAATACAATTAATTCCAATATGCTAGGAATTTCTCTTTTCCCATCTAAATGATGGAATTCCAAATGTCATAGGAATTCCTCTTTTAACATTTAAATATTTCTCATAGATAAAATAAATTTATCTAAAATTTATCTTTGAACTTAAATAAAATACTCATTAATTCCAATATGCTAGGAATTTCTCTTTTCCCATCTAAATAGTTGAATTCCAATATGGTGGGAATTCCTCTTTCATCATTTAAATTTATCTATGCAAAAAGAAAAATTTAACTAAAATCCTTCTTTAATTTTTAAGTAAAATATACATTATTTTAGCATCCCAATTTTTCTCTTACTTCATTGGAATACATGGATTTCCATTGTCATGGGGATTACTCTTTTAACATAAAAATGGATTACTAGAAATTCCTCTTTTTCCTAATTAACTATTTATGCATAAACATAAAAATTAATTTTTCCATGATTATAATGAGAATCATTCAATTAATCTAAGATGATTAATCCTAGAATATGGTAGGAAGTTCTCTTTTCATATTATGAATGAAAATTATTTATGTGTTAATTTTTCAGAAATTTTACCATAGCTCCGTTGTTGCTATTACTCATAGTTCTCAATAATTTGAAAGCATAAAGTTTAGTAATATCCATATGATTAGAATAACCATTAATTGGATCAATATCAGATTATGGACTTGATTCTTAATTTTTTCATAAATTAAATAACATAAAAGCATTAAAAAGCCACTTATTTGGCCTCTAATTTGACAAGCATAGAAATTACTTTTAGATTAGAGAATTGCTTCATAAGAAGCTTCATTTGAATAAATAATAGGTCATAGGAATGACCATTCTTTGGGGGAGAGAGAGACATGCTTTAAAAAATATTTAATTTAAGCATAAATGAAAATTTATGTGTTTTATCACCACAATTCATTAAAGAACTTCAATTGTATTAAAAAGCCACTTAATTGAATGCTTCTAAAGCTTGAGAGGGGTTGAGAAGAGAGAAACATTTGGAGATTGAAGAAAAAAGACCATAAACCACAATTTACCTCCTAAATTGCTTGATTCTTTGATCAAAGTAGAGGCCCCCAACCAATCAATTGGTTTGGTATGTTGATGAAGACTCCAAGGAAGATTGAAGAGAGAGAGAAGCTCCAATCTCTTCAATTTGTAGAGGATAATAGAAAATATCATTATTTCAGTATAATACTAGCATGGTATAGTTCTCATATTTTTTTACAAAGGGCTAAGGATCTATTTATAGGTGAGGGAGGCCTCTAACCAAGTCCAACTAGTTTCTAGAATTTTTCAGGTTCAGTTTGGCTGAATTTGGACAAGTTTTGGACCTAGTTTGGCTCCCTTTTGATTTGGTTTGATCTAGGAGAGAGGAGAGATAAAAATATCACAATATTTTTAAGTTTAAAACTCCACCACACATATGAAATAGGTGCCACCTTGAAGAGCCCCCTTCTCCTTACCAAGGTGTCAAAATTGAATCATTATACCCAAAATATCTCATTTTTTAGTAATAATCATAGTTTTTTACTAATAAACCTTGTCCTTAGTCAACTCTTCATCTTATATGAGCATTTACTCATTTTGGGGGGGTTTTCTTTTATAAATTGGATTTATCTCCTCCCCACACTTGGATTGATACTATTGGCCCATAGGAACCTTCATTGGAGTATAATTCAAAAATTTCTGAAAATCTGGACCCTTAGGCTAAGGTCCTTTTTACCTATTTTCAATTAATTCCAATTGCACATTGGAAAGTTCTTTTTGAATTTTTGTTTCAGGGAAAACCATTTTAGACACTAGGAGGATTTTTATATCCAAAAATATCTCAATTTTGGACTACCTCTCTCTATACATTTTCTCTCTCTAGGTCAAAACAGGGTAAAATAGAATCTTTCTTTTATTTCAAGGAGGGGAATAATTACAAGATCACAAGGGGAGGTTTTTACAAATGTACACCTCAAAAGCTGGAGGGAGGAATCTTACATCTTTGCTCTTCTTGGTCCGATCCTCTATGATTGATCCTTTGATCCCCCTCTTCCTTCGATTGGGTAGATCCGGTGTCGATTGTATCGTCTTTGGATCCATCTTGGATTATGAATCTTGTGTCACCCTTATCCACTTTTTTCACTCTTCTCCTGCGACCAGTTCTGGAAATAGTCACATCCACTCGGTTCCTTCCCTTGTCTCCTTATTGAGCGGCTTCAGCTCTTGTTAGGACATTGAGTGGTGTGATATTTCCAGGCTGTAAACTAATGGTCCGGATGGTGGCCTGATTGGTAGTAGAAGTTGAGCCACTTGAGTGGTATAGACAATCCTTAATCAAATGATAAATTCCACATTTAGTACATGTGAGCACTGGCATGTCGTTGGGCGGAGCCGCCACTTGCTGGGGTTGGTGTGTATGAACCATATTCTTGTTTGGGCACTCGGTGACTCGATGCAGCCCTCTGTAGCCAAAGCATTGTAGCAGTCCTCCTCTCAGGTTGTTTGAATTCATGTCCTTGCCCTTCCATTGTACCATGGTTTGAAACACAGGTACTAGCGTGTTGTTCTAAAGGACGTAATATTCCGGCATGACCTCCGTTGTTTCTTCGTAGTAGTCTCCGCTAAGTTCTACTTCCCACACCATGTCAACATCTTCTGACAGTTCTTCAATCAATACTTGATTGATCTTAGCTTGTGTTGGTTGTGGTGGTAGAACGGGTGGTGGCAAAGGTGAAGTGTCTTGTACTCGGAACATCCCCTAGATAAGTAGGGAGGGTTGGGTTGTCCAGCAGTAGCCGTGATCTGTACAGGTGGCACAGGTAAAGCCAACGGGGCTCTAAGTGCTGGTAGCTATGCAACATTTTGAAATCTTGGATATCTACACATTGAAGTGTCATGATTTCCTTATTTTACACAGTGAACAAAATAGAGTAATGGCCTTGCTCTTAACTATGGACACTCGGTGGTAGTGTGATTTAATCACATAGAGCACAACACCAATTCCCTACGGGGGTAAAGATGATTATGCCCATGCCCCGATGTTTGTCTTCCCTCTTTGACTTTTAATTTCTCTAACATGGCATTACTAAGCTCATCCATTGTCATGTTTCCGACTTGTTTGCTGCAAGTTCCAATTTCTTGGTGGCTCGAGACACGCAAAGTCGTAGTTGCTGACGATGTTTTAACATCTTCCGGTTGCGGCAATTTCAAAATATTATCTACATATTGTTGAGAAAACGTGGTGCTCATGCTAGATCAAGTGTGTGGAGAGGAGAGACTCAAAAAGTACAAGAACAAACTCTTGCTTATTAAGTTGTTTATGAATACAACTAGGCTTTGCTCTCATACAAAATGCCTCATGGCCTCACCTTTAAATAGGTGAACAAGTGGACCTCAAGTCCATTCACACTCACACCCTTCTCTCACCCTTCTACATAACCTTAGTCTCTTAATACCCCCCCCTCAATACCAACTCTATGAAAGAATGGAATAGGTGGTATTGGACATAAGATGCCTTTATAACATTAGGCATACAAGGCTTGAATATAGGTGTGGTTATCTAGGATTTACAAAAGAGTTCCTAGAGCCTTAGAGGCTATTACATTGATGCCATCTAAGTCTTTATTTGTTTGTCGATGAAGATGTACACCTCAATGATGGTGCATCCCACTCTTTGTGTTTGCTTGACTTCTTGTAGATGACATGCTTTAGACGTACATGCCATTGCTTCCACCATACGCTTTCCACCTTGACCATTCTCACACAATGATCATGACAAGGCTGCCACCCTTGCTTAAATGGTTTGCTTTTAGATGGTCCTCCAACATGCTTTATGCTTCCTTGAATACCATATCTTCTCCATGGGTAATGAGGTAGATTTAAATGGGAAAGGGAAAGAGAGGGTCTTACCACTTGCCTTATGGATTGGTCAAGGGCAGTGTCTACTCTACAACTACAATAGCTTTTATGCATGTTGGTTAACTGATACCCTTTAGGGTTTGAAGTTATAAGCTTAATGAGTAAATGGTTGAGGTAAATACTCAAACAAATAAGGTTTATCATCTTTGGCTCAAGAAGGAGAGGACATGGCTCATAATGTTGCCAATGCCTCTTACAAAAGTAATGCCAAAAGATGCTTTTAAAATCATGACAACCAACAAGGTAGAGCATTTAGGGATTCTATGCTTAACCTTACAACTCATCTTATACGATGAAAATGAAGAATATGCAGTGGAATGACATGCCTTGGGCTTCGAAGGTGAGAACATATGGCTTATGGCATGCCTATGCCTCTTACAAACAAGGGCCTCAAGGGTAATACACATAAACATTGAAGATGAGCACTTAATGTACATGTGCCCAACTTTAAGAACACTCAAAAATCTGAGTTTTATGATAAAAAACCAAAATTCTTCAATCTCTTTAGCTTATGAGATGAAGACAATTGGAAGAAACGGGTTGACGACGATGAAGACTTGAATGTGGCACTTATGGTGTGTGCCCGGCCTCCATGTTGATGAAGAAGAGCCTTCTTAATGTAAATGACCTCCTCCTTTGATGGTTAAGACCACCTTAGTGTTAAGCAACACTTTGGTTGATTAATATCACCATTAGTGTGTATAAAAACACAATTAGTGCTAAAAAGTATATTTTTAGTGTAAAATAACACTTATTTTGGTGATTAACTCACCATTAATGTTTAATAACACTATTAGTATTTAAGAACACTTTTCCTTTGCTAGATTAACAAAGTAATTAGTGTTAAATAACACAATTAGTGCTTAAAAGCACACTTTGAATCACTTTGAAAGCTTAAAGTTTGATGTTGATGTTGAAGCTTGATGGACATGAGGCTTATGGCTACCTCATGTGGATGGGAGCTCTTCAAAATGAAGAGAGAACTCAGCAACAAACATTCACACCACAACTTGAGTGATTAGAGCAAGGGAGGAGATGATTGAGCAAGGGAGGAGATGATTGAGCAAGAAAAACCTCCAAAAATCAAGCTTTAATGGAAGTTTGAGACGAAGAAGAGAGAGGCGACTGGTTTTTTCTGTGTAGCCGTCACGTCAGGGCGCCATCGAAGCTCAAATCAGAACTGTATGTTCTCCACTCAAGGGGCTGCAATAGCCCTAAGATGGCTTGGCTTATTGTGGCCCACATGCATAGCAATGTTGTACGACCAGCGCAGGGAGCAGAAACAGCAGGCGACGTCTTCGGGAGCAATGCCATCATAGCGCCAGGAGGAATCTTCCAATTAGCTGTACGAAATGATGCACCTGGACTTCTTCAACACTTCCCTAGTTGGAATCTCTGAGAAATATGCCCTCTACAAGCTTGTGGAAGGCCTCCACCATGAGAGGGTTGAGCTCTATACAAGAAGGATAAGCAAAAAATGGATATTTTGACCTAATCTACACCACAAGTGGTTCAAAACACCTAAGCTCTAGATACCATGTTGAGAAAACATGGTGTTCATGCTAGATCAAGTGTGTGGAGGAGAAGAACCCACAAAATACAAGAATAATATCTTACTTATTAAGTTGTTTATGAATACAACTAGGCCTTGCTCACATACAAAATGCCTCATGGTCTCACCTTTAAATAGGTGAACAAGTGGACCTCAAGTCTATTCACACTCACACCCTTCTCTCACCCTTCTACATAACCTTAGTCTCTTAATACATATTCGATTGCCAGCTTGCAACATGCATCAAGAGTAGCAGGTCAGGCTAGCACCATGTAATCATGCATTTTATGGTCTCTAACCCCTCTCCGAAAGCAAGGCAATAATTTATCATCAATTAACCTCTCCCGGAGTTTGCACCTTGAATTTAAGTACTTAAGACGAGACACATAGTCTCGCATCGACTCAACTTCCTTTTGTTTGATATTATGTAACTGTGCTACAGGGGGTTCGGAACCACTGATGAGTTTTTCCTTCCAAGGTCAGTGAAAAGGCATGAATCATTGTCACATCATTGACTAGCCCGCAAGTTTCACATGTGGATTCAAAAATCTCTACATGTTGGATAGGATCCCCATCCCCAGAGAATTTTTGGACATGTTTGGAAATGATATGTGGTTTCATTTGGGAGGGTCGAGATTCCAGAGT
Source organism: Cibotium barometz (assembly GCF_041138505.1). Lineage (NCBI taxonomy): Eukaryota > Viridiplantae > Streptophyta > Polypodiopsida > Cyatheales > Cibotiaceae > Cibotium > Cibotium barometz. The sequence goes on along the minus strand of NC_141069.1, from coordinate 36,076,707 downwards.
AGTGCCCAGTTCTCTAAGCATCCCTGACCCATCTCTACTGCCATATTTAACAGGGCTGTCCTTGTGGCTGCATTAAGGTCCATGGTTAGATCTATCCTAGGTCTTTGAGAAATTGCTCCCCCCCTTTCTAGATCTCGTCCCCTTCCTGTATTGGCTCTTCTCTGGTCCATAGGATGGTCCAACCGTTGTACCTTGGAGTGACTCCTCATTAGTCACCTCCATACGTCTTTGCATAATCAGGAGTTCCATGTCTTGTAGGAACATAGGGTGATTGATCATCTGCTCAATATCCTTTTTGGTATACAGACGGTCCTCTACTTCACCTGCCATGCTTGCTAGTTTAGCCTCCTCTTCTATGGCTGTAAACCCCTCCCCTCTATTCTAGATTCCTCGTTTATGGGTTCCAAGTTTGGAATTTCTCCCACTGCTTTCCATAACTATTTGTGGTTCCTTCCCTCGTGACTGGAGTGGGTTAAAACCACCCATTTCCTTTTGGTCGCTCTCGTCCTTTGAGTATCGAGCTCTTATTTTCTTAAGCTCAATTCTCGTAGCTGTGGTTCCACCTCACTCCGTTTGAGGTCTAACTCTACTTCCTCAGTGGTGGGGAAGAATATTTGACCCATTCTTGCCGCACTCTCTATGTCCCGTCTTATTCGGGGGGGTGCTGATATTCGATAACCTAGAACTCGACGGTTGGATGGGCACTTCTTATCATGGACCGAGTCTAGCACTGGTTGACGGACCCATGCTCGCAGATTGCACTTCCTCATCACCATGATTAGTTTGGAGACCAAAACATCCCTGGGTGATATCAATGATACTACTGGACCTAGTTGGGGAGGGTGGTTTCTCGTCTTCCTCAAACCCAGCGTATCTCAACCCATCTTCCATGGACTCTTTGCTACTAGTTTCAGTGGTAGTCCGGTTTCTTAAAACACTCAGGTGTGTGCTTATGAAATGTCCTAATCCCACACTTCTTTGATAGGAAGATCCTAGGTGATTCGATACACTATCATCAGGTGTAAGATCGTCTCCGATGAGTTTTCCAGATCTTAAGTGCATGTATGTACGATTTGATAAGCTATTTATCGACCCAATTTGATTTTGCTTCCAATTCTATCACTCTGTTTCTAAAGCCATGAAACTACAAAGAATGGTTCACGATGTGAAAAGTCAGAAAAGGTTCACGATGTGAACGTTATTCTGCACTTTCACGTGCTCAAAGTGTTTTTGCCTTTCGGGTCAGATCCCCTCTCTTTGATATAGGCCACCCTCCTTTACCGTCCTTTGTGGGTGGCGGCTGGGTCTGACTAATCGTTAGATTTGGCCAACCCGTGAATCTGCAGAGAAGGTTTCATGTCGTGAACAAGAAAGGATTTCACTCCCTGAGCAATTTCAAAAGGTTTCACGTCATGAACCAAAAAGGGTTTCACGCCATGAACAACTTCAGAAGGTTTCACGTTGTGAAACTTTCATGTGCTCAAAAATTTTTCCAGACTTCGCGGCGTCAAAGGTGTCATGATAAGGTTGCCTATTTTTGGCAAGGCAATCTTGTGATTTTCGGTGTTAATTGCGGCACTAATCTCGCGAGTGATTCACAGTGTGAATCGACAAAAAAATGGTTCACGGCGTGAACATTTTTTTGCAGTTTCACGTGAACTTCCTAGGTCAAAAATTTAAGATTTTGGGTGTGTAATACTTATCCAATTGATACCAAATTGATTGTGCCACTCCTAAGGAATGGAATGCAAGTTCTTGGCACAGTACATGGTTCCTTATGTTTTTTATTTTTTTGAATTTTTGAAAAAGAAGAAAAACCAAACACCAACCTGCTCATTCACGTTAGTACTTTCAATGATGCAAATTCAAAATTAACAAGAACAAACAGTGAAGCTCTATCCTAAAACCACTCCACCACAAACATACACAACATCAAAACTAATTTCTCACGATTTCTTCCTACCACACACATCTTATCCATTCATTTTTCACACAATGCACTACCAAAATGCAAGGGCAATAATAAATTCTATGCAATGGGAGCTGAAACTCCAAGAGGATGGAAGAAAGAAAGGTGTTTCCCTAGCAGCGGTGCCAAAAAAGTTATGGGCTACCACACCTCCAAGAAGGAACTCTACATATTCACCTAAAGGATGAGCAATAAATCACAATTATCATAGGGCACTTTACAAATGCTTTGAACTTGAGTCCCTTGAGGCCTCCAAGCTCGCTTGTTAAGTTCCAACCTCCAAGCTCCACCTCCACATTGTTGCCATAGAGTCGCTTGCACCATAGCATAAGGCAATCACTCTCTCTCTCACTCTCTCACACAAGCATGAATCACACAAGCATAAAAGAGGCACAATGCTAGAATGCTCTCTCTCCTTCAATCTCTCTCAAGACACAAGGGAGAGCTCTCTATAGCACAAAGGGGATTGTCTTTTCATTATGAGAAAATGCCTTATATATTTGGCCCTTATTCACACTTGGGTGGCCAATATCTCATAATGTACAACTTTTATAGTGCCGTTTCATGACACTTATTAATGTCCTCAATTGGAGGATCATGTTTGTTAATCCAAAATGGGATTAACAGTAACACCAAGCTTGACATTCAATATGTGGTCTCAATATTGAGCAGATTTATACATAGACCACACACAAAGCATTGGCAGTCTAACAAATGGGTGTTTTGTTACCTAAAGGGCACAAGTACTTTGGGTTATTTTATCCCAAGGGGGTAAATCACAACAGCAGCATGCATTTATAGACTTAGACTGCGCTGGATGTTATGACCCATGAGTATCCACGAGTGGTTTTTACTTTCGCCTTGGTGATCCATGTATATTGTGGCTCAACAACAAGAAGCAACACACTGTGGCCAAATTTAGCTATGAAGTTGCGTACAGGGCAACCTTTATAACTACAGTTAATAATCTATAAGATACCTTCACAGACTTCACAAAGATTGAAATCCAATGAATATAATATTCTACACAAAAGCATGGGCAACAATCCATGCATCACACATGTTTTCCAATGCAGAGTAAACCACTCCAAATGCGAGTGAGACTTTCGCAATCCTCAAGTCGACACTTCAAATGTGAGTCTCTCGTTCCATAAGCCGAGTAGGTCCATAAGCTTACTTGTCTTGCTTGTTCATTGTCCGAGTCTTTCAACCAATCCTCAGCATTAATCTCTTGATTTTATGATTGAATGACTCTAACTAGGTCTTCCTAGTTTAATTTGGTGGGTGTATCTCTTTAAACTAAACATTTACCTTAATCGTAGTCAAATTCTAAGATCTCTATTTGGTTATTGAATACTTAAACTAATGTGTCCTAATAATCCTCTTATGATAGGCCATTTCCTTATGAATTAATGTTAAATGGACACATTTAGAAAGAATTTCAACTAGACTTGTTGCATTCTAAACTAGTGAACTAGTTAATTTTTGGACTTAGGTTAATTTACACTCTCCTAGGGTTCAAAACCTTGGAAAATTAATGTATTAAATAAGTCCTTTAAATCAAGGTCTAAAATTAATCAAATTAATTCCTAGATCTAATCATAAGGTCATTTTCTCTCTCTATAATTTTTATCACTATGTTTCCTTTTAACTATAAAGGTCAATAATATGGAATATTCCCATATAAAAGAAGGATAGTTCATATCCCATGTGCAACCTAATTTATATCTTAAGGTAAAAAGAAGGATAGTTCATATCCCATGTGCAACCTAATTTATTACATCGTAATTAAATCTAGGATTAACCTGAAATTTAGGTTTTTCTTAATTTAATGTGCAAAACCCAAGACTTAACTTTACTAAGCTTTCCTTAAAATCTAGTTTCTATGGAGATAGGTCTAATGATTGGGTCTCTAGGCTTACACCGTTTCCTTAGTTAATTAAATATCTTAGTGTAAAATTAATCTTATTATTTTTTGACTATTTCTCCTAAAGCTGATTCTTCATACAACGGAGTCTCCAGGTCTACTCCTTCTATTAGAATCTTGAGTTAATTTCCAAGTTTTAGATAAACCTATAAATTTACTTTTTTGAAATATAAGGGGAACAAGACCCATAAATACCATAAAACTTTCATTACTTTGTTTGTGTGGTGGACCTACATTTTTAAACTACACTTAAATTTACTTTTTTTTCTATGGTTCCTAAGGTTTCCATTCGATGAGGATCTCCCCTTTCTGACTAAGGTTAAAATGAAAGAGTAATCATTTTCTAGTAAGCCTCTAAGCTTTACTACTAGGAGGAAAGGGACTTGTGTGCATAACTATGTTTATTATGTGTAGGATTCCAATTTAATTTACTGCTATAACCTCAGGTTGAAAGCTTATTAATTTTCTAGAATTCAAATGGATGGTCATCTAAGTGTGTTAGAACATCTACATGACCAAACTCAAAAAATAAAGGCATACAATTCATCAAAAGAGTCTACGACATGGATATGATTAATTCATCTAATTTAACTTCTTACCTCTATAATTTCTACATAGCATTAAGGTATTAGAAAATGTAAAGATATAATGAAATATGAAAACAAGGGAGAAAATTATTATTATACTTCAAAATTTAAAAAAAAAGAATATTGGACCACTTACATGAGTAATTGGGCTTGTAAATAGGTATGATGATGTGTTGTAGGAAGTGAGAGAAGCCTCCAAGCTCCCAATTTCTCCATGCCTACGTCTCCTTGAATTCAGTGCCTATTTGAGCTTTGAATGTGAAGGGGGACAAGATGATATGGAAGGACAAGCTAGTCTCGGGTACTATGACATGTAAGAGTTATAGGGTATTGTTACAAGGTTGTAATAGCACAAAATTACTATGACATGTAAGAGTTATAGGGTACTGTTACAAGGTTGTAATAGCACAAAATGCAAGCATTTACTCCTCATGAAGGGGGTGGGGGAAAATGAAGAGATAGGGAGGTATTTTTATAAGGGAACACCCTCCTTTATGCATGAGAAGGCTCCCAATATGGTATAGCCACCACCATGCACCTTAGCTAACTCTGTATTACTTGAGAAAAAGGGGGCTAAACTCATGCATAAATCTCAAATTGGGGGCTAGACTAAGGTGAACTCAAGTATCACTTAGTAAACTAATAGAATAAGGAGCCCGACACTACCAAACCACTTTGGTAAATACCATCTATCCAAAACCACAAGCTGGAATACTACTTACCATTTTTCACAAACCATTAGCCCAATTCCACATGGTATTATAGCGACCCATGGTTTTCTCTCAACCCCTGTTTAACCTTATCCCACAACCTATTTAATTATTTTGACCTTTTCCCTTTATTATTTAATGTAAACCTTAGCTTAGGTATATTTAAATAATTTCGGTAAGGTCTTTCCCCGATACCTAAGCCAATGCCCTAAGATCTATGGTAAATCCTACCTTCTGGATTTAATGGCAATGTTAGTTTCCCCAATTCCCTTTGTTTACCAGGTGTTTTAATTCATGTACATCACGTGTGCACTAGGTTTAAGTGTTAAATTTTTATCTCTTTCCAAGGGATCCTTAATCAGCAGAGTTTCTCATTATTTTATTTGTCTTTAACCAAGTCAACTTATCCGTATAATTTATTAATTTTGGTATACTCACATATACATGTACACACACACACGCACATAGTGCCATTCTTACACATGTGTACTCCTAAAGTCGGTATTAGGGCCAAGCTAGAAATTTCATAATATTCTAACAAAATATGCCTCTGAATTCCCCATGCCATTTTCTTTTTATTTACAAGGCTCTAGTGCAAGAATATTTTTATCACTTTCTCTCTCTCCAAAAAATTACTAGTTGTACACATCAACTTTATGGGGTAGGAGGGATCTTACAGCATCCAAACCCACACAATAGTAAATGAAATCATACAAGATAGCCATGTAAAACCATAACTCAATGAGAGTTAAACTCAAGAATGTGGGTGTGAAAAAAGTACTTTAATGCCATATGGGAATATGTGTGAAGAAGGTGTGACTATGTAGGAGCATCTACCTGAACATCTAATACTAAAGTATGTGCCATGGAATGCAACATAATGGCAAAAGAGACTACTCAATTGGATAAGCATGCTATTGGTCCAGAAAAACAAAACCATGTGCATAATCCTCCAAATAGTGCAAGAACTGTTGTACCCAAGCATACATATCTAGATTATCAAGAAGGGTGATCCACAAGGCATCAAAGTGATGCTCATGATCTATAACCGAAGAGTCAACATGCAAAATGTTTGGTTTAAGTGGTAGGGGCAAAACAACATTAAAAATTCTGCATTGGAAAAGACAGATAGTGAGATAGTCAAACTCGTGGATCATTACTAATGATCTAGATCATTATCAAAACCATAAGCATGTCACATAGAGAAGTACATGTAATCGGATCATGTTACAAGAGCATTAACACTTGGATCATCTGAGTCATACAGCATATTGGATCCAATGAAATAGCATCAAGTTGCAAGGCATCACAGATATGACCATTATCATGAATTTGACCATGAATAAAATAGCATCAAGCATCACAAATTTGACCATTAGTATGAATCTGGCCATGAATAAAATAGTGTCATGTGGTAAGTCACCACAAATCTCACCAATATTATGAATCTGACCATGATTGTGCGCAATTATATCATCCTAATAAGTAAGATCATAAACATCATATGGATCAATGCGAGCCTCATTTAGTGTACCATCATAAATAACATCACATAGATCATGACAAACTGTATCATCACATAGATCATGACAAACCGTACTAAACAATTCGCAAAACAAACTAGGTAAGCCAATTTGAATTCCACAGGTTGCGCCAATATGCATCCTATAGCAAAATTTGATGCATCAATGTGCACATGGAATACAAGATCCCAGTTGGGTGGTCTCAGAATTGGTGCACTAGCCAGTGCCTTCTTTTACGTATCATATGCCGCTTGGCCGACCATTTGTAAATTGTTGTAGGAGAGTACTTTCCTTTTATGTATGTACTCTTATCTTTTAGTTATATGGTTGTAGAGAAGAGAATAAGATCAAAGAAAATTCAGCCATCCATCTCTCACTTGTGTCTTGCACTCTCGTGTGTGTGTGTATGGTTGCTTACAAGGAACTCAAGCTTGATGTGCTAGTTGTTTATTAGTGTGTCGGATGCTATGATCAGCTATATACAAGATGCAATAACACATAAGGATGCATGGGATACCTTGGTTAAGTTGTATAGCACAAGTACTAAGGCAAGAAAAATGTAGTCAAAGCAAGAGTAGCATAATATGTAGAGGAATAAGATGAATATGTAGAGGAATAAGATGAATATCAGTGATTACTCACTGAAATTGAAAGGGCTTACAAATGTACTTGACTCTATCGGAGCTCTTGTTGATGATGATGACTTAGTGTGGTCACATTGAATGGGCTTGGAAAAGAGTATGATCAGCTTCAAACATCAAGAAAACTTTCTAACCTTCAAGGAGCTTATAGCCCTTCTTATCACTGAGGAGATGAATGTCGGGAGCATCTTTTAGAAATATACAAAAGCAGGCCTTATACACGAACATAGGTAGAGGTAGAGGTAGAGGTAGATGCAGATCATCATCTAGAGGCCAAGGTGCAGGCTATTTTAGAATCATGGACAACAACAACATGAATCTAATGTACAAACAAGAGGAATAGGTCACTCTAGAGGTAGGAGGAGCTAGAGAGGCTGAGTTCAATGGCAAAGAAATCAGAGGGAAAATGGCATGGAGTGTGGAAAACCAGGTCACATAACAAAGGAGAGCTATAAAAAGCAAAATGACATTGAAAGTGGGAAGCTAATGTTGGAATTAGGGTTGCAGGAATGCACACACAACTTCAAGAAGATGAGGAAGCTTGAGCACAACACAGTAGTGTATTATGAGTGCCAAAAATGAAAGATAACAAGCCCTAGAAGATAATGGGCGTATATACAATGCACGGGGGAAAAAACCTCCTAGTGAGGGAAAAAGTGCCCCGGCGGTCCTAAGTGTGTTCACACACATCACTACTATAATATGGTAACAAATCCCCCCTGGAGTGATGCGGTGAACAAGAGCTAGCACTCATGTATAGGGAAGTGTCTAGCTATGTGGACGAATCCACAAAAGGGAGTAAGCCCAAAGCTTTGCGAAAAGCTTCGAACTTCTCACGAGGCAGAGCCTTTGTGAAAAGGTCTGCAAGGTTATCCTGTGTTGGCACATAAGCCAAACTGATCTCTCCTGCAGAGAGTCTCTCCCTGACATAATGGTAGTGCACCTCAATGTGCTTCGTACGAGCATGGAACACTGGGTTCCGCGCAACTGCCAATGCGCTCTGACTGTCAGTGAAGATGGTGGTGGCAGATGGCTGCCCAACACCCAAATCAGCCATAAGGCGTCTGAGCCACACACACTCAACCGTAGCTGTGAAAGCTGCCCTGTACTCAGCTTCACAACTAGAAGTGGCCACAGTAGGCTGCTTCTTGCTCAACCATGATATGCATGAGCTTCCAAGCATGAAGCAAAAACCACTCGTGGACACGCGTGTGTCATAACAACCAGCCCAGTCAGAATCTGAAAAAGCATGTAAATCTGGCGGCAATGATCCCCCCTTGGGATAAAACAACCCAAGATGCCGAGTACCACTCAAATAGCGAAAGATACGCTTCACTGCCTGCCAATGCTTAATGCCTGGGCTATGCATAAATCTGCTCACCTGTGAGACTGCAAACTGAATGTCTGGCCTCGTAATGCATACATAAATGAGGCAACCAACAGCTGTCTGATAGAGTGTGACATCAAAGTGATCTCCAGCATCATGAAGACTCAACTTCAAACCTGTCTCCATTGGAGTAGCAATAGGCTTGCAGTCTTCAAGGCCAAATCTCCGCAACAATGTTTCAATATACTTTGTCTGACACAAAGCAATACCTCCATCACACTGCTTAAATTGTATCCCCAAATAATGATGCAAATGCCCCAAATCTGACATCTCAAAAGAGGCATTCAAATCAGCCTTAAAATCAGCAATATGACTCTCATTTGGTCCTGTGAGCAGCATGTCATCGACATAGAGAGCAATGATTAGATGTACACCATCCACACGTTTAGCATACAAAGTGCTTTCTGTTGGACTATTCTGAAACCCATGTGCAGTCAAATATGCATGTATTTTTTCATACCAAGCTCGTGGAGCTTGCTTTAAACCATATAAAGCCTTTTTCAACCTGCACACTTTGTTTTCCTGCCCTCTTTGAACAAAACCACGAGGCTGCGATACATACACCTCCTCATGCAAATCTCCATTTAAGAACGCAGTCTTTATGTCCAGCTGATGTACATTCCAACCATTATAAGCTGCTAATGCACAGATGCTACGAACAGTGGTCATACGACATGTGGGAGCAAAAGTCTCATCAAAATCAATGCCCTTCTCTTGAGCATAACCTTTTGCAACAAGCCTAGCCTTATGGCGATCCACTGTGCCATCAGGCTTACGCTTCAATTTGTAAACCCACTTAGTGCCAATGGCCTTCTTGCCAGGGGGCAAGTCACATAAAGACCATGTACCATTCTTCATAATAGCATCGTATTCTGCTTGCATAGCAGCCATCCAATTTTCTGAACTTTGTGCCTCATCAAATGAAACAGGCTCACTTTCATCGCACATACTAGAAACAGCCAATGCATAACAATCTGACGCATAAGAGGCACCATGAGAGCCAGAACGAGTGCGACTAGACAAAGGGGCATCCAACTTGCTGTCACGCAAAGTCTGCACCAGCCATCTAGGCATATTCCTAGAGCCCTCAATCTCTTGTCTCTCATCCTCAAGTGCATCATGCACATCTGCATCAGATATAGGCTGATCTGTGCTATCATTTAAAACCTGCATAGGCTGAAAAACTGCCTCATGAGGTATTGCACTTGACTGTGCACCACTGAAAAGAGGCAACAATGTATCATAGACATCACGTGAGCTGATATTTGTCTCCTTAGTACATGAAACTAAGGGCTGAACTGCATCTTCCACAAATACAACATCACGGCTAACCAAAATGCGCTTTGTCTGTGGATGATACAAACGATAGCCTTTGCTCTCAGCACTATATCCAACAAAAATACATTTGACAGCTTTGTCATCCAATTTTCTGCGATGTTGCACAGGCACTAATGCATATGCCAGGCAACCAAAAACACGTAAATGGCCAACAGATGGCTTGCGGCTATGCCAAGCCTCATATGGAGTGACAACCTGTAATGCTTTGGTGGGACACCTGTTTAGTACATAAGTGGCACACATGACAGCCTCAAGCCAAAAACCATGTGGTAGACTTTGACTCTTAACCATACATCTTGCCATTTCCATGAGAGACCTGTTTTTTCTCTCAGCCACACCATTTTGCTGTGGTGTATACGGCACTGTACATTGGTGTTTTATCCCACGCTCAGCCAGAAATGCATTAAATTCTGAAGACATATACTCCCCCCCTCGATCTGAACGGAGGGTGCCCATCTTACTTTCTGACACATTTTCAGCCATAACCAAAAACTGTTTGAAGCACAAAAACACTTCGGACTTTGCCTTCAAAGGATATACCCATGCATGCCTGGTAAAATCATCAATGAAAGTCACGAAGTAAAGGTAGTTTCCAAATGATGGAGTTTGCATGGGACCGCAAACATCACTGTGAACAAGCTGCAATCTGCGTTCAGCTCTCACTGATCCATCTTTGGGAAAGGAAGCACGCTGCATTTTACCCAATATGCAGCCCTCACAAACATGCTTGACAGGTGCCTCAAGCTTAGGCAAAGAAGACACCATTTCAGATTTCTGCAGGCGCAGCAAACTTGCAAAATTCAGATGACCAAAACGTGCATGCCACAGTTTTGCATCTGAAATAGCCTGCGTATCCATAATAGCACATGCTGAATCCTCTACACATTTGCCATCCATATTGAGCTTATACAGCCCTCGACATAGTGAACCAGATGCTACAATGATGTCACCACAAGAGAGATCATGAACAGTACATCTGTCATCCACAAATTTCACAACCAAACCTGTTTTGGCAAATGCGGAGACTGACAGCAGATTCTTTTTGATCCCTGGCACATACAATGCATCAAAAAGTGTAAAGGTGTTGCCATTTGCAACATTCAGCACAATCTGTCCAACTCCTTCAACGGGATAAGAGGAGTTATTGGCACAAGTGACAGTATTCCCTGTGGGAGCAGACTCAAGGAAAGTGAATAAACTGCGCTGCGAGGTGATATGCTTAGTGGCACCACTGTCAAAGTACCATACATCTGAATCTACTGCAGACATACATGTGTCATGCAAAGATGGGTCATAACTGCACTGCGCATTGAATGCCCATTCTGTATCTAGCACAACATTAGCAGATTCATTGTTAGAAGGAGAGGCATCTGCAACAACAGCCATACCAGCCTCTTTCTTCTTAGCCTCTTTCGCAGCCAGCTTAGGACACGCTTTGATGACATGATCATTTCCCTTACAGTACTTGCAAAATGTCTTCTGTTTGTCACCCTTCTTCTCATCTTTGTCTTCCTTCTTTGGTTGCGCAGCATTTGCAGATTTCTGCTTACTAGAAGAAAAGCCAGCTTTACCTTTCCCGCTTCTCTGACTAGCAACGAAAGCTTGATCTGCGACACGCATAATATTCCTGTTCTGCCTTGACTGGTCTTCTTGCAGCAAAACAGAAACTAACTCCTCAAATGATAAGGCATTGGGATTGCCTTTCATCATCAAGCGAAGAGTGGAAGCAAAACCCTGATAAGAATCTGGTAGACCATTCAAAACAGTCTGCACAAGTGAACTGTCTGACAGGATTTCATCTGCAGAAATGAGCTGCTCTTTGAAATCCTTGATCTTTGTCAAAAAGCTATCCATAGAATCACCTTCGTTCATATGCTCACTCTCCAACTGTTTTCGGAGGTAAGCAACACGAGCCTCATTTCTTGCCTGATACAATGTGGCAAGTACATCCCAAGCATCCTTAGAAGTCCTGCAGGAGCGAATATGTGGGATAATGGTACGTTTGACAGACAGCGCAATCAAGGCATGAGCCTGCGCATCTCTACCATCCCAACGAATCTGCTCTGCTGAAAGTGGTGGTTCTCGAACAGCTGCTACAGCACTTGTGCCTGCACCATCATCAACAGTACCTGTTTCTGATGTGTTTGCAGCATTCCCAGCCACAATAGGACGTGCATCAATTCCCTGCACAATGTTCCATAACCCCTTTGCTACCAATACATGTCGCATCATATATGCCCACAATGGATAGTTGGTGCCATCCAACTTATCCTCAGCAGCCAACATGCGGAATACATCATTGTTGTCAGCCATGGCCAATGACTGTACTACTAGATGTAAATGCTGTCTGCAAGAGGAAAACCTGTATAAAATCGACCTGTGCTATGTAGCACAGCCCAAAACAGACGAATGGGCACCTGTCCTGCAGATTTCAATCTTGACAGAAAATCTGCACAGTAGGACGATTTTGCCTGCGCAGTACTTGGAATGCAAAAACGGAGGGCGAAATGACTTCAGATCAAAATTCTGAAATGACCGAGCTCTACGCATTCTCCCACGGCATATACTAACCTGCAGACGCTCGTGAAACCTCGTCGCAATCGGAGGAGATGAAGCGGCAGGTGCCGGTGATGCTGCCCGGGAGGAGGAAGCCTGCTCTGATACCAATTGTTGGAATTAGGGTTGCAGGAATGCACACACAACTTCAAGAAGATGAGGAAGCTTGAGCACAACACAGTAGTGTATTATGAGTGCCAAAAAAGATAGATAACAAGCCCTAGAAGATAATGGGCGTATATACAATGCACGGGGGAAAAAACCTCCTAGTGAGGGAAAAAGTGCCCCGGCGGTCCTAAGTGTGTTCACACACATCACTACTATAATATGGTAACAGCTAAGCAAGGGAACTGTGCATCTTGAGCTGAAGATAGAAGTGAGCATATGACCAGTCATGGAGAGTGGCTTAGAGATATTAAAAAAAGAGAAAAAGTAGAGTATGTGGAAACAGGTGATGATAATGTGCTTGTTGGTAAAGTGCTATTATCTATGCACTATCTTTATTAGATACTCCCTTGAGTAGAATGGTTATAGTCTATGCTATAACCCCACTACTCGGTCGTGAGATGCGAGTGAGCAGCGGTGTTGTGTTTCATGAAATGGGTATACTCCAGTGAACGACTCCATAGATGCTTATGTAAATAGCAATGTGGTTGTATAGCAAACGGAGAGTAGCCAATCACATGTGCTTATGCACCTGGAGAGTCCTCTAGCAGTGATTCTATTGTTAGATCTTAGTCAGGAAGGTTGAGGCAGAATGCCAAGATTTCTAACACATCATTTGGTGTTACTACAAGTGCTAAAAATTTAGCAAATTCAAATTTATCACATAAGGTAAAAGAGAAGGTGGATCAGCCTTTCATAATGCCTGATGTTTCATCACGTCATTCATTTGTGAAGGGGATATTGGAGCAAAACACAACCACCTTGATGAGGAGTTTGGGATCTCGACTATTGTTACACCTGGTGTACAAAGAGCCAAAGCAATGTTGAGAACACCTGGCAGTGATCTAGGTGTATGCAGGTCTACGAGAGTCAAATATCCAGTGGTGGACAAGTTGACATTTGATAAGTATACACAGTCCATCATTATGCTTGTATGGTCAAAGTAATACAAGTTGAGATATGATGGGTATACATCCCATCATTATGCGTATATGGTCAAAGTAATACAAGAGATAGAACCCATATGTTTTAAGGAGGCACTTGGATGTAAGCATTGGGAAGATGCCATGGATGAAGACATGGCTACATCGAAATGATACATGGGAGTTGGTCCTTTGTTTAAGAAGAAGAAAGCTATTAGATGCAAGTGGGTCCATAAAGTAAGCAAAATTCAAATGGGTTTGTGAGCACGTATAAGGTAAGACTTGCAGCCAAGAGATATGCACAAACCTATGGGATTCACTATGAAGAGATTTTTAGCTTTTTTGCTACTATTGCAACCAGTCGATTGCTATGGTTGTAGCTAAGAAATGGTCTTGAAATTAGATGGATATAAAGAATGCTTTTTTACATGGTAGGAGGAGGTCTACATGGTGTAGCCACTAGCATATGAGGACCATGCACACCCAGAGTTTATTTGCAGGTTACATATAAAGCCTTCTATGGCTTGAAATAGGCACCTAGAGCATGGTCAAACAAGATAGGAGAGTATCTTGTCAGTGGACACTACCATGGCAACATTTGAGGTAGCTTGATTATACAAGCTGTTGACAGATATGGGTGAGTCCATAGATACAGCTATTTGTCATTTATTGTGACAACATGAGCAACATACGGTTGGCTAGTAACCTAGTGTATCATGCTAGGATGAAGCACATTGAGGTGTATTATCACTTTGTGAGAGGGATAAGGTTCTAGCAGGTGATGTGGATTTGGTATATGTCAGCACCACATGAAGCTAACATCTTCACAAAAACATTGGGTACATAGAAGCTTTGCAAGTTCAGGAGCTTACTTGGAGTGCAGTGTATGGAGTTGAGCTCGAGGGGATATTAAGCTCAAACAGTATAGATAAATTTGACACACCAAGATGAAAGCTCCCCACTAGCATGGTTGGTGAGATTATGGGTGATATGCCGCTAGTGGTTTACAGGAGGCTGTGTGATAGCCATTTTGGTTTACTAGAATTTTGACATAGTAATAGCACCTGCTCATGTAGTTCGGTTCACACTATTGACCGACCATAGAGTACTTTCCCTTATATTATTGGCTCTTAACTTTATGTTATGGTTGTAAAGGAGAGAAGAGAATAGAAGAAAATTCAGCCATCCATCTCTCATGTATGCTTGTCAACTCGTCAACTTGTGTGTGTGTGTGTGGGGGGGGGGGGGGGACATCAGCTGTTCTTCATCCAACGGTGGCGAGTATTTGAGGAGGAGAGCAAACGTTTGTTGGTGATACACTTCAATAGTTCTACTTCCCTGGGTTAACTCTAAGAATTTGTTCATCTTGGTTTCCAAAAAGCCGGGAGGACAGAATCTCTTCCTTAGGTAAATTTTGAGATCATTCCATGTCTCGGTGTTCTGATACAGACGGTTTGTCTCGCAGTGGTTTCTCCATGCCACTCTAGCTGTTTCTACTATTTTCAGTCTTGCAAGAGCCATTTTACTCTTCTCATTGTACCCGGTGACATCAAAGTATTCTTCCATTGCTTCGATTCACTTCTCCACAACCTCGCCCAAGTTTTTCCCTTCAACCTTGAAAGGTCCAGGCTGCAATCTATGAAGTGTTTTACGAACATCCAAGTCGAGCTCTTCCTCATTGAGTTGGGGGTTATCATTCCTCCCACGACGACGTCGATCCATGATCCTATCAATATGAAAATTCTTGTTAAGTCCCTTTATTTACAATTCAAATCCGACTTTAGATCCAACTGATACTGGGGTTCTTTAGATTGGTCATCCCCCCACAGAATCATGGGATAAAGATCCCTTCTACAAGAAGAACATATAGAACTCATTATCAGAGAATAATTCATTCATATTCTTAACACAGCAATAGTCCATCAGACCAAAAATTTTATCTGATCATTTATCTACGAAAATTTTAGTTATGCAAGTTCTCAATTTGTCATCCCTTAATTAAATCTACTGGGTCAAAGGTTAACAGCAGCAATCTATCAGCATAATCCACTAATCTCATAGTGATTTGCCGAAGTCATAATCATCATTCCAGTTACCAATATCATCACTGGGATTTGTCCCATTCATCCTCATTGTGGCTTTGTTCAACTTATCTCCTTTCAACCAGAATTCAGGAATCATCATCTTTCAATCAGAATCCAAATCAACTCATCTATTCTCAACCAGGATTCTAAAATCATATCAACCAGCATTTGAATTCATCATCTAAATAACATTTTTTCTTATAATTTCAAGGTCTTAGATTTACTCGTATATATTGTCAATAAAGAGCTGCAGATATATCCACGGTATATATGGGTAGTCACGGTCCTTGGAATTATAAGGTACATACCATCATATCTAGGCCTTAAACAAGTCAAGGATTCTATACAATTGCGGTACTTCCATCTGAAGACCCAATTACCAATTTATGAATTTTTATTTTGAATATCAATTTGTATGAATTTCGTCACAATTACAATCTTTTACGGGTACATAAATTTTTGACATTTCTTGCTTCTCGGTTGATCCACTTTAGCCAATTCGCTCTGAGATACACCAGCTAAAAGATCCCTGCCCCCTCCGCGCAACGAAATCGGGCGTGCTAACATCGAAAGTAGCACTTCTTGCGCATGGCAGAACCTCTCACTCGGGGCCTCGCCCACGGATATCCGGACAAGAGACTAATCCCTTGGTTCTTCCAAAAATCGAACCCGAAAAAACTTTCCTTGCCCAGAAAGCACGGGCGATTCCTCTAGGATATTTTTATTCTAACGTAGTCAAGAGTCTTAACTAACCAAACTGATCCGACCGAACCCGTAAGTCACGTAGTCAGATCAAGGAAAAGACTTGCACTTGGATCATAGAGACCAATGCGTTTTTCCTCGAGAGGCACAGCCAGGGAAAAGAGTTTCCAGGCCCTTTAGCCGGCGCTTCAAGCAAACTTCAAGATAGTCACACCACTTACACACCCAATATGCTGTTTCACAGATTCAACTGTCTTTAAAATAATCTTTTAATGAAACCATAGTATCACTAATCATAATCCTCCAAAATATCTGGTTGAATTCTCCGTGTACCTATGACATCATTGGCAACCAGAATGCTCACCACCTATTCACTCAGGAGCCTACCTAGAAATATATTCACTTATAAAAATCTAGATGGACTCTCCGTTGAAGATCGGCAAGATTAACCAACAGATCCATATAAAAGAGCCATGGACTCATACGTTGAGGACCAGCAAGGACAATCAACTAGATCCATGTTCGAGTTCAGAAAACAACTCTAACTCCTTGTTCCATTTTCTTCCTCGATCAACCAGATCCATGCCCGAGTTCAGAAAATAATCAACCAGATCCGTGTCCGAGTTCAGAAAACAACTCTAACTCCTTGTTCTATTTTCTTCCTCGACGCACGTGTGGGTATCTTCGGCGACCTAGAGCCCGAGCACCGTATGGTCAACACCCTCTAGGCTCCTTCTCGCAGGTCACCTAGCACTTCACTCATAGACCGCTTCCTTAGTCCCTCATCCACTGTACCGGAAGCTCACTATTTAAATCGAACCGAGGCTGGTCAAGACCTCGATCGACCTTGCTACTACGCGAGACGTCCTCCATTGACTTTCCGTTCAGCTGTTACAACTTTATCACTTAGGTCACCACTTAGGTCACCACGACCTCATTCACACGATGGTCAAAATGCTTCCCTAGCATTCTTGACATAAAACAGTCATTTAAAAACAGGTCATAAATACAATTTCTAAAACGAACTCTCATCTTTCCACATTGTTCCACATCATTTCTCGTTATTCCACATTCTTCTACATCAATTCACATTGCTTAATCCACATCCAATTATTCCCATCGTCCTTCATCCATTCTCATCTACTCACATCATATTATATCTCATCACATCTACCCATATCCATATCACATCACATCACATCCATTCACATCTATCCCGATTTACATCACATCTCATCCATTCACATCTATCTTGATTCACATCACATCACATCTCATTCATTCACATCTATCCCAATTCACATCACATCATATCTCATCCATTCACATCTATCTCGATTCACATCACATCACATCTCATTCATTCACATCTATCCCGATTCACATCACATCCATTTCACATCACATCACATCTATCCATTCACATCACATCTCATTCATTCACATCTATCCCAATTCACATCATATCACATCACATCCATTTCGCATCACATCACATCTAATCCATTCACATCTATCTCGATTCACATCACATCACATCCATTCACATCACATCTCATCCATTCACATCTATCTCCATTCACATCACATCCATTTCACATCACATCACATCTCATCCATTCACATCTATCTCGATTCACATCACAACACATCTCATTCATTCACATCTATCCCGATTCATATCACATCACATCACATTCATTCACATCTATCCCGATTCACCTCTTATCACATCGTATTCTCATCTTATTCGCATCGTATTCACATTTAGTAACATTTTTTACTTTCGATACCGATGAGACTGAATATTAATGAAAACCATGAAATTACTTCTTACCTCTAGATTTGGTTTGCTTCTTTATCTTAGAAGGAAGCCCCCAACCAATCAATTGGTCCAATATATTAAGAAAAAAGCTCCAAGAGTTGTTGAAGAAAGAGAGAAGCTTCAAGTTCTCCAGAAGTAGAGGATTTTTAAGGGATAATAAAAAATATCATCATTTTAATGTAATATTAACATGGCATAGTTCACAGATTTTTTTACAAAAGACTAAAGATCTATTTATAGGTGAGGGAGGTCACTAACCAAGTCCAATTGGATTCTAAAATTTTTCAGATTCAATCTGACTCAATTTAGATAAAATTTAGACCAATTTAGCTCTTTTTTTAATTTAGTTTGATCCCAAAAAATGAGATAAAAATATCACAATTTTTTTGAATTAAAAACTCATTCATATGTGAATTAAACGCCTACCTCAAGAGTCTTCCTCTCCTTACCAAGGTATCAAAAATATATCATTATTCTAAAATATCTCATTTTTTTAATAATATCTCATAATTTTTAACTAATAAACCTTGTAGTCAGTCAACTCTTCATCTTATGTGAACATTTACTCATTTTTTAGTATTTTTTTTTAATTCTTTAGATTTATTTAATCTCAACACTTAGATTAATCCAATTGATCCATTGAAACCTTAATTAGATCATGATCTAAAAATATAGACCCTTAAACTAAGATCTTTATACACATTTTCAATTAATTCCAAATACACATTGAAAAGTTCTTTTTAAAATTTTATTTCAAGAGAATCCATTTTAAACACTAGGAAGATTTTTATATCCAAAGATATTTTAATTTAAGATTATCTCTCTCTAGGCCAAAACAAGATAAAACAATATCTTTCTTCTATTTCAGAGAAGAGAATAATTACAAGAACAGAAAGGAAAGTTTTTACACCTTTACACCTTAAAAGCTGAAGAGAAAAATCTTACATGTAAGCCACTGATGTAATTTTTTTTCTTCTTTTCATTTCATATACATGCACGCACAACATTGAAATTAACACATTCGTACATTGAAATGTGAGGTTCTTTCAAAAAGAAGCACAACAACAAACAAGACTTAATTCTTGAAAATTTGTGTAAAATGGCTTGAAATAGAAACACCAAAATGTAAAACCAAGCTTCAAGAATGGAAAAGAGCATTCCCCAATATTCCTAACATAAAGGATTAAGAATAAATGAGAAACCATTTATTCAGTATCACTCTCATTCCAACCTAAGCCATTCCATACTCAAGCCCAAGACCTTATCCACATACTAAGTTCCACAGCCCTTAGCCACATGCCAAGTCTTACACCTATTAAATACCTACCCCACACCAGGTTCTACTGCCACATGACTCAATTACACTAAGATGGCATATCGTATATACATAAGATAACTGGAAACCTAGAAATGTGATAAGAATCTCTGACATTAAGTG
This sequence comes from Cibotium barometz, assembly GCF_041138505.1. Classification (NCBI taxonomy): domain Eukaryota; kingdom Viridiplantae; phylum Streptophyta; class Polypodiopsida; order Cyatheales; family Cibotiaceae; genus Cibotium; species Cibotium barometz. Next base: position 36,056,932 of record NC_141069.1, on the reverse strand, counting down.
AAATGGCTTTCAAACCAACTGATTTTTAAGTTTTGGGCCCTTTGTTGATTCCTGTATTTCACCTAAAGAGAAGGGGAGTGAACATTTGAGAAGACCAAAGGATTGTAATGCCTCAGAAGATAAAAGCTGATGCTTTGGTCAAGCTCTCCAAAACATGCATGTACGGTATATAGCTTTCCTTGAATGCCAAATGAGTCCCCCATATAAAAACCATAAAAGTAGATGCTTCAGCAAAAAGAGATATCCAGAGTTCTGTACACGGAAGTGCATAGTAGTCGAAGGCATGGTTTACCAACTTTACAAGTGATTTGATAAGTACATCTCTTCACTCACTACTTCCACTTCAACTCCCCACACGGATCGTAGAGTCCCGCACCATCAGCTTTATATGACTACCACCTGAAGATCTAAGGATGTCAATGCACTCAATCAAATCTGCATCACAAGTCAGCAAAACCCATTCATCTTCATCATCCAGAAACTTCAGATCAAAGCAGACCGTCTTCAGCTTGAACCTTTTCTCAAGTTCTTGCCTCAGATCCAAAAAACTCGAACCAAGACTCAATTTGAATCGGGCAGTGTCATCTTGAAACTTGGCCTTTACAGTCACAGTTGTGGCTTCTTTGAATGCTTGCCGTCCCCTCTCAGTGCTGCCAACGCCACTCAAGGGTGGAGATGTACAATCACTTCCCCGCAAATCTGAAGAATCAAGCTCAGAAGGAGAGCCTGCAAGGCCATGAGAGCTTCGCTGGCTTCCTTCACATGACATCCCCTCATCAGATGATGATATCCAAACTGCAGTATGCATATCCAGTTCCTCACAAGGAGACCAATGAGAAAAGCCAGTCATCCTGTCAAAATTAGTAAGATCGCCAGTGGACACACTGCTTAAAGATGCCCCACCTCCGTGGACCCTTGACTCTAGGTTCTCTGAAAATGATGGGCTTCTGGTATCGCAGTTCAGATCTTTGAATGCCCTCTCCTGTCTTTCCCCACTATGACGAGGTAAACTCGTATGTTCACTGTGTGCAAGCCTCATTGAGCCTGCAAGACTTTGTCTGAGGCTAGGGACAGAATTCAATGAATCAGTGCATAGTTTTGATGCTACTAATGAAAAAGAAGTGATTGGTCCTATTGATAGGTTGCTGTCACAGAGTTCATCTGCCTCAGCAGAAATTTGAAATGCTCTTTGAACAAGATCTTCATCCTCTACTGCCTGCATGTTGTCTATCAATAGGCCATCACCTTCCACTTGAAGAGAGTCACTGTTAGTAGTGCTTCCAACAGCTTCAGTCTCTGAGGCACTTCTCAAAGGAGAATTAGCACCAACAGTAGCTGATGGAATAAGGAGTTTCTCTGGTGACAAAGTGCATTTGCTATGCTGTTCATATGCTGACAGGAAAGGATCCAGAAAGTGATCCTCAGGGCTATTGGAGGTTAGATGACTGGGTATGCTAGCTGTTGTTGCTCCCCATGAGAAAGCCCAACCACCAGCCTTAGATGCAGGCACAGCACAACCAATCTGCACTCCCCTAACAGCAGCTACAGCTGATGTAAGATCAGTCGCAAGTGCATTGATTTTCAAGTGCCCATCAGCACCCTGGACAGAGTCAATAACTCCCTGAAGCTTTTTGAGGGATCGGCTGACCTTGTTGATCTTCCGAGATGGCCACCTTGAGATGCCATGTTGCCGGCATATCCTCTTCAAAGTTGTAGGACAAACTGCAATGTCAGGGTATAAGCCTCAAAACTAGCCAGCAATACACAATACCTTCAGAATGAAAAACAAAAGAATGGAAAGGAAAAGAGACCACTCATGGGAACATGCATGTCCAAGCTCAGCCAAAAACAGGCCAAAGGCAGCAAACGTGCATACCACCAATATGCTTGGCTGCATCTTTCAAGCTACCAGCAAAATATTGCTGGAGAACATTCAAGCTGATAGTCTTTTCCATTGAACACCGCCTCTTATCACTCCTTGTCTTGACAGCAGTTTCTAGGCCAGGAGCCAATAAACTTTGTGCAGCTTGAAATGCATCATGTTCAAAATAAACTAAAGATTCTGACAAATGTTGCTGCGATGGTGTGTTTGAAACTTCCTGCCCTCTCTGAGTATCAAGCTCATCCATACCATGAAGGGGCATCAATTGCTCCGGCACATCACTAGAATGTACCGGGCTATCTATTTTTGATGAGTGTGCTTGTTGCTCTCTTAACTCATTACTGCTACCAAACGTTGGATTTAAAACCGAACTACGTAGCCTGTTTTCATCCTTGTAACAAGCTCTCTCCTCCTCCAATTCCTTGTCCGTGACTGTGCGCAAGCTTCTGCAAACACACTGCATAGTTATGGAAAGGGCATTCAGAATTGACTGCTGTTGTGCAGAATCAGAACATGCCTGTGGCAAGAAAAACTCCAAGACATAGTCATAGTCAGCAGTGTGTTCACTCCTTAGCCGGATGGCAACAGCTGCACTCAGCTGAAACACTCGGGCATAATGACCAAGTGGATATTCTGCCTTGCTGTATTCTTTAATGTCACTTGAAAAGAAAGGCTGCTTGGACACAAGCGCTTTACCTGGAACACCCTGCTCCTTCTCCAAACAATGTTCAGAGGATGCTTGTCGGAATTGACTCACGCCCCAGTCACAAACACAGTAAGGTCCATCTCCAGTGCACAACCCAATTCTGCCCATAACACCGGTCGCTAGATTGCTATGTTGAACCTGCCTAAAAGCATGGGCAGAATTTAAATGACAAGGAACCCATGTTTGAGCCAATGGCAGCTTGTGAGTTTCACACACTGCCCTCAAGACCTCTGAGATTTCATGAAGAACAGCATGTCGACCTTTTGTAGGAATCTGAAGCAAAGTAATGGAATCATCCATCAAAATAAAGTCAAAAGAATATGTGCTTGAAATAAACAAAATGAGTAAACCAAGAACTTACTTCCCATCATACACGTCCTCAAGCATGCAGGAGACTTAAGGGTGGCTTCACAACCATGGAGCTTGTTTGGGCCCCACCAAGACTCCAAAGCCCACCCTACCCCTGGACGGATTCAGTAGCTGCTGGATGTGGCAGCTTTTTAGCCAAGGAGTGTGGGCAGGCGGATGTTGGGAAGCCACCATGAGAATACCACTAATCTTAAGTTCTAATGCGTTTCAGATGATCAGTAATGTGATTCAAAACAAGTACCTGCATTGGAATGAAGCTTTGTTTATTGGGACTGTGAAGGTTGACCTCCTGCAAGTGGAAGAAGCCAAATAGAGTTAAAGTGGAGCATCTAAACTTAGCCACTTCAGAGCTGGAGCTGAATCCAACCCCCAAAAAAGGGCTACCAGTTACCTGAAGGGCTTGGCACATGCCTTCAATCTCTGAATCATATTTGATTTTCTCAAACATCACAACAACCTCAATGACAGCCACACAGTTCCCAGAATGCTTTTCCAAAACCGGAACAGCAAGAGATCCACGCACATTGCATCGCTTGGCATCATTGACACGCAAAAACTCACTCTTGCCATAATACTGCACATTCGGAGTCCACTCTGGAGATTTCTTCAGAAAAACACGGCCCGGGAGTCCCAGGAATGCTTCAGGGTCTTGGTCTGCTGAGAATGCATATCTGGTGGACAGCTCTCTGTAGAGAGCCAAACAGTCCATGGAAGCACGGAGAAGAAAGGGCTGTCCCTGCGTTGTGAGAACAGCTCTATTCCCCAGGCTGCTTGGAAACCAAAGCTGAGTGAGAAAGTCCCCTTTTGACAATACAAAATAATGGTTGAGGGCCAGCATGATGCGGTCAGCCAAAGTGAGCAGACCATAGCAGATGCTGCTGAAAGCATTTCTCCTCACCTGTTGATGATGGGGGTAAGATCTCTTATCTTCTTCAGTTGTGGGCAGATCTGTGTTTGCAATCCTCTCTTGCTGCTTTCTGTCTGGGCTACTGCGTACAGATCTATGTTCAGTGAATGCAGTTGAAATGATTGGTACGCCATAGCTAGCTGCTGTTGCGACTCCGGGTACCTCGTGTGGAGCCACATTATGGTTTGTGGATGCTTCCATGTACATTTGAAGCACGGCATATGACATACCCACCCCTGAGTGTTGCGAATCTTTGGCAGGATCCCATGATCGAGCCTTCGGGTAGATGAAATCCAGATTTGCATCCGGGGCGAAGGAAGGGCTGCAGAGAGGCAGCTCTGGATTGAAATGCGAGGAAGAGGAAGGCGAAGTAGGAGGCAATGCCAAAGCGGGAAACCATAAATTGGAACTTTCTTCCAGATTCTGGAGATCCATGAGTTCGTTTACGAGCAGGTTGTCGTCCATGCCTGCGAGCCGCTCTCTCTTCGCAGAAGGATCCATGGCGATGGTGTTGGCTAATGACCAAAATCTAGACCCTCAATGGCATGAAAAAGCTTTGGTGATCCTGACCCCAGGATTTGATGCTGCCATAGCCAGAGCTCTGTCCCTGTAGTTCGATGCTTCCACGGCCATCAGAGCTCTGCCTAATAGGGCTTTATCTGCGTCATAGGGTATACTAAACCTTCATTATGTTTCTCTTGCTACTTGCTGTGGCCAGTGCTCTGCATTTTAGGGTTAGCTAGAGATGGCGCCACCATAGCCGGAGAATCAAGTTACGAACTCCGCTTCCTTCGCGATGCTCTGCGCTTGACAGGGCATACAACGGTTTTGGAGCTCTAAGTACGAATGAGTTAACATGAGGAATCTTAGAGAGAGAGAGAAGGGGGGAAAAAGAAAAAAAGATATATTAAGCGTCTACTAAAGACCCAATAGGAGGAGGAGAAAGAAGCATAATAGGAGGAGGACGGATATTTTACCCCACACATGTTAAAGTAGGAGGAGGAGGAGAGAGAAGCACGATAGGAGAAGGAGGGGGGAGTAATATTAGAGAGTGGAGGAAGATTCGAACTCAAGTGTCCCATGTTAAGTAGCTTAGATATCTACCACCTTGAAAGAGAGCGAAAGAGAGAAAGATTGAGATTGTTCTTGGTACTCGTTTTTTAGCCGTTTCTTTTTCCTTCAATGTTTGATTTTGAGAATGCGCATGCAGTAGGGTCAGAAAAAAACCATCCTTTAGAGTAGTTTCCACGGCTCACATTGAGAAAAACCAACTGTAACTTTGCCTAGCCTTGATTTTAAAGATTCAAATTTTTGAAATTTTAGTTATAAAAACAAATTGACCTCTGCATTTTTTCAATAAAAAACAGTTGAGCTTGAAGGTTGTCCTTTTTCTCACTAGCTATAAAAAGAGTATATTGTCTTCGAAAAAAAGACATATATTGGCTTCTCTCCATTTCTTGTCTCTTCTAAAGAGAGTAAGATTTGAAACTTATGATTCGTCTCTCTTCTACAGAGTCGGCCTTTCTTCAAGAAAGTTGTAGAGAGACAATTCCAATTTTTAAATACATTTCTTTAGTATTTAGATTTGATAGTTATGATTCTTGTCTCTTCTAAAAAGTCAACCTTCTTTTGAGAAAGTTGTGGAGGGAGAATTCCAGTTTTTAAATAATGAAGGTGTCTCCAAAAAAAAAAAGTGGAGGGAGAATTCCAGTTTCTAAATAATGAAGGTGTCTCCAAAAAAAAAAAGTGGAATTTAAAGTTGAAAGAGAAAAAGGTATTCAAGAGAACCTTAAAAAGAGCATTCCTTCGTAATGAAAGATGTGAAATTTTCTTACAACATTGAGAGTACATAAAAAAGATTGTTTTTTTTGGGTCCTTCGTTATATAATCCTTTTTTTAAATGAGTGCTTACACATGCCAACCCACCCACTCATGTGGGAAGGTCCTTCCTCTGCTCCCTTGCGATGACACCATTGTTTTAGCATAGAACGTGCAACTTGAACATAGTGGCTCCAAGAACACAACCAACTTAGCTACACCATGGTGAAGAAACCCTCCATTAATGAGTCTAGCTTGTCAATAGATGAATGACTCCAAGCATGCAATCAACTTGTCTATGCGGTAGTGGTCAAGTCCTTAATCAATGGGGTCTTCTCAAGACTCTATTTATGATGGTTATAACTTGAAAAGTATTAACCACTCCGTTGGTTAACATGGTTTCGCCTCCTTGACATACCGTAATGTGCTTTGACATCTTACCCGTGCGAATAAGCACTTAACTTTTGTAAGAAAGCGATTGAACATATAAAGCAGTCTTACCATGCGCTTAATACCAAATAGGAAAAATCTATGGAATTATGTGCATAGTTACTTAAGACTAGTAATAGAGAGCACACTATTTTTACGCTTGGTTGGCCTAGTGTGAAAGCTAGTATTCTCAGGCAAAACCCAACAACACATGCTTTGGCAAGGCTAAGGTAAGCTCTTGACTTAAACATATTTGGTGTCGCTTGCTCTGTTTACTGAGGACTAACCTAGGGCTTAGCTCTGTTTTTTCATCCATTCCAAGCTATTAGGATCACCCAATATTTCCAGATATTGACTAGGAGGTCACACTCCAAAACACATATAGTTTTGGAGCATTGGATGTGTTTGGTTGGTGTGTTTGATTTGAAGTTTATTTTGCATTAGGGAATTCTATTTTCAACTATTGGCAGGGCAAAACCTTGGTTTTTTGGTAATTTATATGAAAAAGGCTTAGATTTCTTTGCTTTGATCCAAGAATTAGCTTAGCAATTGTGATTAGGAGTGAAATCCACTCCAAAAACATGAGCTTTAAGCTCCATTAGGTTGAATTAGAGTGAAATTGTCAATTTTTGTTCATGCATTTCATATTTTTTCATGCATTGTGGAATTCATAGAGTAGGAGCATGTAAAACCTGTCCTCTCCTTCTACGCCTTTTGTCCGCCCCCCTCCTACGCCCTCTGTCCGCCCCCTTCTATGCCCTTCCCCCTCCCCCAGCCGCCCTTGCTGTCGCCTACTACCCCCCCTCGGTCCCTTTTTCGCCTCTTTGCCAGGGTTTCTGTCCCCTTGAGCCTGCCCCTTCCCTTCCTCTCCGCCTCACCCCTCTTTTCTTGTTTCCTTTTCTTCCATCCATTTTTCTCGTACCCTCTCTTTCTCCCGTTCCTTGCAGGTTTGTTTCAGGTCTTCGGGGTGTTTTTCTATGGCAAGTCTCGGCTTTTTCTAGTCTTTCCATCAAGAGGACTCCATGGCAGCCACTCCGTCATCCCCGACCGAGGCCGTTGTTGCTTGCTTATCTTTTTCCGATGTGGACCTTCAGATCCTCGCCACCATGACTGTTGTAGCACTAGAGGCCTCCACCCTGGTTTGCAAGATTGTCGATAGCCGTCCCACGTGTGGCCAACTCAGGGATCTTCTTTAGGCTAGCCTCCTAGGTGCACCTACAAAGATCACAGACATTCATCCTTTCGGGCGTGGCTACTACCAGGTTGAGTTCTACTCACTAGCGGCATCTGATCTTGTCATGCATTGAGCCCCATTGCATTCCATATGGCCCAAACCTTCTTTGCATGGTGGCAACACGGCTTCGACCCAACATCCGACACTCTTGCTGGAGTATCAGAATTTCCCGTGACAATCTGCTTTCCAGACCTCAGGAAGGAATACCTTTCTCCTCTCTCGGTGATAGGTGGTGCCATCGGGAGAGTGATGGAATCCCCCCCACTGCCTCGGCCCTCGCATGAGCAGCCGGGATTCCATCTCTCCGCATCTGTATTGTCTCATCGGATTATGTGCCTCACATGCTATCTATTCCTAGCCTTCAGGGGGCGATCCCATTATGCAGATAGTGGAGTATTCCAGCCTTCCAAGCCAATGTTTCATTTACATGCAGATGGGTCATCTGGCCAGAGCTTGCCCTCGGCGTCTCTAGGAGACCGCCCCGGTGGTCCCCCCTCCTACTTCCCACTCAGATCTGCACTAAGTGGCCGAGGGAGGAGCAGCTTCCCCCCAGGCCATGGAGCACCAGGTATTGACCATGGATGACCCATCAGCAGAAGCCGGCCGGAGAGTGGCGGACACTTGGCCCCTGCCAGGGTCGCCGGCCAGGCACCAGAGCTGAGCATCACCACCGTGCACGCCAGGCTGAAAGCATGTAGGAGGATTCGGTTCTGTCAGAGAACCATTATGAGCACTTAGCACAGCACCCGGCTACAAACGGTGGGCCCCCTCTAGTCACGGCGGAGAGGGCCCCTCCGCCCCCCCCTTGATGTGGCGGTCGCTTCCTCGTCGTCGTGACTCCTCTTCTAGGCCCCCAGTGCCTAGTGGGGCCGGTTGACCCCACCCTCTCTTCATCAAGCCTTCCCAAATAGCCTTCCTCTCTGATGGATACCTCTCAGCAGCGTCCCTCTCCGTCTTCCCGCTCCCCCTCGCCTCCTCCCCTCCCCCCCTTCTCTGCCTCTCCAGAGCATTCCCATCGGCCCCTTGCAACCCCTGATCTGGGGAGGAGACACTCGGCAAGTTCCGTTCCTTGCTTAATTCATCATTTCTCAGAGTCGGTGGAGATGAGCATTGCGGCCTCACCGGTGAGGGCTCTCCCACTTGAGTCTCCAGAAGGGCCCCTAGGATCTTGGGGTAGCCTATGGATTATAGTTTCTTCCGATGTCTTCCGACGGAAGGGACAGAGTTGAGGAGACTGTAGCCCATATTTAGGTATGTGTGGTTTTCCACCACTCTAGACCCTCTACGCCAGAGAATGGCACGATGATCTTCTCTTTCCCTTTGAGCGCAGCCCTGAGGACCGAGTGGGATCCAAAGTCCATGGTCGCTACCATTCAAGGCTAGGCAGTTGAGCTATCGTCGCAGAATCCTCAGGATCTCCGCATCACCAATGTTCTTACTCATCTATGGCCTCTGGCCAGGATGGAGCTTGGTGGATCAGCCCACAAAGACCAGGGAGGGGAGATGGTGACCTCCAACCTGGAGGTGCTACTTTTTATGTTCATGCATACCTCTATCACAATACCTCTCCCCCCTTCTTACAAATATCTTCATTGTGATCGATGGAGCACGCAGTATGCATACTCTCGTGCTCGGGCAAAGTGGCAGTAATGGGGAGAGCAACATCCACGCCCACTTGGCGTGACTTCACACCAGGACAAATTGCGACTATTCCCCATTTGAACCCGTGCCCAAGACTCTTCGAGTGGAGGGTAGTTCCAATAGTTCTGCCTCACACATATATTGATATGAGGATTGTATCATGGAACATTCAGGGCTTCGGGAGGCCTCAGTACTTTCAGGGATGAGGCATCCTTAGAGGAGAGCTAGCAAGCTATGATGGGGGGGACCTATCGACATTCTTTTCCTCCAAGAGCATCACCTTATTAAGGGGTGCATGCACCGTTGTGAGAAGATTCTACTACCAGACATGAGTCATACTTTTTGGTCTCCATCCTTCGGCCCTTCAGGGACACAGGGAGGAGTGTGTCTCTCTATCAATGCGCAGCTTCTGCCGTCTGTGTGACAAGATCAGGAGTCATAGTTCCAAGACGTGCTCTCATTAAGTTACCATTCTGATTGGGGAGGATAGCGTTGGCTTCCTCAACATTTATGCCCCAAATGCTACTGTAGATAGAGCTATCTTTTGGAGCATTGTCTAACAGGCCCTACCCGAGGCTGATTTTTGGTGCATGGGCGGTGACTTCAATATGATAGAGGCAGCAAAGGACAAGACTTGGAGGTGGCACAGCCACAGTCTCAGGAGAGTGGAGTACTCTACATGATGGGAGGATATGATACTGATTCTTAGGAGACAAGACACTTGGCATCTTCTACATTTTGGGCATAGCCCTGGGAGTCTTAGCTTCTCTCAATTGGATAGGCAGAGCACTAGCCCCAACCTCTCTCAGCTGGATAGGTTTTATGTCAAACGAGTGGGCTTGCAGCCATGGAGGCATGGTTGGTATTCGGCAGGCACTACATTTTTCGATCATGCCCCTGTTATTCTATCCCTAGAGGACCCATGGAGGCATGATAGGCATGCACGCTCCAAGATTCCAAATAGCCACATTCAGGACCCTGAGATCTGCACAGCCGGATTTAGCAGATATGGGCAGGACTGGACTTCTGCTTAGGCTCTTTGGATGATGGCCTGCTGGAGCTCAGTGTTTTCTTACAGGATGCATCCCATAGTAGATTGGAGGGATTTCAGTAGGAGAGGAGTCTGAGGAGGGGCCTAGCCTCTTTACAGCGTCGTCAAGAGAGTTCCCCAGATAGCCCATGGATTGAGTGAGATTACTGTCGCCCGCATAGAGATTCAGTCCATTGAGGAGAGAAGGGTGGATTATAGATACCATTCTAGGGCTTCATTTTGGACTCAAGCCGGTGACAAAGTTACTGGAGATTTCTTTGAGATAGTTGGCCCCCACAGGAGGAGAGACGGTATTCGCAATCTGCGTGGCCAAGATGGGTCTATTGTTTTTGATCCCCCATCCATATGTGAGAGCCATCGCCACGGATTTCTTCTGATCTCTTCTCTCAGTGGTGCCCCATTATGCCCCCAGGTGATGGATGCACGTGAGAGAGTCTGGAGGCACATGAGAGAGGTGGTTCCCCTCTCCATTTGGTCTTTCTTATTAACCCCTTTCACTTCAGAGGAGCTAGTGGAGGCAATGACGGCACATTACCCAGGGGAAAATGCTCGGGGGCATATGGGCTTCCTGTCTCTTTCTTTCTTTGCCATTGGGACCTCATGGAAGGTGGCCTTTACGCTACTTGCCAACGATCACACTCTGGCAATCGGGCTCCATGTTTGGTCAGCCTGTTACTAGCTACATGACAATACCTCCCCCCTTAAGAAGAGTTTTCGCGAGAAAACAAATCAAGGATAGTTTTTGGTAAGCATACCCAAGCATTCCCAAGAGAACGCTTCCTCATCTCTGTCCTTCCACTTGACAAGTGCCTCTCGGTACATAGTATGCCTCATATTCTAATCTCTAAATTTAAAGAATCTTCTTGGATTCATGTGGAAGAGGTGATGGTTTGATAAGTTCCACCAAGATGTCAAGAGGAACTACGTTATCCTGATGATCCACTATTTTTCATATTCTACTGACATGAAACACACAATATACTCGAGAGCTCTTCGGCAACTCAAGTTTCTATGCTACGCTACCAATCTTCTTAAGGATTTTAAACGGATCGCAATATCTAGGAGAAAGTTTTTGACACTTTCCTGTCTTGAGAGTCTCTAGCTTTGTAGGTACTTTCAAGAAAACAAAGTCGCCCTCTTCAAAGGTCACTTCTCTGTGGCTCTTGCCAGCATATGTTTTTGCACGATCTTGTGCACTATGAATGCTATCTCTTGCTGCTTTTAGCATATCTTGCATGTCACCAAGGAAATCCTTGACATACTGAATTTTCTCCTTCTCTAGCCCTACGGCTATAGGAGATCTTGACTAGAAACCATACATCAACATGAATGGGCTAAATCGAGTCATTGAATGTTTTGAACTATTATAGGCAAATTCTAACGGTGGCAGGTACTCCTCCCAATTTGATTGCTTTTTATTGACATACGCTCGAAGCATGTCTTCTAGAACTTGGTCGACTCTTTCTGCTTGACCTTTAGACTACGGATGGTTGGTCGTACTTATACTCAGGATAGTATTCAACTTTTTGAGTACTTCCCTTCAAAAGTGGCTATCGAACTTCCTATCTCAATCAAAAACTATATCTATGGGGGTAGGCCATATAGCTTGTACAGATGTCGATAAACAATTTAGCTAGCTCAGGAGTTTTTACATCCTTTCTAGTAGGAATAAACTTGGCCATTTTGGTCAAACCGAATCATATCTTTGACTCATTTTAGGTAACCGAGTAATAAAATCCATGGAAATACTCTCCCATTTCCCTTTAGGAATATCTAATGGATGTAACAAATCTCCAACTTTGAGACACTCATGCCTATTGACCTTGCATTTCTTGCATTTTATTATGAAGTCTTGGGCATCCTTAAACAAACTAGGCCAATAGAATTGTCTTTTAACTAGTGCATAGGTCTTTTGTACCCCCCATGGTGACCAGTACTTGGACTATCATGACTTTTAATAAGAATTTAGTGCCGAAAGTCACCAATAGATGGTACACAAACTCTACCTTTGTAAAGCAAGTATCCATCGTTGATAGAAAAGTTCCTAAACCTTTTCCCCCGAAGCTCAACTCGTTCTCACCATTGCAATGCAACTCAACACATCTGCTACTATGTTAAATTTACCTCTTTGGTAACGCAGTTCAAGGTCAAACTCTTGTAGAATCTCTACCCACCTTGCTTTTCTACCTTTCAACTCATTTTGACTAGAAAGCCATTTCAGATTTTCATGGTCCATATGGACCTCAAAAGTAGCACCATATAAATAATGTCGTCACTTTTTAAGAGCATGAACTACTACAAGTAACTCTCGCTCATAGGCCAAGTAGTTACATTGGGCATGGTCAAGATTTTTTCTTTCAAATGCAAGTGGGCATCCCCCTTGCATTAAAACCATCCCAATGGCTTCCCCACTAACATTTGTTTCTATGACAAACGGCTGATTAGGGTCAACTATTTTTAACATAGGTGCGACAGCAATCGTAACCCTAAGTTTTTCAAAGCTCTTTCATTGGAGTTCTTCCCAATGAATTGATTTACCTTTTGTTTTTAACTGATCAGCCAATGGGACTATGATCTTCACGTAGTCCTTTACATATTGTCGGTAAAATCCTGACAAACCAAGAAAAATTTATAATTCTTCTGGATTTTTAGGCTCTGGCCATTTGAGAATGGATTCGACCTTCTTTGGGTCCATCCAAATTCCCTTGGTGGACACAATATGGCCCACATAGTGAATCTCCTTAGTAAAAAATTCACATTTGCTTTTCTTCGCAAATTATAGTAAATTTTTCCTAAGTAATTCAAACATTAGACGCAAATATTGTAAACGTTGTTTCTGTGACTTACTCTAAACAAATATGTCATCCAAGAAAACTACTACGAATTTTTCTAAGTATAGACATTGTCCATCAATGTCATAAAGGTCACTGGTGCGTTCGTTAGGCCAAACGGCATAACCAAGAACTCGTACTGCCCAAATCAAGTCCTAAACACAGTCTTGGGAACATCCTGCTCTCCCATATATGAACTTGATGGTAACTTGACCTAAGATCTATCTTAGTAAAATATCGGGCTCCAGTGAGTTGATCAAATAACTTGTCAATTCTTGGCATTTGATATTTATTCTTAATCGTTATCTGATTATTAAGAGCACGGTAGTCTATGCACATCCACATAGATTCATCTTTCTTCTTTAGCAAAAGAATGGGTGATGCCCAAGGCGAAGAACTAAGTCTAATAAAACCCTTATTCAAATAGTCGGTAAACTACTACTACTACTCCACCTCATGTGCTTTGGAGTGACTAAGCATATAAGTAGGCTTACTTATTGGTTTTGAACCAGGTAATACCTTGACGATATGAGCTGGTCTTCAGGAAAAACATCCATATATTCTAGTATCAACAAGTTCAAAGTAATTACATACTTTTGATTTTTCAAATTTACATTTTCGACTTTGGCGTATTTTATGTTTTGATCACAAGCAGATACAATAGGGTTTACAAACACTAGGTCTCCAAGCCAAAGTCATTAGTGTGTTCTGTTTCAACTGTAAAAACAATAACATCATCAAAACAAAGAGTACAAGAATATACCTGATCAACCTAGTTAAGCTCGATGGCGTGGTACAACTCCATGGAAGAAATCAATGGTGATGTCGGCACATCATGCTCACCATGCAATGCAATGATTCTACTCTCATGCAAACTCCAAGCTTTTGTGCTGGTAACTATGATGTAGGCTAGGGCCCAAGTGGAATAACCACTCCCTTCCTAGTTTCACATCCGCTCTAGTCAAGTGTAGCACTTGAAGTCAAGTTTAGTCTCATAACCCTGGAATGAGATAGACACCATGTCCCAAATGGTCTTATCAAAGCCATTTGCCAATGAGACCATGTACTTATAATCGCCTACGGGTTTCAGGTAATTTCAATTTCTTAAACTAACGCATAGTTAAGAAAATTATGTGTGGCACGGTCGTCGATCATAATGATGACTCTATAATCATTGATCAAACCGTGCATTTGGATCAAATCATGTGGCCCAAATGATGGCAACCTCATTTCCTGTGTAACACTACAGATGTGGGTGCTATTAGTGTGACAGATTGTCACCTCCCTAAACTATGCAGTCTAGAGAGGCAACACCTGCATCGCGTGTACTTGCCTAGAGGGCTTAGCATCCTTCTTAGCCTCATTGGAATTTTGTCCAGCACACCCAACTTAGATGCCTTACTTTGTTTGGGTTCCAGTGCAAGCATAAATTATCCTTTTTTACTTTCTCATATTGCTCTTTCTTTTGCATGTGTGTGAGGTTCCTTTCTTTGTGAGATTTTTTATGTCTCTTGGTCTAGTGGCCCTTGTCCCCCTTTTCTCTCTTGCCCTCCATGTCCCCTGTGTCCCCCATGTCCCTTGTCACTTTAAAAAAAAAAATCTTTTAAATTTTAATGCTCTACCCTTCCAAGACTGCTATCTGAAAACTAACTGCAATCTATGAGATATATCATCATATATCTGAGCATACTTAATCGCTTTGTCAAGGTCTTTAGCTTCTTTGGGTTGCACATAGCTTTCGTACTTGCCTTTTAAAACATGCATAAATCCGCACAAAATTTGGAATGCATCAATTCCGCACAAAATTTGGAATGCATAAATCCCCACAAAATTTGGAATGCATCAATTCTCTTCAATTTCAAAACTATCTTGTGCTAGTATGAAATATAATGCATGAGTGTTATGCACCTCATGGAGCATTTATCCCACTCACGTCACGACCTCTGAAGTTCGTTCTCATGGGTAAAAATTCCTTGTGGAATGCATTCTCAAACTCGACCCAAGCGCGAGGTTGTCATCTAGGCTCATCCACTATTTGTATGCCTTGCCCGACAACATCAGGCTGGTGTCAACCGCTCTATATTCCTCATGTGTACACCTAAGGTTATGTAGGTTATACCATTTTTGTAAAAATATATTAACTGCATCCTTGTTGTGCGATCTTTTTTGTCCCCCCCAAAGATTAGCACTTTGAGATCTTTTAAGATATTCGTAGCCGCTCCGGACTACATGGCAGACGCTACGGACTGTGCCTTCGTGCAGATCACATGGGATCTTGTTGTGTAGAGTTGAAATTCACTCTACTCGGTTGAGAGAACTCAATAAGAAACGGTGGGGCTGCTGACTAGCACCCCAAACGATGGTGAATGTCTCAAAGAACTTTCAAGATATCTCATTGGTTTTGCTCTAAAGTCTGGGTTCTTTTAAACACTCCAAGAGGGTTTCATGTGAAACCTCCTATGCAGGAACCTCGGGTTACGCATCTACGACATCATCCTCCTCAATGTCTAAGAGGTCCTCGTTTGTGTCTAAGTTCATTTGGGCAATGTTTAGAGCTCCCAAATGTGGGTTATCTTCAACTGCACTACGATATGATCAATGGGGTCATCAAAGGACAACGATAAGGTATGGGTCGCACCATGAGAACTACTAGTCTCGTGTGTGCTAAGTCGAGTTGTTAACAGAGGAAGAGTGGCCTTCATCAACGTGCATGTATTTCTTACCACATATGAGCAAGCTCGGCTTTTGTCAAGCCGAAGAAAGGTGACAAGACCGTGGAAACATCCCCTAAGGTACCCCGTAAGGTCGAGGTTAGGCTTGAGTACAAATGATAAATGATGCTAAAATGAACACAAGTGCCCACAAATTTCTCACAAGTGTACTAGCCAAATGCGATGTAGATGCCGAGGACAAGCTATGTCATCGTGGGGTCGAGGACGAGAGCTACGTTGTGGGTGCCCCTTCCTCCTAGTCTTGGGCGCATTGTGTGCTCAGCCGGAGTATCATACACCTGCTGCTGCAGGCACAAGCGAAAGGCTTGGGCTGAAATGATAACAACTAGACCTTGTCTTGGACTTCAACGAAAGCATGTGTCTAGGACTGAGCGTGCGCTTCGACTTGCCCTTTGAATGCTGCTGGCAACTGCAGCTTTGGCTAGTGCGTGAGGCCACAGGGTTGTCACCTAGATCGTGGGTTCGATCTACGAGTGCTGCTAGTGTGTAGGTATTGGTCGGCCTCTGGACTTCCAGACGGATCTTTACTTGCTGCTGGCGCAGCTGGATCACACTATGCGCTGGGTGCTGCTGGATCACGCCATGCGTTGGATCCTATGCCATTCGCCTCTGGATGGCGCTGCTCGTCATGTCCTGGCCTCTGAACGTTGAAGACACAGACGAATTACTGCCCAGCTAGCGCGATGCCATGTGGTGTCATCGGCTGTTGTTGGCCTGTCGAGCTTAATTTAGAGCGAGAGATGCCGCGGCTGTTGTTGACCATCGAGCTTAACGTGCCGCCGTTTGTCCCGTCAACCCGGTTGTTCTGCCGGTGGCCCGTTGCTCATGTGATATTTGGCTTGGCTTGGCCGGCGTAGTGGCGATATGGATCACATGCTTGAACCTTGCGCTGCTGGCGTCGCTTGGCGCTGCTGCTGCCGCTCTTGGACTCATGTGCCGCTTATTGGCCTCGCCACGCTGAGTTGCTGAGTTGCACTTAGCAAGGTCACCACACCCTCCTTATCTCTTCCTGTGTGTCCACAACGTATCCACACAGCCCACAAGGGAAAAAAAAACGATGAGATTTTTAACTCTCAAAAAAATCTTCTCTTGTTTTTTTTTAGCGAGGTCACGTGCAGAGGTCATCTCTGCCCTGATATACCAATGTTACATTGCCCACCAGTAAGACACCATAGCCTTGAGATGAGGGAGAAGAGAAGGGCTCTTGTTCACTACCCAACCATGGAGAAATTGTGGATAAGCTCTACACTATCGGGCTTATGTAGTGGCCTACCTACCCACACTTGCTCGACCGCTCGCGGTACTCCGACCCAGGCACCTTACCCCTGACCCCGGACACCCTCGTCGATTGGGCTCCATGTCCAGCCTATGTAGCCTGTTACTAGCTATGTGAACTCTCATCCCATGGGTCAAGGCATTCTCACCGCGCCAATAAGTTTGACACAATTGCTCGAGCTACTTCAATCAATATTTAGCATGGAATGTAGAAGCTCACACCACATCAATTGTTGACATCTGTAGGGCTTGTAACAAGATCTTGGATGGTGCAGATGAGGACCAGGAATATGAGCCCCTCCCATAGCTTGCCAACTATGAGGACTGAATTCACATTCTGGCAAAAATGGACACTCGTCCAAATAAGCTTGGGACAAGGTTTACATGATTGGACGATGCCAAAATTACATCCCTCGATGCCTTCGAGACAGAACCGGTTGTGAGAAACCAGCTCGCCTTGAGTTAGAGTTCTCCCCAACAAGACCACCTAGCTACATGGTCTACCTTGGATGATGCCAAAATTACATCCCTCGATGCCTTCGAGACAGAACCAGGTGTGAGAAACCAGCTTGCCTTGAGTTAGTTTTCCCCAACAAGACCACCTAGCTGCATGGCCTACCTTGTTTGACATTGGGGCTAGCCGCAATGTGTTACCTTGGGAAACGTGGACCTCATTAGGCCACCCACCCCTCGCACCATCTGCACAACAACCATTACCGTGGTAAATAATTTATGATTATCAATTGTTTTAAAGTAAATTTTATAATTGGATCTAAACTTCTGTTGTGCAAGTTTTATGTGACTCCCATAGGTATAGTGAAAGAGAGCATCATCCTCGGAAGGGGATGGATATCGTGGCCATGGATTGCATTATTAGCAAAGCTGGCCACATTGTGTTAAAGCTTTCATCGTGGATGGGCAAACCACACAGTATAAGCCGAAACCTTAAATATGTACAATGGTACCCCATTGTATATATGTAACGCATAGCACTTGCTATTAAAAATGTACAATGATACCCCATTGTACATATGTAACATGTAGCACTTCCTATTAATTGTACATACACATATACCAAAGAATGTTTTTAAAAAAACTTGAAACCCGAAATAAAACTAAAAAATGATTAAATTTTAAAAACACCCAACTCCATCTCCGAGCACATAGCACATAAACCCACACTCACCCGCAAACGTGCACCCATAGATACACACACGTACGCTCAACCCTCTCCCTATAAACTACCCCTCTTTAGGATCTTTTAATTTTTCTCCCCCTTAGATCCTTTAAAATCATCCCCCTAAAGCTTTGGAACACCCCTCTCCCTAGGCAAAAATTTACACACACACAAACACCAAGACATAAACCCAAAACACAAATTTAAAAAAAATCTTAAAAAAGAAAACGTGGCTCACATCAGCATGTCATCACGTAGGCTCACATCGCCATGTCATTACCTAGGCTCACATTGCCACATCATCACCCATTTAAAAAAAGTTAACACACGTCATCACGTAGGCTCATGTTGCCACACCATCACCCAAAAAAATATTGAAAAACATAACATCACCCACAAAATTTCTTTAAAAAAAGAGTTGGCTCATGTCGCCACCCATCACATGGTTCACGTCACCATGTCATCATGTAGGCACATGTTGCCATATCATCACCCAAAAAAACTTTTAAAAAACTCATTAAAAATATTTATTTATTATTATTTTAACTATATGAAAAAGAGAGCAAACGAGAAGAAGAGAGAAAGAGAGATTGAAAGCGTGCAATAGAACAAAAGAGAAGAGAGAAAGAGGGAGAGAAAGGGGCGTTTCCCCTAAAAGAGCTAGCAATGCAAACAAAGAGAACAAAGAAGAGCTAGCAATGCAAACAAAGTCAGCAAAAACTGTGATTCTAGCAATGCAAACAAAGTCAGCAAAAGCTGTGATTCACTCCACCACACTTTGCATCTCCCTCCACGGCACAACACTTGCCTTCATCATGCTACTCTTGAACCAAGGTAGAGATGCCCAAAAAGTCACAGCAATGCCACATGCACATGGTCGGCATTGTTTGGAACTCCAAATTTCACACCCGACCAAGGAAACATTAAACACCATATTAGATAAGTTGGGAAAAATCCCATTCCCATTTGAAAAATGGGATCATGGTGAACTTGCATAAAATTTTGTTTAAACCCCCTCATGTGACATATCATTGGAAAGATCTTAAAGAGTAGAATCTAGATCTACAATCTCCGACAAATTTGAAGCTGGCATGTTTAAGATATATCCAAAATAAAATGGAATGATTGATTCCCAAAATATGATATTTTTCCCAAATTATCTAATATTGAGTTATTACCCAAGAAGCTCGATAATGCTTCCCTTCTTTTCACTGATATTGTCATGCTCGCATTTCAAAAAGAGGCTCAAAAAGCACCTAGATCCCTTCGGTCATGCCTTGTAGGCCACCCATAGTTGGTTTATCCATATAGCTACCAGATGGGGTGTCCTTAAATTCTTCCATTCTCATGGATAACCCAATCTCATTTCCATTTGTCACAGCCATCCTCAACACACATCAACCCACTAATTCCCTATCTCAACCCCCTAATTCCTAAATAGCCACCAACATTTCAAAAAGAGGCTCAAAAAGCACTCGATCCCTTCGGTCATGCCATGTAGGCCACCCATAGATCGTGGTTTACCCATGTACCTACCAGATTGCGTGTCCTTAAATTCTTTCATTCTCATGGATAACCCAATCTCATTCCCATCCGCCGCCATCGGCTAGCCTCAATACACATCAACCACTAATTCTCTATCTCAACCACCACTAATTCCCTATCTCAAACCATGTGTAAGAGTTGAAGAAAGCAGCCTCATTACACATCAACCACTAATTTCCTATTTTAAACCGTGTAAGAGTCGAAGAGAGTAGACAAAAAAGTGTCAAAGAAAGCGAAGTGTTGGAGTTTTCATTGGATGAAGCTTCTACACGGGACACCTTTTGCCCAATGCCCATGCACACCACCTGCAATATCTACACGAGCTCTACATGTTATAGACACATTAGGCACTATTCATACACGAACCTACAGTGAGTTACAACCCTCTAGGTACATCTCTCGATGGGGGGTGGGTGCAAGCTTGGGGTATAACCTAATGACTCATCCCTTGAGCCAGAGGCCGCCCAATTCCCTTACAGCTGTGGGCACAACCATGAACAAGTCCATTGCCATGCCTCTAACAAAGTAATGATCTTGAGTCCCTAAGAAAAGGGATGTCAAGTAAATGTCAAAAAAAAGTAGCAAAGAGAGTCGAAGAAAGCAGTTGAGTTAGAGTGCACACACGAGCAAACATTTCACCTATTGCCCATGCATGTCACTTGCATATTTCATAATGGACATCACATTTTTTTCACTTCTCACATCTCACGGCACACACAAACACATGCACCTATAACTAACCTTATCAATGCCAACCCTCCAGGTACATCTCTTAATAGGGGTACCATGGCACTCATAAGCCTGGCCCATCATCGTATGACCCATTTATTAGAGAACCCTTGACCTTACAACACTTTAATGCATATGATCTCTCTGTCAATGCCAACCCTCTAGGCACATCTTCTGAATAGGAGGACCATGGCAACACTTGGCCCATGGTATGACCCATTTCTTGGAGAAACCTCAACCTTGTAATAAGTACCATTCTGCACTTGGCCCATGGTATGATCCATTATCTGGAGAAACCTCAACCTTGTAGGTACCTCCAAAGAGCTTTAATTTATATAACCTCTGCTTTGCCTCCAACTCAACACCAATAACACCTCGTCCTAGCTTGCATCCTCGTCCTCGTGCAAGGCCTCCTTGGGTGTATAATGCTTTCTCCTCTCCAGTTGTTGGTTATGTTAGCACAGAAGAGCATGTAGCTAACATTTTCACCAAGGCCTTGGGAGCAAAGAAGCTTCGTAAATTTTGCACTATGTTTGGAGCCTTAGAGATGGAGCTGAGCTTGAGGAGAGTGTTGATATGTCAAGATTAACACAAACTGATACTCATGATGTGCCTGGATGACCATTCCACCCTTACACCATCGGCGTGTTTGGTAGCTGACACGACGGATCTTCGCTAGTGATTCTACAGCTGGCCTACATCTACCTAGTCCAACTGAGTTATGATGGCATACTTATCTTACCAACTCACATACTTAGCATGTTCACATTATGGACCGCTTGCATATAGTACTCTAGTACTTAGCATGTTCACATTATGGAACGGTTGTATATAGTACTCTAGTCCTTATGTTGGTTTTCACTTATCTTTTGTAGACCTCTTTTGAGGGCAACAAGAAGAAGAAGATTTCAACCTTCCATCATCTCTGTGTGTCTTGTCCATTGTTGTGTGTGAGTGTGTGTGTGTTTGCAAGATCTCAAGCTCTCTCTCCTCCCCCAATCTTTTCAAGATGACCTTGCATTCATAGATTCTTCTTATCATAGCCTTGGAATCTACTATAGATATACAATCATTATTACTCTATCTTACCTCTCTACAACTTTGTTTGTTCCAAGATTCGATAATAACATGATACATATATGGTAGTGTTGAAAACTAACGTGATTTAATTTAACAAGCACCTTTAAAGAATGTATATAACTTCTAACAATGCAACTCTTAATTTTACTCATGGTTTTTGAACATTTAAGCATATAAAATTTCTTTCTCTTTCTAAATTTTCACTAATTAACTTATCAATGTCCCATTCTCTTCCCCTTTTCACTTGCTCACATCTAAACTTAACTAACCCCATTTTAAATCCATTCCTATGCATGTATTATCACCATTCTTTAAACAAAATATCAATCTCTTTCTACATTATTAAACCTTCTCTCTCTAGAATTTAGTGCTAAGGTAATTCTTATAGAGTAGATAGACCTGATTCTTTTAGGTCTCATTATCCAATAACCAATCCCACTTGATTTTACATGTATCTAGATTTCTTTTTTATTATATCCTCTCTAACATGACATAACTTTCACTCTCTCTCTAGAAATTAGCACATCAATGTTCCCAAAAAATTGAATAGATTTATCCCTAGATTTAAGTTGGTTAAATTAATTTAGGGAATCCATTCATCACTTAAACCCATAAATTAGTCATTTAGCTAAATCTAGAAATCTCTTCCTCTAAAGCTAATTTCTCTCTCTATAAATCTTACTTACCCTATTTTACAACTTGTTTATGTAAAATTTAATTTAAGTTGGTTAAATTAATTTAGGGAATCCATTCATCATTTAAACCCATAAATTGGTCATTTAGCTAAATCTAGAAATCTCTGCCTCTAAAGCTAATTTCTCTCTCTAAAAATCTTACTTACCCTATTTTACAGCTTGTTCACGTAAAAAACTAATCATAATTCTAAGATTATGAGTTACCCTAGGTTAATCTAAGATCAATTTTCAATTTAAATCATACAAATCTATGCATTCTCTCCCCAGAAATCCAATTAATTATTATGTTTCTCTAACTCCAAAATCATTAAATTATTCAAAACATGAAATGTTTTACCATTCTAGTTTTGAGTTCATCCTACTTCATTAAGGACTTCAAAATCATCTAAAAAAGACTAGGTATGGTTATGGTTCATGTATGAAAATTAAGCTAAAGTCTAAGGTTACACTGTTTTGGGAAACTGTGCAGAAAAATGAAACTTAACTAATGATTCACTAAGGTTTGAGATATCATATAAAAATCAAATTGTAAAGCATTTGAGTGAAAAGAATTAATAAAATTACAAGTGGGCATAAATACCTTTGATCAATTTGAATTTGGGGGTGAGTAAATGAGTAAATGCTGAAATAGAGTACTATAAGGGCCCCCTTCTTGCTTTTAAAAAATGCCTACTAAAAACTCTTTCTAAGGCTATAAAAGAACTAAGATTACTTGCTCTCTATGACAAAATTAAACTTACACAAATACTTATCATGGAGCAAGTACTTGATCTATGATAACAAAATTGAACTTACACAAGCACTAGGTAAGGTTAGACATATCCAATTATGGCTCTGAAAACAATGTAAATTTGACCTCCTTAAAGGCTTCAAAAGTAGGTGTGGAAACATCCTCCTGCCCATCTCCTCTTTTTTTTTTAGTAATTCTTGGAGGGCTCATAATAGCCCTTTCCCATATTAATCCATAATAGCCCTTTCCCATATTAGGGCTCATAATAGCCCTTTCCCATATTAATCCACATCCAATCTTTTTCTCCTTGATTTTTAGGAAACAAACATGGATACCATTCTTTTGACCATGTTTTTAATCTCTTTCACATAAAATTAGCTTAGATGTGCATGAATCCATATATTTCAGCTCTTTTCATATAAACCACTCATGTTTTATATAAGGACCATACTTAACCTTCCAATCCTTAGTCTAAAATATTTAAACCATTCAATCTTACAATTTTCAATGTGTAACCCTTAGATGTAGGGTTTCACAATTCAATTGATTAGTGCACTTACACACACACATGTTATTATTTTGTACATAAACCCCTTATTAATTTTCACATGTTATTATTTTGTACATAAACAGCCCCTTATTAATTTTCACGTGTTATTATTTTGTACATAAACAACCCCTTATTAATTTTCACTCAATTTTAACATTTTATTTGTTATTTATTTAGATGCAGGGTTTCACAATTTAATTGATTAGTGCACTTACGCACACACGTGCTATTATTTTGCACATAAATCCTTTATTAAGTTTTACTCAATTTTAATATTTTATGTTTTATTCATATTTTCCTATTTTTCTAAGATCACATGTTTAACTTTCTCTCACTAATCATATTTTTATAAATTAAGGATGTGCATGCTACATAAGTGTACTTGTGCAGTCTCCATAAGTGTGTTTTCCTTTTTTTCTAAGGTCACAAGTTTAGCTTTCTCTCACTAATCCTATTTTTATAAATTAAGGATGTGCAAGCTGTGTAAGTGTACTTGTGCACACCTTGGGTTCCCAAATATTTTTTTCCAAGGTTTCAATTGTAAACTCTGTTTGCAATTTGGTTACATACTATTTTCTTCGCTTTTCCTAATATTTTTAGCCTTAGAAACACACTCTCTCTCTAGAGTACACATCTTAACACAAATTCTCCCTCTACACACACACATTCTCAAAAATTAGCCCTTTTACTAATTTATATTTACATATTGGGAATAGTAAGGAGGGATCTTACACATGCAAGTTCCTCATTAGACTTGGTGATTAGCTGGCAGTGGGGTGGGGATCTAATCTTGCAAATTCTTTATCCTAGGATGTGAATTGTTGCTCTCCTACTTCTCCTTGGAATTCTTTTCTGGTGCAAGCTCATTCTCAAGTTTAGAATCCTTATTTGATTCCTCGTCTAATACTAGTTCTTAAGAACCACTATTTGATTTCTCATCTAATACTGGTTCTTAAGAACTTACCATACGTCAAAGGTTATTGCTAGTATGATGCGTAATCAGCAAATCAATAATGTTACTAATGATGACACATTACTTATTTACATTCCTTTGCCTCCACACAAAAGCGAGAGCAAGATCTAGTGGTATGGCTAGTAATGGATTTGCTGGATCCGGAATAGGACCTAGCTTTACATCAACCCATGTTATGATTTCCCACAACTCATATGAATCAAAAATAGACCTAACCTTGAACTTTCAAAGAGTGTTATTTGTCCCACCCAACATTGACAAATGGTAGAGGATAGGTGGGACAAATAGGTTGGGACATCTCTCCAAATCTTCATTCAAATAGCAAACTGTCAAAACAAAAGCTTGTCCTAGAGTCTAAGCTTTAATACCATGTAAGAAAACAAATAGGGGAAGCAAGATCTTCACAATACAAACCATTGAATTATAAAAAGAAGTGGAGAGTAAACAATATTATTGCTTGCAAACTTTGATTACAAACTAATGGTTGTCTAAAATAAGCTCTCCGACCACTTGTGTGCATCGAGCAAGGAGATTTGATGGTGACCTAGATAGACTTAAACAAAGGATGTCTTGCTTACTAGAGTTCTTGAACACAATAAGCTCGATGATGAACAAACACTCGTACACCCAAGGTCGATATGGATGATGAACAAAGGTTGCCAAACTAGTCTATATATAGTACCTAGGTCGGCATGGATGTAGGTCAACCATGTTAGGGCCAACCCACATGACTTGTCTCAAAATGACTAACTAATCATATCATTCGATTAAGACCATATTAGACTACAAAAAGTTCCTGCGAGGACTTAGCGCAACTCCCGTGGCCATCTAAGACCATCATCTAACCATCAAATGGGACCCACAACCCGAGAATAGTGTGTCATGTCCAACACTTACTAATGTGGTCAGATACCCTGTTCAAGCATGCATCCTATACTTGTACTTGGCAAAGTGCCAAGTACAAGTAGGATGTGGCCTACTTGGTAGAGTGCCAAGTAGGATGTATGCTATGTAGACTTGGTAGAGTACCAAGTTTACATAAGCCATCTGGCCACATTTGGCCACCATCTAATGCCAAAATCCGAAACTATCTGTGGGTGCTCAGGTGCTCACCTCATATAGGGGCCCTACAGAATAAAGCACATCCGTCAACTACTTCTTCTTATATAAGGGGCCTTAACACACCCGTCACCCACTACTTCTCATATAGGGGTCCTCCCAAAATCTCTATATGAGGGCTCTAGTCTCTTAGACAATGCACACCCACTATTAAGACCATAGTGATCCAACATCATGTGCATCCAAACTTTGCCTCCTACTAGATCCCATCGAAAGTACGCAATGTCAAATGGAAAGAATGCGAGATGTGGCACAGACTGTACCTCTCATGTCACTATTGGAGATGGCCACACCATAATAGCTTATCGAGCTGCCAACACATGTGTAAAGCTGCACATTCCATATGAACTGTGCACACTCCTAAGCATGTCTACATGGGCCCTCCTCTCTCTCTCTAGCTATACCAATATTGTGTAGGCCACAAAATACTGTCTCATAAATGGATGATGAAGCAAAGCATCAAGCAAGAGGGACTGAGATGGGAGATCAAGGTCCTCAAAGTGACTTAGGGCACGTCAATGTGCCCCGGATTTGGTTAGGCTTTTCCTAACCCTGCCCGTGGAACAAGGATGTGGAAGGACTGGGGAGGGTTCTTGTGGGTGTGTGAGGGGCTCTCATGGAGAGGCTAGGGAGGGCTCATGTGGGATATCAAGGGGCTCTCATGGAGAGGCTAGGGAGGGCTCATGTGGGATATTGAGAACCAAGGGGATGGGAGGAGATGAAGATGGAGCAATGACCATCGGAAATGAAGCATGTGAAAGGGGTGGATGAAAAAGGGCAGGAGTAGTTTTATTTTTTAAAAATATTTAAAAATAATTTATAGTAAATTAATAAATTTTATATAATTGCACATATTTTAAAATTATTAAAATATATTATATTATTATCTATTTATGAACAAATTAAAATTTACATTTTTCCTTAATTTATTTATATAAAAATGCTTCAAAAAATAATGAAAAACTATATTTATTAAAAGTAGTAAAATTTAAAATATATTTTTAACAAATATTTAAATAGAGGTGATGATGTGGCATTTGCTGCCATGTGGGAGGTGAGTAATGATGTGGCACTTCCACATGTGCATGTATGCATGTCACTCATTTTATGAGTCCATGTAAGCATATGAAGTGGCTTGCCATCATGTAAGCATATGAGAGTAGCATGCAAGGTGGCTTGCCATGTAAGCATATGAGAGTAGCATGCAAGGTGGCAAAAAAGGTGTGTAACTACGGTGATAAGCTACCAAGCCAACAAGGTTGACCATGTGGAGGTGGCAAGGAGCTCATGCATGCCGTATTTTACTGCTCTAACTCTTCTACAACCATATTTTTCTCCTCTAACCTTCTGGATCTACAAACATCTTGAGGTACATCTTCAATGACTGGAGATTCTGGTCCATCCAAAAGGTGTGTATACCACTTTTAGGGGATGGCACCCTTTTGTAGCACATCATGCTCTTGTTCTTCATCTTCGAAATCCAGCAAACATGTGATGCCTCTGGATTCTGTGTTACTTTGATGATTTCCTTGTTGTATGATGAAGAAGAAAGAAGTTCCTCCTTCATCAAATGTGATTATTCTTGGAATACCCCATCACATAGCTCACGATGATCTTCTTTGCCTGAGGATCATAGAAAATCCCTTTAATGCCATGATGATGACGTAACCCGAGAATACGCATTTCTATCTTTTGGCATCCAATTTGGTTCTTTGAGCATCTGGAGAACATATATATGTAATATTCACATTACATCACCTCCATTAGTGTTGATATAGATTGTCCACACCGCCATTTGAAGTCCTCAACCATTTTCACGCGCTCTCAACATTCTCATGTCATGAAAATCTCTATGTCAGTGGTATTCTCACACCATGAGAATGATCCCTTATTATGCCCTGACCACCAGCATGTTGCCACATGGCTAGGGTTTTCATGCCACTATAAGAGCCTTATTTTTGCCCCTCTCTCTCTCTCTCTCTCTCTCTCTCTCTCTCTCTCTCTCATGCTTACTACCGTCATTTCCTTGTGCACATTTCCTTGTGTGGCCTCTCTCGTGAATTGGTGTAGGAGATGGGACCTTAGGTTAATTTTTTCATGCTCATTAATCTCTACTTGATATGCACATCTCTGACCTATGCATGCTCAATGAATTTCTCTTTGCAATCTCAATCCATGCATGCATGTAAGTCCAAAATCCTTTCTCATAATGAACATCACGATCAATTACACCTATCTTAGATCTTCTCTGCACACCAAGCATTAGAGGGTGAGCCCATAGAGAATCAAGCTCTCAAATCATTATAGAAAACCTACATTTTCACGTGTGGGAACACATACTACATTTTCACACCATGAAAATGCATGCTTGACTCAATATATGCAAAGGAGGGAGTAGGGGGTGACTCAATGTGGTAAAACTACATCTTCTTAGGAACTTGCACTAGCCACAAGGAGTGAGGTGTTGTGAAGATCATAACCTTGGTCTTGCCAAGGTTAACTGTGAGGTCCTGCTACTCACTAAAGGCCTACAATGCCATCAAGTGTCTTTGTAGCCCCTCTCCTAAATCTAAGATCAATACTATGTCGTCTTCCTAAAGGAAATTGGTACCAACATACACAAAGTGTGGAGCCCATGTCACCAAGTCTGTCATTGAAATCAAATAATCTCAAATAGATGATCAGATCACTTTACAAACTGATTTTAAGCATGACTCATGCTCTTACAAATGTTCATATACTCAAGCATGCCAACGTACACACAGAGTGTAGATCTCGGGCCACCAAGTGTGCCAATGAGACATGGCTCCTAGTGCTCGGACTCTCCCGCAACAACTCATACAATGCCATGACTCCCCATATCATCTCCACTTGAAGGGCCAACTCCTCAAGGTGTCTAAGAAAAACTTGAGGTACAATCTTGTGAGAGTCCACAAAGCAACAAAATAGCTTCCACCCCTTCGATTGGGCCTCCTCAATAATGGCTCTCAATGTAAAAATATAATCCAAGGTGAAAAAGGTCCTCCCGAAACCTGCCTATCCCCTAGCTCTATGCCCACGTCTCTCTACAAAGGTGCTGACCTTGGACTCCAATAGTGACCCATAAAGTTTGGCCAACATGTAGCCAACCATGATGGTGCAATAGTTATTTGGATCTAATGGGTCCCTGGCATCAGCCTTATAGGTCGACACAATGGTTTTATTAGACCATGAGGGTATAAAACCCTAGCAAAGGGCTATGTTAAAAATATCAGCTAGGAAGGGGGCTGGAGTGTCATAGGCATGAACAGTATCTTCAACTAGTAAGTGCTTATGGTCCTTGACCTTCCCATGTTATAGTTTATGTATGGCTTTAGTAACATTATGTATGGTAAAGAGGGGGGAGGAAGTGGGTCAGGAGAGGTGTGATAGATCTTTGGGGTGATGTCAAGGGGGGTGAGGTTAGGAATGTGGTAGAGCTTTTTGGCATAGGTATGCTAAGTGGACGGATCTGTGATGGGGATGGTGGCCTCTCCTCAAGCCAAGCCAAGCCAAGCCACTATTGTCTTATATAATTATTTAATCTCCTAATCTCTTGCTGGTTCCGCTACCTTGATTACAAGCTCTATCGCCTTACTCGGTCATCCATTACAGATTTCTTTGGGTGCCATTAGAGGTTGTTATGACAGACACCCAACCCAGGCAGAGAGATCATGGATGGGGCTTTCCTGGATGGGGCTTGTTGGACTCGAGATCTGCTAGCACCTTGCACGCCTAGAGTCATCAAGATTCGAGCACAATCCTTCTGAGAGCCAAGCGCCCTCACCCTCTGAGATCCAGCTTATGTCTGCCTGCCAACTCCATATCCGGGATATACTCTAGCGGCATAGAGCAACACCACTCCTAGTGGTGGACAATTGACTCCATGTACACACTATTAAGAGGCGAGTGACATGATTTCACGTGTAAAAATTCAAGTAGAAAAGAAGTGGGTGACTAAAGAAAAGAGTTTTTGAAGAACCAAGAGATGAATTTCTCTATAAGGACTACCTTTGTTAGAGAGAGAGAGAGAGAGAGAGAGAGCAAGGAATGCCTTTGTGAGAGAGAGACACAGAGAGGCCACCAAGTCTTTGAGACCAAAGTGGGCTGGTATTCTCGTGTGTAAATTGGCAACCATAAGCATGGGAAAAAAGTGCACAAGAGCCCTACATGTACAATGAAAGATGAGGCAAGTGAAACCAATGGTTTCAACCATTGTGGCAAGATTTCCTCCGAATATTATGATTAATCTTATGATTGAGATTCTCAACTAATATGACAAGACTTTTTCCAAATGCTAGCGTAAACTTCCACCGTTAATCTTATATTGCCGCGCATTGACCGTGGCTCACATATTCCAACAACCTTTATTACGACCAATTCTTATCGCTTTGATCTTTGCTCACCTATTTCACTCATGCACATGTGAAATCCTCTAACTACCATGGCTTCACTTTCTTCAAACATCAAACTAGGATTTCATTTTCAACCTTTAAGCCATGATTCATGTCTTGACCCTTCCATGGTAAATATCTTTATTTGCAACCAATGCTTCCTTGCCAATCTACTCTGAAAGTTGCACACTGACTTTTGCATCAACTTTGAGAGAGAGAGAGAGAGAGAGAGAGAGAGAGAGAGAGAGAGAGGGAAAGAAAAAAAGAAAATTCTTTTAACTTCTGAAGAATAACCCCACCCGCTATTAAGGGAATCAAACTATCAACGATCTTGCCCTATAGCATGCCCGCAACCAAAGAGAGAGGGCAGGCAGGCACAATAACAATTTCAAACTCAAGCAAGTCCACGAGAGAGAGAGAGAGAGAGAGAGAGGACATGCGGGTACAATAGCTCGAAATCATAAAGCATTGATCATGATTAAGGAGGAGAGCCCCATTTTATACCCGAGAAGTACTCTTTTGCAAAGAAATTATTTGCATGTTCTCTCATGGTGTGTGAACTCTAAAAAAAGAGGAATCATGGAGCCTTGTTTATCCTATGAATCTTGTTCATTTACCATTTCAAATCATCCTTATAAAAAACACAAGGGCTTTGGTTACCACCATTGATGTGATTTACATGGACCCAACACAAGTTGATGCTACAAATTGTACCCAACACAAATTGATGCTGCAAATTGCTTAACAAAAAAGACCAAGTGGCTATCCTACCGTGCTGCCCAAAAGGGGGTAGAGTTTGAACCAACTTACTTATAATACAACAGAGAATATGGCAAATACTTTGTTTAGAGGAAAAACATTGCAAGTCTTGTATACATGCTTCCAGGCCACATTTGATGGGACTACTATTAATACAATATATGAATATTGCTACCAATGCACTTAAAACGAGTATCATTGGTCTTGCAATACCATTGATACACATGATGCACCTCACGAAAGAATAAGCAAAATATTGTGATCATTACCTCGGCAAGCAAGAAACAGGTTACCAGATACCTGCTGCTCATCACTCCCTGGTTTGGATACATATTTCCAAGTGTTGGCTTCCAAACCTACCTGGGCTTGTGAAACACACCAGAAAAATTGGGTATCTTGTTCAGATGCTTCAATGCCTTCTCAGCTGTCTGCCTAGTGCTATTATTACCGTACTTGAAGGCTTCCACCAATGCGGTATGCACATTTGCATCAGTTGCGATGGCTCGCGCAATGTCATTATTGCGTAGAATGCACTCCACCACTGTCACCGCCTGCTGTCGTAGTCGTTCTGTCTTGTGCTCCCGCATGATGTCCAGGATGGGCTGGATAGCATCTGCACTACTCAAAATCTCGATGGCCCCCTCCAAATTTTCAGAATTCACAAATAAGGTTGAAAGCGCCTTCAAAGCTGCTTCCACCACCCCTAGATTTCCATGGTCAAGACATGCCACCAAGGGGGGCACTGCCCGAGCCTCAAGAAGGCAAAACGTTTTCTTTGCAGAGCATAGACCTGCATGCACTATGCACAACCCCACTGGCTTTGGAGGTGGATGACGGAACCATGGACAGCAACCCCTTTTTGGCTTTACATCCGGCAACATAGATAACTCCTTGGAATAAACAGATAGATTGGACAGTGCTGAGGCACTCAGGCGCTGGACCTCATCAAGACCACCTGTGTTCAGCAAATTTGTAAACACAGATGTCAGGTTGTACTCTTGAGCAAGGTTCATGATCTCAGTATCACCCAACACATAGGTAAACCTTGACAGGATTCCCACCAAGCCTTCCTTGTAATCACCGACAAATCGGCCGGCACCTATCCGGACAACCCCATGACGCAACTCATCCAGTTGCCTTACTACAATTTGCAGTGCATCCTCATCTAGAAGAGCCCGTGTTAGTTGTGTGTCTTCAATGGGAAGGTTGGCTAGCAGCCTTGCTGCAGCGGCCTGTTCTTCTGTTATTCCACTCATCCCAAGAAGCCTCACCAAAGTGCCCAGCTGACCAGTCGTAATGCGAAGGCCATCCGCAAGCTCCTGACCCATATGAGCACAGAGATAATAGAGTAGTTTAACTGAATTTGCCCGCAGCTCTTTCTGTGGTGCCTCCAGAAACTGTATCAGACTCACAGCTGCACCTGCACTCTTGATGGCCATGACCACCCTACCAGCAGCTCGAGATGAAGAGGCCAACCCCACCAATACTTGAAGAAGCTTAGCCTCAATGGCAGGGCCAGTGTTGCTCACCAAATGTAGCAGATTATGCATAATAGGTTCCGAAATAAGTGTATTCCCATCAGCATCTATAGGGATTTTTTCCAAGTCCACACCTGAGTTCACCACGTTAGCAAGGGTTGTAGCAGAAACTTCTTTCAGTTTCATGGGCAGTTGATTCACACCCACCACAAACAGGTCCCGGATTAGAGGGCGAAGAATGCCGGCTTCAGCTAGAACTTTCCCATTGCTTTCAAGGATTGAAAGTTGGCATAGGCACTTCAATGCAGCCTCTCGGCCTGCCAAATAGCCACTTTCAAGCATATCCACCAACGTCTTCCCTCCCATTTCTGCAGCTTTGACTTTACCTTCTTTGCTGAGTACCAATTCAGAAAGGAAGGCGGCCATCTCCAACCGAATCTCTTCACCACCTACATCAAGCCAGCAAGCGGACATCAGAAACTCAATTACCCTTCTAGTAAATCTGGTACAGTCAACAGAATACTACAGCATGTATAGAATGAAGCAAACAAGAAAACCACTCCACTCACAAAAACAGAATGAACATTTGTCAACTAGTATAACCAACTTTGCTCATTGCATCTAAACAGTGGGAGTAAGAGAAAGCATTGTTAAGGATGAGGATGAGCCACGCCTTTAAATGTCAGAGCCAAGCCAGCCAATCACATATGATCCACATGATTGCACCAAAGTGCAAGGAATGGGACTTGAACCCAAAATCTCCTGATTAGGAACTCTGCATAAACTGCAAAGCATGGAGAGAAGATGGTACATATCTTGCACAGTCTTTGAACGGTTCTAAAACAAGGCTGAAGTCCGGCACAAAAAGTTTTTCTTGTCTTCTACATAGAATTGAGATTTGAGGCGTTACCAATGTAAGGGGCCTCCTAGGCCTGTCCAACAAAGATCTCCTAAACACAGTCCAACACAAGATTAGAGAAAACCAAATAGAAGGGTTGCAAGCAAGCAAGCTCACCAACCCATCAAAAGTGCAGCACACAACTGACACGCAAATAATAACCCCAAGGCATCACTTATATAGTGATAACTACTGCTATAAATAGCTAGCCTGCTATAGATAGCTAGTAGCCTAGTTTACTAATTCTAAACCTTAGCCCAATGTATCTAATCCAAGGTCCCCTAACCCTACTGGATTAGGCCTGTTAATCCAAGGATTAGCTCTAGGTACATAACATACTTCCCTTCCTCGGATATTTCCACTCTTGGAAACAAAATCCGTCTAAAAAAGAAATCCAGGAAACCTATGCTCTATACTAGTAACTATCTCCCTAGTTGAGTTCTCATCTACCCAACCATAGGATCAGTGCAACCTAAACGCAAAAGATCACACAATGCACGGGTGAACGTCTCGGTAAGCTTTTCCTAATTGCTTTTGATGGTTCCTTCCAAAGACCTGCTGGCTCTTTCCCCTGTATTAGAGGGTTCCGTGTGTTTCACACCCACGAGGAGTAGACATCGGTGGAGGGATTTTAGTTTGCTTAGGTACTGAGAAGCAAATTTTTTATAGCTTCTTGAGTTGTACTTAGCTGAGCAACATGGACCAGGATCCTCCTTAATTACTCAAATTCATGGTAGACCGATCTGAAGAACTACATCTGGTAGATAGAGTTGAAGGACTAGATCCGGACCATGTAGGGGTAGTTGATCTCTTGGGAGGTTCAGATGGAGGTACACACCTTGGAGACATATCCCTTGATGTCACATCCGGCACGCGATATCTGACAGATTATTGTTTTGGATATTTGAGTGGGTCCAATTGTAGAAGGGTGATTACCATCTGCTAAACAACCCTAACCTGTAGAGAAGAATTTGTCGTAGAGACCATTGACTTGGGAGACTAGAGAGCCTTCTTTGCCTAGTCTTAACAAGGTAACCTTCATTTGTTTAGATGGACTCTTGGATATGGATGTACTTTGGTGTTTATTCTATGACCCATGTGTTGCCACAGTGGGAACCCGCGTCGTTTGTGGGGATCCTACTGATTGCAAGCTACCTGGTGTGAACCAGCAGAGGATGTGAAGGATCGACAGCATGACTTTGATAGTGCTATGTATATTATGCACTTATCTAATTTTATTATATCGACAGAGTTGTCATGATCGATTGTGAGGCCACTTGTCTTACTTTGATCCACTTTCTTGCCATATGTCCCAATCTAAGAGATGAGTTCCCCCATAAACTATCTCTAAAAATATCCCAACTAGTAGACCATTTGTCATAGGTACTTTGGCAACTCTTGGTATTTGCTCAATTCAAGTCGGGCCAAAAATAGTAACCCTCCCAGATTTTAGGAGTTTGATCCTTTGTATTCCAGGACAATCCCCCATTCCCAAAGCATGTACTTTCCTAATTTTAGACATCCTAGAGTCCACGAGACCCCTTTCATACTAGGAAATTTCAGGCTGGTGACATCAAAGATTCATACCCAATTCCTTAGCCATGGAATCCATAGCGTGTGCCACCATAGACTCGGCCTTTGTTGTCTCCATAAGTTTGGGAACCTGCAGGTTATCATATAGCATATTGAGCTCTTCTTCCCTGGCATACGACTACCTTTTGACACGCTCAATCTCTGCTTTCAATACATTTGGGTCATCTTCTTGGATATGGTGTTGAGAAGGAGAAAGTACAGAAAAGAGGGAAGAAAGAGATGATGAGATCTCCACCCTGGGTGTCAAGCAGAGAGTACAAGTGACTTGTGGTGCAAGTTGCGATGAACTCATGGCTGGTTGCTCTCTTTGAACAAAGGGGATAAGGTCTGGCCGGTGGGCATTGAGCCCTGTCCGCCTCAGGGCATCAGTGTGTGCGAACATAGGGCTAGTCATAATTTATAAGTAAGTTTTGGTCGCCCAAAACTTAATGACGTGTACACACTCACTTCTAAATTAATGCTTGTTCGTAAGGCTGGGTTTTGATCAACACTTACCACCTGTCACATGCCACATAACCATGTCAGCAAACAATTTCACACACACAGTTCAAGGACGGGTGTCCCCTTATCCTGAACTACACATCAATATGAGATACATACTGAGAGGCGGGCATTGAACATATATTAACAGAGACTATACCAAAATAGACATGTTCCAGGCAAGTACACGAGGTACCAGACCCAATGGAACACCAATCCTCCAGGCATTTCCGGGCATGTATTCACAGGCACAAGTCCCAACGGAAAGCCAAGTCCACAATATCAAGTGAGTGGCATCAATCCCCGGCATATGCAGCTGCCATGGATGCCAGTCCATAATGAGAAAGCACAACTGGACTTGTTGGGTGACCAAATGGTGACACCATCCAACCCCCCTTCGAGGTGAAGGTGGAGATGCTTGAGAAGACCTTAAATAGCCATGGTGATTTGGGCTCTAATTTACAACACGTGATACAAAAGAATACGTTCTGCACACTTAAGAATCTCTTCTATACTGGATAGAAGTATTGCTTTC
The DNA here is from genome assembly GCF_041138505.1 of Cibotium barometz. Lineage (NCBI taxonomy): Eukaryota > Viridiplantae > Streptophyta > Polypodiopsida > Cyatheales > Cibotiaceae > Cibotium > Cibotium barometz. The sequence continues at coordinate 36,021,304 of NC_141069.1, read as the reverse complement.
AGGACGACCTCATCAACTTGTGTCTTAAGGGGAGGGAGTTGCTAAAGAACTGTGTTTGAGCTTCTTTCGTTCTCATAAAATAATTTTTTTCTTGAGAAAAACTTTGGAATAATTGATCTTGTTTCCGAACAGATTCTCAAGTTCAAGATGATGTATGAGGTTGTCAGCTAGTTTAAGCTGATGTGCACGAGTGCTTTGTCGTTCTTGCTCTGCCAAGCTCGCACGGCCCAGGAACCCTCTTCTCCTTTCGGCTTTTCTTCAATGCCCTTGACCACATTCCAGTCTCCACCTCACATGAGAAGAATTGCCATGTAGGAATGCCTCGGAGAATTTCTCAAAGGCAATAGTACTTCTGTTGAGATACATGCAAGAGGCGTATTTTGCAAAAAGCCCGAAATTATGTGAGTGCAAAAGCTTCAAATTGGCCAATATTGCCCCGGTTTCTAAAAACCCCCAATCTTTTGAGATTGCAGGAGCTTTAATGTGATGATTTTCACCTAATTTCTGAAAATGCCCAAATATACTGATGACATGGCATTTTGCAAGTGCAGAAACCGTCGGAAATTCCGCCCCTGCAAGAGTGCTGGAGGCAACGAGAGAAGCCGGATAAGGCAGCAAAGGGCGGCCATGACGTACCTCGCAGCCAGCACCAAGCGGGCGGAGATGTGCAGGCGGCGGCAGGGCTAGGGGCAGCACACAGGCTGGAGGTAGTTCGCCTGGCAGTGCAAGCGCCGGCAATGACGGCTGATGGTGATGGTGATGGAGACGGCGGCTCTGTGGCCAGCAACAGGGGCAACTGTGACAGTGGACTGAAACAGGTGGAAACCCTAAAATATTTCTTTTTAAAAAAATCTAAAGTGCTCTGATACCAATTGTTGATATAAGGGTTAGGGTTTACACAAGTGCACTTCAATCAATCTAATCATCATTGAGGTGTGCAATACTCTGTCTCTTGAGCTTTGTCACATCTCGCTTTCTCTTTCTCTTTCTCTCTCTTCCCTAATTTTTCAATGGAGTTTTGGAGATGTTCTTCATGCTGACTGCCGGCACCTGAACCCCGACAAATCTTTGTGAGAGATTTTGGAGATTCTCTTGGCTGTCTATCACGTGGCCACCACCCGTACCTCGACAATGGCATGCGCTCATGGTGGAGGTTGATATTGAAGACAAGATCCTATGCTTTATGGATTTTCTTTGATTCAAAAGAATCTATGAATTTGTGGATAGATTTTGGGACATTGTATTGGGTATTCTGGATAGCCCAGTGCTAGATATTTGAAGCGCCCCCAAAGCTTGTAACAGAAAACTACTCCTTGGTAATATGACAACTTTCAAGGGGAGGGCCAACCCATTCCGCTCCTAGTGTGGCGTCCAGTACTTTTGTGTGCCTAATGTTTACGTAGATAAACTATGTGCCTTTATTTTAAGTGTTTCATCCCATTAATAGTTGTGTTGGAACCCCCAGATTACTTACACCATTATTCATTCAGCAATACAAGAAAATACACCTTCACAATCGGGGACCTTTAGAGGGTTATTTGGGACCCAATACAGTGTACTCTCTTCCGCTTCTCTCTCTTTCATTTGTGCATTGCATGTGCTGAATTTGTACTCTAATCAAGTTTACGATTCATCTCCAACTCTTCCACATGCTACACGAATAAAGTGAAGAGATCTCAGTTATTGTATGATCGTAGGAAGAAGAAGTGATCGATTGTATATTTGTTTCTTGTGCAAGGTTTTATCCAGTAATTTTAACTGATATAAATATATATCTACTCCCCAAAGAAAGAAAGAAAAAAAAAAAGGAATCCATTGCCAACCTTATTGAGGCATTTGGATCCCAATTTGCCAACCAAATACTTTCCAGCTTATTGTCAACCGTTGGTTGGCACGTTGGAAAAGGCCACATTGGTGAGAAGGCCAACTTACATTAAGCTTGGCCTTAGGAAAGTAATATCCTATCTAGTTGTCCATGAGAAGCTCATGAGCGGCGGCTTAACATAATCATGCCATTGCCATTTTTGTGGAGTGTGTTCCACAAACTCTTTTTTGTGCCGCAACCTTATCCATTGATCAACTTGATCTTGCTCATGCCTATGCCCTTGCCTATGGAATATGACTAGTTAGCCATACAACCTTGCATGATGGTGAGATGTCGGGATCCACTTTTGTTTACCTTTTCAAAACGTTATGGGGGTTGAAGTTGTCATTGACCTCTTGATGTATCAAACCCAAAACCTAAATCTGAATAGTTAACAACACTTCAAAAAGACAAAGCTGCAATGATTTATTGACACTGGCATGATAAAACAAAAAGTATAAATAATTTATAATTTCCATATACTAAATAAAAACCTTCTTAACTTTTATACTCTATAGCAAACTTCAAAACTATATGGGCCTGTCCTATGTAAATTTGACTGCAATACCTTCCACTAAGCGTTGCAAAAGTGGCTGCAGCCTCCCGTTCACTGCCATCTGTCGCACATTTTGATCACAGCTTTCCAAATTCTCAAGAGTTTGCTCTGCTTTTTGGATAGTGATGACATTGTTGGAGTTGCTACTAACAACTCCAACAAGAACTAATATTGCTCCACTTTCAGAACCAATCTTCTCACATAAGGGTTGTAACTTAGAGAGCTCATAAAGAAGAGAGGCTGCTTCCTCTCTCTCTTTTGAAACATCTCGAGATAAACATTTGACACAGTTGCGAATGGCATGTGTCTCCCCAATAGCTTCCTGGAAAGTACATAATATAAGATCTCTCTCTCTCTCTCTCTCTCTCTCTCTCTCTCTCTCTCTCTCAGAGATGATGTGGGGTGTGACGGCATTGTATGAGTCAGTGATGAGTGAGGCCCCAGAACTTGGAGGCCTTCCAGGTGAGGTCAGTAGCATTATCGGAGTCAAATAGCGGTGCCCAATCTTTCTTACACAATTTGCATTGTACATTGATGAGGTACATTGATGAGATCTCAGATTTCATTGATAAATTAATACCTACACTCTTACATGCTGACAACATAGTCCTTGTCTCAGATTCAGTCACAAAATAATGGAGACGTCACAAAATAATGGAGACGACATAGTCCTTGTCTCAGATTCAGTCACAAAATAATGGAGACATTTGGATTGCCTTTTGTGAAAAACCTCACAATGAATCTTGGTAAAACCAAGGTCATGTTCTTTAATACCTCTTATCAGGTTGAAGACAGACAGTCCTTCACATTCAGAGGGGATGAAGTTGAGCTAGGCAGATCATATATATACCTCATGGTTACTTTCACTCACCGATTTTTTGTGTCCAGCTGCTGTGGTCCAAGATATGCTGCCCTGGCCCAGCTGGAGAGAGAGTGCGTCAAAACTCACTTTCAGGAGCCCAGTACCGTGTTGGCTCTTCGATGCTTTGGTACGACCTGCTGTGATGTACGGTTCTTCTTTTTGAAGGCCAGATTTGAAATCAACACACTCCACAAGGATTGAGAGACTACAGGTCATGATGCTAAAGAGTAAGCCTTTAGTGCCACATAAGATTGTCTTGGTGGAGTTTGGGACAGCACACTTAGTCACCAGCCTGGACATTTCCCAGTGAATTCATATTCAAAGAGGGGAAGCATGGGCCATGGCAACAGCCTGTTATGCAAGCATAGTTGCAATGAAACGCGTTTCATTCAGTTTGAATGAAACGAAACGTTTCGTAAACGTTTCATACGAATGAAACGCGTTTCATTCATGTCCACCTCGGAACTGTACGATTTAAGCGTTTTTTACCCAGATTCTTTAGTTTTTACTTGAAAACATGTTTTAATGTGTAAATGATGCATGTTTAATATTGTTTTGGAGGGAAGGCAACATATTTTTTACATGTTATAAACTTATATATAAATTTTGGGGCCTGTAACCCCCCCGTTTTGTATGAAACGTTTTTGAAACTTCTGGGATTTGAAAGAAACGTTTTTGAAACGTTTATGAAACGCGTTTCATGAAACGCCTCGCAACTATGTATGCAAGATAACCTCTTCACAAAGTGTGCACCTCCTCACCAGGCCCTGCACATGCTGTCTGCCCCTGTTTTGGTTGCCCATAATGCTGCCTGACCTGTTCATACTGCCCGTGGAGCTGCCCGAACAGTTTGAAGCTGTCCAGGACCTGCTGTGGCTACCCAAAGGCCTAGGCGGCTGCACAGAGGGGGCTGCGCAAGGCTTCTTTCTCTCTTGCCTTGCAGGTGGCTGCACACAGGACTTCACTCCCTTGCCTTGTAGGCGGCTGCATAGAGGCTTCACAACAGGTGAATATTACTTCCCATACTATTGGGCAGCTGCTGGCTCTCCATCCCCTATCTCTCAAGCTGATAGCAACAGCAGTAATAAAGACTTCTCCTTTCATATGTTGGTGCCTAGTACTACTGAAGGCCATATTCGTTATTTTACAAGGTAAGTGGATTGAGATTCAAGCAAAGGTCTTTGGTGTAAATCTTACAAGGGATACTCTCTGCTCTGCTAACACCCGTTCGGTGTTTGTGCGTGGTCCTGGAACACCAGTGGGGCGCTCTGCGGATTCCAGTGAAGGCACAGGACCGTAGAGATTAGACTTCTTCAAGTGGATCGCTCTCCTTCGAACGTCTACTTCAAGTCTCTTGTTTGGTAACTGTATTCATCTCAGTTGTACATGGACATCATCTGGTTCATTGAACCCATGGAGCATTGTATCACTTAAATACTCCCAATAATATATCATATATTGAGGGGGGGGGGGGGGGGGGGGGGGGGGGGTCGGCCTGTTCCGGCCCCAGTGCTGGTGTCCATTGATCATCATTTCATTTCATTTCAGTTTTCAGTTGTTATTGAGTTGTCCATTCATATTGTGATATTTAAGTTGTGCTATTTACGCGTGTGGGTGTCCAACGGAGTCTATTCCCACTTGACGGGATCGGTTTCAGTGGGCATTGGGTACTGATCTTCCCCACCATACAGGCCTTCAAATCAGCATATATACGACAGCAGCTTCCCAAATACTTTTGCAGGTGCAATCCATACAAACATATGAAAAATCCCATGACAAACTCGTGAATATACTTGCCCATTATTGGCTTCCTGTGAAGAGTAGTGGTTCTTCCCCAAATTCACGGGTCTTCATAAAAGATATATAATAAATAAACTCAGCTGGAACATTGAATGCTTCCACACATATTGTGAATCCAAAATACCCATATATATACCAGCTCGCGAGGCCAACCAGTGTAGGAACAGTCCTGGCAGCCATTACAGATTTTGGGCAAACGAAGGAGTCACCTGCGCGCAGCCGCCTGGGGTAAACGAAGGAGTCACCTGCGCGCAGCCGTTTGTGGGTAAACGAAGGAGTCACCTGCGCGCAGCCGTCTGTGGGTAAACAATGGAGAGGTCGCCTGCCGGCCAGATAAGAGAAGGTGGCCATGCACAGCCGCCTATATGCAAGAGAAGGATCACACCTGAACGATGGAAGGGGCATACGTCGAACAGCTGGCCGGCCCACCTTATTTGCATGGAGGCGGCCAGTTCCAACGTTCCCAAGGGGGGGTGGATAGGTGGCCATGTGTCATGTGCACAGTGGGTATCTACCGTGTGCTATACGCATGCAAGACTAGTTTCGAGGCTTGGGGAAGCTTGGAACTAGGCAGGCTGATTGACGAGCTGAGTTAGGGATATACTAACGGGCGGGCACCCAAGTATGGACGGACGGGCGGCCAAGTGTGGACGCCCGATGACCGGCCAAGAGCCTATAAAAGGGTGGCCAAGGTTAGTTATTGTGCATAGAGAGTCTCGCGAGTTTGTGAGAGCTCTATGGTCTTGGAGCCTGGATCTAGTGCAGACATGCACCTGCTTTATGCAGCCGAGGCCGGCAGCAATCTCGAGGCCCACGAGGGCAGCTTCGCGGCGGTATGGGACGTCGCGAGGAGGAGATTGGTCGGTACGTCAACCTAGTTAGCTCAGCTCGTGGCTCGGTGGGGACAGCCGGGACTGTGGGCTTGCCCACGGCTGTCATGGTTGGGAGGTGAGTCAGGCCTGCACCCCCTTGCTTGTTTGTTTGTTTGCAGGATTCGAGTTTCGAACCAAGATTGATCACGAGGGGATCCGTGGGGATTTGACAGTGGTATCAGAGCATACCTCGTGAACGAGCAAGTCGGTAGGTAGAGAAGAAGAGGTCGAAGAACGGTATGTGTTAAAAAAAAACTTGCTGTTTTTTCTGTGCATACTGCAGTTTTCAGTTTTGGTATTTGTTTTTTCTTCATCAAAGAACCCCATGTTGATGGGAGATGGTAGGTTGAATAGGGTTGATTGCTTTTACACAGAAGAGGCATGTTTGTTGTGCAGTCGTTTAACCTGCAGGGAGAGAAACAGAAAAACGAAAAAGCAAGTTTGCTTTTCGTTGTTGAACGAGAGTGAGAGAGAGAGAGGACGAGAGACGTACTGTCACGCTGGTAGGTTGGTGCACTTGCGCTGGCGCTGGCGTGTACTGCAGGCTGTGGTTATAGGCGGGCTGAAGGCGCCTAGGCCAAGCGGGCAGCGCCCAGGCTTGCCCAGGCCTACGCCAGGCGGCCAGGCAGCCAAGCCACGTAGGCGCCTAGGCTACGCCAGGCGGGCTGGTGCCCAAGCTAGTCGGGCAGCGCCCAGGCCTACGCAGGCGCCCAGCCAGGCCCTGTAGGTGGCCCAGCACAGGTATCGCGTCCGGCTGGCGCAGGCACATGCGGGCTGGTGCGACAGTTCTGGCGCCAGCAGCCATGACGACGGCAAGAAAACGGCCAGCTCTCCACGTCAGCAGTCAGCAAGCACCGGCTAATCCAGGAGGTTGAGAAAAAAAAAACGCTACGAAAGCATACGTTTTTTTTTACTGCTTTTGTTTTTGTTTTTTTTAGGGGAGTTTAAATTTTTTTTTTTTAAAGGTTTCAAAGTTCTCCCCTCTCCAAGGTTTCCAAAGGTGTTTTTTTTTTTTTTTTTTTAAGAACAGCGAATATATATATCCATATATATATATATATATATATTTATTTATTTATTTATTCATGAAAAAAAAAACACAAAAGCTAAAGCAAAAGCTAAGCCTAGCTTTTCGAGTTTTTTTTGGCTTTTGGGAAACCTTTATAAACCCCTCTAGTGGGCTTCTTGCCACACATCTCTCGAGTTCTCAAGTTCTCAAGTTTTCAAGTCTCAAGCTCTCAAGTTCGCTCGCACTTTTGTTGTGCAAAGATCGAATTTTCTCTCCACGTACCCTCTTCACGATGTCGACCCAAGAATTAGAGTTGGAGCCCCTCGTGGAACACGAAGGCTTGCCGGCTCTACGGAAGGAACCGATGCCGATCTTTTTGACGAGTTTGTGTCAAAATCAAATTTCCAAGAGTTCAAAGTAGCTCTCGAAGCTTCTTCGACGGAACGTCAGGCACAAATCGTAGCCCAGATGCAGGCTTTGCAGAACTTCATCACTCTCTTGACCACTACCCTCTCTACTTTCTCGGGAATGGATACCTTGGCTTCAGCTTTAGGCCCCAATATTACTCCGGAACCGTTCGGGGGCGAGCAAAAGCAGCGAACCAAGGAGATCGTGGACACTTGGCTACGTAAGTGGCAAGTTCACTTTCAGTTTCATCCATATGATGATGGAAAGAAGATACAGTTAGCAGCAGGTTTCCTGTCCGGCAAAGCTTTGCTTTGGTGGAAGGAACTGAACCCAAAGCCAACGACTTGGGCACAATTCGAAGACATTTTCAAGAAAGAATTCCTCAAGAAAGAGCATGACTACGATGTTGTTGCCCGGTGCTTTGACCATGACCTCGCAGCACCTCACTTATGAGGTCTACCTCCAGAAGTTCCGTGACTTGCAGATGAAAGCTACAAAGATGGATCCCACTACTCTTTTGGGGTTTTTCGTAGTAGCTGGTTTACCAGACTCGTACCGATTACAGGTTAAAAATAACAAATGCAAAACATTGGACGAGGCCATTCATTCAGCTCGTATCTATGATGATACGATGGTCTCTTCCAAGTCAAAACCCGTTACCGAGCAAGGGCACAAGCATAAAAGAAAGTTCTCCGCACCTATGGCTAACACGACTGAAGGCAAGTCTTCGGACCAACCTTCGAAGAAAACAAGTTCGACACCAACGAAGAAGAAACGACTCCTTAGGGCTTTAAAGCTCAAGAAAGAAGGACGTTGTTTTATCTGCGAAGAAAAAGGACACATGCGTAATGAGTGCCCGAAGAAAAAGGGTACCAAGTCAAACGCAGGATCCAAGCCAAAGGCAGCTAACCAGTTGTCTTTGACAGGTACGTCAATTACTGTACTTTCTCGCCCTAGTACTTGTTCTGATTGTCTGTTCAATTCTAAGGTATTTGGCATGCATGATCTTCTCCGAGTTTATGGAGAAGTGAATGGCCATAAAATTCACATTCTTTTAGACCCTGGCAGTTCGCATAACTTTGTTAACTACAAACTTGTGCAGAAATTGAGTCTTGATACGACACTCAGCGACCATACCTATGAGGTACGTCTACCTGCGGGAAGACAAGTTTGGGATCGCAAGATCGAGATGCTTCCAATCCAGATTCAGGACTACAAAGATACTCTGGAATGCTATGTTATGCATCTGGAAAATGTAGACTTGTTATTAGGGATTGAGTGGTTTAAGACTCTTGATGTCCAGATAGATTGGTCTAGTCATATTTTTTCTTTTCAGCATAGGGACACCAAGTATAGTATTTTAGGTGATTGTATTCATCCCTCTCAGGGACCTCTTGTAAATACAATTGATTTTGGAAATATAATGAATTCTTCTTTGTACACCGCTTTCCATTGTGTCTTGATTCCACTTTCTTCTTTTCTCATCCCTTCCATGGATGTGAATGAATTAAGTGTGTTTGAAAGCAAAGAATTACAGAAGATACTTGATTCGTTTCAAGATGTATTTCCTAAGGAATTGCCATCGGGTTTACCACCTGAACGAGCAGTAGATCATCGTATTGACTTGATCCCTGGTGCTCATCCTGTGAGTATTCCACCTTATAGGATGAGCCAAGCTGAGGAAGATGAGTTGGCTAAACAACTCGAAGATTATTTGAGGATGGGCCAGATCCGTCCAAGTAAATCACCTTGGGGTGCACCTGTGTTGCTTAGGAGAAAGAAGGACAATACTTGGAGAATGTGTGTAGATTACAAAAGATTGAACAAGCTGACTATTAAGAACCGTTATCCTCTCCCTAGATCAGATGACCTAATTGACCGGTTAGCAAGAGCGAAATATTTCACGAAGATAGATTTGCGTACTGGCTACCACCAGATACGTATTCATGAAAGGCATGTCGAAAGAACCGCCTTTCGGACTAGGTATGGCCATTACGAGTTCCTCGTATTACCTTTTGGGTTAACCAATGCTCCAGCCACTTTCCAACAAATGATGAACGATCTTTTTCGTGAACATTTGGGAAAATTTGTGGTGGTGTTCCTGGATGATATTTTGATTTTTAGTCGTACTCTTGAGGATCATGTCAGACACCTCACGATTGTCTTATCTCTTTTAAGACAGAATCGACTATATGCTAAATTGAGTAAATGTGAGTTCTTTATGACCGACATCATTTACTTGGGACACAAGATCACTAGAGATGGATTGAGCATTGACTATGACCGAGTTCAGAAGGTTTTATACTGGCCTATACCACGAACAGTGAAACAACTTCGTTCTTTTCTCGGTTTTGTTGTTTTTCTTAGGAAATCTGTACGGGAGTACTCTCAGCTCACACTACCGATGACCGACTTATTGAAAGGTCGAGGAAGTAAGTCCAATCAGCCTATCACTTGGAATAACGATTTGGATATGGCCTTCAGACTTTTGAAAGATAAAGTCAAGGAAGCACCTATCTTAGCATTGCCTGATTCTAGTCCGCCTTATGTTCTTGAAACTGATGCCAGTGACTATGCTATCGGGGCTGCTTTATTTCAAGATGGTAGACCGGTTGCTTTTGAAAGTAAAAAGCTAGACGACACTCAATCTCGTTGGCCAACCCTTGAGAAGGAGCTTTATGCTGTGATTCATGCTCTCAAGGTTTGGAGACATTATTTATATGGCTCCAAGTTTGTGGTATTGACTGATCATCAGTCAATCAAGTATGTGTGTGATGCGGATGATTTGAGAGGCAGGAAAGCTCGTTGGGCAGAGTTAATGCAAGATTTTGATTTTGAGATCCGTTATCGGAAAGGGTCCATGAATAGTATTGCAGATGCGCTTAGTCGGATTAGAGAGGTGAATTCTTTGTCGTTCACCAAGATTTCTACTGACTTATTTCAGTCATTGAGAGGGCTTTGCAGGACTGATAGTTATTTTGGTCCATTTTGGCAGAAGATCCAGGACGGGAGCTCATTGATTGACCAAGACTCGGTGACTGCGCAGTCTACCATTCAGGCTGCAGGAGGTCAGTGGATGATTCGGAATGGTTTACTGTTCCGTAATGACAAAATTTGTGTACCACAGATCCCGGACATTAGATCCAAGATTCTGAGGGAGTGTCACGACGCCCCTTCTGCTGGACACCCTGGGGTACACAGGACACTATCATTAGTGAAACACACTTTTTATTGGCCGAAGATGAAAGGGTATGTAGAAGATTATGTTCTCAAGTGTCAGATTTGTCAGGCAAATAAAGCTGAACGCTTTAGACAGGCTGGGTTGTTGCATCCTTTGCAAATCCCAGGTAATAAGTGGGAAAGTATTTCCATGGATTTTATTACCGGATTGCCAAGAACACATCAAGGCCACGATTCTATTTGGGTTGTGGTAGATCGCTTGACAAAGATGGCTAGATTTTTACCGACCCAGAAGACTATTACAGCTACGCAATTAGCTCGGCAGTTTATCGAGCAATTGTTTAGACTGTACGGGTTACCGCAGGACATAGTCAGTGACAGGGACTCTAAGTTTACGAGTGACTTTTGGAAACTTGTTTTCGAGAAGTTGGAAACAACTTTGAATTTGAGTTCCTCTGATCATCCTCAATCTGATGGCCAGACTGAAAGAGTGAATCAGATTTTGGAGGATATGCTTCGAGCATATGTATCCAAAAGACAAAGTTCATGGGAGGATTATCTTCCTGAAACCGGCCTCTGATAGAAAACCAGAGTGCGGTAAGAGCTAACACCCGTCCACTTGTAGTCTAGATGAAAAACCAAACACAGATTGGAGCTAGAGTGCCCAAATCTGAATACACAACGACACCTGTTGGCCCCAAAGCTTGGCGCCCCTTGCGGTATTTCTTTATTCCATTAAAATAATATGTATGGCTGAGTACAACACAAAAACCAGCCAAGAGTTTACACCTGTAGTCCAATCTGACTGCCCACAAATCCTTCTCAGCACAGAGGATCTATGCACACAGATCTGTGTCCTCAAGCAACACACTGTGCCTCCCTCTGATCAGCCAAGTTCACAAAGCAGGCCAGCCATGGGCATACATCTGGCATAACTCATAAGCATGATACATCTTCTCAGCTCAACATACATGTGCTGTTCAATCCCTGTCTTAATCTCTTGTCAATCTGCTATACTCCTCCTCTCACAAGGAGCCAGATAACACATACTTGTAGCAGACATCAAGCAATAGAAAGAGAGATAGATGAACAGAGTCAAGGCTTACCAAGTTCAGCTCGTGAAACAACTCTGAAGGAAGCAACAGCACCAATCTGTGCCTGCAGGCACTTGAACCCACAATCCTGCTTCACACGTGTGCTTGCACTTGCCTGTATCTTCCTCCTGATGCTCACTCCTATGCTGTCCTTGAAAGTACAGATCTGAAAATCAGCACTGTACTTGATTGTACCGCCTCGGAATGCGTGCCAGGCGTTGTACTTGCATAAACAACCTGCTGTCCACTTCTGTACCTGTCTGAATCAGCATGCACAGGTCTGTCCAGCACCTGTAAACACTTCTGCAGCAACTGTACCTTCTGTACCCTGCTGCCCGTACACTGTACGGCAGCCGTACCAGGTGTACCTGCTGAAAAACCAACTGTGCAGCCTGCACAGGCCTTCTGCGCAGCCCCAAACAGCAACTGTCCTGTGCGCCGCCAGCAGCAGAGGAGAAAGAGAGAAAGAGAGAGTGTCCAGCACTGGCCGTACAGTGCTGTACGGCTGGTTCCTTCAGAAAAACAGCAGCACCCTGCAGCAAACAGCCGCCTTCTCCTCCTCTTCAGCTTTCCCACGATGGAACTCAAGCGCATGAAGGAAGGCTCCACTTTTACTACACGACTCCCCAAAAAGGGAGGAAAGAGAGTGAAGAGAGAGAAAACCTCCTTCCCAAGTTAATCCCTAGGGCCCAACTTAATAAGTTCCCTAGGGCCACTAAGGCCTAGGGGCAACTTTTATAAACATTAAAAGTTAATGTTTTAATGTTCCCCCTTCACACCTAGGGTTGTCCACACATCTTTAAACACTGTCCGGGCACCCCCCATGTGAATCATAAAATATTCTGACCCTGCAACCACCATGCCCACACTTGTCCTGCTCCATTTTCACAAGGCCATGACATACCCCCCTCTTGAAAGATGGCAAGCGTCCTCGATTGCATTCTGGTGATGCATCAAAATATCCAAAGTGAAATATACAATATGGCAAGATCAGCGTCCCAATCTCTCTGAGCCATACACATGTATCAACATTCACTGCAAACCAATAGCATAGTAATAGTCCAAGTTGTATACCACTGTGAACCATACATATCTACAAAAAATCTCCATGTGACTAGTACACATATATCATAGAAGTCCCATAAACAGATGTACTGTCAGCCTCAGTACCTTCGGATGAGATAAAATCTGCACCAAGCAACCTCTAGATGTCATCTGAGCCTGTCTGTATCAAGGGAGTGGAGGTGCTACCCCCCTCTTGAGCATCAGGTAATGCTCCAGACCCATGCTCTGCTGAACCTGAATGAGCCACAATAAGAGTCGGCTCTAACTCAAAGGCATCGAGATAAAGCTGCAAAACCTGAGGTGAATCTGTTAAGTCACCTTCCTCCATCCACTTCGCATCCATCGGTGAATAGTTCTTGAACTTCACAAGATAGCGACGGGAAACTTTACCTCGTACCTTCCTTTCTTTATGTGCCAGTATCTGCTCTGGAATCAGAACCTCATCAAGTTCCTCAACTTCCGGCTGAGCCTCATCTGATACATCCTCAGGCACATCCCCACGGAAAGGTCTAAGAAGACTCACGTGAAAAGCATTGTGAATCCTCCAGTGATCTGGTAACTTCAAACGATAGGTTACCTCACCAATCTTTTCCAAAACCTGAAAAGGCCCATAATATCGCATGCTCAACTTAGGGAATAAGCGCTCTTTACCCTTCATCTTCTTGAGTCTAGCCTTTTCAAAGCGCAAAAGAACCCAATCACCCAATGCAAACTGTAAATCACGTCTGTGACGGTCTGCGGCTTTCTTTTGCTTCTACTGAGTTTTCTGGAGGGCCAACTTAACTCTCCGATAAGCTTCATCCAAGCTCTCCACATACTGATCAGCCTCAAAGATCTTATCCTTTGTATGCAAAATGGGTGGTACCTTCTTCCCTCCTTCTATAATCTCAAAAGGCGCCTTGCCTGTCGAGCTATGTACAGTGTTGTTATATGCAAACTCCACCAAAGGAAGATACTTTTCCCATTGTTGCTTGTGCTCTGACACATAACACTTTAGAAGATCCAACACTGTAGAGTTAGCCTCTTCTGACTGACCATCTGTCTGTGGATGAAATGACGATGAAAACTTGAGAGTGGTACCCATGTTGTCAAACAACCCTCTCCAAAACAAACTCGTCATCCGTGGATCACGGTCACTAATGATAGACGTAGGCAAGCCATGATACTTGAAGATGTTCGCCATGAACAACTTCACCATATGATCCACTTTAATTGTCTTCCTCACGGGAATGAAATGAGCCTGCTTACTGAACCTGCATATGATTGTCCAGATACCATCATTTCCCGTTTGTGTCCGTGGAAGATCAAATACAAAATCCATGGCAATGCTCTCCCAAGGTCTATGCGGAATAGGTAAAGGCTGTAATAACCCTGGTGTCTTCTGACGGTCAAACTTTACCTTCTGACATACGATGCATTGCCTGACAAAGGCATCAACATCTCTTCTCAAGGTTGGCCAATAAAAGAAAGTCTCCACTGCTTTGACCGTGGCGTCAATACCTCTATGACCTGCATACGGTGGAGCATGACTTTCAATCATAACCTTGAGTCGCAATGGCCTGGTAACACACAGTCTGCCATGCATCAATAAAAACCCTTCTCTGAGAGTGTAATGCTCATGCCGCTGACCCTCAGACATCTGATCATACAACCTTTCAAAGTCCTCATCATGGGCATACTGCTCTTTCATTTCATCAAGCTCATGATGATAAGCAAGTGAAACTGCAGAGACCTGTGGCTTGCGTGACAAAGCATCTGCCACTACATTCTTTTTGCCTTCCACATGCACAATCTGGAAGTGAAACATTGACAAAAAGTTTGCCCAACGCATATGCTTCTCTGAAAGCTTAGTCTGCGTGAGGAAATATCGCAAGGTCTGATGATCTGTCTGTACAGTGAAATCAGCCCCAAGCAAGTAGTGTTTCCATGTAGAAAGAGCGTGAATTACAGCCAACATCTCTTTCTCATACACCTGCAAATGCTTCTCGGCATCTTGCAAAACTCTACTCTCATAGGCTATCACATGTCCCTCTTGCATGAGAACTGCACCAATGCTACTTCCACATGCATCACACTGGACAACAAAAGCCTTTCGGAGATCCGGTAACACCAATACTGGATCCGAAGTAAGCTTTTCTTTGAGCTTTTTGAATGCTGTAATTTCCTCGTCAAAGCATGAAGAGGTGAAGCACTTTCAGCAAAGTGCCGTATGTAACGCCTGTAATAGGAACACAATCCTAAAAAGCTGCGTACATCATGCACGGTCCTCAAAGCTGGCCAATTAAGTATTGCTTCTACCTTGGCTGGATCCATACGGACTCCATGACCAGACACAATATGCCCCAAGAAATGTATATCCTGCAAGAAAAACTCACTCTTCTTGCCATTAACCACCAACCTATGGTTTCTGAGTTCTGCAAACACAATGGCCAAATGCCTTCTATGCTCTTCCTCAGTTCGTGAATGCACAATCATATCATCAAAGAATGTGCCCACAAACTCTCTATGAGGTCTGAAGATCCTGTCCATCATTCTGTTAAATGTGGCAGGCGCATTCGTTAAACCAAAGGGCATAACCAAGAACTCATACAACCCAAACGTGGTTCGGAATGCTGTCTTATGCACATCCTCGGGTCTAATGCGTATCTGATGATACCCGCTTTTCAAGTCAATACGACTAAAAACTGTGGAGCCCTGTAAGCGGTCCAAGATGTCATCGATCCTCGGTATGGGGAATCGATTCTTGATGGTATTCTTATTCAGCGCCCTGTAATCTATACACATGCGCCAAGAACCATCCTTCTTCAGCACTAAGAGCACAGGTGAGCAAAAGGGTGATGAGCTAGGCTGAATCAACCCCTTATTCAATAGCTCCTGCACCTGACTCATAATCTCTTCCTGTTGGGCTGCACTAACACGATACGGCGGTCTATTCGGTGGAGTACTACCAGGAATCAGATCTATGGCATGATCTTCTGGCCTCTCAGGAGGTAATTCTCCTGGCAATGACTCGGAAAAACAGTCTTGAAACTCACTTAAGAAATCAACCCTGTCTTTATCTAACATTGACAAATTAGACTTAGACTCATCATCCTGTGCATCCTTTACATAAATCAAGTACGCGGAAAGATGCTTTTTCATTACTGATGAAATCGCCGAAGCGGATACAATAGGAACAGATTCCCCTTTGAGTTTTACATCCAATACATGCTCTTTCCCTCTATGAGTGAGAGTAATTTTCCTATTGTAAGTATCCACCACCGCATGTACCCTGTGGCACCATGGCATTCCCAACAAAACATCACAGCCATCCAAAGGCATGATGAAGAACTCCTCGCTGTCCACATAACCCTGCAAATAAAGCCGAAGCTTCCCAATGATAGGAGTAACGGGTTCTGCATACCCTGGACAAGCCATATTTGCCTCATGTAACGGCCCCATCTCCTCTGCGCGAATCCCCAATCGGCCAGCCAAATCTGGTGAAATGAAGTTGGCTCTAGCACCTGTGTCAAAGAAGATCAAAGCATTCTGATCTCTCACTTTGCCCCATGCCCTGCACAACTCTGTAGCTTCACCACTTAGCTGCTCACCCACAAGATCAGGAACTAAGCCTGCAGAAGGCTTTTGTTTCTTTGGCTTGGGCTCTCCTTTATTGTCAGGGTCCTTCTTGGACGTTCTCTTGGGACAATTGAATGACATATGTCCCTCTTCAGTACAGTAAAAACACTTTTGAGCATCTCTCAAAGCCTGTCTTTCCTCAGAAGTCCTTTTGGGCATTGGCAACTTCTTATACTTCGTCTCTGTAGACCCTTTAGCATCACGAGAAGCATGCCCAAATTTTTCAGCTTTCTTGCCCAATTTCTTACTGCCTTTAAATCCAGATGAACCACCTGTGAGTAACGCATTAGCTGTCATAGCATTTTCAATCATCTGTGACATGTTCGTTACTCTTGTCTTTATGCAGTAATCTCGTACCTCCTTGGGCAGCCCACAACAATACTTCTCTACCTGCTCAGATAATGGCACGGCACGATAAGAAGTCACTGGAAGTAGAGCTTCCCAAAACTTCTTGTTATAATCCTCCAAACTATCACACTTTGAAGCATCCAGCTTGTGCCATGCTGTCATAACATCCACCTCAAATGTAGATGTGAGCCAAACGGAAGAGAAAACCTGTTTGAATTGGACCCATGTAGTGGGTGCTATGCCCTGCAAAAGAAGAGTAGACCACCACTGCAAAGCATTGCCCTTGAGAAAAGTGGCAGCTTTCCTCACCTTTGAGGACTCTGTATAATTCCCACCAGAAAAAGCAGCATCAAACTGCTGTAAAAAGGTAAGTGCCTTCAATTTATCCTTGGCCCCACTGAAAGTGTCAAACTTCACTGCAGCTCCCCCTTCCTTGTAATCCTTCGCCTTGCCCATAGGCGTTAGATTATCATATGGAAGTGGTTTCGTGAGATTGCTGCCCCCAACATTCGTACCCATCATTGGGTCAACATTTCCCATTCCAACACCAGGCATACCATACATCCCAGCCATGTTTCCATACATTCCATGCTGCATACCTGGCTGCATGCCACCAAACATATTGCCTTGCATCCCAGGTTGCATGCTTCCAAACACATTTCCTTGCATACCGGACTGCATACCACCATACATATTCCCTTGCATGCCAGGCTGAAAATTGGCTCCAAAAGGCCCATACATACCCATGCCTCCCTGAGGATAACCCCCAGTCATGGATTGAAACACTGAGCCACCACCAAAATAACCTGGATGCATGTTCTGCTGAGGAATCGGTGGCTGTCCATAGAAGGAACTCTGTGGGTTTGCACCAAAAGCATGCTGCATATTCGGAAACTGGGCAGGAGATGGATCCTGTGGAGTGGTACCACTATGACCATGAGAAAGATTCTTCGAACGAACCTTCTTCTTCTTTTTCTGGGGCTCTGTGCGGGGCTCTGTGCGAGATCTCATAAATTCAGCAAATCTCTCGCTCTGTGTGAGCTGCATAAAAGTATCCATAACACCAGCCAAGCGATCTTTGAACCGAGCATCATCATCCTCTTTACTATGCACATCTTCTGGCTGTGTTACATCCTCATAAGGCTCATCATCTGCAGCCTGTTCTCCTGCAAAAATATCCTCAGATACATCTCTTTCAGGAGAAGACTCTTGCTCTTCTTCTTCATGATAGAAGTACTCTTCCTCTGTATCAGACATGGTTGCTGAATTTTCAGCGATGACTTTCTCCAAAGCAACCACGAGCTCACCCCCTTCAGAAAGTTGATGATTGGTCCCGGCAACGGAACCTTGAAACCGGCCTCTGATAGAAAACCAGAGTGCGGTAAGAGCTAACACCCGTCCACTTGTAGTCTAGATGAAAAACCAAACACAGATTGGAGCTAGAGTGCCCAAATCTGAATACACAACGACACCTGTTGGCCCCAAAGCTTGGCGCCCCTTGCGGTATTTCTTTATTCCATTAAAATAATATGTATGGCTGAGTACAACACAAAAACCAGCCAAGAGTTTACACCTGTAGTCCAATCTGACTGCCCACAAATCCTTCTCAGCACAGAGGATCTATGCACACAGATCTGTGTCCTCAAGCAACACACTGTGCCTCCCTCTGATCAGCCAAGTTCACAAAGCAGGCCAGCCATGGGCATACATCTGGCATAACTCATAAGCATGATACATCTTCTCAGCTCAACATACATGTGCTGTTCAATCCCTGTCTTAATCTCTTGTCAATCTGCTATACTCCTCCTCTCACAAGGAGCCAGATAACACATACCTGTAGCAGACATCAAGCAATAGAAAGAGAGATAGATGAACAGAGTCAAGGCTTACCAAGTTCAGCTCGTGAAACAACTCTGAAGGAAGCAACAGCACCAATCTGTGCCTGCAGGCACTTGAACCCACAATCCTGCTTCACACGTGTGCTTGCACTTGCCTGTATCTTCCTCCTGATGCTCACTCCTATGCTGTCCTTGAAAGTACAGATCTGAAAATCAGCACTGTACTTGATTGTACCGCCTCGGAATGCGTGCCAAGCGTTGTACTTGCATAAACAACCTGCTGTCCACTTCTGTACCTGTCTGAATCAGCATGCACAGGTCTGTCCAGCACCAGTAAACACTTCTGCAGCAACTGTACCTTCTGTACCCTGCTGCCCGTACACTGTACGGCAGCCGTACCAGGTGTACCTGCTGAAAAACCAACTGTGCAGCCTGCACAGGCCTTCTGCGCAGCCCCAAACAGCAACTGTCCTGTGCGCCGCCAGCAGCAGAGGAGAAAGAGAGAAAGAGAGAGTGTCCAGCACTGGCCGTACAGTGCTGTACGGCTGGTTCCTTCAGAAAAACAGCAGCACCCTGCAGCAAACAGCCGCCTTCTCCTCCTCTTCAGCTTTCCCACGATGGAACTCAAGCGCATGAAGGAAGGCTCCACTTTTACTACACGACTCCCCAAAAAGGGAGGAAAGAGAGTGAAGAGAGAGAAAACCTCCTTCCCAAGTTAATCCCTAGGGCCCAACTTAATAAGTTCCCTAGGGCCACTAAGGCCTAGGGGCAACTTTTATAAACATTAAAAGTTAATGTTTTAATGTTCCCCCTTCACACCTAGGGTTGTCCACACATCTTTAAACACTGTCCGGGCACCCCCCATGTGAATCATAAAATATTCTGACCCTGCAACCACCATGCCCACACTTGTCCTGCTCCATTTTCACAGGGCCATGACACTTCCTATGTTAGAATTTGCATATAACAGTACTAAGCATACGAGTACAGGATTTAGTCCTTTCATATTTATGTATGGTTTTCAACCAAGATCACCTGTTAACAGTAGGATTCTCAGGACTTCAGCATGATGCAGCACGTAATTTTTTGCAAGATATGCAGGAAATGTTACAAGTTGCAAAGGAATCTATTAGAAGTGCTCAAGACCGCGACAGGTTTTATTCTAATAGACATCGTTCACCTAGAGAGTTCTCTGAAGGAACGATGGTGTATTTGCGAGTTCCGAAAGATTTTGAGACTTTACGGACAGGTCGATCTCCGAAATTATCCCCTAGATACTGTAACCAATTTCGTGTTACACGACGGATTGGTTCAGTTGCATATGAATTGGATTTGCCTTCTCATGTGAAAGTTCATCCTGTATTTCATGTCAGTAGACTTAAGGAAGTACTGGGTTGGAGCAGATCAGTTAGTTACTCCTCAAGAAATTATAGATGTCCAGGACATGACATTTGTTCCGCACGAACCTGAAAAGATTCTTGGCTTTCGTGAACGAAGATTGCGTCATACGCTTATCACGGAATACAAGATCAAGTGGAAGGATCGTGTTGAGGAGGACGCTACATGGGAGACATTGACTTCTCTTCAGAGAGATTACCCTGGCTTTTTAGTGAGCTCAGGAGTGAGCTCTTAAGAGGAAGGGGAGTATGTCATGTGCACAGTGGGTATCTACCGTGTGCTATACGCATGCAAGACTAGTTTCGAGGCTTGGGGAGGCTTGGAACTAGGCAGGCTGATTGACGAGCTGAGTTAGGGATATACTAACGGGCGGGCACCCAAGTATGGACGGGCGGGCGGCCAAGTGTGGACGCCCGATGACCGGCCAAGAGCCTATAAAAGGGTGGCCAAGGTTAGTTATTGTGCATAGAGAGTCTCGCGAGTTTGTGAGAGCTCTATGGTCTTGGAGCCTGGATCTAGTGCAGACGTGCACCTGCTTTATGCAGCCGAGGCCGGCAGCAATCTCGAGGCCCGCGAGGGCAGCTTCGCAGCGGTATGGGACGTCGCGAGGAGGAGATTGGTCGGTACGTCAACCTAGTTAGCTCAGCTCGTGGCTCGGTGGGGACAGCCGGGACTGTGGGCTTGCCCACGGCTGTCATGGTTGGGAGGTGAGTCAGGCCTGCACCTCCTTCCTTGTTTGTTGTTTGTTTGTTTGCAGGATTCGAGTTTCGAACCAAGATCGATCACGAGGGGATCCGTGGGGATTTGACACCATGCACCGACCCCCACACACCTGATTAAGGGAGGGCTTCCCTCCCCACCATGACCCATGCGTGGGTGCCCATAATGGGTGCCCACCCTACCAAGGGCATCATGAGATATTAGAGAGGCTGCCCACTCATTAATGAGTGTGAACCAGCAACCTTATAAAAACAAAGGTTAGAAATAATGCTATAAAATAAACAAATGCAATACACTTACCACCTGTTCACACGCAACAAAACCCGTCAGAAGGCAGAGCAAATTTCATGACTCACTGGCAGGCGTCCCCGCTCCGTAAGTGGCACGTCAAACAAGCAAACACAAGAATACAAGTCACGCGAAGACAGTTCCAAGCATGCAAACATGAATGCATGTGCAAACAGTATCATGGACATATCTCCCGTTCATGGAACAAGTACTAGACATTCCTGTCGAGCACAGTGATGGCACGACAAAAAGTATAAATCCCGGTCTTCCTATGGAGTGACAGTCCCATAGGTAAGACACAGATCCAAGCACGAGCCTCCTTATGGAGTGACAGTCCCATAAGCAAGACACGGCACAAATACTGGCTCTTCCATGGCGTGACAATCCCATGGATAGAACGCAGTCCAAGTCATACACGGGTGGCACCAGTCTGGCTCCCGTCCATACAACACCATCCTGCTAACACACGGGTAGCACCAGTCTGGCTCCCGTCCATGTTATGCAAAATACTGGCCCCTTCACATGAGACACCGGCTTGGCCTCAAGTGAACAAGACACAAATCTGGAGATGGACCAAATGGTCGGCCAATTGGTGACACCCACTACGGGTAGAAGTTGATATATACATATATGGTTTCCCATGGAATATTTGGGCATGGGCATTGTGCTTAAGGCCCTGTTGTATTTGGAATTTTGCATTTGTGCCTAGATAATCCGCCTTGCTTTAGATAAAGGGAGGCCCAAATCTTGTAATTATTTCAAGTACTCCTTGAGAGGAAACTTCAAAGAGAGGGAGGGAGGGTGGTATATATTCCGGCCCTATAGGCCTTTGGAAC
The DNA here is from genome assembly GCF_041138505.1 of Cibotium barometz. Classification (NCBI taxonomy): domain Eukaryota; kingdom Viridiplantae; phylum Streptophyta; class Polypodiopsida; order Cyatheales; family Cibotiaceae; genus Cibotium; species Cibotium barometz. Next base: position 35,999,548 of record NC_141069.1, on the reverse strand, counting down.
TGATTTGAGAGCTTAATGATGTATTGGTCCTGCGTACATACCCTCAGGGAATGCTTCCTCTAGCTTTGCCTATTGTAAACCACTCCATCTCCTATCCTATTACATTCTTCTGTTGGATCTGTGCACCTCCTTGGGACTATGCTTAATGGCTGAGCTTGAATGCTCTAATACCAATCTTGCATACACGAGCCTTGCTGTATTGATCCACAGCCCTAAGCCTGATTAAGAAAACAAGATGATGATTTCAACATCATTAAGACAGAGGAGAGAGAAGAAGAGAGAGATTGTTGTTGTCAGGTTTTCTTGTATTTATATGGTACAAAAAGGTTGTTGAATGCTTGTACATAACTTAGGCCCTTGGTCATCCCCTCTGGCCCATTACATGACTTCTATGCTTCTATGATTGATGAGAATGATTATTGATGCTAAGGCTGATGCTGATGCTGATGCTGCAGCTGCTTGTGACACTGATGATGGTCATTATGATGATGCTAATGATGCTCTAAATGCTGACTTAAATCAGGGGTTCTACTATTCATGGTGAGGATTAGCCATGGCACAGGTGTGCACGTGACATATCTCCATTTTTCAGCATTGTAGATATCTTTTATTTTCAATTATGTGGATTTAAATAGTCATGGTTATGTTTAATATTGATACACATTGATGGTCCACCAAAAAGTGTATCAAAGGCCCTAGTCCCCCAAGCAAGTCCCCTGCTTCAATTGTACTCGTATCGGAGTAAGGCATCCTTCTCCCTACAAGGAAGAAAGGGATCACAAGTGAAGACCTCTAAGATGGATGCAGGCCAACTCACCTCCCAACATAGGTTCTACAAAGGTCTAATTCCCACATATCCATGCCTGACAGCTTGGCAATCCTACCAGCTATTTGCCTCATAGAGGCTCTAGGCAAGCCTATATGTGGCTGGATCACCTTCTCTTCACCCACCGCCTATATGGCTGCTGACCACTCTAGGAAAAGTGTTTCTAAACTCCTCTCTGTCCCGGATGCATCATGCGCTGAGATAAAGTAAGATTGCCCTCTGGAATAAGCAATGACACCATGAATGGATCTAGACCGACTGTTGCTCCACCCATCTGCAATAAGTGTGATGCCATTCCTGTCCCAAGAGGACCTAACAATCTCTGTAAGTGCAGCAATTGTGCCCTTCTCCTTTGCTAGTAAGGTTGTTCTCAATGCCTCTGATGATGGAGGAGTGTAGGTGGATCCATACTCTGCAATCTTGTGCACCATGTCCTTGAAGTAGAAGCTATGAGCAGCCTGAAAGGCAATGGCATCATGGTAGAAGAAGTGTGCAACACTACCATCCACCTCCTCCTTCTCTGGGTCCCATCTACTCTGAAGTGTACTTTGCCTTGAGCGAACACTACCCCTCGCCCCCACTGTTGGTGGTGGTGCTCCAAATGGACGTGCAGTGGGTCCAAAAAATGATGGCATTCCACCAAAGAAGACCTAGTGGTTCGAAACGTTTGTCCCAAAGTGCCCACATATGTGGAAGGATCTACTCCCACCCTTGCTCTCCGAGCTAATAAACATGGCCATATCACTTCGTCTTTCGGACAAAACTCCTCGTCTTTCACTAGTGATGTTAGTACAGACCGCAATGTCCTGTCCATGCTAATGTAGCAGGTGCGCCCGAATACGAGTTGCACTACCTAACTTCGTAAGGAGACAATATTTGTATGTCCACTTTTTCACGCCTCCTGTTTTGTAGGCACCCTCTGCTAGTACCTCATCCCACCAAGACCACTCTGTAGATTTGGACTTATTGAGGTAGACTGAGAATGATTCATGGAGGCAATGGGTGCAAAGACCACAAAGAAGGAATGAGGAACATGGATCACTGCAATGGTCAATAAGGACAAGGTGCCACAAGATTTCGAAAGAAGAAAGTACACAATAGAGCGGACAGACTTCGGAGAAAAATAAATTCTTTATTCATTCAACATTAGCAATAGTTTTTGGCAATGCAAGTTACAACATGCGACTTTCTACATGGAATTATTGTTCTAATCCTCAAGTGTGGCAAGTGCCTCAACATCAATATTGGCATATATGCTATTAGTAGTGCCACATGTGAACATGGGCTAACCAAGGGCACTTTTCTCCCTTTGGGTTTTTCCCCTTGGATATCTTGTGTGAAAGGACATAGTCATTATTATTGTATTTTGATATCATGGAGTCAACTCCCTAGCTCCACACATTCTAAGCAATCTTTTTTGTGTGAGCACCAATCACCATCTCAAGTGTACCTTGCTGTTGCTGATTCTCTGTGTCTCTACTTATTGTGAAACACTAACCCTAACAGTGGTATCAGAACGACATTGCCCCCCTTCTACACGCGAAGTTCCCGTCTGCAACTGTTCGCGAAGTTCCTTCCGTTGGCACTATGCGCGGTTCTGTCAACCGGCACTTCAAGCATTTCCGTCTGCCTACCCTTCCCTCGAGGTCCATTCAAATGCACCGCCGCCTGCCCTGGCAAACAGTTTCCACTACCGCCCACTTCCACCTCCTCACCTAGTGGCACTAGTGCGGAGGGCTCCACCACCACCCAATTGGCCGACGGCCCTCTCTCCACAGGAGCTGAGCTCAGCCACACTTGTGGTTTACATGGCAGTGGACAGAAATTCAAAGATTTCCTGGTCTCTTCCGTCCAGTGATGACATCTCCGTCGTCGTCTATCCACCACCTCGACTTCGACAGACAGTCTGTGGACTTCTCGACGTGCGCCGCCGCCGACCCTTGTAGGTCTCGCCTTCGCCGAGGTTCCAACCACACCACAGAGCCGTGGCGCCGTTGCCGCTTGCAGCGCGTTGTCTGTCTACGCCATCTCCAGTCCGCCATTGCCGTCTCTGTGCTGCATTGCCTCGTCGTCTACCAACTGCCCGGCTATACAACTTTCTATAGCAAGCTAGCCAGCAACAGCAAACAGCCTACATCTCTCAATCTTTGCAAAATCAAGGTTCCAGCCATTCACGTACCTGATTTTTGGTTCTTGCTTCATTGCAAAAATCACGTGCAAGCAGCAATCCAGGGCAACATTTTGGTGCCGGGTTCAGAGAAATTTGGAGATTTTTCATAAATTTGTGCTTAATTGCACAATTGCAGTTACAGGACAAAAATTTGGGGCTTTCCTAAAATTAGCGCTTAATCGCACAATTAAAGCTCATTGGTACACACATTTTCGGGGCTTTTGTGAATTAAGCGTAATTGACACATAAAACAACCCATTGATGCTCAGAAATTTGGGGTTTTTCAACATTGCAATTATCTACAACCTTATATTTGGGGCAAAACATTTGCACAGGATCTTGTGGTTGCTTGGCAATGCACTCCGGTGCGTTTGGGATTTTGCCCGAAGGTGCTTTTTATAGCATATTTGGTTGCACGTGTTTGAATCTCTCTTGGTAAAGAGATTTCAACAAATGGCTGGGAATATGACCGATATATTCGAGGTTTTGTCCCAAGAGGACAAATTGGATGGCAGTAATTACTCCCTCTGGAGTTTCACAGTGTGAAACCTTCTTGTGGCCAAAGGATTATGGGGTTCTGTGTCAAGTAAAGATGTACGTCCTATTGACATAGCACCTAACACGCCTGGCCGTGGTGCTCAACAAGCTGCAGTACCTACTCCTCCCTCAGAGGAGCAGAAGAGATGGGATGATCGTGATGCCAAGCGATGGCTTTGATTGCTTTGTCAGTAAAGTGATCAATCAGACCGCATATCGCAAGACCTCAAGGCAAGCTTGGGATGTACTTGAAATCATGTATCAGGCAAAGAATCAGGTCAAGGTTACATATCTCAAGAAAGAGCTTGAAAACTTGGACATGAATGATGGTGATAGTATGGTTGATCATCTTATGAAGATCCAAGGATATCAGGAGCAGCTACTCAATATTAATGGTCATTTCTGAAAAGGAGCTGGTTTCCATGACACTATCATCTCTGCCAGAAACTTACTTGAACTTCCACACATCGCTCACTCTTATCTATGTGGGGAAGCCCGGAATCAATCTTGTTTGAAGAGTTGGTTGGCTTGTTACTACAGGAGGAGCAAAATCGGAAGAACAAATCTTCCGTCATGTGTGGCATTTGCTGCCCAAGACAAGGGCAAGGGAAAAGCCAAAAGAAATTTTCAGCCAAAGGTTGATTCGAGACATCCTTCACAAAAGGCTAAAAATGATGCAGGCAAGCCCAAGAAAAAGGGCAAATGTCACTACTGCAAAAAGCTAGGTCACTATTTGAATGAGTGCAGAAAAAGGCTTGCAAAGGAGAAGAAAAAGGAAAGCGGCATGGCTATGATTCTTCTTCATCACCTGCAGCAAAAGATGATGCATCAGTAAATCTTGTGCAGGATGAGTGGACTTTCCTTACTTGCAATTATGATGCATCATTAGAGCATATGTCTCTGAGTGTCAATGAAAGACACAACACATGGTACTTTGACAGTGGTGCTTCTAAACACATTACCTCGCAGAGGAATTTGTTTAAGAAGCTTATGGCTGCCCTCGAAGGCAAACGGGTAACATGTGCAAACAATTCTTCTTATCCGGTTCAGGGTGTTGATGAGGTGATCCTCACAACAGCAGATGGTGCAGACTTATGTCTTCCAGATGTATTGTATGTGCCAAGGATTAAGAAGAACTTGTTGTCCGTCTCCTCTTTTGCTAAAAGAGGATATCCAGTGAACTTTGAGGACGACAGATGCAAAGTGAAAGACCGTGAAGGTGGCTATGCATAGGTCACTTCCGGCACATTGTACCATGGGTTATATCAGCTTGACAGGTTTGACAAGAGAGAGCATGCTCATGTGATTACCACTCTTACACCTACCATGCAAGAGGCAGAATTGTGGCATGCCAGGTTTGGGCATGTAAATTATGGCAATTTGATGCTATTGCAAAGACATAAAATGGTACACGATATGCCTCATGTAGAACTTTCACCAAAACATGTATGTGAAGGGTGCATATTGGGTAAGATGCACAGAAATGTATTCCCAAAAGATGGATCAACAAGAGCTGTCCGGAAATTACAACTTGTGCACAGTGATGTGTGTGGTCCTATGCGGACACCATCTATTGGAAAGTATCTATACTTTGTAACCTTTATCAATGACTACTCCAGATTTGCTTGGGTGTATCCCTTGAAAGTAAAATCTGATGTATTTGCACGTTTTCAGCATTTTGTGGCACAAGCTGAAAATCAAACAAGTTGCAAAGTGTAGACCCTCCATACAAATTGAGGGAGAGAATACATGGCCATTGCTTTCAAAGCTTTTATGGCAGAAAAAGACATAAAGCATCAATGTACGATACCATATTCTTCTCAGCAAAATGGTGCTGCTAAGAGAAAGAACAAGTCTTTGATGGAAATAGCTAGATGCATGGTTAAGGGCAAAGACTTGCCTCACAAATTCTCGATGGAGGCGATATGTGTGCTACACGTGTTGAATAGATGCCCTACCAAAGCATTAAAAACCATAACGCCATATGAGGCTTGGCATGAAAGGAAACCTAAAGTTAAATACTTTAGAGTTTTTAGATGTATAGCTTATGCACATGTACCTCAGCAATTGCAAGGTAAGCTTGATGACAACGCAGCTAAGTGCATATTTGTGGATTACAGCAGTGGTAGTAAAGGTTACCGTCTCTTTAATCCTTCCACACAAAGGATTTTGGGCAGTAGAGATGTTGTGTTTGCTGAAAATTCAGACTAGCCATTGGCTGAATTTTTCGGACAGCCACCTTCAGGCCCACTTAACATGTTTGAAGGACTTCTCCCATTGGGAATTGATGGCACAACAGATCAGCCATCAACTTTGCCTAATAGACAGCATTTGGGTGCTCAATATCAGCCCATAAATGAGCTCATTACACCTCAAAATGTCAAGGACGCAGTGGAGTAAGAGCGGACAGCAACAGAAAAGGCTAGAGTTGTGCCTCATTGGCTGCTCTGTACTTTACAGGAGAGAAAACTTTCAGCTCCACTTGGTAGCAGGACACGGGCTGGTTCACGTAATGCAAGAGAACATGCAGATGTTGCTTGCATGAGTACACTTTGTGATGCAGATGAGCCAGATTCATTTGAAGAGGCTCATGAGAATGAGCATTGGGTAAAAGCCATGCAAAATGAGATGGATTCTATCCATAAAAACAACACATGGGATTTGGTAGACTTGCATGCTGGCAAGAAGCCCATCGGCACAAAGTGGGTATACAAGTTGAAAAGAAAGTCTAATGGTACCATTGACAGGTACAAGGCCAGGCTAGTGGCCATAGGATATGCCCAAAAAAAAGGGCATTGATTATGATGAGACTTTCACACCTACTTCTTGTATGGCCACAGATGTGTTGTTGCATTGGCTGCCCTTCATGGATGGAAAGTGCATCAGTTGGACATAAAATCAGCTTTTCTCAATGGGGATTTGCAACAAGAAGAAGTTTATGTAAATCAGCTCGTTGGTTTTGTGATGCTTGGTCATGAAAACAAAGTATGCAAGCTTCAAAAAGCACTTGATGGTCTCAAGCAAGCTCCCCGAGCTTGGCACGAGAAGATACGTACTTATTTGACCATGCAAGGTTTTCGCAATAGTCCAACAGAGAGCACCCTCTATGTGAAAGAGGATCATGGCACTTTGATTATGCTCATTCTTTATGTGGATGACATGTTGCTAACTGGGAATGATATGGAGAAAATTTCAGCATTCAAAGCTGAATTAAAAACGTCATTTGAGATAACAGATTTGAGATTTGTTGCATTATTATTTGGGCATACGATTTGTGCAGACAGATGTTGGGATTTATGTACACCAATCAAAGTACATTCAAAAGCTGTTGCATAAATTTGGGTTTCAAGATTGTAAGCCCATCTCTACTCCGATGGAGCCAGGACTTGCAAAATTTCAAGTTCCATATGAATCGTGATGATGTTGCATCCATAATTCCATTCACATAATGATGTATGTTGTAACTTCTCGACCGTGGTATGTAGGTCAGCCCAGACAATGTGGTGCAAGTTATCACCGACAATGCATCAAATTGCCGTCGGATGGGGCGCTTGATCAAGGAGGACTGCCCCTCCATAGTGTGGACCCCATGTGCCTCCCATTGCATTGACTTGCTCATGGAGGACATGGATAAGTTAATGTGGCTGAAGGACGCGATGGCAGACGCTTCATCCATTGTCACCTTCTTTACGCGAATTCCGGAAAGGCGAGGAGGAAGACCTCGGGCGAGTTTATATATCACCATATCAAGCAAGCAATTATGGAGGTAAGTTACAAAATTTTAAGTTGCATATGAATCGTGATGATGTTGCATCCATAATTCCATTCGCATAATGATGTATGTTGTAACTAGTTGACCGTGGTATGTAGGTCAGCCCAGACAATGTGGTGCAAGTCGTCACCGACAATGCATCAAATTACCGTCGGATGGAGTGCTTGATCAAGGAGGACTACCCCTCCATAGTGTGGACCCCATGTGCCTCCCATTGCATTGACTTGCTCATGGAGGACATGGAGTGGGCCCCCTTGTGTAACTTGGTTGAACACAATGCTAATCAATACACTTAAATACACTAAGACTTGATGGACACTTGTTCAAATACAAGAAGTAAATTGCTGAATTGACAAGAGACACACAATGAGCCGGAACGGCCGACCCCTCCCTCAAATAAAGTATATTGATCTTGGGAGAATCAAGTACATAGTGTCATGGGCATTTCTGACCAGATTTCCATACCAATGCATATGAATACAATATTGCAAACAAGTGGTTCTCGATGTAGACTTGCAACCCACACTACCCTCTCAAGTGCCCATGTTCCTTACCATCTGCTCTCTATTGTTCCACCAACACATGGTAGCAACAATCTGCAAGAGAGCACGTAGGACAAGAGAACACTACACAGGGTATATGATCTTGTAATCCGGTTCCTCCCTCCTGCTACTTACTCCCATATTTAAGCATAAAAGCTTACCAATAGCAAGTAGAGTCGATGACAGCAGAAGTCTTCGCGATGGAAGTCCTTGGAGTGTTGAGATCTTTGATTTGTCGCCTTTCTTCGCGACAAAAGTCTTCAAGAGGATGAAGGGAACCTTGGGAAAGCTTCCCCTGTGGTTCAACTTGAGAAAGGAAGGCTGAAATTAGGGTTTTCAGCAAAAAGACCAGAAATTACAACAAAAATGAGAGCTATTTTGCTGAATTTCAATCATTGGGAGTGAGTAGTAGAGTGATTAGCACTTGGAAACACTCTTGGAAGCTTGGAAAACACCCTAGCAGGTTGGGTATGGCTATGGAGAGCTTGGAAATGGAGAGAAATGGTGGAAAAACAGAGATTTTCAGCCTCCAAAAATCTTCATGAAGAGAAAACACGAATTTTCTCTTAATAAGTAAGTGAATTGGGATCCAATCAGGTGAAGGGACATGGGGAGATGCCCATTTATGAGAAAAAGGGGAGGATCAGGTCCTAGACATTGAGTCTTGTCCGCCTCGGGACTTCAGTGAGTGTGAACTTGGAAGCGGTCATAATTTATAAGTGACTTTTGGGCGCCCAAACTTTAATGAAGTGGGAACGCACTCACTTATAAATATTGGCTAAGTCCTAAGGGCTATTTGAGCTTAGATTGGGTAATACTTACCACCTGCTTACATGCCACACAACCATGTCAACAAACAGTTTCACACACACGGTTCACGGGCAGACGTCCCCTTACCCGGAACTACACATTGGTCAAGCAAGCATGAAAACAGCATGCAATTTCAATTGTAAGCAAGCACATAAAGATGCTATGCAATGCAGCATTGGTATGGACAATCCCCGTTCATGAGACTATACCAAAATAGACGTGCTCCAGGCAAGTACACGAGGTACCAGACCCAATGAAACACCAATTCACCAAGCATTTCCGGACATGTACACGGAGGCACAAGTCCCAACGGAAAGCCAAGTCTACAGTATCACATGAGTGGCATCAATCCCCGCCATAAACAACTGCCATGGACACCAGTCCAATGTACATACATGATAAGAAAGCACCGGGTGGACCAATTGGGTGGCCAAATGGTGACACCTTGGACCTCCTCGTTCACTTTATGAGAAAGGCCATTGCGGAGTTGCGCACTTCTCTTTCCATCGACGAGGAGAAGCGCAAAGATATTTTGGCCATAGTGGAGAAGAGGTGAAAGTGGATGCGAAGACCTATTGATGGTCTAGCCGCCTTACCCACAAATCGTCAGCGGTCTTCAACGACGTGGAGTTGCTTCAGGACCACGATACTTTCTTGCCAAAAGCATTGCTAGAGGAGCATCATGGGAAGTTCCCGAAGGGACTCATTAGCTACGATGACCAAAAGAGAGGGGGGGAGGGGGGGGGAGGGCACATTTGCATCTCCCACTCCTAGAAGAGGGAATCAATGGTGAAACCTCTCTTTTGGTGGGAGACATTCAGGTATGTGCATAGCTGCCTCCAAAAGGTGGCTTTGAGACTCTTAGCGCAGGATTGCTTTTCAGGTGCATGTGAGAGAAACTGGAGTTTCTACTCACTTTGTCACATGCACTCTGCACTGCAGTGCATGGTGACAAGTTGGCTCATCATCAGTGCATCTTGTATATCAGTAGAAACCATTTTTGGATATGATTTTGTCATGCCGCATTGTAAGCCCCAGTTGTCAGGTGAGCTACGTAGGTCTTTCCTCAGCCATAGAAGGTCGGTCTAGTCCAGTCTCTTAACCCACTTGAAGAGAATCATTCATGCATGTAGCAATCAATAGAATCCATAGGGTTTGCATTTAGATCATGGTCTGCATTGTATAGCATTTACTTCATGTGCATGTTAACCTTTCCTTAGCATTTCTATCCTTTGCATAAGCATATAAATCATTGCCTAGCATTATTAGCTTATTTATCAAGTCGTGTATTGTAAGGAGACAGCCGACTTGCTCTTGAGCAAACCCACCAGCCCTCTCATGACTATATCTAGCGTCTCCCTCATTCATGGATCAATCGATAGATCTTCATCAAGCCTGAAAACACATCTCTCTCTACTCCTCTCTTGCAGAAAACGCAACTTCATCCATCATCCCTTCTCTTGCAAAAAAATCATCCTCAACTTGCATATTCAATCATCTACAGCCATCGTTCTCTTGCATATTCCGCCCTAGAACAGTCCCCAAACCGCCCCCTTTCTTGGCCACAGTTTGTAGCCTTCCTACAGCCCCCTGGAAGAGTGCATTGGCATCGAGATTGGTCATCTTTGGTGCTTCTACAGCAGTGTGCAGTCAGCCCATCGTTTGGTCTTCCAAAGGTTTGTGTTCGGGTTCATTCTGGAGTCAAAGTCAGTTCCGCATTCATTCTCTTCAAAGAAATAAAGCAAATACTCCTAGGGCCTTTAGTGGGTAATTGGGACCCAATTCTACTGTGTACAGATCTCTCTCTCTCTCTCTCTCTCTCTCTCTCTCTCAATTTGAAGTGATAAAGTGGATTGCTAAAGACTCATGAAACTTAGGATATGGCAGGCGGTTTAAGATTTGTGTGACAGGTCCATTCATCTATGCATATTCTGCTGCATGTTACACACGAAGATACGCAATCACTTGAGCACGCGACAGTTAGAGCAGCGAGTGTATTGCCGTGCTAGCTTGCACATGGTGCGCGCCATGCACAAGACGGAATCAACAAGGCAGGTATAAGATTTGTCAAGTTGTCACATTGCAATTTACATAATATGTGTATAATCGTTAATGTGATTCACTGATTATGTAATTTGTAAATTGTAGGTGAATGTGGATACATTCAAGCTAACAGGAGACACTCCTGAGAGTGTCCATAAAGAGTAGGAGGAGGAGGAGGAGGAGGAGAGGATCTATGCAGAGATCTACAGAGAGCTCAAGGCAGTTGATCGACGACTTACTCGTACTCGTTGTAGGCATGCAGCTAGTGGGAGAGGAGTGCGAGTAGGCACTCGCAAATACACCATTCGTCGCGGTTCGAGGGGGACGATGCAGACCTACGTGCGGCGTGGTTCTGGTAGCTCTTCAGCCACTCTTGAAGATGAGGGAGGATACTTCCAACAATAATGAAATTGGCCAAGTCATAAGACTCCAATACAGACTCCATCATAACCTTCCAAATGCCATAGTTGGTTCCATCCAAGTGTCGATCCACCAGGAACCTGGGGAGAGTAGGGATCTTCACGTGCTTCTCAGCCACCTCAAGCAAGTCTGCCATCTCGGGGGGGTTACTTTGGTCTTGTGAAGGGAAGTGGGTGGGAAAAAAAAATGAAGACGCGGCTGCAGCTAATATGCAAGGTGGCTGTCCAACGGTGATGGCCGCCTTCTACCCTATCTCCAAGTCCCCAACAGCCGAAGAGATCTCCAATCAACAGCAAAAAACCAGCACTCCCACAAGCTCCAAGGTCTTCAAGAAACAGTCTCACAAGCTCTCCAATGTCTCCAACCTTCAAGCCACCTGGGACTTTGATACCATGTCGGAATACGCAACGAACATGAGAAACAACTGCGAGCACAACGTAGCAAGACACCACGATGAAGATGAGCAAATGCAAGAGAACCACCAGCCTGAAAGCGCAAGACTGTGTGAAGAAGAGCAAACGCTGAAGAGAGAGAGAGAAGCTGTATGAACTGTGCTCTATATACAAGATCCAATACAATACCCAATAACCAAAAAAGTGTGGGGGCAGGCCACCTACATATATGGCCATGCTCACGACCAGAAAAAAAGGACAATCGGCCAGATCACAACAGTCGGCCAACACTGAAAACAGCTGACAACAACACATCTAGTCGGCCAATAGATCATAGCCCCCCACAACCAAAAAAAAATGGGAAAAAAAAAACAAGAAAAGTGGAGAAAAATGGAGGAACTCTGAGCAAAGCTCCTTGGCGGGCACACCCACAACAAAGGTCTTCTGTGAGATAATGTACGGACAGGAGATGACTGCAAATAGAGAAAAACCCAAAGGAAAAATTTGCCCCTAGTTATGCCATGTTTGTTGGATAAATGTAGTCCCAACTCCTTAGTCCAATTTAATATGTGGTGGTTAGGCTAGTGGTCAGTGGTTGGTGTGTAAAGCCTACAAATGGTTGGTGCATGTTGTTCATGCAACTCATGCAACTAAAAATAGGCTAGAGGAGGCTCTAAATAAGTTACAAGTCGTGATCAAGTGATTATGTAAGTTTGGTTCATGTCTAATCATAATTAGAGTCTTCTTGTGTTAATCTCAAAGCAATTTTCTGCATATACCAGTTTTTGTCTCTCATATTCATGATGTTTTGTACAATCTTTGATCCACCTTGAGTATGTTTTGATCAATCTTCTTAGTTGAATTATCATATCCAACATTTGGTATCAGAGCTTGACCCAATTAGGTTTAGTTGATTAGCAAAAATCTTAATCAATCTCTTAATCACCATAGCCAGTTTTTCTCTGTTTGAACCACATGCTGTAGATTGCTTCCATGCGTGCATCTGAGGTGATTATATCCCAAAATTTTGATATAGCCTACTAGCTTTGCTCCCACGCATGCCCTAAATCGAAGATCATAGGCGAATTCCAGCGCAGCTTCGCGAATTTCCCATCGCCATCAGCGCAGCCCGTTTTCTGCTAATTCGAACCATTCGCCGTCGTCTCTACAAATTGGCCTAATTCCTCTGAGGTGATTCAAGTCCATCAAGTGAAGATTCAGCATACAAAAGCTTGAAGCATATGGTCCACTGTAGCTGCTGTACGACACGTTTTTCTAGTCGCCTGTTTTCTGCTTCTCTTGCTCCAACAACATGGTGATACTTATTTTAATTTATATTGATGATATTTTTATTATTTGGGCTTAAATCATCTATGCGAGCAAGTTTTCAACATCAAGCATCATATTTCATCATCATGAGCTCCAAATTCCCCGAGAAATTCAACAGAACTGGGTTTCATACCTGGCAAATCAAGGTGAAGGGCTACCTCATGAAGAAAAATCTGTGGAGTACGGTCAAGCCACTTTCTAATGATGAAGCAAGTATTTCTGCTGCAGTTACAAGAGCTACAACGGCTGCACTTCAAGCAAAAGATGAGCAAGCACTTGGTATTATCATTACTGCTTTAGAAGATGATTTTATTCATTATATTGATGATGTTGAGTCCGCTATGGAAGCTTGGGAATTACTAGAACGTACTTTTGGTGCAAAGGCAAAGCATTCCAAGATCAGTTTGAAGATGCAACTCTTTGATCTAACCATGGAGAGTAATGAAAATTTGACAGCTTTGATTAACAGGTTGAAGAGCTTAATGACACAATTGGTTTATGTTAAGTCTCCTGTTCCAGAAGAAGATGCTATTGCTATCCTGCTTAAAAGCTTACCTTCAAGCTTTAGACAAATTGTGACGGTACTTAAAGAGAAGGAGCCAGTCCCTTCTTTGGAAAGTATTATAAATTCTTTGCAGGAAGAAGACAAGAAGATTACAAAGGATGTAATAGATCCTTATGCATATGCTATTACTACAACATCGGCAAAGAAGAAGTGTACTATTTGTGGTCGTACAAATCATCTTACTAAGGATTGTTTCTCCAAACATCCTTGTGAGTATTGTGGAAAGACGAATCATCCATCCTCAAAGTGCTACCAAAAGGATCAAAAGCTAGCAAAGGGACATGTGGTTGAAGAAGTCAATCAACAAGAAGAAACAAATCTTTGTTCTAGTCTTAGTATAAAAGATGTAGATGATGAGTATGCTTTTTAAATTATGTCATGTATGTAGTTGAGTCAAGACTTAAGTTGTTCCAACTTGACGAGTTGTAGAGGAGAGTACACCACCCTATGTTGTTGTTAAGGGGGAACTCTTACTCATTGTGTCAAGGAGGTATGTTAAACTTTGTTCATGTTCTTGTAAGAAGTTGGTCTTAAGGGGAGATAAATGTAATCCCAACTCCTTAGTCCAATTTAATATGTGGTAGTTCGGCTAGTGGTCAGTGGTTGGTGTGTAAAGCCTACAAATGGTTGGTGCATGTTGTTCATGCAACTCATGCAACTAAAAATAGGGAAGAGGAGTCTCTAAATAAGTTACAAGTCGTGATCAAGTGATTATGTAAGTTTGGTTCATGTCTAATCATAATTAGAGTCTTCTTGTGTTAATCTCAAAGCAATTTTCTGCATATACCAATTTTTGTCTCTCATATTCATGATGTTTTGTACAATCTTTGATCCACCTTGAGTATATTTTGATCAATCTTCTTAGTTGAATTATCATATCCAACAATGATCACATGTGGCACTACACCCATGTAATATATGCCAATATTTTTCAAGCCACTTGTGATCATATATATATATATGTATACCTAGATGAATTCAAGAACATGCCCAAATTCACCTTTTAGGAACGTGCATGTTATATACTCATGGTAGTCAACCCACAAGACTATATAACTATCAACTCCATTATCCGCTTGTGATCATACACCAATTGTGCCATCCAACCTTGTTCTTCAACACAAGGTAGCATTAGCGGGTCAGTTAGTTCAAACAATGCAAGAAATTCTTCCTTAAGTTTGAGATCAAATGATACGAGTTTGGAAACAATATCAACAATCAACTAATCAACGTTGCCGACGTGATGAATTTCAAGAAGGTGATATGGTTCTTTTGTTCTTCACTCCCCATCAGTATAAAACATTGAATTCAATTTTTCCGAGGTTGCAGCCACGTTACTATGGTCCTTTTTGGATTATTAAGAAGAATTCCCCTTTAAGTTATAAGTTGGATTTACCACCTTCATGAAGAAAAATTAATCCGACTTTTCACATATCATGGATCAAGAAATTTGTACAAGAAGATTCTACTTTACCAGACGTTCCAGATTATGTTCCATTGATTGAAGATGGACATATGGTTTTGATTCCAAAGAAAATTCTTGATGTTCAACATAAAGAAACTCAACAAAACATTATTATGAAAGATTTAGATAATTCGGATTCAACTTGGCAAAGTGATGAAGATATACCAACAATACCCAGAATTACTTCAAGAGTTCTTTAGTCAACAGCACTCACTTATATAACCCTGGATCTTATTTTAAGTGGAAGGGAATGTACGATTGTGACTTAATCTCTCTAATTACTCTTGATTAGTCCTTAATCATTGAAAGAACACCAGTGAAGCATCACAACCTTTCACATGAGTCATCACCAATCGACACGTCCATTCAAAGAGACACATCTATTGATCAAAGGACACATTTCTACGTCCAAAAGCCATGACTTTTAATTCAAGAGTCACACCCCTACACTAAGGGATGTGCCTCTTCATTTGTAACTCTTCGAGCTCTATTTAAGAGGTACCATGTCTCAATGCAAACACGCAGCTTTCCGCTCTAAGCATCTTTACTTTCAGTAATATGTCTCTAATCACACCCTATAAACTACTAATAGATTGAGAAGTCCTCACAAGCGGGGACCCTTAAGCGGGTGATTGGGACATACTCCCTATTCTCTTCCTGAATCAGCATGTTAACGCACTCCTTAATCATCGTTTAAAGCTTCCACCACACCTCATGTAACATTGGTTTCAAAGCTTAGGCTTTGACCAAAAGCAGTGTTGATTTTTTCTCTGTGGATGGTTTACTTTGCTCAAAGCAAGAACTCGGAGGAGTATATCACAAAGGAGGCGCTGAAATTTTCTCTTTTTGATGGTTTATCATGATCCAGGCAAGAACCCGTACGAGCAGCCCACTTGAAGCACAGTGGATGTTCTTATTGCACTCCTATAATGTCCTTGAGCCTCCTACTATTCGTTGCTCAACTACCAAGAAACCCATCTAAAGCAACAAATCTTTCAATATTTTCCCCCTCCACAGCCAGTACCACCAAGTTGCCATTCACACAATCTACAACTACAGAAGAAGTCAATAAGTACATACCACTTGTACACTGCCTCCTCGCTCGAAGAAGATGAAGCATCCGTGTCCAACATCTCCAAGTGCACGAAGGCTGGGGTCTTTGCAGCTGAAGCTGAAGAATCAGGACTGGGAAAGCACTCTTCCCAATCCGCTTGGGACACTTTCTCCAGTAGTGGCTTTTCTCACCACAATCATTACAGGTCCTCTCGGCCTTCAATTTCTCTTGGACTTAATCAGGCTTCTTCTCAAAAGACTTCTCCGATGAAGCCTTCCCTTTGCCCTTATTGTTGTTATTACGGTCTTTAGACCGTTGGCCAATTACGACCTCAGAACCTCCGCCCTATGGAGGGTTCATGAATCGCTCTTCCTGGTCCAAGACCAAGGGCACAAGCTCCTGCCATGTGATGGTACTGAGCCTGCCACTGGTGATCAACGAAGAGTAAAAGGCTGAGTACGGAGAGGGCAAATGTGACAGCAACGTTATGGCCATATCCTCTGATGATATATCTCTTTCCCTGCCTGGAGAACTTCCTACTGAAGAGCCTGCAGCTTGCTGATGTGCTCCCGCATCGTCGACGACTTTGCAAGATACATCACCTGCATCTAAACTTCCAAGGAGATTCTCTTCATGGGTCATACCTTGTTGTAGAGAGAAGCCAAATGCTGCCAAATACCTCTGGCCAGCATCATATGCTTTATATGATTGATCACCTATGGTGTGCAATTGAGGAAGATGAAAGAACGGACTCTGGCATTGACACGATCCCATAACTGTGCATGTGCCTCCGGTTCCTTCCGAATAGAGGGTAACTCCACCTCCTCTAACTCCGGCCGTGGAACCCCAACAACAATGAAATCAGCCAAGTCACAAGACTCCAAAACAGATTCCATCATAACCTTCCATATGCCGTAGTTGTTCCCGTCCAACTGGCGGACCACAGGGAACATGGGGAGTGTCGGGATCTTCGCGCTTCTCAGCCATCTCAAGGGTTCACAAGGTCTTGTAAAGGGAGGGTGGGTGGGAAAAAAAGAAGAAGAAGAGGCTGCAAATAGAATGCAAGGTGGTTGTCCAATGATGATGGCCACCTTCTACCCGATCTCCAAGCCCCGTACAGCCCAAAACAGTCTCCAATCAGCACCTAAATCAGAAAACCCTCGACGTCCCACTGTCTCCAAGCTTCAAGCCACCTAGGGCTCTGATACCATGTCAGAATGCACAGCGGAAATGAAGACAACTGCTGTAGAGAGCAATACACAGATGCAAGAGAGAGAGAGAAGCTAGTGTAACTCTGCTATATACACCAAAGAAATCCCAAAATACACAATGAACAGTGTGGGGGGCAAGGGGCCATTTTATATGGCCCCAGGCTGCTGGTCGGCCAGCATAAACACAGCCGACAGCAGCCCACGACTTGCTACTGCCAGTCAGCCAGGAAAAAGGCAGTCGGCCAGCATGTCTCCAGTCAGCCAGGGCAGAGCAACTAGTCAGGTGAGAGTCCATCAGTCAGCCAGCACACAGAGGTAGCCGACAGCCCTCCCACACCCAGAAAGAAATGGGAAAAATACATGGAAGTGAGGAAAAATGGGGACACGCCAAAACTGGGCGGGCACACCCACAACAGTGGCCCTGACAGTGTGTACAGATAGGAGATGACTGCTAACACAATCTGATCGACATGACTAATTTATATCTTCAATGACCAATGTAGAAATCGATCCAGGTCATAAGGAGCAGAAGGTATGACTATCTGTATCTTCAATGACCAATGTAGAAGTTGATCCACCTCATAATCTTTGGCAACAAATGGAGCAGCATCAAAGTAAAGAGATGAGCACACACTCCAATCTAATGGTTGTGCCCTTGTTCCCTTATATTTACCTCACCTATTGCGTACTAACTTCCATTTTACTAACTCCTCATTTTCACCATTCCATTGAATACAATAATTAGTTGTTTCATTCTATTATATTCAAATTCCTAAAAGAGAAAAGAAACGCCAAAAAGGATTAAAGAGCCTCAAGAAAAAAAAGGAAGAAAGAGAAAGAAATAATAGTGAGTACACAGAGACCCAAATACCAAAAATTATCATCTCAAGCCTACCCCTTGGATCCTGGATTTCCCTGACCAGAGATGCTTGGGTCTTTATTTTCTGGAGTACAACAGACATAGAGACTCTTCTCAAAGAGAGAAGAGCTCAGACCCTCACAGCCGGCCATCACTAGCTTCTTCCAGGTTCAGGAAGCCTTGAGAGGCACCCGCCCGGCTGACCCATCCAAGAGGCCCCGACACCACACTATGCCGCTTTGTGGAGTGCCCACACCCTCTGGAGTCGCACTGGATTGCACTCATCAGCTTCAGCGCACTCAGCATCCACAGGCTCCCAGTCCACAACCGCCCTCTACACGGCTGCTCCAGATTCGGAAGATGCTCCAGTGTCACAGAGACACGTTCCCACAAACAGTACACATGGCAAGTCTTTCATCAGTCATCGACTGTCCTATGCTGGACATTTTGGATGGATGAGGATGGATGTACTATGTAGTGGCATGGCGATGTAATTTTTCGCATGTATCTAGATACACTGCTATCATCATCATCATCGTATATGTGGATAGTTGTTTATGGTCTTTTTTCCCCTTTTCATGACCATGTTACCTCATGGTACCATTGTACCATTATGTTTGGTCTTATAGACCTCTTGGGTCTTTCAAAGACATCTAAACTCTCTCTCTCTCACACACGTAGCGTGCTCATGTGCACATCCACTAAATATGCTAGAATAATGCATACCTTGTTGTCGTCTTCATCTTCAGCAAGAATGCGGAGTGTCGCAAGAGCTAAACACCGAACTTGTTCTCCATGTTTCAAACAATCAACGATTACAGGTATCAACCCACCATTTCTGACTTTATGCTTGTTGAACTTATTTTTTGTGCACAGTACTTGTATATCCTTCAAACCATGCAGCATGTCCTGCTGAGAGCTCTTGGATGTCAACAAAATCCTTGCATTATCAACTCGGGCAGTCTCATTTCTTGAAGTCCACTCTTCAATTGTATGCCTGAGGGCTATGCTGGGTTTCAAAGCTGTGCTCTCCAGCTCCTTTCCTGTCATGGGGCAAACAGAAGGCCTGCCGTTTTCTTTGCACTCCCTGAACCATCTCTCAATGGCACTCCGTTCATAGGTCTGGCCATTCTCCAATGTGACCGGGTCACGCATTACTGTCTTGGTTAAAGGACATACAAATGACTCGTAAAGTGGCTCTACGCGCTTTTGGTCACGGTGCCGACTACTGTCGTCAACGGGATTTATTGAGTCGGTGCCTTGTGCCCAGTTGTCCACCATGTTTCCTAGCAGATCCATCATCTGCAAATCATATGCCTCAGTTGTACCTTGAAGATCATTCCTAAGGAGCTCAACCTGGAGTTTCAATGCACTCGGATTGCGTGGTGCATCCTCAATGCCGACTGAACGAGCAATATCTAGCAGCAAACCTGCTTGCAGATCTGGGTCATTCTGTAAATGAATGCTGTCCTCATTCAAAAGCTGACAAATGCGATCATCAGACTGCTTCACTTCAAAGTGTGCCTGCTGCATGTCCCGAGAGAGCGAATCAATGACTGCTTTGGTGTCTTCATGGCCCTGGACTGAAGATAGGGGGATAAGACTGAGGCTTCTCCCAAGATCATGGACCACGCCCTCTAGCTGCTGAGTGACCGACCTGCAGTGAGTGACCAGATAAATCCGGCTCTTGTTACTGCATAGCTTGATGAGATGATCTGCACAATCTATGTCGCGCATCAGAGCCTCTAGAATCTCACGTATCATAGGAGAAGTATCCCGACCTCTTTGCAGCTCAATGCATATGGGCACAATCCGTTCCAAATAGCATGCCAATAGAATGAAAATCTCTTGCTCAACCAAAGCATTCCGTGCAGAGTTTGCCACATCTGAGATTTTGTTTACCAGCGACTGTGATAATAGAATCACAGCCGGTAGCTCCACGCCCAGCATCTAGATAGATCTGCCTCTGTTAAAACGGTTGAAGTTGAGATCTGCTTGGCCACAAATTCCCAACACATACGAAAGAGATTGTAAATATGGATATCAGAAGTTAAACACATCAAGATGCAGATGCCACATACAACGGAATTCTTCATGTTTTGTCTTGGCCCCAAATGCCCACAATTCATACTCGAACTACCTACACAAAAAGCAGTAATGGGCTAGAAATGCAGGCGAACGAGAAAAAAAAAACCTAGAGTAGTGGAGCGGCACAGGCCCAGCTATCCAACCCTAAACCAGTGATGGGCTACATATGCAACGCATTTGAGCGTATCATAAACAGAGATTAAGCACTTGGACGAGTGATTAACGAAAATAAAGAACTTGAAAAGCACATCTACTACATATCTAGCAAGAATTCCTGAAACTCTGCTAAACCCAATTTATGCCCTTCCAAGAAAACAAAACAAAACAAAACAAAGATCCATTTCCCCCACAAAATCTACCTTTTAAAACAAAGAAAGACATTTAGAGAGCCAAAAAATACCAGCGATTCTCTGCAGAAAACTGTCGCGAGCGAGAGAGAGAGAGAGAGAGAGAGAAAGAGAGAGGGAGAGAGAGAGAGAGGGGGGGGAGGGAAGGAGGGAGGGAGAGACACTTATTCTGTGTTTAGAGAGAGAATAGAGAGAGAGAGAGAGAGAGAGAGTCCCTTACTGTGTTTGGAGAGAGAAGCGTTTTATGGGGAAGGGGGGAGGGAGAGAGACACAGAGAGAGAGAGAGAGAGAGAGAGAGAAGGCCCCTTTCTTTCCTTCTGCCAAGAGTCTCAAGCTAGAAAGAGGACTTCTTCTTGAGAGAGAGTCTACAGATACGATCTTGCGGTGATGCGTAGGCATTTCAGCCATTGGATTGCGAGACGGCCAGGGCCGTCAGACTGGTTCAAGAAGCTTCGTGTAGGATCAGGTCAAACCGCGTGCCATGTCAAATAATATATACACACACAATTATCTAATTGTTTTTAATTGGCCTACTTGAAAATTTTTAAGTATCATCACAATATATAAGTAGGTACTTTTATATTCATATTTATATCTGCTAACAAAATTGATTTGAGCCATTTATTTATTTAGAATAAAGCACCATATTGTTTGAAATTAATTTTGAATAGCTCACTATTTATTCGCGCTCGTGTGTGTGTGTGTGTGTGTGTGTGAGAAAGAGAGAGAGGGGTGTGTGTGTGTGTGTGAGAGAGAGAGAGAGAGAGGTATTAACATCGGTAAAATGCAACACGAGGGCATATATGACCAATGGTGGGACTTGAACTCAGGTGGATTAGAGAGAGGTGTGTGTGTGTGTGTGTGTGTGTGTGAGAGAGAGAGAGAGAGAGAACCATGGAATGCAACTAATTCTCTAGGTGGAGAGATCTAGTGGCGATAAAGCTACTAAGATGGAGAGAGTTTCAAAGGTCAAAACCAGTGTTCGAAAAAAACCCGAGTATAGTGTAATTTGCACTTGCAGATTTTTAAAATTACCTTCAAATTTGAAACTTAAGGGTACAAAAACCTGCATATTTTGAGGGGTTGTAGAACAAAAACCTTCAAAATTTGAAAATTTTCTTTATAAATAATTATACAATTTTTAGATGAAGGTTTTTTACTTTTTGGGAAAATAGTTTTTTTCGAACACTGGTCAAAACATCTACACCATACAAAGAAGTAAGGTACCACATTAAAGCAGAAAGGTACATGTCACCATACTCTCTTGGTTTGTTTTGCATTATAAGAACAAGTTCAAAGTCCATACATCTCTTTATATAATTTAGGGCACACACCAAAGTACCACAAGGGAGTAGTAGTTTATGTACATGACAAATAAAGCTTCCATTGACAATCGCTCATCAAATAAAACTTCCTTTCATAATCTCTCATAAAAGAACAAAGCATCTTGAGGTGGGGCTATTATGTATGCATTAATTATCCATACAGATTCGTATTTAAGTTTTATCATATTATAGCATGTAACCAAGTCTTAACAACAATTTCAACCCATGTCAATGTCCGACACCATCAGATGAATATACTTCCTACTCACTTGAACCTATAATCATGATAATATTGAAGCTTAATCCAACAAATGATTCAACAAGTTTAGGGGATTAAACCCATGTTTATATACGCACTTGTTTTGCATTTACAAGTTCAAAGTCTCTAAAACCAAAGCATCATCATATAAATATAATTTTTTATGCATAATGCAAAGGTTTTTACATTCATTGATACCTTTCACATAAATAGAATGCCATTTGGGATGATATCAAGCTCAAAAAGGCATGAAAAACAAAAAAGAGTAAGACACAAGAGTAACAAGAAGAAAAGCAATTGAACCTCTCTTAAAATTGAATTAAATATATGTTTACATTATTCACCCTTGTGTTTTGAGGCATTCTTTCAGGACATCATTATGGTGATATACCTGTCTCACAAGTTGCTTGAGATGTACAATAACTATGTGTGATGACTTGCCTATAAAGGAAGGAAAATGTTGCATCTTTTTGTCATTTTTCTTTCTCTGAAATTAAGCTCGTTGTATGTCTCTTCAATGACGTTATCTCCTCGCACTATCCTTACAATTAAGAAAGCAATCACTTTTGTTGCAATGATGCAATGTTAGTTAGCAATGATGTCATACAATGATTTTTTCAAAGTTGATACATAAATTTAAATATTAAACCTTGCCTTTTGCTTGTCCAGAATTCAACTCTAGTACTTCCTTTTCAACTCTGAGGCTACTACACTACCTTGCTATTGTCTATATTTTCTATCATTTTTTTGTAGAGTATGCCATTGCTTTAAACTTGTAACCATGTTGTTCTTGCCAAATGCAAAAATCTTACGTAAAAGTTCCTCCTATTCATATGGCCTTTAAAACAAAAACTATGCTTTGAAACTTTGAGGGCTACTAGACTATCGTGCAATTGTCTAGATTTTGCCTACAAGGAAATGCATTTTCTCTATTCATCCTTTCAGTCTCATACTAACACTTTTCTATGCATATTGATTTATCTCTTTTAATGTCTACAATATCAAATGTTAGTAATTTGCATCAACATCGAGCATGTTCATAACAAATGCTTATATCAAATGGTAATATTAATGTTAAGGATAGTACATTAACATTACCATCCTTAACATTAAATGCTATTGCTACTACTACTACCACCACCACCACCACCATGACTACCACTACTCCTTAATGTTACCATCCTTAACATCAAATGTTACTACTACTACTACTACTACTACTACTACTACTACTACCACCACCACCATGACTACCACTACTACTCCTACTCCTATTGCTGTTGCTACTACTAGTTCTACTCCTTCTACTAGTACTACTCTACTGTTGCTACTGCTACTACTACTATTGTTGTTGTTCTTGCTGCTACTATGACTACAGCTACTACCACTAGCACTACCACCACCACTACCACTACCACCACCACCACCACCACCACCACCACTACCACTACCACTACCACTACCACTACTACTAATACTACTAAAAGGACATAGAGGCAAGTGACGACGACAACTACTACCAACTACTACTACTACTACTACTACTACTGTTTGCTGCTGTTGCTATTACTAAGGAAACAGAGGGAAGCTACATATGTGGTGTGTGGCATCCATATGTCTTGTTGTGATTAGATGAGAAGATTGTATTTTGCTATGATAGGGAAAGGTGGCATGTTATTAAGGACGTATGTGGTTTTCTTTTTTATTTGCAAGAAACAAGAACTCTCTCTAGGAAAATAGAATTATATTTATGCATAAAGAAGCATATTTACATTACATCACACTTGAAGACTATCTTAGACATGATTTCATATTGGATGCCTTTACCAGTGTTTTTCTTGTAGACATAACTATTACATTATCAGGTGTCATGAGTTAGCTTAGTAGAGCAAGGAGACAAAAAGTGTTCCATTAGAAAAACAAGCCCTTTTGGGATACATAATGAAAATGAACTCTACACTAGCAAAAGTATAGTAATTAGAGCAAACTCATGGTTCCATATGGGAGACTTTTGCAATTATTCAGTGTTTGAAAAACAATCAGGAACCCAATGTGAGAAGCTTATTCAAGTAGAACACACATAACAATTTGACATGGGTGTTGTGATGTGAAGTGTGAGTTGGCAATAAGAAGGTACGTTTCAACACGTTTAAAGGGGGGACTTATTATTTCAAGGACTAAAGTTATCATAGAAGCAACCTTTGTGGTTCAAAAGGGGTAACTTTTTAAGATTATTAGGGAAGGCTAGGCGAGGTGTAGGGTAGGCCCTAGGTTAAATATAAATATAATGGGTAGGCTAAGGTTTTGTTCTAAGGTGGTAGGATAGGGGATATATTATTTGATATCTATCATAGAAGGAACCTTGGTGGTTCAAAAGGGGTACTATTTTAGATTATTAGGGAAGGCTAGGTGGGGTCATAAGGTAGGCCCTAGGTTAAATATAAATTGAATGGGGTGGTAAGGTAGGCCCTAGGTTAAATATATAAATAGAATGGGAGAGGCTAAGTTTTTTTTCTAAGGTGGTAGGATAGGGGATATACTGTTTGATAGTTAGAACTCTAGCATAGTAGGATAGGGATTATGCTATTTATCATTAAAAATAAAAGAGAGTTAGAAGTCAAAGGGTAGGTTTGTAGGAAATGGAAACATGGAAAAGTGGTAGAAATATAAAAACAAAGTAGTTTTATTATAAATTTCACAAGGTTATAAATGTAACTAATAAATATCATAAAATTTAAAAGTAGCATATCAATATAGTTATACTTTAGGTAGTAAAATAATACCCTCATATATTTGCACATATTATTATATGAATATTTAGTATTTATTTTTTTAGTAATAATATATTCAAATCTATTAAATTTTAACTAAGAAAAAAAGAAATTATAAATATAACAATAACAAAGTATGTTTTGTTAATATTTAATAGTAGTATACATGAGTAAGCCTAAATAACCATTCATACACACAAAATTATATTATTGTAAAATATTAATATCACACACACACACACACACACACATATTAATCATTTATTAGGTTAATAATTCATACACATATTATAAAAGGATTCCATACATATGGCTATATGCCCAACTTTCATGCTTTGATACTAGTTCCTTAAATAAATAATACTTAAATCCCTCTTACATCACGCTCACAAGAAGTCCACTCAAGCCTTTATATGTCCTACCTTTCCTTTTTCCCTCGATAAGCTTGTTCCACCATCCTAGTTTGAGAGAGTACCATTTCTTGGTAATCTAACAATAAATTTTAAAATTATTATAAGCAAATGGGCCAAAGTTTTTTCTCAAATTAAATGCTTGTGCCATTTTCATGAGAAGTCAAAAAGAAAAAAACCTTTTTGTGGGCAGTCTTCATGATGATAGCAATAGCTATGATGTTCCTTCGCTTAGCTACTCAGTTTATAGCTTTTGGAGCGACATCCATGATTCCCATGAGAACTATTTATTTCCCCACTTTGACTACTTATACAACATATTGTGCTTTTCACCATTGATTATCTATAACAAAGTTTTCCAAAAGTTGATGCCTTTTTTATGGCTTTGTATCATCTTTATTTTAAAAGGTTATAGCATATTAGGCTATAATAATAAATCAACATGTTATGATATATATAGTTGCTTCACATCACCATCACCTCATTGCACCTTTGGCTAGCTTCTATGATATATGGTCGTGAATTTTGTTTGCATAATTTCTTGACTTTGTAGTTTATTCTACAAATATAATATAGCATAGGTTTTTCTTCCCCTCACTGAAATAATTACTTTCTATATTGATATAAAAAATATGAATCAAAGCTTGTCATCATAAGTTTTTCATTTACCATTGCATTGCGTGTTTATATAAACAACATAGGAAGGTCAAGCTTCTCGAAACAAATTTAAGATAGTTTGACTTCTTAAATAGATTAGGGTGACATATTGAGTTGGAGAATAGGTTATAGTATATGCCTCAAACATCTAAAGCAAAAGCACACTTTTATGCTTATCTTTCTTTTTTTTTGCCAAACCCACTTTGTGTTTTTTTTTTGCAATTATTTGCTTTGGCACTTTAGCACTTGCTTTGGTATGAATTTGACACCATGACACTTTTACACTCTTATGCCTTAGCAACTATATGCAATTAAGAACTTTGCAAAAAAGACGGTAAAAGCTTTAAAACTAGAGTACTTGCTAGATAGGCTCTTTGTTGTAAATTATTGAAATAACCTCTTGGCTCGAAGCATGCTTTTGTGCTTTTTTACTTGGTGCTTTATGCTTTTAAATTTTATGCTAGCAATTGTAGTTTCATGGTAAAAGCCTTTGGCAAGATGTGATTTTAATGTGTTTTACTATTTGAGACATACATTGCTTAGGGAATCCTTGATGAGCATAATTCACCTTTTAGACCCATTCACACCATTTGCCACATTCCAAAACAATGTTACATCACTCAAAGCTCCCATTCGTAGAGTAACTATCATATGGGTTCAATACATACCATACCTAACTTTATCCTTTCACCCCTTAGACTTTTCATTTTGACCATTTTCTGTTTTCTTTGTATCATCTTTGAGCCCACCCTATCACCAAAATTAATTTATTACCCTTTCCCTTAAATTTCTTCTTGCCACCAAGATGAAATACTACCATTTCAGGGATAGGAATTTGATCTCAGCTACAAAAATCTTGAAGCTACACCTTGAAGATAGGTACACAATGCTTTCTACCTTGCCTCCTTGAACAACATCATAAGCTAGAATCTTTAATAGTTAATTATTTATCTTTTTTTGGGAATTGTAAGAGAGAGAGAGAGAGAGAGAGAGAGAGAGAGAGAGAGAGAGAGAGAGAGAGAGAGAAGTAATTATAAACTAAATTTCAGCTCAACTAAGGCCCATTTTTAGATACATATATAGTCTAGCATGAACCTTGTATCCTTCTAGAAATATCCAAAACCAACTGAGAGCACACTAATATCTGCTTGTTAGGAAGTTGTACCTTAATCCCCACTTCAACATACTACTTGGGGACCCTAAAGTCCAACTCTACATGTAGTCTATCAATGTGTTGGCATTCACCTTCCCATCCTCCTCCTCTATAGCATCACTTATCTCTTCATCCATATCAACATCCATATCAACATCCTAAATGTCTAGCTACCTCAGCATCACTTATCTCTTCATCCATATCAACATCCTAAATGTCTAGCTACCTCAGCATATCAATAGTTTTGTGCAAAGAGTTCCCCACCCTCCACTGATGGCCTTTTGAGAGAAATCATATTGAACTCATCCATGTGTTGAAGTGAACCAACATACTTATAATAAACCATCCAACCACTTATGCCTGCCCCTTTAGCCCACCTGACCCCCCACCATGTCCACATAGGCTTCTTCACCTCATGTGCTATAAAAATACACAGTAGCAAAAGCAGAATAAACCCCCCTCCAGCCACTAGGAAAAAATGGGAAAAATAGGGAAAAAATACGGGGAGTGTGGAAAAATGATATACGGGCGGGCACAATAAGCGTACAAACCATCATCACACACATGTTTGCTAGGCGTAAGTAACCTGGGAATAGATTTGAGCTATGTTGTTGGGTTGGTGAGTCACTTTATGCAGGTTCACCCGTGTGCTCTGAGTAAGGAGCTTTGATGGCAATCTAGACAAACTCTAGTTAGAGGGCGTCTTACTTACAAGAGTGCTTAAACATAATGAACTTGTTGACAAGCTAAATGTTACAGGACCATGGTACATGGAGATTAAATTATTCCACAAATTTAATAATAAAAGAAATTAAACCATAACATCATAGCATAAATCAAAAGCATGAAAGATCAAGAAGACAAGACTGAGTGCAATCTCCCCCCCATGTGAGTGGCTTCTTCTCGCATGGGTATTTGTGATATATTCCAAAAGTAGGCTTTGAGCCAAAAATAGAGTACACATCCATATTTGGATTTTGCCATTTAATTAGCCTTTGTCCTCAAGCCTTCTAAGGTTTGCACAATTTTCTAATACAATAATCTAACTTGTGTACATATGCACATTACAAAATAAATCAACTAGTGCTTGCACGCACACTGTACAATAAATTGACGCGTGCGCACACACACATTACAATGATGTCAAAATAATATTAAACGCCATCACACGGCCACAAAATATTATGAATATAATAATGAGATCTGTCCACATGCCACAGCTTAATCCACCATCCATGTGACACCTAAATCGGTACCCTCGCATTGTGCAACACCTAAGTTGGTACCCTTGCACACCTCATTACCTAAACTCATAAACATAAACCACGTCAATCAATTGACATCGCATCAATCAACCCTCAATTGACATCGCATCAATCAATCCTAACGCGTTCATGAGAAATAGGTATCATTATAAAAAATATAAATCAAATACCAAAATGTCACCAAATACACGTGAGAGTCCACCCACACATGGAAATCCATCCATTACTAACTAGTAAAAATACTCGGGCCCATCAAATAATAAATGAGCATGACTATCGTCCATCAAATAACATGGATCATAACAGTCTCATAAAACAGTCCCCCCTGTTGAGAAGCAATTGTCCTCTCAGTTGCGCAATCAATGATGAGTAGATGGCTTCATGGCACAAGTGGAGGACAAGATCATCATATCAAACAATCTTTGAAAATAAAACCAAACAAGTGAACACATGTGAAACGTATCTAAGTGTCCCATTCCACAGAGGTACCTTCCATAGACAAACATCGGTTGGTGAAAGATAAAAGACATAGATGCGTCTGGTGTAGCCATGTGAAACCAATCTAATGTCCCATACCATAGATTAATTCCACACAACACTACCTTAAGAACAGAAGTTTGAGACGAAGTAGCTAATTCCCCTCGAAACTTTCATTTCGACATAACTTTTCTCTATTCTCAAATTTAGACTACAAGTCTTATTCCAAAAATGAATTAGATCGAAATGGAAATTCTTATCAACTTAAGATTGAAAAATAATCACTTACATTACTGTGAATAACTTGATGAATTTTGGGGATTTGTTCTTGATCTTAATCTTGTAATTGTCTAACTAAATTCAAAAATTATAATCCACAAATAGGTTTATAATTCTTGAATTTGTGAATTTTACTTGTAAACATTGAAATCTAAAGGGTTTAGGAAACCCACAGGTCCCAGGATCGAAATCGGGCTCTGATACCACTGTCACGATCTTGCCACACAAAAGAGAATCTAAGTACCAAAATTGCACACAATAATCAACAATAAATATTCAACTCTAAACAAATAAGAGATTTATAATAAAAGAAATTAAACCATAACATCATAGCATGAATCAAGAGCATGAATCAAAAGCATGAAAGATCAAGAACACAAGACAGGGTGCAATCTCGCCCCCCCAACGTGAGTGGCTTCTTCTCGCATGGGTATTTGTGATATATTCCAAAAGTAAGCTTTGAGCCAAAAATAGAGTACACATCCATATTTGGATTTTGCCATTTAATTAGCCTTTGTCCTCGAGCCTTCTAAGGTTTGCACAATTTTCTAATACAATAATCTAACTTGTGCACATATGCACATTACAAAATAAATCAACTAGTGCTCGCACGCACACTGTACAATAAATTGACGCGTGCGCACACACATCATAATGATGTCAAAATAATATCAAATGCCATCACACAGCCACAAAATATTATGAATATAATAATGAGATCTGTCCACACGCCACGGCTCAATCCACCATCCGTGCGACACCTAAATCGATACCCTCGCACTGTGCAACATCTAAGTCAGTACCCTTGCACACCTCATCACCTAAACTCATAAACATAAACCACATCAATAACAGACATCGCATTAATCAATCCTAACGCGTTCATGAGAAATAGGCATCATTATAAAAAATATAAATCAAATACCAAAATGTCACCAAATACACGTGGGAGTCCACCCACACGGAAATCCATCCATTACTGACTATCTAGTAAAAATACTCGGGCATCCCAGTCAAATAATAAATGAGCATGACTATCGTCCAAAAATAACATGGATCATAACAGTCTCATAACACTAAAGTCAAACTAGTCCATCTATAGTACCACGGTCGGCATGGCCAACCCATGACTTGGTCCAAAATGACCAATCGACCATATCATCCAAATCAGATCATATATTAGACTACAACATAGTCTCATAGGGACTATCCACCATAGTCTCATAGGGACTATGTAGCTCCCATAATTTTTTGAGACTGTTTTAACCCTAAAACAATCCCGCAACGTGAGAATAGTATGTCCTTGGTTTGCTGTCTGACACTCACTAATGCGGTCACTTAGCCCACACAACTATGCATCCTACTTGGTAGAGTGCCAAGTCTTCATAAGTTATCTCCTAACCATCCAACCACACTGTTATATGCACATTATGTGTGCATATACTAGGAGGCTAACCCACATTAGGCTTGTGAGCATGGGAGCAAGTAAGGGTATAGGTTTTCCTCATTGATTGAGGGGTGGCCCCCTCTAATAAGGGGGGTTAAGGCAATGTGATGATGTTGGCTATTATCCTTGAGTTGGATGGCAATGTTACAATGCATAAAGGTTAGTCTATGCAGGGTTACATGTATGGATATGAAGTATAT
Source organism: Cibotium barometz (assembly GCF_041138505.1). Taxonomy (NCBI): domain Eukaryota; kingdom Viridiplantae; phylum Streptophyta; class Polypodiopsida; order Cyatheales; family Cibotiaceae; genus Cibotium; species Cibotium barometz. The sequence continues at coordinate 35,968,875 of NC_141069.1, read as the reverse complement.
GTTGGAAAATAATTTGCTCAATTCTCCACCCGAGTGTTATTTCTGCTGTGAGGGTGATAGATGTGATCTATTATGTAAGACCCCCTTTATGAGGAGTAACATGTTATGATGAGCACTCAGGCACCTGACAATTCTCCTAGTTTAGACACTGGTGGGCCTAAATGTGTGTTAAAACCCTAAGATCTCTCTAGATAATTGTTATGCATAAACATGCATAAATCAGGCATAAATCAGGCATAAACTCAACCACCCAACCACCCCCGAGCCCAAGGGATGCACATATGAATTATAAATGAAATATATCATACCTCTACCTTGATGTCCCATACCATCAAGAGGTATAACTCCAATCCAATAGCATGTAACTATAGTGTGAAATGGTAAGTGAGTAGATATGATCCTCTACACAAGAGAGCATAACATAGCCTTGGCCTCATAAGCCCTCCTTGAGTGTGCTCCATGCCCCTATTATATAGGAGGGCCCTCAAGTGACTCTTGACTCTCCATTTCCCATGTGTAACCCTTGGATGCCTGACCCTAACCTTAACCCTTAAGGTTAGTCCTAACCCACGTTCCACTAGAGCTTGTTCCCTAACACCCATAACATTGTGGCCAATCTGGTCCAACAATATTGAATCCCCACCAGTCCAGCACAATTAATGTTCCTTTGTGTGCCTTGATAGAAAAATATATCATATGCCTAGAAGTACATGCCTCTCTCAGATGATAGCAAATCATTGTCATCTATCTAGGGTAACATTGTAACTATGATCATTCCGCTCATTAGATGCAAGATTGTAACTTACAACCATTCCACTCATTAAATGCAACATTGCAACCTACGACCATTCCACTTATTAGATGCAACATTGTAACTACGACAATTCCACTTATTAGATATAACATTGTAACTACAATCATTCCACTCATTAGATCTAAAATTATAACTACAAACATTCCACTCATTCGATGCAACACTATAACTATGACCATACCACTCATTAGATGCAACATTGTAATTGTGACCCTTCCACTCATTAGATGTAATATTAAGTTACTTTCAGTTGTTGCGAGTCCGTATGATGGCACTTTATCACCAATAACTAAGGAAGCACATTTTCTCACTTGATTCCAGGTTTCTCTAATTGCCAAGAGCATCCCCAAAACAAATTCCAAAAGTCTTCTTTAGATGGCCTACATCTTAAACACATTCCAAAGCTCATCCCTCTTTTGGCCATCTTCTCCCTAGTAGGGAAGGGACCCAATAATATTCTTCCACAAAGGAAGATCTTAGCTTTGAGAGGGAGGGTTAGACAACCTCTTTTTCCATATGTCGAAGTCCCATTTCAGATTCTATACATGATTGACATGTGAAGAATTCATAATAATTATGACCATCTATTGTGGTGTTCTTATAGAATTTTCATAGATGATTTTTTTCAATTGTACACCTCCCATCCAATTCCAATCTCTATTCATATAGCATTTTTGTAGATGGTTTTTTCCTATGGTACACCCCCCACCCAATTTCAATCTCTGATCAAGAGAGACTCATTAACCTGAGTATTGAGAGATAATTTATGAACATGATGTGCAAAGAACTTGTCTCACTAAATCAAGGTCCATCATGTCTAGCCCAAACATAACCTTGATCTTGTTTTCACCTCTCCATCCAATTATTGGACCATCCCACAGATCTAATATATTCCACCTTAGTCCATTATTGTTACACCTCTTTGTATAAGGGGAGGGTTAAATAGATGTGACCACCATACATGCTGGAATCATAGAGAGTTCCTAGTGGAGCCATTCCATTCCACTAACCCCAAATAAGTAAGTGGAAAAAAGAGAAGAGTTTGTCTTTCTAGGATAAGACTACCCAGTTGCCCTTTAGGTTTTGGGCCACACGTGCTCGTGGGCTTTGAAGTAACAGGTTTTGGCCAAAGGTACCACATGGAATGGAAGCAGGTTTTGGGCCGAAGGTGCCCCGTGTGAGTTTGGAAACAAGTTTGGGCCAAAGGTGCCCAGTGTGGTGAAGAAAGCAGGTTCGTAGCCCGTGTGGAAGCAGGTGACAGGTGAGAAGGGAAGAGGGCATGCAGAAAATAGAGGCTTCACAACCTTCTCATCAGAAGGTTCAGCCCATTCAACAAGAACACTGCCAGCGCATTTAATAAGCGCAGAGAAGAGAGAAAGGGGGGGGGAAAAAAAAAAGAGAGAAGAAAATAATAATATATATAATAGCAGCCATCATCGCCCTTGCAGGCTCAGGAGTTGTAGCATTTGGATGAGCTCTCTCTTTCTCTCTCGTGTTTCAAATCACAGGGAGAGAGAAGGTGGCCGCCATGCGTGAGAAAGAGAAGAAGAATGAAGGAAAATAAACGTTCTTGTGTTAAAAATCTATAGGGTTTTAACCTTTCACACCCAAGCCCCTTTTGGCCCATCCACACTCCACACATCCTTCCCATTATTTTGTCCACATTCCCACTATGCCCATCCACATTTTGTCCAGCCTTACATATTCATGCATATTTGGACCTTAGGGAACATTTACATGTTTTTGAAGTTATTGGGGCTTATTCACATGTCTTGAGTAATGTGGGCGCTATTCACTATTTTTAGCACATGGTGGGCTTGCTTCATATACTTGGGACGTGTGAGGTGTGATTCATACATTTAGCATTTGTGGAGTGTCTTCACACATTTTTGGGTTTATGCTTTTACACATTGTGAGTTTGGTTCACACATGAGTACATTTGTGTGAGGTGTTTGTACGCTTCGAGCTTACATTAGGGATTATTCACATGCATTGTGTGAGATCTTGGTACATTGTTCACACGTTTGGGGACTTGGTGAGTTTATTCACACACGCCTCATACTTTGGGTATTTTTTATGTTTGCATGGCACCGAGGTGCAACATTGTGTATGTATGTCATGCAAGCGAGCTATATGCATATCATGATTATCATATGTTTAGCTCAGATGAGAGCAAGTAGCATTATCATGTTATTCTGATGAGCACATGGCTACGTGTATGTGTGCGTCTCTCCATTCCTTTTTGTATGGGATCAAAAGAGGAGCTATGTGGCCTATTTGGATTTCATTGATCGATTTAGGAGCCTTTGCACATATCAGCACTTCTAGGAGGAATGGTATGCATCCAAGTATGGGTTTGATCCATATCATTCTGCCGAGGATGATGATGATGTTCATGCTACGACTATAGATGATTACATGGGTGATGATGATCATAGTGATCATTCATGGGATACATTTGCTGAGTTATGGCATGACAAGATTGGATCCTTGGAGGACGTGTATCGAGCATGCTTCCACTTTCGTTGCTATCACAATGGTGTTTGCATGGGCCTTGGTAGCTTCTACGACTCACCCACGACATTGACTAGCCATCATCTCATTGATTCTCATTTACTTAGACTGACTCATTCATTGTATTATGATTGGGATGATGATGTATTGTACACACACACACACATGATGATACTGATGTACTGCACATGCATACACATGATGACAGTGATACACGTGCACATGATGATGATGATGTATGTGATAGTGATATCAAGAGTGATGTGTGTGAGTTTGATCATGTGGGCATGATGTTGAGGGCAGAGATGGCAGCGACCATACCGAGCATCGACACTTATATCCTATCATTTTTCCTAGAGATCATAAGGATATTATAGTTGATTGTGGTGACATTCTAGAGGATTGTGTGCATTTAATTAGTGACGCATCCATTAGTGCATTTGGGATGGGTGTATCCATTAGCACACTTGAGGATAGTGATACTCTGCATACAAGTGATAGAGACACTTATGAGCATAGATCTGAGTTCTTAGTGTTAGATGCATCAGGCTATTCTTCTAGGATTTTTCTTTGTGGAGATAGGACCACTACTCCTAATATTCATATCATTCCTAGCAGTGTTCATGTGGGTAGATAGGACCACTACTCCTAATATTCATATCATTCCTAGCAGTGTTCATGTGGGTAGAGTTCATGCATTTAAGCAGTCAGGGATAGTGCAAGAGAGTAGTAATAATTTTTCTTAGATTAGACCTCGTAAGAGAGGTAGGATTGTGCATATGGATCTAGAGAGCTTTGTATTTGATTTGGGCATTTTCCTAGATCCAGTGATTAGAGAGATTGACCTATCTTTGGATAAAGGTTATATATGGATGCCATTGATGGATACAGACCATGATCATGATGATGATTTTAGAGATTATGAGGATGACCTAGTCAGTGATTTGATGGATGATGATCATATCCATAGTAGATCATATGGCATAGATCTTGAGACATTTGCATTTGATCTAGACATCTCCTTAGATCCTATACTATTGGAGATAGATTTATCATGGGCTTTAGGTCACATAGGGGCATCATTGATGGAGGCAGACAATGTTTATGAGGATGACCTTGGAGGCCTTAGAGATGTCATAAATGATGAATTAGGAGATGATACCATTTATCTTTCATGTGAGGATACCTCTTCATTTTTTAGTGATGACTATGATGATGTTGATGATTATGTTGATATCTTGGATGATCATACACACATACAAGGTCTTGCACATGGAGATATTATGCATGGGTCATATCATACTCATACATATATTGATATGGTGGATCATACGTTCAACTTTTCAAGTGGTGCTACATGGGACGTTGGCATGGGTTCACATTTGATTCTACATGAAGCCGACCTCGAGATGAGTTCATTTGGCTCCCATGGGTGGGTGTCTACATGATCCTATGATCTTTGGATTTGGGATATTCATCTTTGGGTGCATTCTATGCCACTTGGGATATATGGTGGATGATTGTGGCATGACACTCAGATGCACTTGCGAGACACCTTTGTTTTGGCCCACATGATGATTCTTTTGTGCCAGGACCATTTTTCATTCCAACCATGTGTGATGGTTACATTCAGTAGACTCCACGGATGTTAGATTTATATTATGGTCATGAGGATAGACTTACAAGTTTTCCTTACAATCCAGGACCTACTACATTGACATTGGAGATCCATGATGTGCACCATATCTATCCATTTGACCCAGGAGGGTTGACCAGCCACGTCATTGACATTGTCTCCACATTTTCCAGTTGATCCAGGTGGTTCGAGGGCCATTGCTTTGGAGTCTACATGGCTTGGGTTTCTCTTTTATAAAGGAGGATGCGGTTGTTTGGATTACTTCATCTTCGAGGAGACATTCGTATCTTTTCCATTTCACCCTGTAGGATGCTTAACAAGAGTCTTGACAAGAGTCGTTTATCTTTTCCATTTGAGCCCGGGGGTCATGAGATTCATGTATTGGTATTGGTGGTATGTGATGGTATTTGGTCATGTATTTGGTTCATTGTATATATAGCCTTTTTATTTGTTTTAAGCATGACCACCCTTCGATATCAAGGACGAAATCATTGTAGGAGGGGATTGTTTGTAATGAAGTAGATTTAGTTACACATGCACATGGGGAATGGGGCCTAGGCACTTGGGCTTGGGGTCATTTACATGTGTACTTTTGGGGGGCATTAGGCTATATTAGGCAGCATATAAAGTGTACCTTTTTGATCATATTCACTCTATAGACATCTATGTCTTCTTGGTGCTTATGCCCAAGCTTTCATAGTGAGCTTCTCCCATATGAGATCTAGGATGGTGACCTACACCCTTGTTGTCTACTCCATGTAATGAGTGGGCCCCTTTCTTATCTAAAGGGATGAGAGGACATCCCTACCTAACCAATCAACAACTAAATAACCTCTCCAAAATCCAAGACCTTGATTTGGCCTTCTTGTTGATAGCCAATCCCAAGGCAAAATCAGGGGATAAGTGACCATAATATATAGTAAGGAAGTAAGAGGACATCCTTGCCTAACCAATCTATTAAAAGGGAAAATTCACCTACCAAGGCACCATTTAGAAGAAGTTTAGAAGAAGCACCATAAGTGAGAGTAAATATGGCAGTTGAGAGTTAAGGTTCCCAGAGCCCGTTTCCCAACAAGGACCCTACTAATGAAAGTCTAATGTATCTAGAGTCCCTACTTTCTATAGAAATATTTCTATGCTACTTTATTGAAGTAGTTTTGTGCTGGATCAAATTGCCATTGCCATTACGGCCCTTATTTATTTGGTCCCATAACAAGTCTACTTGTTGCCAATCAAACCTTTGTTGAGAGGATGGATCACTATCATTGCTACTTAAAGCCATCAAAAAAATTCTTAAACTTTAAGGGAGAAGAAAGCGAAGGGGTTTTGGCTGATTTTTCCGTTTCGCTTGTTTTCAAATACCATTTTCCACTTATCACTACCTTTTCTAGGTTTCTCTCCCCTATTATTCCCCTTCTTAGATGTGATGGGAACATAATATTTGGGACTTTCAATGTAGAGTACTACCCATCTACCTTGGCCTCCTTATGCTGTGCTTGGATGGCCCCCCATGACCTTTAAGACATGCTTCAACATGCTTCTTGTTCCTCCTTCTCAAGATTAGAGTTTCCCATGTTGCCTTCTCTCTATAGAGCCCTTAAGCCCCTCTCCTTTAGGCACACTAGGAATTGTCTGATATTATGTACAAACCTTCCACAATGGAAACATACCCCTGGAAAAGCCCAAAAAACCACTTTGATATCTCTGTGAGCTCCAGTTGCCCTAAATCTATCATCGTGGATTTCATTGGAATTATTCCAATGAGCTCTTAAGCCCTCCTCCTCTAAGCACTAGGCATTGCCTGACATAATGTATAAACCTTCCACACTGGAAACATACCCAAAGAAAATCCCAAAGAGCCAGTTTGATATCTCCACAGGCTCCAGTTGCCCTATCTCTATCATCATGAATTTAGAGTTTAATTGGAAGCATTCCATGAGCTCTAGTTGCCTTAACTCTAACATCATGGATTTCATCCATCATGAGCTCTAGTTGCCTTAACTCTAACATCATGGATTTCATCCATGAGCTCCAGTTTCCCTAACTCTAACATAATGGATTTAGGGAGTTCATTGGACGTATTATTAGAAGTATTCCAAGAAATACATATTTGATTGGATGCTCTCTCGAGTGAAGATTAAAAAGGAATGAACATATGATTGCTTATTAACAACTTAGCCACTACTTATGAATGAACATAGGATTGCCTAACTACTTAGCCAATGTCTCCAATGCAAGCCTCAAACTCAACTGATACACATGGCACCCCATTGAGGTACATGTGTTGAATCTATGCTTAGTGAGAAAGGCTAGTTGATGGTTCATCACTTTGAAGACAACATTCATCTATGGATTCTCTAGGCAAGGCCCTAGGTGGAGTATGGTGACAAAACTCTACATGAAGATAAAACAATCAAGGAAATCATAAGGGATGACAAAAATCTACATGATAGAGAAAAGACATGAGGAAACTCTACATGATAGGGTAAAAACTTGAGGAAATTATGAGGGATTACATCTTCCACATGCAAACCCCTGAACTCACAATGTGAGGGTTAAGAGAAACTCAATAACGTAGAAATGAAATGATGTGAGGGTCGGGAGAAACTCAATGACGTATAAATGAAACGATGTTTCCTCATGGGACTAAAGAAAAACACTTTGAGCAACCTAATCATAGTCTCAAATTGAGATTCTTTTTATTAATATTGCAAAGAAGCAATCCATTTAGATGACTATATGGTGGCTATAATTGTAAAATTAACTCTTCCTTCCCTAAATCAATAGAAGCAAGGGCTAAAGACAAATTGATCTCCAAAATGTCAATCATATAATTCTATATGATGGATGATAATTGTAAAATTAACTCTTCCTTCTCTAAACCAACAGAAGTAAGGGCTAAAGACAAATTGATCTCTAAAATGTTAGTTATATAATTCTACACAACCTTACTTGAAAACTTTAGATAATTGTCAATGGTACCATCACTAGATGTGCTCACATGGTTACAATCTAAAGTGCAAGAAAAGGTCAAAATGGATGGAAACAATAATATTTCACACAATGGGTAGAGGGAAGAATGTCCTTGGACAAATATGAAAAAATGGCCCACAAACTCCTAAACCCAAGAAACATAAAAGCATACAAACTATGAACAAAGGGAAAGGGGCATGTAGAAAGTTCACCCAAAGAAGAAAAATTGACAAATGATGATTAAGCATTCACATAATGTCAAATCTATAAAAGCAACCCAAAATAAAAAATGAAGAGGACTTCAAGAGGAGGAGGGGTTGTCTATAGAAATGCATCAATTGAAAGAGAAAAAGAAGTCAGAGAGAGAATCTACATATGATAATGCAAGCTAACATTTTGACGGCGGTGAGAAAAGTGAAAATACCTCATTACAAATCCATTTTGAGAGATACTCTTACCCTACAAAGCAGATGATGGAGCTTCCATTTTTGTGACCCTATAATCTAATCATGCTTTTTTCCTAGACTTTATAGGCTACATAGAATGGTATCCTAATGCCATAAATGAAAACCTCTAAGAGGATTCACAAGCTTCTGAACAAGTCATTAAGGATGATGAGTGGACCTAGAGTGTCATTGTACACACTAGGCACTCTGAACAAGTCACCGAGTATGGATGATGAGTGGACCTAGAGTGCCATTGTACACACTAAGCACCACATTAAGCACTCTTACAAATGTTGAGAAAAGTGACGATAAATATTCTTTTGAGTGAAGCAAGGAATGAAGATTCAATGCTTATGTTTGAAAAGAAAATGAAAATCTACAACACTAAAATTAAAGCTAGAACTAAGACATCCATGATTCCATCTGAGGAGTATCAAAGTTTGGCTAGATTTTCCAATAGGAAAAAATGTTGAATGGAAAAAACATGTTGAACAAAAAAAAGCAGTGATTAGTCCTAAAGCTAGTCACAACATTATTTTCAGGGAAAAGAGAGGTAAGGAGGTTATGAGGTTTTATGAAAGTGTGTTTTTTACGTCCAAGAAGTGACCATAGTGAAACCCCAACTTTGTATCACACTACCTTAAGAATGGAAGCATGTTAATATCTTTTCAAGGTTAACACATGTTGTTGTAACACGTCTTGAGGTACATATATACTTTTTTGAGGTATTATGTTATAAAGCCAAAAAGATGAGCTAAGAGTAATAACTCTTAAGTAAATGTAAAGCTAATGTTCTAAAGCCTATGTATTATATTAAAATTTTTAAGTTTTAACTAGCTAAGTGTGAAGTTAAGGGCTTAAAATATAATTGGATATCACTTACACTTTTTATACATAATAGAAATGCTCTTCTCGCTAACTCCCACGTGTGTGTGTGTGTGTGTGTGTGTGTGTGAGAGAGAGAGAGAGAGAGAGAGAGAGAGAGAGAGAGAGAGAGAGAGAGAGAGAGAGAGAGAGAGAGAGAGAGAGGATTAGCCTATGCATTCTCTTATTTTCTTGCATATGTGAGAGAGATTGAGTGAGACAATGGACCATTGAGTGTTATGGAGAAACCATAGTAAGTGACACACCCTTAGAGTAATTGAGTGAGACAGTGGACCATTGAGTGTTATGGAGAACCACGTGAGTGACACACCTTTAGAGTAATTAAAGGAGAGGACTGATTGAACAAAAGTTGGACTTTGGAGCATGGCTTGATCTTGGTAACAACTAAGTTCCTAATGATAGTTGCATGTCTCATTCTAGCTGAGTTTGGTGGGAGGGAACATACTCCATCATAGTGCACATTAGTACATGTCTCATTCTAGCTTAGTTTGGTGGGAGGGAACATACTCCATCATAGTGCACATTAGTACATGTCTTTTATCATTTATTAGTGGATTAAAATTATATTAAGTCTTATTCTAATCACTTTATCATTGTATTGGATCATTTCTTCATGAGTGAATACATATTTCCCACACTGCACACAGTATATTGAGTATGTGGTTTCCAATTTTTGTTTCCTTTTTATTTTTCTTTAGTCTTTTGTTTTGTAAATATTTGCTTTTACACATACTCTAAAAAACATAGCCACCTTAATGGTAACATCCCCAACATCATCTAAGTACAAACCGACAAGTGACACACTTCTTTTCAAAGAGAAGGGATCATATTAAGAGAGTGCTACAACACCTATCATAGTTTAGGTTGTCCATATATAAGTGGATAGGAAAAGAGTGGAAGAGTGAAGGATGATAAGATTAAGAACCCCACTTGATATTGTACCATATCAATAGATTACCTGGATTATTGGAAACCATAAAACCTCCACAAATAGTTAAAACACTAAAAACAGTTTGTTAGAAACCCTAGTTAAGCTATCTTATGTGAGAGCTAGAGAGATATGGTTAGGCCATGTGGACAACCTTATTACTTGTCTAAGGAAAACTTGGCAATATTGTAAGGACTGAGTGAAAAAAGAGGCACCCTAAACAACGAGCGGGCACGAATGAGCGAGACAAAGTTCGAGCAAACCCCGTCATTTCCAATAGAATGTACATTGCATTTAGCCCATTGTTTCTCATATTAAAACGATTGGCAAACTTGTGTGTGTGTGTGTGTGTAAGATAAATAGAGAGAGAGAGAGAGAGAGAGAGAGAGAGAGAGAGAGAGAGAGAGAGAGAGAGAGAGAGAGAGAGAGAGATTTAGTTCATATAGGTTACAACACAGAAAACAATGAAGGCAAAAGAACACTCTCAAACACAAAAGCTACACTGCCACACAATGCTACTCAGAGCTACACTCATCATCCACAAAAAATGGACCATTGTTGGTGACGGTGTCAACTCTGCTACTCATATCTTGCATCCCCCATCATTTGTCTAGACATAGTCTCAGCATACACTGGCAAAGTACTTCAAAAAAATGAAACAAGTCATCAACAGTGCATGGAAGATGCACTAACTTAACTAATATGCACACCGCATGGAAAGGCAAAAAAGAGATAGAGTCGATTTTAAAAACCAAGGCCACATCACATAACAAGGCAAGGCCCAAAAAATGCCAAAAGTACATATCCAGAGTCCATCACAAATGCCAAAATAAACAAAATCACTCAAAAGCAAAATAGAAGACCCAAATGGTCAACTAAGTCATAGAAGGGTAATGCATCCAAAGTCACTAGTGCGAAGTCAAAAAGGGAAGGTGCTAACTAGTCGTAAGGGCTCTCCCGAGCTAGAGGTCAACCATATCATTGCCTTGTTGCTGCCTATTGGCTAGGACTAGCACTAACAATCACCCTCTTCTGACATGCAAGGATAGGTGACATAGTCTCTCAAGAGCCTCTCGTCACTATCAAGCGCCATGCACATCCGCCCCTAAGAATGGGTGCCATGCACATCCGCCCAGTAAGCAAGGCATGCTCTAAGAATGGGTGGTGCAGTCCCACATCCCAATTCCAAGAATATTCTTCGAGGCCGGCATAGAAGCTCAAAGTAGCACCCCAAGAAAGTGGAGAAGAAGCTCGAGTTTGAAAAAGCAGTGTGTGCTATCCGGGACATACAGGGGAGGATCTATACCAAGTCGATGCACAAAGAGGAGCATAGATGTCGAGTACTAAAAAAAGAGTCATTCATGTCATAAGGTTGTTTGATCAAAACAAGAATTTGTGTATATCCCTATCATTTCAAAGAATCATTACAACAGGCAAAGTAACAAACCTCGATCCTCATGCCGGCAATATCTACATAACCGTAAGGTGAGTAATGAACCACAATTACTCAATGCCAAATTTCCAAACCGGAAACTCAACAATATCTATCAACCAACCCAATCCCCAAACCTGCCAAACAAAGAAACACTACTAAACTCTATTTGCAATCCAAGAAATATTCAAGAAAAGATAAATGAAGGATAGTTTCTCAATAGCAATACCCGAAGAAGATGCAACAATCAAGAGCCATCCGTAGTCCGATAGTAAAGAAGAAGCCAAGGAACGACCGTACCTAACATGGTCCTTTGTCAACATATCCCAAGGAGGAGTATGTGCACCACCAACATGTACACCACCGAATGGAAGATGAAGGAAAACCAAATCCATTGCCCAAGAGACAGGTCTACCTTTCTTCTCTGCCCGTACGCCTGCACCAACATGCTTCATAACATGTTCTTGGATCTTTGTGTAGACTAGGTTCTTGAGACCTAGAGAGATATCCCTCCTAATGGCAATGTAGTATCCTTGAACCACCATACATCTATGATCTCGACCTCGAGCAACTAACCCATTGAGAGCTGGAGGTAAAAACACAAAATAAATAGTTCTTTTTTATACGACACCACCTTGACCAACATCTACATAAACACCCACACAAAACACCCAATGTAAGAGTGAAGTGCAATACACAAGTAAAAGAACTGGCTATTCAAGAAAGAAAAACCATCCACAATTAGGAATGAACTTACCCATATCATTGTTCACGCTAATATTCTCTAACTCAACCTCGTCGGTCATCTCCTTCATCACCTCCTTATCCTTCTTATTTCCAGTGCATTCTTAATGCGCAAACAACACCATACAAAATATAAGTACCATAGAAGAAACAACATTAATACAAGAAACACAAAACAAAACAAATTATTACCTAACGACTGAAATCTATTCTCCTCGACACCAACACTTGTTGCAAAACTCTTCTTAAAGTCTTTATACATCTCCTTCTCTCTCTCAAGTAGCTTCTCCTTGTGCATATCTATCAACCATGGAAAATGGTCTAATTCCCACTTAGTTTGACTCCTCATGTATGGAGGGTACATGGTGGTGTCGATATTGTCAATCACTAGCCATTGTCTAGCGATAAGTGGAAAAGATGTAAAGACACCCAAGTGCTTCAACATAGCAAGAAACCTACTCAAAAAACCAATAATAATCAACAATCTATCAAGGAAATAACAATAACAAGAAAGGAAAAAGTAACTCCAACTTTACAACAAAACACCAAAAGAACACATATAAAATTACAGGGCATCAATGCTAAGAATAAACTTGAAGACAACTCTCTCGGCAACCATCTATAATAAATCCACTTTTCTAAGCTCTTTCCGGTCCTTACTCATGTCCTTGCTCTCTACCTGCTTCACCATACCAAATAGTTGTCTATCTTTTTCCAACATAACCTCTCCATAAAACCCCCTCAATGACAAACAATTAGGAAAGGCAAAATAGGAGCATCTGGCATGTCGAGAATGTCGCTGAAAACCTCCTCTACTCTCTGGAGGATCTTCTCCAAAACCACCGCACCCACAATCCATCTTAAAAGTAAAAAGAATAAGCATGAAACACCATAAGAAATAGCTTCACCCAAATGGAGGCATTCATCAACATTATCACTACTATTAGTTTTGATCACATACCCTTGGAAATCATGGTTGCCTTTTGGCAAGCCAAACATAGACCTGATAGTTTTGTTGGCCTCCAAAAGTGCTAACCACATAACTTTTGTCGCTACTACAAGCACATCCGCAATTGCAATAAGGTACAACTTCTTTAAAGTGGCAAAGCTACATTATTCCACTTAAGAGCTAAGACCTTCTTCCACCACTCATCCCCAAGGGTGGGGTTACATATATTAAGCAACTAAAAAAACGATAAAGAAATCAAACAAGATCCCCACACATAGAAATATACTATAATATCATCATTTGTAACAATAGAAATTCATACCTTCCCCATTCTATCACTGTATTTTCTCATAAGTTTTGTCTTTGTGGACGCGGCAACTTTTTTTAGCTCCTCCTTCGAGAGAGTGGCCCGCAAGATGTCAAGCTTCTTATGCAAATCTTTTGTTAATTGCACCTATTATCATCACAAGCATTACCGATGCACAACAATTCTTGTAAAATATAACAATGAAGGGCAAGTCAACACATAGATAGAAAACAACGAAAAAGTAGATTGTAACTCAAATTGTACACCAAAGATCCCAAGTACATTCTTGTTAGAGGAAACCAAGGTTCTTTACCTTTTGTTGACCTCTTATGAATCTGAGAAATAAGCTTAACACTCCTCTGGCAGCTCTTGCAAGTAGGCATGTTGATCAACCTTACATATGTTTGATGTGTTGACCAACTCATCTCTCAACGAGGTCACAACAAGAGCATGGGTGTTTAAGCTACACACATAATGGTATATTTAGAGCAATTGTTGAAAGAACCAAATCAAAGAAAATGATAAATGAAACATATAAGACAAATCACTTACAAATTCATTCTTTGGAGACATGACAAAAGTGCAATCTCGCTAATCGTTGTGGGATCAATCACTATAGAGAGTACACGATCACGCTTCTCCGTGAGACGGTCGATAATTTCTCCCTTATTGCTTCAATCCATACACAATATGATGGTTTCCCTCCCAGACAAAAACATATGGCCAGCTAGATTAGTGAGTTTAGGATGGGCAACTATCTCATCCTCGAAGGCTTGGTTCACCTCCCTCCAAATTGGATCCCACCCTTGTTGAATATCATCTCATCAACTATCTGTTCCTCTCTATCCAAAGTCCATATTGACACTATAAACACCCCCTTCTTTGGAACATATCCCTCATTTCCCAAAGCAATTTTCAACCCAAAAATGTCATCGAAGACCTCTCACTTTTGCATATGGAATCAATCTACATAAAGGAATGGGTGGACATACAGAACATGAGAACAGTCTAGTCTTTTGCAATATATCTTCCCCCTATTGCATCAACAAACTATTCTCATCCTTGGGATCCTCCTCCTTCAAATTCTTTGGCCTCATAAAAAATGGAACTATTTGCATCTCACTCTCCCTCCTAACCAAGTCATCTTCCTTTCATTGCCCTCGTCTCACAGAGCAAGAACATCAACAACCCTATCATGTACTTCCAACCCCGTATTTTCATGTGTATCTACTCCACTCTCTTTTTGAACCCTCTTTGATCTCCCTCCCCTTCCGCTCTTACCGTCGACTTGGGTGGACTATCAATCGGACCTCTCCTCTTAGAGGCCCGACCAAACACATTTATGCGTTGAAATCCAATGCTTTTCTTACATTTAGAATGATAATTGATAAATCATGTAGGCTCACACTTTTTCTTCAAGTTTTGCCATGGAAAGCACAGGCTTGCTCTGAGCATAATCAACATTTATCATTACAAAAAACATTGTTATGAGAAAATTATCAACATAATCATTGCTTCTTGCAGACAAGCTCACTGGTTTCAATAGAAAAATAGCTTTCCTAATTTTAGCTATTCAGGTGAGCAATACAACACATAGAGTTTTTGGTGCATCATCTTATGTGTCATTATTGTTATTGTCCTGATCATGAGCAACCATAAAAACTATGATTGCTGATGTGTGGTTTACATTGATGGGTATGTGTAACCTAATACGTAAGCTTGGAAAAACATAGTTTTTTCATATATTTGATTGCATGCATGCATCAATTTGATCAGTGTAAACAATCATAGCCACCTAAGTGATGTCCATGATGGCCATTAAAATAAATAAATAAAGGGGGTTGGAAGCAACCTACATCGGATTTTTTTTGAAACCATGGCCATGGAAGTGTGAGTGAATGGATTTCTAGCCTCTAGGGGGGAGAAGTAATACATATAGAACTAGAAGAAGCCCATGATATGGTCAAGCATGCCCAAGATGCCCTTTTGTAGAAATAGAGTTTGCATAATCAACTTTATGAGATGCATAACCGACTATATGAGAGGAAGAAACTCTTTGCCACAAAACACTTAATGAGAAGGACCAACCTTGCCACCCTTGCTATAGTCCATTGGATATTGCACCACCAGTAGCATGATGGCCATGGTTTCAATGAAGAAAAGGGGGTTTTTTCTTTGAAACCATGGCCATCATGGTATTGGTATGGAGTCAGCTCCATGACAATTTAGCGATCTTAATGCATGCAGCTCCATGGCCACTCACCCTCCAATCTATTATTTCTTGCACCATGGCCATGATGGCCATGGTCTCAAAGAAAAAAAAGGGGGTCTGGAAGTGGCCATGCCGACGTGGGCCACTATCATCCCCCTTTTTTTTTCTTTGAAACCGCTTCCATCCCCTTTTTTTTTCTTTGAAACCATAGCCATCATGGTAATTCCAGCGTGGGCCACTTCTAGCCCCCTTTTTTTCCTTTGAAACCATGACCATCATGGCAATTGTGGTGCAAGGGCAATGCATGGCATCTTATGACCTGCAACTCCATGGCCATTTAGCCATCTTATGGCATGCATGTCCATGCAGCTCGACTACTATCCAACCATCTTATAGCCATGCAACTCAACTACCATCTTGTGGCCTGGTGCTTACTAGTTTCAATTAAAAAAAATAGATTTCCTAATTTTAATGCCTTCAACTCCATTTAGCCATCTTAAGGCCTGCAATTCCATGGCCATTTAGCCATGGTATCTTATTTCTTGCACCACAATTGCCATGATATGCCATGGTTTCAAAGAAAAAAAAGGGGGCTGGAAGCGGCCCGTGCCCAGATTGTTTCTAGTTCGGAGAGAGACACGATAGCCTCTCCCTTCTCCAAAATTGATAGATACTGGTCCCTCACCTCAGAGGTAAATTTTTCCATATACCCAGCCCTAACCATGGGAAGGTTTCAGAACTGAGCAAATCAAAGTTCCCAAGGCAGAGGTAAAACACCTGCTGGGGATGTTAGAACCAACCAGTGCCATTTTCACTTTGAGAAGGAAGGTAGCCCTCTACCGAGAGAGCACCTCACATGAAGCCCAGCTCTGTAAAGTCGAGCTAATTCCAATAGGGTTACTTTTCGAAACTCGGAGAATCTACAAAACAAGGGAATGATCTGAGAGGTCACCTTAGCACTGCTAATGAGAGAGAATGATACTAAGGAAACATCCCTCCCTTTCCAAGAGAATCAGGAGGCGGATTCCAAGATAACAACCGAGATGAACTAACATGAAGTGGCCATTGATCCTCGATCCCTGGTCCCCTGGACGGGAATGTCTCTACTTCTAGCCAGAGATGAGGGAAAAGAAAAATAGAAGAGGGCGGTAAATTGGAAACAGGAGGAATGGATGATGATGGAACGGCGTGGGCCGCTTCCAGCTCCCCCTTTTTTTTTTCTTTGAAACCATGGCCCATCATGGCAATTGTGGTGCAAGGGCAATGCAAGCAACAAAAACTAAACAAAAACATTGAAATAATCATATACGAGGAGAGTTGAAATAACAAAAGCATTTTAACAAAACCACTGTGACATAAACGAGGAATTTGATGTCCTTCTTGTCGTGGCTAAATGGCCATAGAAAATAGAAAAAAAAAGGGGGCGGAGGCAGCTCGCGCTTGTGCCGGTGCGGGCCACCTCTGCCCCCTTCTTTTGTATTCCATGGTCATTTAGCCATGGCAAGCAAGAAAGAGGAGAAATATGGAAGCATACCGTTTGGGAGCCATAAGGAGGAGAGAGCTCGTTTCATCCTTGTGTGGTGTAGAGAAAGAGAGGAGAAGTCTATGGTTTTAGAAAAGACGATGAGAGAACAGATGTAGGGTTTTTAGTAGCTTGTATTAGTTTAATGCAGCTTTTTAGGGTGATTTTTTGTGACCTTAGAATAATAAGTGGATATGGATAGAGCTCAAGGCCAATAGGCAAAAGGGATATGGTTTGGAATAAGGGCTAATAAAGCCTTCTGACGAGAAAAGTTTACCTAACCAACTATGCCAAAATCAACACAATATACACATTGAAATTGAAATCATATCTTAGAATGTGCACTTGATTTTTGGTCGATTGGTCCATCATTATCATCATAACTCTTGGGTTGCCCATCATTTTCAAGATATTGGGGCCATGTTCTCTCCAAATAGCATGCACTTTTGATTTTAATAAATATTTTTTCATTATTTTGATGTAATTTAATCATTATATATATATATAATGTGAAAACATAAATTTATAATTACATAATATTATTATACATATATATAAATTAAAATTCCATATACTTATACATATTTATTATTTTTTAAAGATAACATAATTAGATATATATATATATTAAACATATTTATATAGTATAATTATATAAATGCATATTAATAAGGTTTATATAGATTGAACAATTATAATATCTAGATATGAAATATATAAATAATTAATGTATATATATAATATTTATGATATATATGGTCAATATATACATGAGAGGTGGTTATCTGATATTAAATATTATCTTTATTGACAATTGTCAATACAAATTCAAGTTGGCCCTTGTGATTAAAGGTGGTTATTTCCTGTGCCTTGAAAATCAAGAATCGATTACACTATATATTGTTTCTTGTGATCTCGTTTATACACATAGTCTATTGGTGTACATTCCCCTTGGCATCATCTAGTCATTTTCCTTCTTGCACTTGTTTTCTTATCTACTCTTCTGACATCTACAATGGCTAGGTGTGTGACATCTATTGTCCATAGGTGGGAACAAAGCTTGTTATTACGTTCAAGCCAGAGATATAATGAGATATCTCACTTGGCACTCTCTAGCAAGAGGTTCTCTTTGCACCCAATAACTTTGGGTGCAGAAGGTATTAAGATTGAAGCTCAAACTCTTGTTGATGGAACCGAAAATATGTGTTGGATGTAGATGTTCATGCATTTTATAAGGTTAGGTTGCATACTGTCAACTTGGTAGTGCTTGATGAGGAGGAACCTGTGATGAAGAAAGATAACGTGGTGGATCAGTCATCCTCTTTGCATTGCTCGAGTGTTTTTTATCTTATTTGTGTAGAGCCTAGAGGGAGCAGTCTACATGTTGCCTTTGAAAGTTTCCATCAAATATATATCTGTTAATGAACTGCCTGGGTCTTATGATGGATATATTGCGTTTGAGCTCCCTCCTTCTGGGTGGAATTCTTCAATGCTGGGAATGGAGCATAAACATGATGGTCATGTATGGGCAAGCTATGTAACTTGTAGTAGTGATTGTTTTCCAGGGATAGTGCAATTGGGCAGGTGTGTTGGTCACCTACGTTGCTACAATCTGGAGTGCTTGCATGTTGTGGCCGCTTTAGTGGTGAATGAGACTCACTAGACTAGGAGAGTGCAGAAATTTCCCTTAATAGGTAGACTAGGAGTAGAGATTGAAACTCTTGTATGTAGTCATTACAGACTTCAACCTGAGTGTGTTAAGTAGTGTCTTGTGGTCATATATTATTGTGTTCCAAAAGATCAGGAGAATTATACTAGATGTGCAATGCATTTGGGTTACCATGACCATCCATGTGTGTTTCATCATATATTATTGTGTTCCAAAAAATCAAGAGGATTATACTAGATGTGCAATGCATTTGGGTTACCATGACCATCCATGCGTAGAGGGAATTAGTAGGGAGAAAAAGTGAATAATTGAAGATAAAGTTTACTCACATGCAAAGGGGAGTCCACATGCAACGCCTAAACAAGTCGAGGTGAATGTGGCCCAAGAGATGGTCCTTGACATTTTCATTAAAGAACGTGAGGGGAAAGAAGGACATTTTGGTGCAATCCACCATAACAGGTACCAAGCACTTACTATCCTAGACGGCGGTGTGGGTGTGAGCATTATCACTAAGCAATGTTGGAAAAACTGGGGAAAACCGGAGTTAGAAAGAGTGGACCTAATCATTAAGATGGCAGATGGAACATCCTCAAGACCAATGGGGTTATTCAAAAACATTAAGCTTAAGGTCTTTTCATTCCATTACCATCATGCATTTGTTGTAATGGACACTCTGTGCCAACCAGATTCATATGATATTATCATGGGCAGACCCTTCATGAGGGAAGCCAAGGTGGTGCATGATTGGGCATTAGACCAAGTGTACATTCGAAAGGATTCGTGAATTCTGAAGATTGATCTCCACACATGGAAGACGCACCCTATTGAAGGGAAATTTTTTGGGGATGATTCGGTTACAAACTAAACAAACTATATCCTTACAAGTTAGCTAACCAGTTAAAGAACACTCATGGGAAGAGGAAGAGAATGAGATGTATGTATCACTTCCACCTCTCCGGACTTTAGTGAAAACTGGATGCATGTACTTGCCACCATAGATGTGTTGCCTCCCAGAGGAACAAAGTATGTTGAATCGGGAACAATTTCCACCACCTCAATGCACATGGTGGATGTGCATTTCATGGAAGAGGAAACAGAGGATGAAACCTCAAGCACAGAAGTTCTTGGACTGCATGGTCACAACAACAGTGAATGCCTTAGGAAGTGGCAGAAATAAAAGAGATATATCGCTCGACGCAATGCCCTATTGTGAAGTAAACCCACGGATGCCTAGTAGCTAAGATATCTTGAGGTCACTAAGGTGCACAATGAGTTCTCTAAGAATAGGGGCGTAAGAGATATATCGCTCAACGCAATGCCCTATTGTGAAGTAAACCCACAGATGCCCAGTGGCTAAGATATCTTGAGGAGGTCACTAAGGTGCACGATGAGTTCTCTAAGAATAGGGGTGAGGAGTTGAGTAACATAACCTTAGAAGGAAATCCACATCCGTTTCTTAGGTAGAAGCTCTACGCTCTCCTATGTGTATGCCTCAATTCTATTCTCATGTGAATAAGCTCGATACTCATGCATATCACTTGCTTTCAATGCTACAATGCTTGTATTTGATTATCTTCTTTTTCTTTTTTTTAAAATCTTTTTGATCTCCCCCTTGCATGGTCTAAAATGTTGAGATGTCAAGCTTAACATGAGCTGACACTCATGAGGTGCCTGTATGACCGTTCGACATTTATATCACCGACGGGTTTGGTAGCTGGCACCAACATATCTTCGCTAGAGATTCTACAACTGGACTACACCGATTAGTCCTCATCTACCCACTCCTCTTAGCATGTTCACATTATGGACCACTTGTATATACTCTATTATGTGTGTTAGTCACTTTATCTTCTTTGTAAACCTTTTTGTTATGTGAAGAAGAAGAAGTTTTTTCAGCCTCTCATCTTGTGTGTTCTCTTCTAGGGTTTGTGTGAGTGTGTATGTGCTTGCAAGAGCTCAAGCTCTCTTCTCCCCTACATCTTTTCATGGTATCAGATCCTGGTTCATGCTAAGGGCTAAGCAGTAAGCAAGAGAAGCATAGGAAGTGGTACGAGAGTAAGAGCTTTATCTACTCTTCCCCCTTTGTGTTGGCTACTACACCCTTGTCGGAGCTCTTTGGGAGGCACCGGCAAACGAACTCCGATTGAGGAGATTTTTTCGTGGGAGGAAAGCTACATGGAAACTATACTATCCTATTGGACTAAATTTTTTGGGCCAAAAACACATTTTGGACGCGTCTGGACCTCCGTTTCTCAGTTCGCCCAGCAGACATTCACAAGCACTGTGCGGGTAAGTTTTGATTCTCTACAGAACTCTATTTTTAGAAGTGCAGGAAGGGCGATTGGTTGTGCAAACATTGTGTGTGTTGCAAAAAGGGCTCAAGTTGCCATTGGGTGTATGTATGCAAAAAGTAAGGTCACTGGTTGTGACAATTTGGGTGCAATATAGTACCACTGCAGAGAATACAACAGTTTGTGCAGGTCAAGCAAGAGTGCGGTTGCTGGTAAAGTTGTGTTGTAGAAAAGATGTCAAATGATGGAATAAACCAGATTGTTGCAGAGAAGCTTGACAAGAACAACTTCCATGCTTGGAGGTTTAGATTGATAAATTTCTTGATGTAGGAAAAGGTTACTGGGACTACATTGAAGGTGAACATGAGGAGGTACTGGAGATACTGGAGATTAATCCGACTGCTGTGCAGATATAAAAGAATTCAAGGATTGGAATCAAGGAGAAAGGAAAGTCATGTATTGGCTTTCTATCAGCATACAGGACACTATGATTGGGTATATACAAGATGCTAAGTCACCTAAGAAGACATGGGACAACTTGGTGAAGCTGCATGAAACCAACACCAAGGCGCGAGTGAAGAATGAGCTTCATACTGTGGAAAAGAAGAATATGTCTGTGAATGATTATGTTTTGAAGATCAAGGGCATTGTGGAATCCTTGCATCAATTGGTGTTTCTGTTGATGATGATGATAAGATGAAAGTGTGTCTGCGTGGTCTCAGGCCACAATACAAGGCATTTAAGACGTCTATTCAAACTCGAGAGAACATTCCCAACTTCACAGATTTGGTGTCAATATGCTGATCATTGAAGAGTACTTGGGTGAAGATCAACAGTCTTCACAAAATAAAAACAGTTCAGAGCAGTAGGCCTTCTACACAAGTGCAGGTAGAGGACGAGGTAGAGTTCGTGGATGTGGCCAAGGTGGTGGTGGCCGAACAGGTAATCAGAATTATGGTCAACATGCAGCAGCAATAGTCCCAGGATTCACAACAACAACATGTAGGTGGAAGAGGCCAATTTAGAGGGGGAGTCAATGAGGTCGTGGTAATTGGCAAAGGCAGCACAATGATACACGAGGCTGTTTTTATTGTGGTAAGTCTGGGCATGTGCAGGGAGATTGGTATAAGAAGCAGAGTGACATGTGAAATGGAAAAGTGCAGCAAAACAACTATACATCCTCTAGCAAAAAAAATGAGGATAATGAGACGTTTGTTACGCAACATGTGGTTAATGCTATGTCTGGAAATGATATAGCAGCATGTAAGGATGATGTATGGTATGTTGATTCAAGTGCTTTGAACCACATAACAAGTCATGGTGAGTGGTTCAAGGAAATGAAGAGTCTTGAAAGACCAGTTTTGTTGAAACAAGGCATGGCACTGCTCATCCGATTGCCTATTGGAGATGTGTCATTGTCTATGCAGGATGGTAAAGTGAAGTACCTTGCACATGTACTTCATGTTTCAAATATTACAAAGAATCTGGTTTCTATTGACCAGACGATTGAGTAGGGTTTGCAGGTTCAATTTAATCCTGATGACTATTATGTAGAAGACTTCAAAGATAAGTGCAGGTTGGTTTGCAAAAGGCAACAGAATGGGCAGAATGTTTACATTAAATGTGAATATGCCTGAAGTGAGTGTAACAATGTTTACAAAATTTTCAGGAGGAGTTGTTGACATAAGAGAATTGGGCATGTTAATGTGCAAAGAATGAAGTCTATGCAAACTAAACAAATTATGACAAGGCTGCCTAAGTTTAAAGTTGAAGGTATGCAAAAAGTTTGTGAAGCATGTCAATTTGAAAAGCAAACAAAACATGTATTTCCATATGACAGAAATATGGGCAGGAATGTACTAGATGTTGTGCATTCAGATATATGGGGTCCTGGGTGGCTACAGGTACTATGTAACATTCATTGATGACCACACGAGGAAAGTGTGGGTGTACTTCATGAAGGAGAAGAGTGAAGTATTCACTCATTTTCAGAATTTCAGAGTTTTGGCTAAAAAATAGACAGAAAAATATGTGAAGTTCCTAAGGTCAGATGGGGAAAAATACTTCTCCAATGAGTTCTCTGGATTCTTGCAAAGAATGGCATTCAGAGACAATTTACATGTAGATACACTCCGCAACAAAATGGAGTTGTTGAGCGGAAAAATAGGCACATTGCAGAGATAGTAGGAGCATTGATGGTTGAGAAGAATATACCACATAGCTATTGGGCTGAGGCTGTGTCTATAGTAGTTTATATTATGAACAGGACTCCCAATGTATCCATACATGATGTAACGCCATAGGAGAAGTTTACTGGCAAGAAACCTGATTTATCTCACTTAAAAGTTTTTGGATGTATTGCATATGTGCATGTGTCAGATGAGTTACGTACCAAGCTGGATCCAAAAGTAGAAAAATGTGTGTTTATTGGGTATTCCCTTGAGCAAAAGGGATATAGATGTTATAATCCTGCTACACGTGAATTGAGGGTAAGCAAGGATGTTGTATTTGATGAGATGAGTAGGTGATATGTTGCTAAAAAGGATGCTGTTGGGGCTGATGTAAGTGGAAATGTGGTTACACAAAATGTAGGTTAGCAATCACAGTTATTGAGTAGACCAAGAGAGTCCTCATCAAGTGGTTCTTTTGATAGACCATGGAGTGGCAAGCTGCGTCATAATACCAGTCTTGAAAATGTAGTTGGTACATCACATAAAGGCAAAGAGAAAGTGGTTGAGCCCCTTGGTATGCCTGACATTTCTGTAGGGCATTCTCTTATTGATGGAGATTCTAGTCGCTTGGAGATGAGCCTTGATGAGAAGCTTGGGATTCCAGCAATGAGGACACCTAGTGTGAAGAAGAAGACTAGGAAAGCGATGAATGCAAAGTTACGAAGATCTGGAAGAGTCAAAAATCCTATGCAGAGGTTGACTTATGATGGTTATGTGGCACATCACTATGCGTACATGGCAAAAGTTGTGCAGGTTGTAGAACCCACATGCTTTGATAAGGCTATTGGAAATGTGTGTTGAAAGAAAGCTATGGATGAGGAGATGGATGCATTGTATGGAAATGAGACTTGGGATTTGGTGCCATTGCCTGAAAGCAAGAAATCTATTGGCTATAAGTGGGTGTATAAGGTGAAACATAACAGTGATGGTAGCATAAGCAGGTACAAGGCTAGATTGGTAGCCAAAGGATATACGCAGACACATGGGATTGATTATGAGGAGACATTGATAATGAAAGGTTGTTTGTTATGCAGCATGTCGTTAATGCCATGTCTGAAAATGTTGAAGCAGCACATAAAGATGATGTATGGTACATTGATTCAGGTGCTTCGAACCACATGACAAGTCATGGGGAGTGGTTCAAGGAGATGAAAAACCTTGAAAGACCAGGTTTTGTGGAAACAGGAGATGACACTGTTGGAAATGTGCCATTGTCTATGCAGGATGGCAAAGTGAAGTACCTTGCAGATGTACTTCATGTTCTGAACATAACAAAGAATCTGGTTTCAGTTGGCTAGATGATTGAGCAGGGTTTGCACGTTCGGTTTAACCCTGATGGTTGTTATGTTGAAGACTTTAAAGACAAGTGCAGGTTGGTTGCAAAAGGCAACAGAGTGGGCAGAATGTTTACATTGAATATAAACATGCCTGAAGTGAGTGCTGCGATGTTTGCAAATGGTTCAGGAATTGTTGCAAACACAGACATTTGGCATAAAAGAATTGGACATGTGAATGTGCAGAGAATGAAGTCTATGCAAACTAAAGGAATTGTGACAGGGCTACCAAAGTTTAAAGTTGAAGGTATGAAGAAAATATGTGAAGCATGCCAATTTGGAAAGCAAACAAAGCATGTATTTCCACGTGATAGAAATGTGAGCAAAAATTCACTAGATGTTGTGCATTCAGATGTATGGGGTACGAAGACCATGTCTATGGGAGGCTGCAGTTATTATGTGACATTTATTGATGACCACACAAGGAAAGTGTGGGTATACTTCATGAAGGAGAAGAGTGAGGTGTTCACTCATTTTCAGAATTTCAGATTTATGGTTGAAAAGCAAACAGGAAAACATGTAAAGTGCCTAAGGTCAGATGGAGGGGGAGAGTACTTCTCCAATGAGTTCTCTGAATTTTTGAAGAAGAGTGGTATTCAGAGACAGTTTATATGCAGATACACTCCAGGGCAAAATGGAGTTGCTGAGCGAAAAAACAGGTACATTGCTGAGATTGCGCGAGCATTGATGGGAGAGAAGAATATACCGCATAGCTATTGGACTGAGGGGACTGAGGCTGTTTCTACAGCAGTTTACATCATAAACAGGACTCCAATTACAGCCATACATGATGTAACTCCAGAGGAGAGGTTTACTGGCAAAAAGCCTGATTTGTCTCATCTGAAAGTCTTTGGATGCTTTGCATATGTGCATGTGCCAGATGAGCTGAGAACTAAGCTCGATCCAAAAGCTGAAAAATGTGTGTTTATTGGGTATTCCCTTGAGCAAAAGGGATACAGGTGTTATAACCCTACTACATGTGAGTTGAGGTAAGCAGGGACGTTTTTGATGAGATGATCAGCTAGTATGCTGCTGAAAAAGAAGTTGTTGGGGCTGATGTGAGTGGAAATGTGGTTGCACTGAATGCAAGTCAGCAATCACAGTCTTTGAGTGGACCAAGAGAGTCCGCAACATATACACCTCTTCCTGCAAATCCCCATGCAAGAATGCATTCTTTACATCCATCTGATGTAAAGACCATTGCTTTGACGTAGCCACTGATATCACAACTCTCACCATTGCCATCTTGGCAACTAGGTTGAAAGTTTCCTCATAATCAATGCCATATGTCTGCGCATATCCTTTGGCTACCAATCTAGCCTTGTACTTGCTTATGCTTCCATCACTGTTATGTTTTACCTTGTACACCCACTTGCATCCAATGGCTTTCTTGCCTTCAGGCAATTGCACTAAATCCCAAGTCTCATTTCCATATAGTGCATCCATCTCCTCATCCATAGCTTTCTCCCAACACACATTTCCAATAGCCTCATCAATGCATGTGGGCTCTACAACCTGTACAACTTTTGCCATGTATGCATAGTGATGTGCCACATAACCATCATAGGTAAACCTCTGCACAAGATTCTTCACTCTCGCAGATCTTCATACCTTTGCATTCATGGCTTCCATAGCCTTCTTTACACCAGGTGTTCTCATAGCTGGTATCTCAAGATACTCATCAAGGCTCATCTCTGAGAGCCACTAGTAGACTCTCCATCAACATGAGAATGCCCTGCAAAAATGTCAGGCATACTAAGGGGCTCAACCACTTTCTTATTACCTTTATGTGATGTACTAATCACATTTGTAGGATTGGTATTATGACACAGCCTGCCACTCCATGGTCTATCAACAACTACCAATTGGATTACTGTTGTAGAGATAGTATGGCTTGGACATGTTGTCCAAGTATGGTATGACAGGCTGTAAGCCTATCTCAATGCCATTGGATTAGAATGGCAAGTTGAGTGCAGATTCAGGAGAGATTTTGGAGGATCCTACTATGTATAGGCGCATAGTAGGAAGCTTGATCTACATGACGATCACCAGGCTAGATTTGAGCTATGCTGTTGGGTTGGTGAGTCAGTTTATGTAGGTTCCTCGGAAGCCGCATTTGGAGGATTGGTATTATGACGCAGCCTGCCACTCCATGGTCTATCAACTGAACCAATTGGATAGAGATAGTATGGCTTGGACATGTTGTCCAAGTATGGTATGACAGGCTGTAAGCCTATCTCAATGCCATTGGATCATAATGGCAAGTTGAGTGCAGATTCAGGAGAGATTTTGGAGGATCCTACTATGTATAGGCGCATAGTAGGAAGCTTGATCTACATGATGATCACCAGGCTAGATTTGAGCTATGCTGTTGGGTTGGTGAGTCAGTTTATGTAGGTTCCTCGAAAGTCGCATTTGGATGCATTGAGATGCATACTGAGGTATGTGAGGTCTACTTTGCATTGTGGACTATTTTATGAAACTGGGACAGAGATATGTGTACATGGGTACACAGATGCTGATTGGGCTGGTAGTATCTCAGATAGAAGATCTACTAGTGGCTTCATGTTTTCTTTGGGGAGTGCTGTTGTGACTTGGAGCAGCAAGAAGCAGCCTACGGTTGCTCTATCCAGTATAGAGGCCGAGTACAGTGGTGCTGCTCTATGGCAGCATGTGAGGTAGCTTGGTTGAGAAAGCTACTTGCAGATTTGGGTCTATCAGTGGATAGACAAGTTGTCATTTTCTATGACAACATTAACAGTATACAGTTAGCTAGGAACCCAGTTTTTCATGCTCGCACGAAGCATATAGAGGTCCACTACCATTTTGTCAGAGAGAAGGTTTTGGCAGGAGACATTGACCTTGTTTATGTCAACACACAGGATCAGGTCGCTAACATCTTCACCAAAGCATTGGGTACAGAGAAGCTCCGCAGATTCAGGGCTTCGCTTGGTGTACATGAGATAGAGTTGAGCTCGAGGGGGAGTGTTGAGATATCGAGCTCATCTAGTGAGGCGGTGGACACTGATGACCCGCCTGGGGAGATAGGCCCCACACTTACACCATTGGCATGGTTGGTGAGATCATGGGTGATATGCGGCCAGGGGATGACAGGCTGTGTGACAGCCATTCTAGAGACTGTGATAGTTATAGCGCCAGCTCATTTAGTTGGGTTCACACTATAGAGAACCCTAGTATGTATTTGGTTGAGTACCTTTTCGTATTGTGTGTACTCTTATCTTTGTATATGGTGTGTTGAGTGTTGTGTGAAGAAGAAGAAGATTTTCAACCTATCACCTTGTGTGTTCTCTTTTAGGGTTTTGTGAGTGTGTGTCTGCTTGCAAGAGCTCAAGCTCTCTTCTCCCCTGCATCTTTTCATAATTCACATATTCAGTTAATTTCTAATGTACATACTCGGTCTAATTAACCCTTTCTTCACATACTCGGCTAACTACCATTCCACCTCATGTGCCTCGAAGTGGCTGATCCTGTAAGCAAGCTTACTTACGGGTTTTGACCCAGGAAGCACTTCAATGCTATGGTCAATTTCTCTCGATGTGGAACACCGTCTCGTAAATCTTCAGGAAAAACATCCCTAAACTCTCGCAATAAAGAACACAAAGTAACTGCATACTTATTAGTTTTATCATCTCAGTTTTTGCCTTGGATTGTTATTTTTGTTCACAAGACAACAAGACAGTGTTTAACAAACAAAGGTCTCATCCAAGTCTAATTAAGTTTTCTCTAGTTTCAACTTTATCACTTATTTCATCTACAAAAATAACATTATTCAAACTTATTTCATCTACGGAAACAAAATGATGTAGCAACATACAAAGATATACCTCGGAGATATAGTCGGTGTCGAAGGCACAACACAACTCTAGGAAAGATATAAGGGGTATAACTGAAACTTCTCGCTCACCCTGTAGCCTCACATCTCTACCCTCATGCACAAACTCTAGGCTATTATTCTGGTAACTACAACTCAGGGTAGGGCCAAGGTTATATAACCACTCCCAACCTGGATATATATCTGCTCTAGCTCAATGCATGACTTGGAAATCCAATCTAGCCTCATAGTCTTACATAGCCAAAGGTAAACCCAAAATCAACGTGTTCCAAATGGTTTTGTCATGACCATTTGCCAATGAAACAATGTACTTATGATCACTTTCGGTTTCGGATAAGCGCAACTTCTTAACCAATGCATAGTTAAGAAAGTTGTGCATGGCCCCATAGTCCACCAACAACGGTGACTCTACGGCCACCTATCCTGCCATATAGATGGACCAAATCATGTCGTCCCACCGATGGTTACAACATGGCATGTATAATGCAGCAAGCATGAGTACTATCTGTATAACAGAAAGTTACATGCGAAACTAAGCAATAACCTTTGGATGGTATGCACTCGGGAGGATTTTTCCTCTTTCTTGGCATCACCAGAACTCCCTCCAGTACCCAACTTAGGACATGTTGCTTTGCTATGTCCCGCCTCAAAGCAGTGAAAGCATAAATTTTCTTTTCTTGCTTTCTCGTACTGCTCTTTTTTAAGGGTTCTCGCCTGGTTTTTCTCTTTTAGTCGACGTGGTTTCTTCGACCAACGTCCACCCTCCCTTCTATGCTCACCAGAGCCCCCTTGCCCCCTATCACCCTAAAAGAACTTTCTTTTAAAGCTCAAACCACCTTTTCCTCTCCTGCTTTACTAAGACATGATTTAGAATGATGCAAAACATCATCATAAATTTGTACATATTTAAGAGTCTCATTGAGATCTTTCAGTTCCTTGGGCTCCACAAAAGCCTCATAGTCTGGGTGTAATCCCCTCATGAACCAACGCAAAGTCTAGAATTCATTGATCCCTTTCAATTTAAGCACAATCTTTCGGTAGTTGAAGATGCACTAGGTGAGAGAAATGCCACACATCGAGCATTTATCCCACTCATGCCAAGAATTCTGCAACTCATTTACGGGTAGAAATTCGTTTTGAAACAACGTTTCGAAATCCACCCAGGTGCAAGGACATCTAGCACTATCGGCCAAACTCATCTACCATTTATATGCTTTGCTTGTGTCAACGACAGGCTTGCCTCTACGGGCCTCATCTCCTTAGGTGTCTGCCTAGGGTTATGAGTATCTGACCATTTTTGTACAAAAATATTCACCAAATCCTTGTTGTGCTGTTTCTCCTCTCCCCAAAAGCTCGACGGCTTGACATCTTTGAGGAGATTAGTAGCCGCTCTACAAATTGCTTTTTGGTAGGCATGGCCTGCCTACCTACGCTCGGCCCTACGTCTCGTGGAGAAGGAAATCTCACCCTCCTCTCCGCTGGTTTTACGCAACTGTACTCCCTAATGCAGTGGCTAGAATAACGTCTAGACGCCCGTGGATGCTCCTCAGCATAGTCAAAATCTCATATTGTCCTCTTTCAAATTCTTTGGTCCTAACAAACAGTTGTGAGATGGAGACTCTCGAGATATCTATATCAAACTCATCTCGGTCCATGGTATCAGTGTGGAGAGCATCATCTCCATACTCCTCCTCGTCCAAGAGATCATCCTCCAAGTGGTCATAAGTGCCACCAACCTCTACACGGATTGGTTATCAAATAAGAGGCAAGCCTGTCGTTGACGACAATCCAAACGAAGCGATGTGATGTGATGAAGTACCCATGATGGCAGCGCACAACGGGGCGGTGACGACGGCCTATCCTCCTTTGCGACTGCATTCTTTGCTCGCTTTGTGCACCGAAGCTGGCGCTGCTGTGCTTTGCTTCCTTGATGCGGTGCGTTTGTGCCTTAAGAGGCTAGCGCTCGAGAGTCTGCCACAACTCCCCTTGATTTGTTGCGCCACTGAATAGAGAGAGAGAGAGAGAGAGAGAGAGAGAGTCGAGATGGTGCATGGGCTGAGGCCCTCTCTAGCGAAGTTGTTGCCCGGTCAAAGGGAAATGGTCCCCCCATTCGCTTCGTGTGCCTCAGGCAGACACCTCCCACCTTTCGCCATGTGTGCCTGCTTACGGATACCCCCCGATGGCCTCCCCCCTTGGGTGCTGGCCGAGCTGAAGACTGTTTTCTCCTTGCCGACTGCAGTAGAGAAGATATGAGAGACAGAGCTCTTTTTCACCTGTGATGCTGCCCCCAAGTGAGAGAGAGAGAGAGAGAGAGAGAGAGATCTTCCATGGTTATGGTTGCTTTCTTCTCCTTCACCCACACAGAGTCCTCGTGTAGAGAATAAGATAAACTAATGATTCAAAATTTTCAATTCTATGGTTCAAAAAAGCTTAGTGGGCTCGGTGCCGTTCACGCGGTGAGGATGACACCTACGCTCTGATACCAATGTTACAATGTCATACTACACGGAGATACACGGAGAGGAGAAGGCTTGGCTCTTGTTCACCTCCCGACTATAGAGCAGAATGAAGAGTCCCCCATTCTTCAATGCTATATGTAGTGGCCTACCTACCCACACTAGCCCGGACACCCACAGTGCTTCGACCCGAATGTCTCACCCTTGAACCGCGAACTTGCTCGCCGCCCGCTCTCCGACATGTGTACTCGTACTCGGTCGAGTCCTCATGCAATCACTATGGGATGGTTGCTTAGGGATGATTAGCTAGTGTTGTGGTATGATGATTAGGGTTGAAGGCTATGTTTAATTACACTAAACATTAGTCACCTCCAATTTCGGTTTGAGAGTACCAGAGGTTTCATAACATCTCTTGCGGAATCTTGTGACGTTGGGTCTTGCCTTAAGCAACAATGCAACTCCCGATGTGGGTGCGCGAGCTTGTCCGTCGTGTCCTCAATCCATCATCACACCGAAACGCTCTTTCACTAAGAGGGTGAAGATAGAGCTCTTTATGTCTAAATGGAGGCAAAAGTAGAATGCCCTTTTGTGGTGGTTCTCTCTCACGAAAGATAGGGGAAGAAGAAGCTAACGAGAGGGAGATAAGAGAAGAGCTCCTTAGTATTCTATTGCAAGGAAATTGACTTATATGTAAGTGACTAGTTTTCACACTCAAATTACTACCAGTCTTAATTAAGCAAGTATCTATATTAAATCCTTAGACTTCCCCATTTGACATTAAGCTCAAGCTAAGACCAATTTATGTGTTTCAACATCATTTTACAAAAGATAAATGTTTGTTTGAATGGGTAAGATGACAAAGCACCTTACAATAGATCGGACAGGTGAAACTATGTGTATATTACAAGTGTTGTGCATGGGCATGGGCTTAAGGTGTGCCCATGTAGAAGCTCCTTTCAATGAAAACTCAACCACTACTTTCATCATCCCTTTGTTTTCTGCTTTCTTGGACTCATTCTGACAACACTAGGCAAGAATTTTGTACCAACTTTGGGTCCATAAATGATTGGAAAGTAGTAGACGGGACCTGGCATGGAGGCAAGGCTTTCCAACACACATTGGTTCCGAAAATATTGTCCATCTCATAGAAGGTTGTGATGGAGGACTGGGCTTAGGGGAAAGCCACCAACCAAATTGCCGCATGATGTCAAAGGGTTTCTAGAACCCGATATGTGATGTCTTTGAAAGGGACCACCCTGTGGCCTTGGGAAGCATTTAACCATGTAGTAAAGATCTATTCACTAGCAGGAGTAGGGACCTTTGATGAGGTGGAAGACAAGCCGCACTTTCCTTACCCATTCGTTCTTGGGCACTCCTCAAGGATGAGGATGACGAGCTAAAAGAATCAGTATGTGGCTACTATAGTGTGGTTAGGGACCTTGTAGTAGGAGGTCATTTTAGTTCTTCATTCGAAGCTACATCTTTGTGGTAGTGAATGGTGTGGGAGTCTCTCCATGTAATTGTCCTTTGAATTTCATGCGTAAGTACTAGCACTATGTTCATTCATCTTGTGTGTAGCAATCATGTGGCTATAGCCTATAGCTACCCTCATGTAAATGACTACTTACACTATAATCACCAAGGATGGTCTTTTTCCTTGGTCCTCAAATTTTCATGTAACATTAAAATTGTGTGAAGCATATTCACCGATGGCTTTCGGCTATTACCTCCATATTCCCTATTCTTCAACATGAAACAAAACAATGATCCCAAGAGCATAATGCCTTTGACCCTATGTTATAGATTCCACATTTTAAAAGCAATAAATCAAATTTTTTATGTAAACCCAACTCAAAGTTAAAAGGTACAGCTTTGTAATCAAGTGGACTTCTCTCAAGAACTATTACATTCTAGTTGCCTCAATCTCAAATTTTCAAGACTGACTTAATACATGTGTTGCTTGCAACAAAACCAATTTATGAATTAAATAAATGCTCAAACTAAATAGGTAGGCAAATGCAAAAGTTTGTGCTATTGCTTATATAACAATGCTATCCCTAAAGCTAATCGATTGAACCTTCTATTGGCAACCAATATTACCACCTATGATTATCTTAATGTGACTATCAAGAACTATCATGTTCATGTGCATTGCCTCAATGTCTGTTGGTTTGAAAATTGTCAAGACAATGACTTAATTGATGTGTTGCTTGCAAGGAAACCAAATTATGAATTAAATAAATGCTCAAACTAACAGGTAAGAGAGTACTACTGCTAGTTCCTAGAAGCTAAGCGAATGAAACTTCTACTTGTTAACCAATATTACCACACCTTAACACCTTATTAGTAACTTTAAAGATTCTCCCTGAAGCTAAGCGAATGAAACTTCTACGTGTCAACAAAATTTCCACACCTACTTATCTTTTTAGTACACTTCTGTATTGTCCTAGTGTGACTAACCTCTTGACGCCAACCATAAGCTCCTTTCTTACTTCAAAACTAAATCAAACTAAATATCATCCCAACTCAAGTACCAGTGAATTGCCAATGGTAGCATGCTCATTTATACATAACACAATATTAGCGAAAAGATCATCTCAACACTTGTACACGGCACAAAAAATTTCAAGACAATGACCTATCAATAATTAATTGATATGTTGCATTCATGGATCAAAATATGAATTACCTAAATGCTCAAACTTCGAGGTAGAGAAATGCAAAAGTACTGGGCAAAGTGCACTGTCCCTGAAACTATGTTACCCAGCTCCTTGTTATCTAAATGGCAGAGCCTTACATTCTCTCGTAGTGACTACCATGCAAAATCCAACCATAAGCTCGTTTCTACCCCCAAATCTTACACAAGAAAAAAACTACTGTCCCAACTTCAAATTTCGGTGAACTGCCTATGCTTGCGTGCTCATGTAATCATGCACAATACCGAAATCAAAAACACCACCACCTGTACACAGCAAAATGTTATAGACAAAACTATGCCTTGCTCTCATTGCTTTCGACAATTTCAGCTTACTTTAGCTTAATTTTGCACCAACTGACAGAATATTGCAGCGTGCCAATTATAATCCTATTCACAATCACAATTTCTTCATTGCTATAAGATGCGTGTTAAATTACATACATTACCTTGAACAATATTCCGAAGAGCTACTCCAGTCAACATTTGATGTTGCCAAAAATGCCATGAAAGGACAATAAAACGCTTGTATTATTTTCTCACCACATTGCAGAAATAACAGATATACCCTCCAAGACATAGGACAGTTGTCAAATCATACAACTAAGTTCAATCCTCCAAATCTGCTGACTGGTCACAAATTCAAATCCTGCTACATTCACCGGTCTGTCATTACATACAACTTCTCTGAAGGGAAGCCACATCATTGCTAATAATTTTACATCATTGCCAATAGTGGGAGTGGGAGTTTACTGTCACCCTCCAGACATACATAGCATAGATGTCAAGTCATACAACTACATTGGATCCTCCAAATCTGCTGATTGTGGTCACGAATTGAAATCATCCGCCTACACCTACCTGTCTGTCACTGCCTCCCCCCTCACTCACTCAAGAACAGTGTTCGAGCGTGCTTTAGAACTAGTGCACCCATGCAATTACCATACACACTTGAGAGAGTACGATCTCAATGAAATGAAAGCCAACATTGGTATATAAAAAAAAAGGAGAATACACACACTCACACACAAGAGAACAGTGTTCGAACAGGCATTTGAATTACTGCACCCATGCAATTACCATGCCCACTTGAGAGCGTAAGATTTCAATAAAAAGAAAGCTATGAAGGGAGAATACAAGCCAACATTTGAATTAGTGCACCCATGCAATTACCATGCACACTTGGCAAGAGTTGGAACTCAATAAAAAGAAAGCCAACAATGTTTTAAAAAAAGGAGAATACAAGCCTCCAATTTTGGATCAGCCCTTTGGGGACCACAAATCCAGGTTCTAATGCAAAGGTTTAACTCATGTAGCTTGCAGAATATGACATAATTTGAAGTCATTGCATACATTTGCAGCATGTGAGTGAATGTTTTGACACAAATAGCTCATAATAAACATCCAACCTGACCTACCCCTTATTAAACCGCATGTAATTTTTGGAAGGAACAAGATATGAAACCATGGGTGTGCCGAAACTGAAAAATTCCCTACAAACAGCAAACACTATACATGCTTGTCACTGACTCACCTGAAGTGTTCATCAAAATGAGATACTGTCCATGCCATATCAATAGGCATTCCTACAGATCCTATATGTACTGTAGTGTGTTACTTTCAGTGCAGAACAAAAGCTAGTACCTTTCCTTGACATTAATTAAAGGTGGAAGCATACTTATGAGAGATAGGAAGCAATGTGATATAATCATAGACATGAGGAAAAGTATGTTATGAGAGATAGAAAGCAATGTGATATAATCACAGACATGAGGTAAAATATGTTTTTACTCATGTTGCAGCTCTGGGTAGTCGTCAATAAAAACTTGGTAAACAGGAGCATAATAAATTTACATCGGAGAAGGGTACTCGAACTCTGCTTAGACTAATAGATTACAAAATCCACTTCTTATAAACCAGGCATCGAAGACCAAATTCATGGAGTGAAAAATCACATGAAAAATAAAGCTCACATATTGCGGTATAGAGTATGACCTGTGTTGACAGCACACCCAAAAGAATCTAAACTTCTTCACTAGCCAGCTGCCCAACCACCCAAATACATATCTTAGAGCTGAGGGGTAGTCAGAGCTTTAAAACCACGCACTACTGCATTAGATTCCGTGTCTAGGGTCAAGTTGGCCTTGAACTAAGTCAAAGAAGCACAGCTCCTTTCCATTCAAACTTCCAATCTGACAACTCATAATCCATACTCCACAAAATGGAGATAGGTGTGCTGAGTCTGCTTTCACTGCTCCTAAAGTGGAAACGAATTAAAACTACCCAAGCTTGCAACTCCCATTATTGCAGGCCTGTTAAAAATGAAAGGTGACATCTAGATGCATTGGAATTCTTCCACAACAATGCAATCTAGATGTCATTGAATACTATTTAAAGAGTCCAAGAAGTAGAATCTAGTTAGTCACCATTCTGAGAGGCAGAGCAGCACCATAGCAGAGTCAGTGTGCATAGCTCACGCATTAGGAATTGAACCTCAACTCAACTCTAAAATTTCCTTGGAACTCAGCAGCAAAAGCTGAGCAGCTTTTCTAATTAGCTGCAGTTTGCAATATTTCACACGTATCAGAAAGTTCAGCTTTTACTCCCTAACTCAACTAGGAAAAAGCATATCAGGTTAGTAAATCAGGTCTCACCAGGCTTAGGAACAACTCCACATTACCTGTATCACTGCTAAACATCACAAGCACACCCCATATAGGCGTGCACGATCACATATCAAAAAGTTGACCTTGGTATTCCAACCTTTACACAACATAAATAATGATGCTGGGTTTCACTTGCCTAGGCAAACAACCATGCTAATTGATGAGAGGCGAGGCACAAAAATCCAAGCCAGACAAAGTACACAACCCTCACCAGAAGAAGGGGCCAATCCCCTATACCACTACTATTAAGTTTCATAGCAGTTAAGAGCAGCAGGAGATACGCATTCTCGACCAGACCAGAATGGTGCCAAATGCCCCTACTCATTACACAAATAACTTCAGACATTATAGAAATGTTAGAAGACTTCATATCTGAAGCCCTGAATCTTTCACATCCCAACAAACAAACTAGGCATGAGACATTGGAGCTCAAGGCTCATGTCATACAGGAACGGTTTTCCAGTATGAAGATGAGACAGAAGCAGGGAGCAGTATATAAGAAAGCATATTAGTGCTAGAAACAGTACTTGCATAACAGCCAAAACTGCATAGGATCCCGAAACAAGTCTGAGACACTCCACATGCCTCTTGGACAGCCAACCTTATAAACCAAAACTACTCTACCTGAAAAGATTAGTTTTCTTGCTCTACTGTAGTCACAGCCAAACAAACTGCCAGCAGCAGCACCTGCTGATCACTGCAGCAACCTAGAAAGTAGCCAAACGTTCATAAAAACATTTGAAACACTAATCCCTAGTCTTCTAGCCAAATAAAATGAGTCCAATGCTCTACTTTAAAGATATAGATGCTTGTCCCATCTCCAAAACCACATGAAACTTCATGGGTAGCGCCATGGCATAGTGGTCAAAGATTCGTATGGCAAGGTTGCAGAGAGTGCATGCAACCCATCCCCATGACTGCTGTGAAGAATCTCCCTTTGGTAGGGTAAATCCCTGTAGAGATCTTCCTGAAGAAGAGGCTGCTTCGGTAGCATGAAGCTACGCTCGTCCATGTACAAATCACCAGGAATCCTTTGGCGTGGAAGTTCACTGGAGACACTTACCTGTCTCAATGATGCATCCACCAAAGGATCCAACATATACGCCCTTCTGTCCAGTGCCTCTATCCGAGCATCCTGCAGTTGTCTCATCTGGAGCCTCTGCCTGTAAAGAGCCTCAGCTTCCAAAAGCCCAATATCAGGGTTTGGCAATACCTGAGAAGAAAAGTAGCCAGGCTGACTACGAGGATCCAATTCAAGAGGGAGACGCTCTCTTGGACGCGAAGGGGGGTACTCCCTGGCATACCGTGGCTCCCTATCATAATTAGGGGCACCTCGAGATAGTAGAGCTCGAGTTCTGGTACCTCGAGGCGCACTACCTTTGGAGAAAGATTCTCGCCTTCCTTCCTTCCCATGAGGCGTACTACCTTTGGAAGAGAAAGTTTCTCGCCTTGGTTCCTTCCCAGGTTTTGGCTTTGGAAGTCCACGAGCATCAAGAGGACGAAACAACTGAGTAAGTTTTCCAACCTGCCCACATCCGGACCAAAACTTAGAAACCATAAGTTGCACATAATTCACGACTTTTCAGTTTGCCATGAGCCACCAGGAAAGGGCACTCACATAAATTCACTAGCCCAGCTACAGAACGAATGAGACTAGTTATGGCCAGGTGAGAACTCAGAACTTCATCATAGGAAACTGCCGTAGTCAGTAGAAGTGGGAAAGCCTATGATTTGAACCATCAATTCTACGTAAAACCTAAAATTCAAGGACCGTGGCTGCTGACTCTAAATCTCAGATCAGCAAGTCTCAAGAATAGCCCATCTTACATTTTCATTTCAATTTGTAGAGGCCATGAGCTACCATAGCTAGAGTGCAGTTACAGTGGGTCCAAGTTCTAGGAACTGCCATAGCAATGAAACCCAGAACAGTAACAAAGAAACAAATCCAGAATGGATGTAAGATCTTGTGAGAAATTGATATGTTACGCGACTCCAAAAACAAGGGCAGGCTGAGGGAAGTCTCCACCTTACTAAAAGGACATGATCAGCCGGCATCCGTGCTTAGAAACTTTCAACAAATTCAACTGCATTATTACACAAATTGCTACCAAACCAGCAAGGTCGCTAAAGGAATGTATGTTCAAAACTGATCATTCTACCCCTCGATGAACTGCATGCCATGCATGCTCTGGCATTTGTAAAGAGAAACTACCATGTAAGGCAAGAAAAAGCATCTTATGACACTTCAAAGATTCTTAAAGAATTTTTTGTCTCGACAACTTAGTAAAACA
This sequence comes from Cibotium barometz, assembly GCF_041138505.1. Taxonomy (NCBI): domain Eukaryota; kingdom Viridiplantae; phylum Streptophyta; class Polypodiopsida; order Cyatheales; family Cibotiaceae; genus Cibotium; species Cibotium barometz. The sequence continues at coordinate 35,930,027 of NC_141069.1, read as the reverse complement.
ACCGCTAAGCTGCTAAACGCATATGGAGGCATTGTCGACATCTAGTGACAAATACTACACTGGCAGCATCTGGGAATGTGGCATCAGCATAAACTAGGAATGGACAGCAAGGAATTGGTAATTTTGGGGGAAATGTAAAGTTGCTGGAATACATAATTGACATAAAAAAGTTTGAATTTCACAAGAAATATAGAATTCATAAGTTACTGGGATCCACAGATTGGGGCCGCCGCTGCTGTCAGAAGCAGGATCAAGGGGAGATATTTTCAGGAATGTAAAATTGACGAAAATATTCTGGGGAAAATATATAATGGGGGGGTTAGGAGGGGACTTAAAATTAAAGAGGAATTTGGGCCTTATCGCTAGGAAACAGGAATTTCACGACAAATACACAATTGAGGGGAAATTTTATAGGAATATAAAATTGAAGGAGAAAATTTGGGGGAAATATATGATTGAAAAGGGGGGGGGAGGGGGAGGGGGGGCTTGAAATTAAAGAGGAATTTGGGCCTTGTGACAAGGAAACAGCAAGTTCAGAGGAACCATAAAGTTGAGGGGAATTCTAAGATCAAAGGGATAAATGTAAAATTAGGGGGGAAAAGGGGGGGCATGGAGGATATATAAAATGAAGGGGCAGATAAAGGCTAAGAAACGGTCATGTCCCAAGAAATATGAAAATGGGTAAAGAGGGGGGGGCATAAAATCGAGGTGGTAGGAGGAAGTGCAAAATTAGTGTGAACCAAGAAATATGAAAATGGGTAAAGAGGGGGGGGGGCATAAAATCGAGGTGGTAGGAGGAAGTGCAAAATTAGTGTGAAAAGAGGGGGAATTATGGGGAAAAAACAAAATTGGAAGCAAGTTTAATACAAAAAATTCGGCACCATTTCTTTCCATCTGAAAGTGCAGCATGGCCATTGATTAATGAATTCAGCAGTTCCTTGCACATATCCTTGCCTCAGCCATTTGTACTTGCTAGCAGAGTAAATGGCTTTTTCCCTATTGCTAGACCCTAAACGAAACAAGTCTACAATATCTAGGTCAGAGTACAGATTAGGTTTAAGCCCATGAGAAGCAAGAAAGCAAGCTTCAACACTAAACTGCCACCTAACCAAAAGCAAAAATTGTGAACACAGAATTTTCACCAAAACTTGCAAAACTTAATCTCCACAGCTGTAAACTCGGATCCTACATGACACTTGTTGTAACACAGAGTTCATGCACTATGTTCATGTAGTCTTAAAGGTTATAACCAGGCATGAAGCTTGGTGTCCACAGTACAGCATGAGCAAAATGTCAGTTCGGAAATTTCACCAAATATCACACCATGCATCCAAAAAAAACCAAACCTATTAAATCAGCTTTAAAGAAATCAACACACCATCTGACTGCAGAGTGTTAAGAAAAACACTTCCACACAACAAATGTATCTACCAGTACTATAGAGCATTTGCCACAGACACAGACGCAAGCATTTGCTTCATAAGTTTGCTAGATCCCTGGCATAAAGACTTTGAGAGAAGGCAAAAAAAGTACCAAAATAGCAAGAGAATAAAGTGTAAAAATGCCAATGTTACTAGATTGAAGTAATCAAAATACATCACATGAATCGGACATACCTGCTCAAAACTCAATTCACATTTGAACTTGTTGCGACCATAATAGTTTTCCTTGATGAGAGGTTTGAAGACACTCTCCTCAATTGGGAGACATTCCTTGTGAATACGGAACCGGATCTGTGCAGTGTCAACCAGTCAAGCGAGCCTCAGAACCAGAAACAAGCAGCTCATCAAAGACAACACTCACAGGAGAACATACGTACAAATTCAAAGGCATATATAGATAGCCACAAACAAGAACCCAGATCTTCTGAACGTACGTCACAGTAAAACAGTTACTAAGGCTGATTACCACAGCTGTGGGAATCTGGGAAGCAAACATGGAAACAGCATCTTAGAGGGGGGGTCAAAATGGGAAACGTCGCATGAGCAAGTAAGAAGCACATAGACAGAGGGAGAGAACGGAGTGAAGAAACAATGGGAACACAAAGAAACAGAAGTAAACCAGAGGAGAATGGATTGAAAGAGATGTCAGACCAACTAACAAAGGAGAAGCTAGTATAGACTTGAAATTGGGTGTTGCACAGGGGAAAGAGCAGGACTAATCCAAAAAATGACCAAAATGGAAGGTCACAGGTAACAGGCTGAATGCACAATTTCAAGAACCAAAACATCAACACGACCAGAGGGATTTGAATCTTTGGGAAACGGTTCACGTCTACAAAACAGAAACGGCTAGGACACAGCAAGCATTTAAAATCATATAGTAGAAATGAAAAGTAGAACCAGTTGAAAGCAGAGTACAAGGGAAAAAGTTAGAGGAGGAAAGGAGGAGAAACATAAGGTACATCAGGAATTTGGGGAAGATAGCCAAGACAAATAGGAATAATCAAAACTTAGTGGGAAAAAATTTATGGGGGAATTCTTGAGGAAACAGGAGCTCAAGCAGAACAGAGTTTCCGCAATTTTAGGAAGAAATAGGCTGTTCCCTAGCACTCTGCTACACACAGTCCAATTCCCTCAGGTCCCTCTTATCAAAGTGGAGCTCTGTGCTAATTGATTCTTCCTTGCTTGCTTTCATGTTCCTCCTCAGCAAGAGAGACGTTTCTTCATGTGGGTAAGAGGTGAGTACCCAAGTTTGAATTTAAGGTATCTTGATAGACTACTCACAACAACCAAACTGGGCACACCTACTGGTACGCAACCAGCCTAATGACCTAGCCACAAACCACAGAAGGTAAACTCACTTGAATCCAACAAACACGCACTTCCACTCCAACAATGTCTTAAATAGAATAAACTGAAAGCTAAGGTGAAGACCTGTGCTGGAAATTTGCGGTCAGAGTCTTGAAACGCCTCACTCACGAGATTCATCCCACCAAGAGAACTAGCCTTGTAGATACCATATAGAACTCTCTGGTCAATGTCAAACAAAAACAATTTTATTCCCTTCTTTGCACGCTCCACGAGGTCTTTCCTTGCCTCCGGGAAGCCAAACACTCGGTACTTAAAGCAGTCCTTCTTAGTAGAAGTGTTGCACATAAAAATCAGGCCAGCGAATTCCACCACCTTCTTGACCGAACTCTTTGCAGTAGGAGCACCCTTGGCAGCAGTAGCACCATTGTTGCTATCTACAGCAGGCTTCTTACCTTTCCTAACTCTTTTCCGTTTCTCCTTGATGGGTTCTTCTTTGACTTCCTTTGATACTTCTTCTTGAACTTCATGTGTCACTTTCTGTCCATCCGTGTCTTTCACAGGAAGAGCTTCTTCAGGAAGCTTAGTTGGCTCTACTGACTCTGTAGACGCTTCTGGCTCCACAACAGCTGAATCCTTGGGAGTCTCGTCTAACTCTAGCTTCTCCTCTACAGCCTCTGGCTTCACCTTCCCATCTCCGCGCTTGAACTTCCTTCCTCTTGCCATGATAGCAACGACCTGAAACAGATACAGGACAATAATCAGTTACTTGGTAGACTCAAAGCACAGGTAGACTGAAAAAATAGCTAAATCCGTCTCATACGGGAACATATACGCAGGTCATGACATGCAGGGTAGATAACCCGTGGAGGCTTCCCTTGTTCAACCCTAGCAGACGTAAAAAGGCTTGAACCTCAGAAAACCCTAGATCTAGGTAGTAGACTACTAGATCAGCAGAGACAAAAGCCTCAGAGAGAGGTTGAAGGTGCAAGTAACCCTCTTTAAGTTACCATGTCTGCTAACAGCAATACAGATTATAAGGCAGACTACCATAAGCAACAAAGACCCATGGTATGAAAGGAAATCGTATGCATCAAAAAACGCATAAAAAGCAACGAGACAGAGGTTTTCTACACCGCCATGACAGGAAAGCGAACCTTCCTGATGGGATCAGAGGAAAAAGGCCATCTTGCACACGTCAAGAACAGATCTAACATCGCAAAGAGCTCCATGGATCCCAGAACAAAGTACCTGGGGAACGCAAGAAGATGGGTCGGAAACAAAAGTTCTCCGAGCTCGCGCGTGGTGTAGTAACAGAGTCCCGAACCCCGCGTAGCAGCACTCAAGATGGGATAAGGGCGGAAATGTGTTGTGTCATTCTCATTTGCACTGCATTTCATTTCATTTCACATGAATTAGGGCTTTTCGAATGCCAGCCAGGTGTAAGCGTTTTGGCCTTTGCCACATTTTGAGCACTCAACACTCTCTCTCTCTCTCTCTCTCTCTCCCCCCCTCTAAAACGCAAATGCAACTAACTAGTTCCCTCCGCTCTAGCTTTCTTCCCCTTCCAAAGCAAAGGCAACCCCTATCCCCTCTCTCTCTCTCTCTCTCTTCCACACCAGCAAAGGCAACCCTACATCTACCCCATATACTTCTCTTCTCTCTCTCTCTCTCTCTCTCTCTCTCTCTCCTAAAGGCAACCTTCTCTTGTTTTCTCAAGGATTACTAGTTTTGCACCCGTGGTTATAGCTCTCGAAAAAGTGTGAGTTTTAGTGTAGAGATTAGATGGAACAAAGAAAATCCCATTTCAAAATCAATCTCTCTCTCTCTCTCTCTCTCTCTCTCTCTCTCTCTCTCTCTCTCTCTCTCTCGTGCCTTACAAAATATAAATTCCTCTATTGTTTTTCTTAACAAAAGCACCTTACAAAATATGAATTCCTCTCCTCTATTAATTTTCTTAACCTTGTGAGTTTTGGAGCTGAAATGCTTTGTTTTTTCTTAACAAAAGCACCTTACAAAATATGAATTCCTCTCCTCTATTAATGTTCTTAACCTTGTGAGTTTTGGAGCTAAAATGCTTTGACTTAATTGACAAAATGAGCTTTGCTCATTACATTTCACATTTTCATGTGCTCTTCGATGTCTTCTTCTTTTGGAGCTCTTGTTTCGGTCCTTTAGCCTTTTTTGGGCTACAGTAGCCTTTAGAGGTTATGCCTTAGGATCTTTATAGCTACAATAGCCTTTTTCAGGGCTATTGTAGCCTTTAGGGCTTAGCCTTTTCATGGCTATCGTAGCCTCTTAGGGCTTACGCATTAGGATCGTTATTATAGCTGCTTACTTCAACATTGACGCTTGAGCTTTTTGCTTATTAGATCCAACTTTTGAATTTTTGAATTTAGATCCAACTTTATGTATGACTACATCCAAGGTGGCCAATAGTTGCATCCGATTCTCACAATATGGCGAATCTGGAATAGAAGCAATTTTCCTTTCTTGGTCTTTGATTTCAGCTCTAATCTTTTTCAACTCTACATTAAGGCCTGCATTTATAATTTCTTCTTTCTCACTTAAGATTTATTGTTCAATATCTGAGATCTTGGATTTACACGTTAAACAAACACTTGTTCCAATGGATTTCCTTGAATGAGATGTTATGTCTAATTCTATATCTATGGGAGATCTAGTGAGTGGGTGAGCTAAGCCCAAGCTTGCTCTTTACAAAAATTGGATAATAAAATATTTCAAAAATCCCACTCCCGTGATAGTCCTCCCGGTTTAGGAGACAACCGTCCTCGGTTGTGAGTATCAGCACACACGAGTGATCAAACACATTAATCATTCCCACATTGGATTCACTCTCAATAATTAATTGGATTCACTCTTAACGATTAATTGGATTCACTCCCAATGTTTTCATACGCATCACACGTATTCACAAAGTATACCACACGTCTCACACGTGTCACAGCTGGCCGAATTCACTCACAACCAACTAGGGTCACCCTCTAAAGAATTAGATTCACTCTCGATTCTTATACCACACTGGGTTACCCTCATCAAGAATTAATTCAGAAGACTTGATCAGATTCACTCACACGATCAAACTCACACATTCCTTACATGCATCACACATGTCAAAATTGATTGGATTCACTCACAAACAGCACTCAATTTGTGATAAGTTATCTGTCTCATCAGAGATAAATATCACTAAGTATTCATCATAGACATGTAAAACAGACATTGTATCATGACTTCTATGTGTAATAAATTCTAGTGTCCCATACCACCAGAAATTATCCCACATAAATCTAGAGATAAGAATGCATCGGAATACTTCTCACACAAGATTAATCTCGTGTCCCATACCACAAGACTAATACATAGTAAAGTATAATTCAAGATGGAAGGGCCAGTTCCTCCAAGAAGTTCTACTTTTAATGCATAAGAACTCTCCTTGAAATTTATAAAAAGTCTTACATAAAATTTGTTATAGAGATAATCAAATGAATATGTTACCCTAAGAGTTGGAGTAGTCGTCGTGGTAGTCTTGTTCTTCATCATCATCGATTATATTGAGTCCAAGTGAAATAAACTTAAATAACAAATATTAAATAAAGATTGACGACATAAAATAAAATCCAAAAGTAAGAGAGTTTTACCTTGATGTATTATTGGCTACTATAAAAATGAAAAAGTTAAGAGAAATAGAGAATTTAAAACAATTTATGAATAAAAGATGAGGACTTATCGTGTGTAAGTGGAGATGGTAATTGTTGAAAACTTAGCATGGCTCCATGGTAGAGATCATTGGTATAACTTGCACATCATGCTTACACCACACATAACAACATGCCTACCCTTATGCACAAACGCAAAACTATTACCTTCATGATTACGACATAAACTAATCAAGAAATAATCAAACAATTTAGAATAATGTTGGCTTTGAGCTAGGTGAATAACCCAAAAAAAACTCAAGTCTCGTATCCATGCATATCTATTGGCACATCTAAAATTATTATGTCCAACGTCTAAACAATGAGGGTATAATAATAACGCTCGAGTCGATCTCGCCATCACGCCACTAGAACGATCTACGTACCTAAAATTATAACGCTCGAGTCGATCTCGCCATCACGCCACTAGAACGATCTACGTACCTAAAATTATTATGTCCAACGTCTAAACAATGCAGGTATAATAATAACGCTCGAGTCGATCTCGCCATCACGCCACTAGAACGATCTACGTACCTATTAACGAAAGGGTCAAAGTATGTACTCAATGTTGATGATAATTGCTTTTTCTTCTCTTTTTTAAAAAGTAAAGTAAAATGAATTTCTTTCTCTTCTTATTCTCCTTCTTTTCCTCTTCTTCTTCTTCTTCTTTTTTCTCTTCTCTCTCCTCTTCTTATTCTTCTTCTTCTTCTTTTTTTCCTTGTTCTCTCTCTTCTTCTTCTCCTTCTCTTTCTTCTCTCTCCTCTTCGTCTTCTTCTTCTCTTTCTTCTCTCTCCTCTTCTTCTTCTTCTTCTTCCTTCTTCTTCTTCTTCTTCTCTTTCTTCTTTCTCCTCCTCTTCTTCTTCTTCCTTCTTCTCTTTCTCTTCTTCTCTTTCTTCTCTCTCCTCTTCTTCTTGTCCTTTTTCTTCTTCTCTTTCTTCTCTCTTCTCTTCTTATTCTCCTTTTTCTTATTCTCTTTCTTCTCTCTTCTTTTTCTTCCTCTTCCTTTTTCTTCTTCTCTCTCCTCCTCTTCTTCTTTTCTTTCTTCTCCCCTCGGCGGCTCACCTCTTGTTACCACGCAGCTACTGTAAAATACCATATGGAAATCCCGCAAAAGGGTATAACAAGGAGAAAAGGATATCATTTGTATTTGTTTCTTCAAGAGGCATTCAGGGTGCTAATGGCACCCTCCCTATTAGCGAACGTTCGTTCGTCATGACATGCTGTTGTACATCCGGCGCGGTTGTTGCCACTCGCTCATATGTCAGTCGATCATGTGCCTAGGTGTTATGCCGGTGTTGGTGCCTGCCTGCGGCTTTACGGGCCATGTACTTTGGTGTAGCCTAGCACTTTGTCGGCCGAGTTCTTCGGCTTCGCCTGCATTCTTGGCTCTTGGGCTTTGTCCCACCACTCGCTGCTCTTCACATAGGATCGGGCCGTCTAAGTGCCTAAAAACACAAACTTTTTTTTTTACGGAGCGTACTAGGGCTCTGATACCACTCAAACAGGAATACCGAGACCTTGAGAAGCATGTGCACATAAAAATACAAAAACCAGAGAGAACACATGATTGGGTCCCAACTGCCCCCCCAAGCGTGTGCCAAAAGCATCCCTGCTTGAGTATTTTTATAGTATTTTATTCCATAAAAAATAGATGACATGGCTATTTTAGGCCAAGCTTACTTTATAAGCTTTATTTTTTACAAAAATTGGATAATTAAATATTTCAAAAAATCTCACTCCCATGATAGGAAGGTATGGATTGTATATGTGCATGGTGATAGAGGTTTTTTTAGTCAAGTTCTTAGTTGGGTTTGAAGCATGGTTTTTGTGTGTGTGTGTGTGTGTGTGTGTGTGTGTGTGTGTACATACTTACGTTGATAGGTTTTTTTTGAGGTCAAGGTATATGCTCAATGGATGTGCCAACCTCAAACCCCCAATAAATAATAAATCGTAGAATAATGGCCTAGTGTGTGTGTGTGTGTGTACATACTTACGTTGATAGTTTTTTTTAAGGTCAAGGTATATGCTCAATGGATGTGCCAACCTCAAACCCCCAATAAATAATAAATCGTAGAATAATGGCCTAGCCATGGATAGACGCGTGCATGAAATCGAAATAGAAACAATATGGGCCATCAAAGAAGCGAGTAATGCAGTATTCTGGAAGAAGGAGAGGAAAAAAAAAGGGAAATTGAGAAGAGAAAGAGGACACTTTCCAGGAAAAGGGGGTTCGTGTTACCATGAGAGTGAGTGGAGAGCGCTATCGTAGAGTGGGCTCCTACAGGTTGAATTGATTTTGTTAAAGAGATGAGGGCTAGAGATCCTGCATATAATGATGATCATGGAGGACAGCGCAGTGTGAAGGGGCTTGGGCTTGTTTGTGCCAAAGCAAAGGGAAAGAGGAAGACTAGAGAATTGGCCACAGAGAATTGGCCAAGAGATGCATCTCTAGGTTCCTTGAATAACCCCTCCATTAGATACTTGGTCCCATGGAGTGCTAAATCCCATGGAGGTTTCGTGAGTTTATTTGTTTGTTAAGTGCCTCATAGGTTTTCTATGGTTTTTTTTCTTTTTTTCCCTTGAAGCCCTAAGTCTCAGGGATGTTGAGACAGTTTGGATTTGTTTCAGTAAAGAATATAGTGTGTTGAGATTGAGCTCTTTTTGATTTGTTGAGTTTTTATGTTGTGGAGCTATATTTATGTTGTCTTGTTTGAGATGATGGAGGAGGAATCCCTGTGGGGACAAATCTATTGTCTATTGTCAGAATTATAAGTCAGTCAGTGCCAAGTGAGAGGACAATCAGCCTGAGTCAATTAAGTGTCAAATCTTGTCAGCTGAGTGTCTAGAGGGAGAGATCTAACCTACGTGAGTTGAGAAGGATCTATTTGTAGCTTGGTCTGACAATCTAAGGACTGTTAGTCTCACAGCAGTCAGAAAGACTAGTGAGCTGAAGGTGTTTTTGTGGGGTAGCTATGAGTCAGTTGCTATCAGTAAAGGTTCGAGGTAGATCTTGGTTGGTGGGCTTAAGTGTTTTGATGATCTAGAGGTGTTAGTTGACATAGAGGAGAGAAAATCTGTATCAGCTGAGTCGGTCTTGTCACATTTGAGAGGACTGCTAATTTGGAGGCAGCTGTGGATTAGTTGTAGCCAGCAGAGGGCTTGTAGCATGATAACCTTGCTAGTTTAAAGGTACATGAGGGCTTGCAGACGTTAGAGGATATTTTGGAGAAGATTTTGATTCATTGTAAGCTTCTAAGTGAGTCGATTCAGCATCAGAATTATGAGGTAGAATTCAGCAGGTGAAGGATAGGTAGAAGGTCAGAAGAGAGTCAACAGAGTGTCCAGAGAGATCTTGAAGATGAGAATGTGTAGTCAACTGACAATTAAAGGCCATCTTTAAGGTCTGGAGGACAGATTTCTGCCTACTAGGGACTAGAAGTGGATTTCGGAAGCTGAATCAGACTGTTATGTGTCAGCCAAGAGATGTTTTGGTTATTTTGGTTGAGCCCCATAATGGGCAAGTAGACATAGTACATGTGCTTGCATGCGATGAATGAGCTTTCTTGATCCAAACGGCCTTGGAAATCATGGCAATCACAAGAGGGCTTCTCTAATATGCACACTGCATATGGTTTCCCTCGAGATTTTGATCCTTTGGTCTGTACATGAACGACTTCATACAGCAAAGGTTCCACCTCAACTCTCTCCACCACCTCTGCATCAAGAGAGAGAGAGAGAGAGAGAGAGAGAGAGAGAGAGAGAGAGAGAGAGAGAGAGAGAGAGAGAGAGAGAGAGAGAGAGAGAGAGAGAGAGAGAGAGAGAGAGAGAGAGAGAGAGAGAGAGAGAGCCTTGTCGATTCGATCTTCAACCCTCTGAGAGATGCCTGGCCAATACTTTGCACGCTTACCATCCTTGCATGTGGTTGTGTGGACCACAGGAGATGTATGTGGTGCCCCCTCACTTACACTATTTTGGGCTATCTGTGTAGATGCATAATATGCTCCTCCTTGTGGTTCCAGCTTCCTTGTCTCGATAACAAAACCTCCTCTTCTCATAAGAGATGCCACCTCATCCATAGTAAGGTGTATGCCAATGGCTCAGGCCACATAGTCGACAGAGGGACTAGGATAGGTGTGATGTTACGGCGGTCCAGGTCTCCAAGTGTGTGTCATGTCACTATTGCAAAACCACATCATTTGTGATGTGCTCCCACCTTGACGAGTACGTGTAGAGTAGAAGCATGATGCTGAAACTCCTTTTGCACAATTTGAGATGATACGACCACATTTTCCTTCATTTTGGACCCACCCTAGACACTTCACATGACTGTTTGTTGGAGTTCCATTCCCATCATTCTTTGTCTCTACCAAAGCGGGTTTTATTGTGCTACTAAAGAGTAGTTTCCTTAGTCTTCCCTTTGGGTGTCGTTCCACATTCTTTACATTGTAGTCTGGACGGTGGCTTACATCATCTTCCACCACATTTGATTTGGTAGCCCTTCTCTTGCGTCTCTTTGTCTCCTTGTCCCCTTCTAGCATTTTTGGTGCACTATGCATAGGTGTCCCGCTGCATGTTGAATTGTTCGGACCACCTATGAAGGTCTAAGTGTGTCGCGTTACGGCTCTCTTCATCAAGTTCTCCAAGCTGGGGCCCTCCCCAATGTGTTTTCCTTGCAAGAAAGTAAGTTGCTTGGCACTTTGCAGCAGGGCATTACACATGCATCATGAGATATCTTATGCTTATATCCTTCTCCAGCAAGCCAACTACCATGCTTACACTTCGATAGATTGGTTGTTGGTCTACATGCCAGTTCAATGAGATCAATCTCCTGCAGTCAAAAAGCAACGTCAAACCTATTGTTGTTTTCACTGTAGGACTTCAAGATTTGGAATTAAACCTTACCATTGGGATGCCACCCCAATGGTTGAATCGAGCTCCCCACCAGCTAAGCCATGAGTCCACGCATGGGATTTCAGCAAGGTGAGCATTTCCTTGCCACCATCATTGTCGAATCTTTCGACTTTGGGCAAGTGCAGCTTTCTTGCTTGTTGCCTTCCTCCCCTCCTCACACATTAACTTGTGCAGCTTTCTTGCTTGTTGCCTTCCTCCCCTCCTCACACATTAACTTGTGCATTGCTTGCTCTTTCTTCATAACACACTTGCTTGTATAGTGGTTGAGACTTTGTTCAGAGTGGAAATCACAAGAACGCTCTTGGTCTGGCATCTCCTTACTATCGTTGAACACTAGTGCATTGCCTTCCAATTAGCCTGGGCCTCGTCTGCATAAAGCCTTGAAAATCAGTTGTTGGGAACCTGTTTCTCATCATCACGTCGTTGATGGACTTTCAAAACTTCACTTGCGCTGCTGTATCCTCAACTTTCATCTTATAGGTGGCAATAGTAACAATCTCTTGCAAGCTATGACATGCACCAACATTAATGACCAATGGTTATGCCAACTATCTTGTGCAAAGGTAGAGTCTACAAAGCTTGTTCTATAACATACCTAGGGTCATACACATGGCATGCCAGCATCACCCAATTTTGGTCCCGAGATGAGTGTGGTCAAAATGCACCCATGAATGATGAAGGTCTCCATCTCATGTGCATTACATTTTGTTCACAAGATCCTCACCAGAGGCCGTTCGTTGACATTTTGAACACATAGCACACCTCTTCATATGATCCTTGCCCAGGAAATAGGCTACCATGAAAGAATTCATAGGTGCTATCTCTCTTCAATTTTAGGATCTCATTGTATCCAAAAGACTTGCTTCCAGGTCCCTCACGAGCTTGAGAAACCATCACACAAATCTACACATGTAAAATACAAACACGTAAAGTAAAATGATGGATGAACAATGCAAAATCAATAGTATCATGTATGATGACTAAACCACAAAAGCAAATGCATAGGTTACTTCAACGGTGGTGTAGCATACATACCCTTTACTTTCGACAAGGGGGAAGAGTTCCTCAAGGTCGGTAGTTAGCTCTATCTCGCCCACGGATGGAAGTCTATGTGGAATGATCATGTAGCTCATCACTAGTTCTTTTGCCATGGACATTTGAACCTTCTTGGCCATTGCATTTCTATCTACTGCTAGCACCTTCTTCACCATCGTCCGAGTCCTTTCTATCAATACCTTTGACATTCTTGCTTGGACCTCATGGTGGTGGGTTGCAAGGTGAACCATCAAGCGAGTAAAGGTAACATCATATGGCATAACATAATAGATGTAGGCGTCACATGATGCCACACATGTTTCCAGTCCTTTGCAATAATGGCAATTGAGTTTCCCATCCTTGTTTGCTAATTTTCCCAAGACACATCTTTTTCTCCTCATCCCTCTGAAGGCTGATCCATTTCTCCTCCCCCTATCCCAACAAAGTGTGGACAGCTATCACTCAAGCATTAAATCTCCGCGACACTACAACTAATTCTTCTAGTGCCATTGAAAGTCACTTTGTAGTTATAGCTTTCATCCACAAATGACCATCATATCGTCCTTCCATTGCATCCATGGGTGTGGCACTTGACCAAATGTCAATGGGAACTCAAAGACAACATCCCTATTGTAGAACCTTGGAATCTTTGAGACTTTCTTTCAAGCTCCCACATGCTACAACACTTTAGTTAGGATAGTCTGTTTACATTGTTGCATGAACTTTGGAACTATGCTTTGAGTGATGCTCCCATTATTTGAGTGTATTAGGGTACACTCTGTTGAAATATACAAGTGAATGGGTGTGTGTGGGAACAAGCCCTTAGCAAGAGGCTGTAAAAGAGAGTTCGTAAATGAGTGAGTAGCAGTGAAAAGGTGAGAGGTATCTACTGGGGGAGAATAAAGAGTAGCATGAGAAGTTATAGGATGTGTGGAGATATTATGGGAGTGAAGAGGTGGAGAGAATTAAGCAAATGAGGTGGAGTGAATCAAGGAGAGATTAGTGGGATTAGATGGGCATCTTGTGGATGTAAACACTATAAATTGAGGCATTGGCCTAATGAGTATTTGCTGGTTTTGAAGTATCCATGCCTACATTAAGCTATCAGTTAATTGCTCACTAATCTTATCTTAATCATCATTTAATCACTTTGCTAATGATGTTGATTCTTGCATTTGATCTACCATAGCTCATCACTTTGCTTGAATTTTAACACACTCTACATCTATTGCATCTTCCTTTGAGCACCCTATGTTAATTGACACATCATGCATAGGGGACTCAACCACAATTGCTGATTGCAATAAGCAACCTACTAGCGATGCCTCTTGAATGGGAGAAAACTCCAAGTTCACCACATCTTTAGCATCTTCAACCATGTCATGGGCCGAATCAATGTTCATGTTATAGAGAAGGGAGACATCTTCTTCCAAGATGAAATATTCACTATCTTCAAGATCCTTGTATTGTGGCAAATCCCTTGTCCTTGTACTCCCATCTATCATTTGCAATACTGCACAAAGACCTACTATTCGTTGATTTGGCCCTATCTTTTGCTGCAAAGACCATTTGGAAACTATGGCTTTCCCTACATGAAATGGTACATGTATCGATGTGCTCTTTGCATTCGTAAATGCAATAGTGGCCTCCATTCTGATAGGAGAGAAAGGAGAGCTGGAGTTAGAAATATAGCCCTCTCCTCTCCTCTCTCTCTCTTCTTCTTCTTCTTCTTCTCTCTCTCTCTCTCTCTCTCTCTCTCTCTCTCTACAAAGGTCCTCCCTCTCTCTCTCTCTCTCTCACCCTCCCTCTCCTCTCCTCTCTCTCACCCTCTCTCTAAAAATAGCCTTCCCTCTCCTTCTCTATATCATAGTTAGGGAGAGGTAATCCACGTTCGAAGAAAAAGACTCATTTGAGAGAGAGAGAGAGAGAGAGAGAGAGAGAGAGAGAGAGAGAGAGAGAGAGGGGAGGTAGGGAGGGCTTTGGAGAAAGAGAGAGAGAGGGAGATGTGGAGGGAGGGAGGTAGAGAGAAAGAAAGAGGGAGATGCATGTAAAAGTGTGAGAGAAAGAGAGAGGGAGATGCATGTAAAATTATGAAAGAGAGAGGGAGGAAGTGAGAGAGAGAGAGAGAGAGAGAGAGAGAGAGAGAGAGAGAGAGAGAGAGATAGAGAGAGAGAGTATGCAAGTCAAAAAGGTAATACGTGGGTTGGTGAGATTTTTAGAAAAAAAAGGGAGGCATGAAAGCAATAGCGCCCAGCACTATTGCTTTCCTAGCCCCCCCTCCCTGTTTTTTTTTAAAGGCTTGCACACCAGCATCACGATGATACGCAAGAATTTTGGGAAAAGGTGGGCTAGTGAGAATATGCAAGAATTTTGGAAAAAAAAAGGGGGGGGCAGGAAAGCAATAGCGCTTAGCGCTATTGCTTTCTTGCCCCCTTTTTAAAAAAATTATTGTGTATTCTCACCAGCCCACATTTTTCATTTTTTACATAAAAAATATTGTGTATTCATGTTTTTCATTTTTTACATTAAAAATATAGTGTATTCTATCTCTCTCTCTCTCTCTCTCTCATCATCATCATCATCTCCCTCTCCCCCTCTATCACTCTCTCTCTCTTTTTGTCTGTCTGTCTCTCCTTCAGGGCATGTCAAGTAGGTGATCATCTTTGTCTTCTCAGATGCTGTAGGAAGGAGATGGTATGCAATCATCCTTATTTCAATTTATTCCCCCTATGCTTAATTATTTATGCTCATGATTATTGGATCATTGAAAAGTTACTTTGCATAATTAAACATTAATCCCAACTTAATCACGTGTCTTCTATAGAGTGGGTCATGAATTAAACAGTAAACATTGATGATTATTGGATCATTCAAGAGTTTATTTGAATAGTTAAATATTAATCCCAAATTAATCATGTGTTTTCCAGAGAGTGGGTCATGAATTATCATGTCTAATACCTTTTCCATGATTATCAAAAAAGTTTTTGTTGTTCTAAGTTTGAGAATTTGTCTCATCTCACCCTAATGTAGGCCTAATCCTTGCTTAAGGTTCAACTTGCTTGCCATGTATAATCTACATAATTAGGGGTTGTTTACACCTTGGGAATGAGATTTTTAATTTGAACAAGCTTGAAGCATTTTGGCTAAAGAAGCCCATGGCTCCATAGCCACCAAGATGCTCACAAGCCTGAATCACATAAGAATGGTCACGTGTCTTACCCTAAATAAGTCATGAGCTGTCCAACAAAACATATGTGTATATACATACATACATATATATATGTGTGTGTGAAGAACATCCTTGGCAGCTATGGTGAGGAAGCACGCACAATGCAACATTCCAAGGCCCAATCTTCATTTGGGAAGGGTCCTTAACACTCTTCCAAGGCCTAAGGTTCTTTGTTCTAGGGAGGAGAAATTCACCTCCTTCCTTGAGTAGCAATTCACCTCCTGCCTCGGGTAGCAATGCCCCTTGTCCTCTTCCCCCTCCTCTTTCCCCTCCTCCACCAGGATGGAAATGGTTGCGCGTGCTCGATCGAGGTGGGAAGTATAACAATATCTTAATTAAATGATTAGATGACGTTGATGTGAACAATCCTACTTCGAAAATTATTGACTGTATGGTCGAAACCGAAGAAAATGATGTTGGGGCCTCGAGCATGCAAGGAGATGACATGCATCGCAAGCAGGTCACCAAGTTGACAAACCATGAGGTCATCAACACACAAGAGCATCAATCACAACAGGAGCTTGGCACACTAGGGCATGGATTCAAGGCAATGGCTCTATCACAGGCACTTGGAATAGTCGGTCATGGATCCAGGGTGGTGGAGTAGGCTAGTGTTGTCCCAATTGGTGACAAACTGTTCCAAGAGGGGGGATCTACATTGGAGTCCATGGCTCCCATCCAAAGAGTGACACATACAAAGGTGGAGACCTCCAAGAAACGTCTTACTAGTAGTAACGAATGAGGTAGTCAGTCTCAACAATTCATATCCCCCATGGCACAGGGGTGTCAACACGAGGATTTGGAAGGGTTATCACCACAGAGCTTCTCCAACATTGGATGGAGATGCATTGTGTCAAAAGGACCTAGTTCCACTGGTCCCTTTGTGTTGCTTAGAGGTGCATGAGGCTATCCGTACCACTCGTGATACTATTGTGGATTTGGGTGACCACTTTGAGCTAATGGGCTACATGCCCCACCTTGAGCTAATGGGCTACATGCCTCACCTTGGGCAATTTCTCATATCAAAGGATTTGTCAATATATGGCTCCCATGTATGAATTTGGAAATTCAGAGAACTTTATTTGGCTTGAATGTGTTTTTGAATAGAACCTAAAATTGGAATGGTTCATGTCAACAGTTTTTGGTATCTCACGAGGAGCAAGAAATGTGGGACCGATCTTATTGGGGGGAGTTGAGTATACAATTTGATGAGGAGATCTTTGTGTTGGATAGTTGGAAGCACCTTGTTGGCCGAAAGCTACTCTTTTGAATGGCAACCATTGCGCAAAGGCTTTGATGAACCGTATTGATAAAGGTAGGCACTAGCCAGCTCAAGGTAAGCCATAGTATTAAGACCTTTGGACATGATGGGATTCTACCTATATGGAGTTCTTTTTTACATAGCATGTGTTATTGCATGCAGTGTTCCACAACAAGAGGGAGTGGTACATTCACATTTGTTGCACAATTTATCACCTTCTCAAAAGAGGAGAGTGAGATGGTCTTGGCCCTTGATTGCATGAATACGTATGAATGCACACCCATTGTATCGTGCTTGCATTTTTTGGTGTAACAGGTAGCTGACACGGTCATCTCTTGATACTTTCCCTCTCAGCTTGGTAAGAATACATACATAAAAGACTCTTGCAAGCGACATCCTCCTTATGTAAAGGTATGGCATAGGCAATCAGACTAGCCTTTTCAAAGGAAGATATGGAGCAAATCAATGCAGAGCTACAAAGAGAGAAAAAGTTCCACAAGCATGTGTGGTGGACTTTACCAATGGGACTTCTAATGGGACTTCTAATGTAACTTATATACAAGGTGAGTGCATAATTTTATACTATTAGACCTAGGCAGCATGGATGATGACCTCCTGAGAACGAGGAGTTTAGTGATGCAAATCCTGATGTTCGATGTGAGATTGACGTCTCAAAGTAGGAGGTCTCATGTGAGTCCATTTTGTAGCTTTTTGCCAAGACCCAAACCTTAGAATAAAATCAAAATAAAAATTTGACCATCCTTAGGAGTTTGCACCACCCTTTAGACCCAAATCCAACCACTCCTATTGCTAGTGTTGCATCTCATAGGCCCGTGCAGAGAAGAGTACAGCTTACTTATTCTTTCAGAGCAAGAGGTTGGTACTTCCATAGGGCGGTAGTCCGTAGAGTCTACCAAGCAATCTGTAGCATCTGTTGGGATCTTCAAGGATCTCAAAGCGCCGAGCTTTGTGGGAGAGGAAAAGGAATGCAACAAAGATGCAATCACCATTTTCTTATAGAAGTGGTTATACTTGCATAACCTCAGGCGGCAAACGCCAGAGGATGTGAGGCCCATTGAGGCAAGTTTGTCCTTGACAGGCAAAGCATATAAATGGTGGATGAGTTTGGTCAATAGTGACGCCCTTGTACTTGGTTAGAGTTTGAAATACCATTCCACAAAGAGTTTTTACCAATTAACGAGCTTCAAAGGTCTTGGCATGAGGGGACAAATTCTCTATACGTGACATTTCACTCATCCAATATATCTCAAACTATCGAGAAATAGTGCTAAAGTTAAAGGGAATCGATGAGTTCCAAACTTTTCGCAGGTTCATGCGAGGTATTGAGCTAGATTATGAGAGTTATGTATAGCCTAAGGAGCTTAGGGATTTTGACGTGGTAATAAAATATGCTCATATATTTTTATTGATATATCTCGTAGTTCAAAATCTGGTCCTTTGTTTGGTAGCAGACGATAGATGAGAGTAGGGGTACAAACTTTAAAGGAAAATTATTTCGGGGCGACAAGGGACATGGTTAGGGTGAGCAAAGGGGACAAGGGGGACGTTGGTCTAAAAAACCACGAAAAAGTAGAGAGAAAAACCCTATGAAACTCCAAAAACAAAAGCAATACAAAAAAGCCCAAAAAAAAGTGTTTTCATTGCTTCGAGGCGGGGCATAGCATGGCAACTTGTTGTCCCAAGCTGGGTGCTAAAGCTAGAGGTACTTCTAGCAATGCCAAGAAGGATGGTAAATCCTCTCGGCAAGTTCATACGATGCAAAAGAGTTTAGAGAGGTGATAGTCTACCATATGGACAACACCCATGCTTGTGTTTCACGAACTACGTGGCAGCCATTTTTCAGGCCACACAATTTGGTTCATTTATATCGCAGGATTGATGGCCATAGAATCACCATTATAATTGAGGATGGAGCCATGCACAAATTTCTTAACTACTCGTTAGTCAAAAAGTTGAAGCTACCCGAGACTAAGAGTGACCATAAGTACACACTTTCGCTTGCTAATGGTTTGGCAAAACCGTTTGGGACACGGTGGTTTTAGGAGTGCCATGTGCTATGCAGAGCTACGAGGCTACACTTGATTTCCATGTCAAGCATTTATCTAGCGCAAATGTTTATCTAGGTAGGGAGTGGATGTATAACATAGGCCCTACCCTGTGTCGTGGATACCAGGATAACAACCTAGAGTTCATGTGCAGCATGAGGGTAGATACATCACTTTGTGTGGTAAGCATGATGTGCAGCTATGCCTTTGATATCTTCCGTGGATTTGTGATGTGCCTACAAGATCAACGAGATTCAACAGGTATATATTTGTAAACTTTTGCATAATTTTGTTTCCATAGATGAAATAAAGGTGAACAATGTTTCCATAGATGAAACAATTAATGTAAATGGGCTTGGACGAGACCCTTGTTTTGTAAACCATGCCCGATGGTGTCTCATCATCTAGGGAGGTAGACCATTCCATTGATATACTACCAGGTTCCAAGCCTATAAGAAAGCCTATTTATAGACTTAGCCACTCTGAAGCACACGAGGTGGAGTGGCAATTGGTTGACTATGTGAGAAAAGGTTTTGTGAAACATAGTTGTTTGCCATGAACTCTGCCTATTCTTTTGGTAAAAAAACGAAAGATGGTTCTATGCGTATGTACATAGATTACCATTCTCTTAATCAGATTATGATTAAGAACAAGTATCCACTACCTTACATCGCGATGAGTTGTTTGACCAACTCAATGGTGTGCCCACTATTTTTCTAAAATTGACCTTAGGTCACAGGTTAGGATCAGGGAACAAGATGTCCCCGCCGAGACCATGTTTAGAACTCGATTTGGGCATTATGAGATTTTGGTCATGTCTTTTAGTTTGACTAATGTGCTAGAGCAACATTTATGATGCTGATGGACAACGTTTTACGTCCATTCTTAGGAAATTTTGTATAGTAGTTTTCCTTTCCTAGACAATATACTTGTTTACAGTAAGTCGAGAAAAGAATACATAGAGAATTTATTAGTGTTTAAATTACTTTGAAAGAATAGGTTATTTGTAAAGGAAAGAAATGCAAATTCTTTGCTAAGAAAATTCATTATCTAGGCCATATGATATTTGAAGAGGTAAGATGGATGGATCCTGAGAAAGTGGATGCTATTCTTAAATGGTCTAAGCCAAAAAAAAACTTAGAAGAACTACAAATTTTTTAGGTTTGTCATAGTTTTACCAATAATATGTAAAGGACTACACAAAGATCGCAATCCGTTGATAGATCGGATGAGAACTAAAGGCAAAACTATCCATTGGGAGGATTCGCAAAATGGAGTAGTTTTGAGAAACTCAAAGTTTTTGCAGCTGCACCTACCTTGAGTATAGTGGACCTTAATGAACTATTTGTTGTAGAAATAGACGCTAGTGGGGAAGCCATTGGGGCAGTTTTAATGCAAGGGGGATGCCTAGTTGCATTTGAAAGCAAAAAGCTTGACCATGCCTTGCGTAACTATACGGCCTATGAGCGAGAGTTACTTGTAGTAGTTCATGCTCTTAAAAAATAGCAACATTATTTATATGGTACTACTTTTGAGGTCCATACAGGCCATAAAATCTTGAAATGGCTTTCAAGTTAAAATGATTTGAAAGGTAGAAAAGCAAGGTGGACGGAGATATCCTACAAGCGTTTGACCTTCAACTTCATTACCAAAGAGGTAAATTTAACATAGTAACGGATGCACTGAGTTGCATGCCAATGGTCAACGAGTTGAGCTTCACCATATTTAGGAATAAGCTCTTGGATTCACTACGTGGTTTGTGTGAGCATGATCCATCTTATTTAGAGGTTTAACTTGTTGTACGGGTGTGCCTTGCCAGTAACCATTGCCTTCATTATCAGAAAGGAGTGCTAACTTGGAGCAATTAGCTGAGGTTTCTGCAACAAGAAGAAGAGGGAGTTCTAGTTTGGAGAGACTAAACAAGTCTCTTGGGTTATGTACCAAGACGAAGAGCTCGAGGGTGGACCCTTCACAACCATTCAACATTCTTTCAAATGGGGGTGATAAAGTTCATTTTGGGGGGAAAGGTTTAGGAACTTCTCTATTAACAATGGGTACTTGCTTTACAAAGGTAGAGTTTGTGTACCATTGGTGACTTTTGATGCCACATTCTTATTGAAAGTCACAATAACCCAAGTGTTGGGTCACCCTCAGGTATAAAAGACCTATGCACTACTTAAAAGACAATTCCATTGGCCTAGTTCATCCAAGACTTCATGCTAAAATGCAAGAAGTACCAAGTCCATAAGCATGAGCATCTCAAAGTAGGAGGCTTTATCCATCCATTGAATATTCCCAAAGGAAAATAGGAGAGTATTTCCATGGATTTTATCACTGGGTTACCTAAAACGAGTAAAGGATATGATTCGGTTTTGGGTGGTGGTAGATAGGTTGACTAAAATGGCCAAGTTTATTCCTACTAGAACACTCTTACACTGAGCACACTCTTACATTGTTGTGCACACTCTTACATCACACGTGCACATGCTTACATAGTGATGCACCCTCTTACACTGATGCACACTCTTACATTACTGTGTACACTCTTACATCACACATGCATTGCCCATACACAATTGCCCATACACACGCTTACATTGCTCGTGCACACTCTTATGTTGCCCATGAAGATGCTTACATTGCCTGTGCACACACTTACATTGCTCGTGCATGATAGCACTCTTACATTGCCCGTGCATGATAGCACTCTTACATTGCCCGTGCATGACGTTGTGCACACCATTCACACTCTTACATTGTCGTAATAAGAAGCACTACGCACTTCTACATTACACATGCGTGTGCATGACATGGTGTGCATACATGCACACTCTTACATAGTGGTGTGCACACCATGCACACTCTTACATAGTGGTGTGCACATTCTTACATAGTGTGCACATTCTTACATAGTGGTGTGCACACCATGCACACTCTGACATTGCCCGTGCATAATGTTGATCACAACATACACACTCTTACATGAGGGAGTCTTATAATGCCCATCCACAACGTGAGTGCACACCTACATTGCCACAAGAAGTGGTGCACACGCTTCCATTTCCCATACACAATGTGGTGTGTGCATACTCTCACATAGTGGCGTGCACTCCATGCACACTCTATGCTCGTGCATGACATGCACACTCTTACATTGTGCCCGTGCATGACGTGTGCACATGCACACTCTTGCATTTCCATGAAGAGCAGTGCACACTCTTACACTGCCCATGCAACATGTGGTACACACCATGCATGCTCTTTCATTGCCACAAGAAGCAGTGCACACTCCTTTATTGCACATGCCTGTGCATGACATGGTGCACACATGCACACTCTTACATACACAATGCACACTCTTACATACACCATGCATACTCTTACATTACCCATGCACGATGTTGTGCATACCATCCATTGTCCATGCACAATGTGGTGTGTGCACACTTTACATAGTGGCATGCACACTATGCACACTCTTACATTCCCATGCATGACGTTGTGCACACCATGCACACTCTTGCATTGCCACAAGAAGTAGTGCACATGATGTGGTGCACACCATGCACACTCTTACATTGCTACAAGAAGCGGTGCACAAGCCTATGCATGACATGGCACACACCATGTACACTCCTACATAGTAGTGTGCACACTCTTACACAGTGGTGTGCACACCATGCACACTATTACATTGCCTATGCACGGTGTTGTGCACACCATGCACACTCTTATGTGGTGCATAAGAAGTGGAGGAGTCTTACAATGCCTGTGCATGACATGGTGCGTACCGTGCACACTCTTACATAGTGGTGTGCACCCTCTTACATTGCCACAAAAAGTGGTGCACACTCTTACATTACATAGTGGCATGCACACTCTTACATTGCCACAAGAAGTGGTGCACACGCTTCCATTGCCCATGGCACGACATGGTGTGTGCACATTCTTACATAGTCGTGTGCACACGACGTGGTGTGTGCACACTCTTACATAGTGGTGTGCATGGTGTTCCACAAGAAGTGATGCACACTCTTACATTGCCCTTACACGATGTGCATCATGCACACTCTTGCATTGCCACAAGAAGCAATGCACACTCTTACATTTCCCGTGCATGACTCTTACATTACCTATGCACATTCTTAGACATTCTTACATTACCTATGCACATTCTTAGACATTCTTACATTACATGTGCACATTTTTAGACATTCTTACATTACCCATGCCCACTCTTACATCACCCATGAGGCATATCTTACATTAGCCATGCAAACTCTTATATTGCCCATGCATGCTCTTACGTTACCATGGACATTCCCCCATGCACAATGGACACTCTTACATTGCCATGCATATTCTTCTTCTCGCATGCACATTCTTACAGACATTCCCTCATGCACATTCTTACATTATTCCCATGCACAATGCACACTCTTACATTGCACACTTACCTCACACTTACATGGCTAGTGAACACTCTTAAATTCTCATGCACCCTCTTACATCAACATGCACTCTCCCATTCTTACATCACCATGCACACTCTTACATTCCCATGCACTATTACATTACCCATGCACACTTACATTGATGTGCACAAAATAGCTGTTTGCATTAAAGAAATAAATATTTCAAGTACACATTTATCGAGTAAACAATTCTTTGACCAACCAAGCAGCCCAAAAAGTACTATTTACACACCAAAAACTCTTTGCAATGTGGAACCAAAAATTACTAGCCTACGGGCTAAAAACATACTACATAAACTAAGCAAAACGCCCTTAGAAATCAAATAGCCTTAAGGAGTGCATCTTCATGCATACGGATCTACATATTCTAGGAACTTCCTCTTGGAGCTCATGAGCATTTTCAAGGAAGACTTCAGGCCCAATTACGACTGCCTCTTTAGATTGCTTGGGCATTGGGGATCAATGGAACAATGGACTCTACATGTCTACCTCGTCGACCTATTGGGTTGGTCCACATCTACAACATCAACCCCAAAAATAAAGTTAATATTGTGTAAGCCACAGCCATTTGCTTAAATATTAGCAATGGTAAAAGTTCTTACCTTCATTTGAAGGCCCCTTGGCTAGAGTTGCTTCGACTAAACCAAGTGGGCCGCTCATCAAATCGGTTAAAGCATCAACACCCATCTTGACATTGGTATTCATTAATGTTATTGGCCTTGATTTGCCATCACATATGGCTGCAAAATCTAATTAGCTTTTGCAAGCCAAAAGTCAAAATCCACCTCATGGTTCTCTTCCTGAGGTGCATCAAGAAGTAAGGTATCTTGAAGCATCCGACCAGCCTCCTTCCCTCCATATTCACCTTCGATCAATCTCTGCCTTTTAGCCTGATCTTCAAGCTCTGGCCCTCCAACCTCAAACTTCTATGCATCTTCTGTTGAGACACATGCCTCTACAATATTCATATCTTCTATTTACGAGAGAGAGAGAGAGAGAGAGAGAGAGAGAGAGAGAGAGAGAGAGAGAGAGAGAGAGAGAGAGAGAGAGAGAGAGAGAGAGAGAGAGAGAGAGAGAGAGCCTACAAAGGAAGGCGGTAAAACCGACAATAGAAGGAGAAGAGAAACCAAAAAGACAAGAAGAGGAGGAAGAATAGAAGCCCTAAAAAGTAAGGAAAAGGCCAATTGGAAAGAACACCAAACACAATAGCCTCGAGAATGGGAAGTAAGCCAGATAAGAAACTAAAAGCCATACGCAAGTCTGAGTTGCATGATGCCGATTAGAAGAGGGCAAGCCAAGCTGATGAGGCCAAAAACAACACAAGGAAGAGAGCCACACTACAGACACTAGTAAGAAGAAAGAAAGCTACACCAAAGATAACGACCACAAAACAAACACAAGGGCTAGTAAGACATGAAGGAGAACAAAGCTAAGAAGAAGAGGGACACACCGAACAAACGATTGGCAAATCTAACAAAGAAATAAGCACACTAGAAGAAATGCCAAACATTAACCCTCTTCCTAATAAACTCGTGTGGTAAATTTTATAATCTTTCCTTTTATTGCTTATTTTGGCTCCTCACAGAGTGGGTAAAGCACTCTCTAGGGTAGAGTGCTCCCCCACAGAGTGGTTAAGTGCAGGGTAGAGCTGGTTGTACAGTTGGGTTTGTTTGCAAGAATACACCTGAATAGTTTAGAGGCATACCTTTGAAAGTCCAAAAGTTTCTAACTGAACAATCCAAGAACCTATACCAAAGCCTACACATGTTACTAATCCCAATCTACCTAACCCATACATTTTAGGGCACGATCCAATTTAAGCTTGCATTTAGCCACATCAACCTTATCCTACTACTCCTTGCATTTCGATCCTTCTTCTAATGTGGGACCTACCTATTCATTGAGTCGTGTTTTTGCTATGTCAAGCCCTCTTCCCTGTATTGCACTTCACACAAAACGATTGCACACATATGATTTAATCCTACCTGCACAAGGAACATCCAAGCAAGAACCATGGCTGATGGAGCCACAACCCCCTCTTCCCCACTGTATAGGGAACCTAGAAAGAAACCTCTATATCTTCCTTATTCATTTGTTGAAATGGCACCATTGGGATGATTTATGCTCCCTCAACCTTGACATGCTCCGAAAAGTCCAAGGAACCATCATTCATGCCCAAGTCAAGAGACCACCCTTGGGAATCATTTCAAGGTTGCCTACAAGTGGCATGCCATCTTTCAAGGTTGCATACAAGTGGCATGCCATCTTTCACCTACCTGAAGTAGCCCCTACCTCGACAAGGTTGGGCCTCATAACCTTCAAAACAAACCATCATGGGGCTCACATCTCCCTCTCCCCTTGCACTTCATTGAATCCTACCACAACACAAATAACTTAGGGGAGGTAGAGGAGTCATAACAAAGGATCTCTTTCGCAAAGCCCTACACATCCCAGTTGTCTCAACAAAATTCCATAGCCATGGTGAAGGTTCGCACCTACTCTGGTCTCACCAAAGAAGGTCTCAACTCTAATGGGGTCAAGTTTGAGGACATTATAATCCCTAAATTGGTTCCCCTTGCTCAAGTTCTCCCTTTCCTCACTCATGAGAAGGCTAGGGACCCAACACAACAAGGCATCCCATACCATACTAGCCAAGTTGCTTTCATGCCAATCAAGAAATCAAGCCAAAGCCTTACTAGTGAACTCCAAGGCTCGTTGGTGGGTGGCAGAGTAGGCAATGTATAATGTATCCACATGCTTGCAAAATTTTGTCATGCCATAAGGAAAGAACTTCCACCCCATGTGCCTTGCCCAGCCCTATCCCATCTTATGAAGTGGCATCTCTTTGACGACAGCAAGCCTATCCCAGCTTATGAAGGGGTGTCTCTTTAACAACCCTGAGCCTCGACTTCCCCCAAAGAGGCAAAAGTTGGGAACATCCCAAAATCTTGTAGTCCCCTCACCCATGGCATTCATGGAGTATGCTTCAATTGTCCACAAGCCTCATGTTTCCCAATCCACCCAAGAAGAAGATCCTATTATCTTTAGGAGTGATATGTTTGAGCCACATGACCCCTTTGCACGCAAACCATACAGGGAGAGGTGCTTGGAGCCCAAGTCGATGATGCCCAACAAAGAAAGTCAGCTAATGACCCATGATTAAGCTTTCCTCCACCTCCAAAATCCATCAACTATTCCCACATCATACCAATATCCACAACATACACTTCGTTGGCCTCCCTGACCATCCCATGTCCACCTCTAATAACTCTCAAGGATGCCATCGTTTGGTCTCTCATGGACCATCTTTATGTGGTCACTAATGAACCTTCTACCTCCCCCGAAGTACTTCAGAAATCTCCATAATCACTGGTGGGCGAGCTTATCAACCATGTGGCTGAGACATCCAAGAGGCACATCCTCTGGCAACAACACAAACTCAAGTGTCGCGAGACAAGGAGTCTATCTAAGAGGAGTGCATAAAGCTTACCCACTGCTAAAAATTGCTTTAAGCCGCAAATGAGAAGAGTGCCAAGCTCAAGATGGGGGAGGACAAAAAGGGATCAATAGGCTTCAGAATGAGCTCATTGCATGAGGCCAACACTCACAACAAGTAGGACGTGGATGCCCTATACTACAACAAGTAGCCAAGATTACGATAGCATAGGCACATGAAGCCTAAGTCATTCATGAGGCTAACTAGTTTGCAAAGTAGCATGAGGATGCCCTCACAACCAGAGAGGCAACCAAAGCCCTCACCAAATTCATGAGGCTAACTAGTTTGCAAAGTAGCATGAAGATGCCCTCACAGCAGCAACAACTAGAGAGGCAACCAAAGCCCTCACCAAATTCCATGATGAATCTAACCAAGCTGTGGCCAAGTTGATACCTTGAGAAGTGGCCTATTAACAATAGCTCCTCCAACATAAAGAAACCCTCATCTCACCCAGGCACTCACCCAAGCACACACCAATCTCACCCAAGCACACACCAATCCATAAGATAGAAACCATTGCCTTGGATGATACCCTCTTGGAAGGGCACAGCCAAAACAAGCTGGAGACGCTTCTCTCTTAGGCCTCGACACTTTACTAACCAATAGTCAGTCCCCCAGGTGTGGTGGATACACTTACCCTTGTCAGTTGCATCCTATCCTTTTACGTGCTTTAATTTAATAACTTTTTATTCAACCTAGTCTTAACCCCTGCCATCCACACCATCTTAGCTTGCATTAAACCCATCCTCACCACGCTCTTCTTCTACGACCAAACCATCTCCTTCTTGGATGACACCACACTTTTGTACTCCATTAAATAGATTCATCCAGTCGTGTTCAACCTCACCATGTGGTGCCTCTTCGTCTACAACCAAGCCATCTCCATCTAGATTACTTCCTTGCTCATGGCACCACCCGGCCTCAATTATCCCACTAATGAAGACCTACTTCACTTGGCCATGGTAGCCATGAAGACCCTCATTCACCAAGGAGGGAAGTTATCCTACTGCCAGCTTTGTCACACACCCAACAAATAATACAACCCACGTAGTTTCCTCTAACTTTATCAAATAGTCTACACGTACCTCAAGCATGCCCTCGCCACCGGAGATGCCATCATTCACACCATTGTTAACCCCATTTATGGCAGCGGTTAACTGTGAGAATGACTTTGATAGGACCCACCCACAAATTTTTATGCAAATAAAGTATTTACGAGTGATGGACATCATTAATTTATTCATTTAATATCACTTTGTAAATTGGCCTGCCCGAGCAAATTTTTAGCACTTAATGTATATTTATTTATTTTTATGCTCTAATTCGTGTATAACGATATAAACAAGGGATGAATGAGCTAAGTGGAATGACATTATCAATGCATAGAGCCACTTAAGCTCACCCCTTTGAGTTGGAGATTAAAATGATCTAAAGACTTGGCTCCACGTGATAGGTGGAGGACCCATACCCATTAAATTGCCTCCACACTGGTCGTACCACCTCAGCCTATCCCATCGAGAATAACTCATATTCATAAGTGGCTACTAAAGAAGGCAGCACTTCAAAAACTTTTGTTAGGGGAT
Organism: Cibotium barometz; assembly: GCF_041138505.1. Classification (NCBI taxonomy): domain Eukaryota; kingdom Viridiplantae; phylum Streptophyta; class Polypodiopsida; order Cyatheales; family Cibotiaceae; genus Cibotium; species Cibotium barometz. Next base: position 35,901,499 of record NC_141069.1, on the reverse strand, counting down.
ACACCGTCACCATGGATACACATTGATGATCATGTATGTCATATACATGCTTATCTTAAGTTGAATGGGCCCTCTACATGATTGTGAGGGCAGGGTTGGTAATACATAGGAAGAGGGTTGCTAATAGACAGGATGGGTTGTCCATGGAACCTAGAGGGCTGCCAAATGTTGGGAATGGATTGTCCATACAGTGAGTGGGGTCTCCATGCTTGGAATTGTCTCATAATTGGTTGTCCATGATTGACATTATATGTCCATGCTTGAAATGGTTTGCAAATTCTCAACAAGGGTGGTCCATGTACCGAATGGTATGGGCATGCTTGCAATGGTATAGCCTTGCTTCCCATGGGATGTCCATGGAATGGGGAGGCTTGCCAAATGTTCAAAATGGGTTGTCCAAGGTCCAAGTGGTCTATCCATGGTTGGAATGGTCTATCCATGTCCAGAATGCATTTTCCATGTGGTATGAGGTTTCAGAATGGGTTGTCCATGATCAACATCATTTGTGTATGTTGCTACAAATCCTCAACAATGGTGGTCCATGCTGCGAATGGGCTGCGAATGGTATGCCCATGCTTGTTATGGTATGGTCATGCTTCCCATGGGCTGTCCATGGAACAGAGAGGCTACCCAAATGCTCAGAATAGGCTATCCAAGGTTCGAGTGGTCCGGAATGGTCTATCCTTGCACAAAATGCATTGCCCATGTGGTCTAAGTTTTAAAATGGATTGTCCATGATTGATATCATTTGTGCATGCTACAAATGGGCTAAAAATGCTCAACAAGGGTGGTCCATGCTCCGAATGGTATGTGCATGCCTATGATGGTATGGCCTTGCTTCTCAGGGGCTCTATCCATGGAACTGGGAGGCCTGCCAAATGTTTAGGATGAGTTGTCCAAGGTCCGAGTGGTCCATCCATGGTTTGAATAGTCTATTCATGCTCAGAATGCATTGTGCATGCGATTTCAAGTTTCAGAATGGGTTGTCTCATGGAATGGGGAAGCTTGCTAAATGATTAGAATGGGCTGTCCATGATTGATATCATTTGTGCATGCTGCGAATGGGCTACAAATGCTCAACAAGGGTGGTCGATGCTGTGAATGGTATGCCCATGCTTGCGATGGTATGGTCATGCCTCCCAGGAGCTATCCATAGAACAAGGAGGCTAGCCAAATGCTAAGAAGAGGCTATCCAAGGTCTGAGTGATCCGTCCATGGTTGGAATGGTCTATCCATGCGCAAAATGCATTGTCCATGTAGTTTGAGTTTCAAAATGTATTGTCCATGATCAATATCATTTGTGCATGATGCAAACGGGCTGCAAATGCTCAACAAGGGTGGTCCATGCTTTGAATGGTATGTGCATGCCTATGATGGTATACCATGCTTCCCATGGGATGTCCATGGAACAATGAGACCTGCCAAATGCTTAGAATGGGCTATCCAAGGTCCGAGTGGTCATTCATGATGTAACAGTCATTGTGAAGCAAACTAGGGCTTACAGTGATAGAAAGAGACTAGTCTCCCCACATCATCCTCGACCCCACCCCTCAGCACTCCCAACAATTGTACCATGCCCTAGACTTCACCAATAAAACCACCACCAACCTCATCAACCAACATCCCAAAACCAACAATTGTACCATGCCCTAGACTTCACCAATAAAACCACCACCAACCTCATCAACCAACATCCCAAAACCAAGCATTCGACCTCCTTTCTCCCTCTCTCTCTTACTCTTAAGCTTTTAATCTCTCTTAAGCCCTCTTCTCTTATGCACAAATGCGCTTTACCAATGTCAAGGTCACTTCTCAAGCTCCCTTCATTGCCTCTCTCACTCTTACATATCAAGGGACTAGAAATGTGCTCTTACCAAGTTGATGTCTTGATATATTACATTAATACCCAATAAAAGGTACAAGGTCTACGTGTACGCAACCCTAAGATAAAATTTACAGCACAATAGATTACATCAATACCCAATAAAAGGTGCAAGGTGTGCATGTACATAACCCCAAGATAAAATTCACAGCACCACATTACAAATTGATGTAGAAGAAAGTCATTATCCTTGAGAGTTAAGATAATATCACGCTCTTTGTGTGTGTGTGTGTGTGTGTGTCTCTCTCTCTCTCTCACACACACACACACACACACACACCATTTTGAGAATCAATCCCTTCCTCTTACTTGCTCTCTCTCTCTCTCTCTCTCTCACACACACTCACACACACACACACACACACCATTTTGAGAATCAATCCCTTCCTCTTGCTCGCTCTCTTACTCTTAAGCTTTTAATCTCTCTTAAGCTCTCTTCTCTTATGCACAAATGCACTTTACCACTATCAGGGTCACTTCTCAAGCTCCCTTCACTGCCTCTCTCACTCTTACATATCAAGGGACTAGAAATGTGCTTTTACCAAGTTGATGTCCTGATATATTACATTAGTACCCAATAAAAGGTACAAGGTATGCGTGTACACAACCCTAAGATAAAATCTACAACACAATAGATTACATTAATACCCAATAAAAGGTGCAAGGTGTGCATGTACATAACCCCAAGATAAAATTCACAACACCACATTAAAATTGATGTAGAAGAAAGTCATTATCTCATGAGAATTATCCTTGAGAGTTAAGATAATATCACGCTCTGTGTGTGTGTGTGTGTGTGTGTGTGTGTGTGTCTTTCTCTCTCTCTCTCTCTCTCTCTCTCTCACACACCATTTTGAGATTCAATCCCTTCCTCTTGCTTGCTCTCTTACTCTTAAGCTTTTAATCTCTCTTAAGCTCTCTTCTCTTATGCACAAATGCGCTTTACCAATGTCAAGGTCACTTCTCAAGCTCCCTTCACTGCCTCTCTCACTCTTACATATCAAGGGACTAGAAATGTGCTTTTACCAAGTTGATGTCCTGATATATTACATTAGTACCCAATAAAAGGTACAAGGTATGCGTGTACACAACCCTAAGATAAAATTTACAGCACAATAGATTACATCAATTCACCCAATAAAAGGTGCAAGGTGTGCATGTACATAACCCCAAGATAAAATTCACAGCACAACATTACAAATTGATGTAGAAGAAAGTCATTATCTCATGAGCATTATCCTTGAGAGTTAAGATAATATCACGCTCTCTCTCTCTCTCTCTCTCTCTCTCTCTCTCTCTCTCTCTCTCTCTCTCTGGCTACCGCACGTCCCAAGAAGGAACTCCACACAACCGTAAATGAGAGAAGCAATAGACACAACAATTGTTGGGTACTTACCAACACTTCGAGCTCACGTCCCTTGAGGCTCCCCAAGCTCACTCTGGAAGCTCCACTCCTTCGAACACCACATACACGCTATCACCGCAAAGTCGCTCACACCACGAATGCAAGGCAACCAACCTTTCACTCTCTCACACACATGCATGCATGAAAGAGGCACATGTACTAGAGCACACTCTCACTCTCTCTCTCTCTCTCAAGACAAAGAACAAGAGTTCTCATAGCATAAAGGGGGATTGTGTCATTTCATTATGAGAATTGCCTTATATACAACTGGCCCTTATTCACACTTGGGTGCCCAAAAATTACTAACTAAGGCCTTGGGTGGCCAGATTCTTAATACAACTTTTATAGTGCCTTTTCATGACACTTATTAATGTCCTCAATTGGAGGAGAATCTTTCTTAATCCAAAATGGGATTAACATCTCCCCTTCTTGATGTAGTTTCATGTCTGTAGAAGTTTCGACATGATTGAAGCGTTTTTAGGGTTCTTCTAAATGCAAAGTGGGATGTCCAGAACTCGGTGTCCACCATGTCTTTAAATGTGATATGCATGTAGTTGGGGAGACACCGTAGGTGATGATAGTATAACATTGTGCCTCGTTCATTTGGCCATGTGTTCATGTCGAAGAGGAGTTGTTATGCTTCAAATCCATCATACCTCTCCCTTGGTTGATCGATAAGGACTATGATCAACTTTAGAAATTGACAGCAGCCACGATGTCTAGATCAAGAATGCGGCGCCGCCAAGCTCTGATCCATGTGAGCATTTGTTGTCTTTAGCTTGTAATATCTATGAAGGTAGATGGCGAGAAATGTGGACAATTGTAGCAAACATGAGAATCCCTTCTCTTTGCATCATGAAATTGTAGTGGTGTGAGCCGCGGCTTGATAGGCATGTAGAGTGGATCCACCCCTGTGAGTTGGCAGAGAACATTGGTACTGATGACTATATTCTGGAATTGTTAGGTATTATTTTCTCCAATCTAGTTGTAGACCAAAATCCTCAATGCGGGGATTGTATAATTTGTTATGATGGCTGTGTAGCCTCCCCTTGTATGCAATGGATATACCTTGTGCTACCCATGGAAACAATAGCTAATCATGAAGGTAACAATGCGAATTTCCAACAGGTCGGCTAGGTGGGGGTTTGCCATCTTGGTATGCTTTGCCACATTCTCCCATAATGTACCTTGCCTGCAACAATAGGTAACAGATCTTCTAGATCTAGCATTGGTGCTCAGAGAGGGTAAGGCACATAAGGCTGCCTTCTTGGTTCCATTGCAGAGTAAGCGTGCGGGCATGATCCGTCGGGTAGGTTCAAATGGTGTGATTTGCATCAACACCTTGAACATGAGCTTTGGCTTTAGGAGTGGGTTTCTTATCTGATGAACCCCTCATACTCTATAGCTGTTAAAAGACTCAAGGACAGTCATGTCAATAAAAGCTTCAATATTATCCCCTCATACTCTATAGCTGTTAAAAGACTCAAGGACAGTCATGTCAATAAAAGCTTCAATATTATCTTGAGGTTGGATATTACGTACCTTATCAAACGGTCATGTTGGAGACAAGTTGGGTTCCAGCATCTCCTCGGGGGCTAGAGGGTTAGTGGGACTATCGATAGGGATAGAAGGTACACAAGAGAAAGTGCATTCTACCTCAGATCGGTTAGTAGGAGCTACACTTAGTGGGACTATCAATAGGGATAGAAGGTATGTGAGAGAAAGTGCATTTTGCCTTAGTAGGAGCTACACTTGGAAAGGGGTTTAATAATTTAATTGCTATTGAAGAGAACACAAGATAAGTATTGGAGATTGAGAAGCTTTGTGTCTCTTCTTGACCCTCGCCTGAACTAGGAGGTGGGTGAGTTAGCTTAGTCTTCATAAATTCCTGGAGTTTAGTTATATCTTTTGGGGTTATATTAGGATACTCAATATGTTGTTTATCAAAATTATAAACCACAGTGGTGAGCGTAGACTCTAAATGTTTATGGATATTTTGATAAAGCTTTATAATACCAAAAGGATGATATAAAGAAGATTCTGAAAGATTAAGATGCTGATGGGGGTATTATATACTTCTAGCCAACCATGGCTTATGACCCATTGATAACTCCTTGCCACAACCTCATAGTTGGCAAGTGTTTTTGGGATATCATTTGGCATGAACAGGTCGAATTTATCGACACTATATCCAAGATGTTAAATTATTGTAGCACACGATACCAATTATGTAGGTTGAGCACTATGGGATGTAAGGGATAGAAAAAGATATTAGCTGGGTCTGTTAGTACTATATCCCCCCATAGAATTCCCATGATGATGCCACGTGGGGTTGGCATCCCTTTCCATATTTTGATCATATTGAAGGAGAGAGAGTGTTAGTGTAGATAAGAACAATGTTAGTGTTTGAGGAGTGGCCCGAGGAGTTACCTGGCAATGAACCTATCTTTGAGGCTTGTTCGATAAAGGAGTTGTAATTCGTTAGTGGTCTCTTCCCTCTGAGTCCTTTGTTGCATGGCAAGTTGGCGTTCCAACTTTTGTATCCTTGAGTTGTTTATGGAAAGGAGACTGGAAATGGTAGCTTCTTGGATTCCTCTAGAAGTGGCCAGCTCATTGTATCTTCTTGTGGCTTCTTCTTGTTTTCTTCATGCAGTTGGTGCCTGTATATGAGCCAACACATGATCCATTTCCACAGTCTTTATGTGGATTACCTCCTTTCAAGCTTTTAGTTTGTTAGCCTGTGCTAAGCTTTGTTTAGCTGCTCCCTTTCAGTTTGAAGGCTGACCACCCTTTGTTTGGCTGCAACAATGCAACATTGGCTTCATTTAATGTATTAATTTGCCCCTTAAACCTTTATTCCTTGGCTGTGAATGTGGCATGGGCATCCTGAAGCTACTTTGTAAGTTGGTCTTCTTTCTCTCTTGCATGTGCTACTTCCTTTTGAAGCTGGTCCTTGACTTGGTCTACTTGTGCTTTGAGCTCCATGTTTTCTTTGATTTTCTGCACCACTATCTTGCAAAGCACTTTGTTATGCTCTTCGAATGTCTAGAACATGTTTTCCTATTCCTACACTGCTTTTAAGCTTTTAAGTATCACTTCCCTATGTGTTACATCTACCATTTGCTTTCTTAAGTGCCTGCAGTGCTTACATTTGACCATTCACTTCATGTAATCGCCTCCATAAGGTGGCATTCTTGTCATGGAGCATGTGAGTGATAAGTAGGGGGGATTGTCATACCTTTTGTTTCCTGTTCTGACATTGAAGCACTTGTGGATGCTGAAACTGGAGTTGCAGCATGCTATCAAGGCCCTCCATGGTTTCTTGTAGAAATGTATCACCCTCCAAGTTATGCAGGAAAGAACCTTCTCTAATTATGCTCATATTTTCTATTCTCCTCTTCTTATTGGGGCTTGTAGGTTCTTCTGCTCTCTTTCTCTTGTCACAACATCGTGATCTTCCCCTGTGGTAGCTGGTTTTGCTAATGTAGCTTCTTCATATCTCGTATCCACATATGTCTGGGACACCTATTGTTATGGGGCTTGTTCTACACCTATCTCCACCGAAGGTGGCTAATAAAAAATGACAAGATTCCAGAGTGGTGAGAGGTTCGAGAATACCATTTGACCAGGGCTTGAGAGAGGTGTGCACATGAAGGGGCATTTCCGGAGCTGTATTTGTTGTCATCCCTTCAGTGCCCTGTGTTTTTTTCTACTCCAATGCTTGCTTCAATGATGCTAACTCTTGTGTGACACTTATGTGTCCAAGCATTGGCATTCAGGTTTAACTTGTTGGAGGATCCCCCTCATCTTTTTGTCTTTCTTGGTCCTGTTACCCTTTTTCAATTCCTGTAATAGCTCTTTTGTTTCTCTTAGGACTGCTTATCCTTGTTGCAGCTTGACAGGAATGTTAGTGGATGATTCCAAGGGTGGTGTAGCCAGTGCTCCTTGTGCCCCTTCTGGAACTGGAAGGTTAGCTACATGGCTGAGCACTCTCATAAGGGGATAAGGGTTACACACCTTGGACTAGTGTGATTTAAGATAATTATCCATCTCTCAATGAATGTACCATGCCAAATCCTCTTTTTTTTTCTTCATGAGACAATTCTCTATAAGCCTTTTCATCAACCTCATTCCTTATGTTATCATATTCTGCCCCATTAGAGTTATAAGAAATTCTCTTCAACATGTCATTCATGGGAAATTGCTCAAAACTATGTTTATGTGTCAGAATTGGTGGGGAAAATTGCAGAGCATCTCGGATCAGCTCCTCTATGATGAGGACCTTCTCAGTCGTACCATTACTTTGTCATTGTATGCCTCTTGGTAGATTTGTCATAAGTCTTTAGATCCTTTGACATAAATTTGTGTTGATACTGTAATAGGGGAGGATTTATGCCATTCAACCAAGGCTCACCTTTTCCAGCTTGTCCTTGACTTTTGTATCCTCCAGTATTTGTAAGCACTCTAGGCTGTGGTATTGGAGCAAGATCTTTCCGTGAGTTGTTTGTATATCTGTGCTGATTATAGAGCCCTGAAAATTCTGTGCATATGGCCCCAGATAGCTAAGTTTAGTATCTTGGGATGCTCTCTTCCTTCTATCCACTAACAACCTTGTAGTACTAGTCAGACTGATAATTAACTGGAGTCCCTTCTGCTTGAGGGTTTGATGTAGCAGAGAAAGCCATCTTTAGCAGAGAAAGCCATCTTTATGAAAATTCTGTGCATATGGCCCCAGATAGCTAAGTTTAGTATATTGGGATGCTCTCTTCCTTCTATCCACTAACAACCTTGTAGTACTAGCCAGATTGATAATTAACTAGAGTCCCTTCTACTTCAGGGTTTGATGTAGCAGAGAAAGCCATCTTTATGATTCTTCTCCATTTATGGCTACATAAACCAATGGGGTACTTTGGAACCTGTGGGTATTTGTTGTTAAAATCGCTTCAGTTTTCAGAGTGAGAGCTTCAGATTTTTTCTCTATCCAATTGAGGAATGTATCCACTGAATCTTGGTGAACCTATTCTATTTCTTGTGCATGTGAGTGCACGTCTTCTTTACCATCATGGTCCATAATTTTGGTCACCTCTTTCTCTTTGGTGGATGACATTGGTGGTGTCGCACTCCCTTGTTTACCTAGTTGAACAACTTTCTTTTGCCGGACTAATGTTGGTTCTTCTTTTATCACTTGGATTAGCATTGGATTGGTTTTGTTTGTTCTTGGTCTCTTCCGTTGTCCTGAAGGTGCTCATAGCATAAGGTTTTAGATGGGTCTTTGTTGGTAGCCATACTGTTGCACTCCCTTAATAGTAGCCTTGTGCTACAAGTAAGTCCTTATACGGACCCACCGCTTTTGAATGTTAAGTTGCGGGCTTGCTTGGAATATTGTTGTATGTCCTTGGGGTGCCTTCATGGTCCCTTGCTTGTAGTATGGCTTTTTTGGCTGGGTTCCCATGTGGAATTGTCTGTTTCATAGTACCCTTGGCTCAAAGCCGGTATTTGGAAATCCATTGTTGACATACTGGGTACTTGTGCTGCTTTGCTTGTGGTTTTCGTATATGGAGATGAGGCTGTGATGTGGACGCTTCCTCTGTTTATGACCTCTTCTTTTTTTGGTACTGGCTACTCCATGTCAAATGTCATTGCTTATTTTCCTTTATTTAATGTATTTCATAATGCCACAGTGATGGTGTCTCTGCCGTCATTGAGTTGCGCTACTCGTTCATCCCATTGGATGTGATAATTATTGGCGCATATCCAGGATCTTCCCAAAATCATCTCTCCCTCCATGGATCCTACAGGCATGAAAAATACCTTTCCAACTAAGGGATTATTTCTAATAGAAATATTAACACTAAAAATCCCACCGTTTTTGTGGTTGACAAATGCACACTGTGAACTTGTGCATTAGATGCCTTGAGGTGAGGTTTGCCTAGAGCTACCCATGTTTCATAGGAGATCAAGTTATGACTTGATCCTGTATCAATTAATGCAATGCTTTTGGTATGACTCTTTTTCGTGGAAACTCTTACATTGAGACATGCATGCTCAATGTCGAGGTCTCCCTTGTCAAGCAAGTTGAGTGAAGCCATGTTCACATGTAGCATTTTTCCATGGAGTCTCTGTTTTACCTTGGCTTCTTCTAGAGCTTGTCGGATTTTTTATTTGGCTTTCTCCTTCTTTAGTTTTAGAACATGCTCTTATGCGAGCATTTCATGGGTTAGGGGTCCGTAATACTTTTTGAGTTTGCTCCCATCACCTTCCATTTCTACTCCCTCTATGGTTTCAATTCGGACCGACCCTTGAGGGGTGATTTCGGACACTCTGAAGGGTCCTAACCCTCTATACTTGAGTTTCTTTTTCTTGGTGCCTCCAACTCCATACAGGAGGACAAGGTCTCTCATTTTTAGTTCCTTGTGTTTTAGGTTATGGTCAAACCAATAGTTTCTTCGAAATTTCTCGACCATAAGCCCATGTGATGCAATTAGCCTAGTTTCATCAAGTTTTTCCATCAATCTTGTGGTCCTCCGCAGGGGAGTTGGGGAGGGAGACTGTCCCGAAGAAAAATCTTTTGGAAATCTATTGGGCTAGTGCATTTTTAGTAAGCCTTTCCTGTGCTGCAATTCGCAGGCTTGGAACTAAAAACTCCATTGGCATCACCGCATCAATGCCATAAGCTAGGCGAAAGGGAGTATACCCCATCGCTACCTTATACGATGTATGATAGGCCCATAGAGCTGTAGTCAGCTTGTGTTCCCAATCTGGGAAACTGGCTTCTAAGGTTTTCATCAAAATAGCACATGGAATCTTGTTGGTGCTCTTTGCTTGACCATTTGCTTGTGGGTAATAAGGTGACGATTTACGATGTACTGCAAGGAATCCTGTAAGTAGGTATTCAATCACCTCATTAATGAAATGTGAACCCTGGTCACTGACTAACTCAAGTGGGCAACCAAATTTAGAAATGATTTGTTTGTATCAGAACTTGGCTATGGTTCGTCAAGCATCAGCTCATTTAGAAGCCCTTGCCTCTACCCACTTTGTGAAATAATCAGTGGTGGGCCATGATCACATATCGGGCTTGATGCAGTGTTGGACTAACGGGTCCAACAAAATCAATCTTCCCATTTCTCAAAGGGTTGTCTTACAATTATAGGGGTGAGTGGCATCTTGTCTTTTTGTTGTGGCATAGCAAATCTTTGACATTCCTCACATCTTTTCACAAACTCTATGGCATCCCCAAATAACGTAGGCCACCATAGACCTGCTTGAAACACTTTGTGAGCTATAGATTCTCCAGCAAAATGTCCTCCAGCTATTCTTGAGTGTGTTTCTTCTAATATCATGTGACAAATTCATCTTCTCACACACATCTTCTCAAGATATCATCTTTGCCTAGCTTTATAATTCTCTAGCAATAATCAATTGATAAGGTGTGGCCAACTTAATGAGCCGACACATTTTATCCTTGTTCAAAGGTCGATCTTGTGGAAAACCATAAGCTAGATAGTTCAAAATTTCCTTGCTCCACTCAGGCACCATGTCAAGTTTGAATAGACAAGCATCAGGGAGGTCACCAAACCATCAGTGCACCAATTTATAGATCTTCTCTTTCCAGTTTAGGTTTACCCCAGTTTTCTTAACATTATTTTGTAATGACGCTCACCCCTACTCCTCTGTCTAAGATAGCTAGTGCTCGGTGTCCGTTATGATGAATTGGGATCGTAGCATTTGTATCATCACTCTCATAATATTGGCCCAGTTGATTGACATGTATTTTGATGAATCTCGGAGTTCCTTCCTCCTCAGATACTAGGTTTTTCTCTGCTAAAGGTGACTGAGTCTCCTCTACAATATGGACATTGGGTTTAATCTTCCCTCTACCCAATCCTTAATATTTTCCCATAATGCCCAGCATATTGCGTAACAATGGTCCCAAACCCTAAATGGCATTTTGACGATGGTGGATAATATGGTTGCAAGATTGCCTATGTCTCTAGGCTCCCAACAAGTGAGGGTTCTTTCCACGTGTTTGTCGCATATTCAACCCTAGGGATTAAGGGATGGACAATCCTTGCTCTACTTCCTAAATTAGTCTTGCCATGAAGTCACTATGGGTCCCTTCCTTAGATCCTTCTAAAGTTGGAGTAGGTGCTTCCAATTTCCTTTCCTTTATCAGCTTGTTTCTTGGATACACTGTATCCCTAGCCTTGTTCGCCCTTAATCTAGCTTCGCGATTGCATTGGCACTCCTCAACTAGAGCCTTAGCTTCCTCAAGCTTCCTTATCTCCTCATCAGCGTTTAGGTATTCCCCAATGCTAGTCTCTCCCTTGCAGTTTCTTGGTTGTGCCCATCTTGTTTTGGCACTTAGTTGTCTACTTCCCTTGATTGGGTGGACCCGTTGTCAATGATATCTTCTTCGGACCCATCCTGAATTGTGACCATGGTCTTCACTCTTCTCCTTCCCCCCGGTTTTAGAAGTTGTGACATCTACTAGGTTTTCCCCTTTGCCCACTTGTTTTGCTTTTGCGCTCGTGTCAGGACATTCAATGGCGTGATATTCCCAGACTGCGCACTTATAGTCCTGATAGTGGCATGGTTAGAAGGGGAAGCCGAGCCATTGGCATGATATGGATAGTCTTTAATCAAATGATCGACCCCACACTGAACACAAGAAAGTGTTGGCATGGTGTTGGTCGATGCTGCCAAGGGTTGGGCATGGCTCGCATTAGCCACATTCTTATTAGGGCACTCCAGAATTCGATGAGGTCCACCACAACCAAAACACCGCAGTGGCCCCCTTCTCATAGGCGATCCTCCCGCCTCTCTCAGAGGGATGTCTACGTGCTAGGGTGGGCTTATTCACTGCACTAGCCTAGGCCCTTAGAACTAGACAACATCACAATCACTGGCCTCCATCGATGAGCGAACCTCATTCTCCCAATGGTATGAGGGATACCATGGGTTGATCCCGGGATTTGCTAACGACATCGTCGCCCGGCTACACAAGCACAGAAACAGAGTTAGCGTCGAAGCCAAGAGAAAAAAAACTGTACTCTTTCTCTTAAAGATAGCAATTTCAATACAAACCATTGATTACAAAATATAACATCAATTCAAATAGTAACTTCATAGAATTTCTAACATGAAAAATTCACATCTTCTTTCTTGATTTATTGATATTAATATTAAATAATAATTTAAAACTTCTTTTAAATGATAACCAAGCTAACTTGGCCACCATTCCCTTGTGGAGCTTGCAACGGGAGGGTTGGAGCCGCATTAGGAGTATCTTCTGTAATCTCATTGTTGCGTGCTTCTCCCGAGGTGATATTCTGGCGTTTTCGAGATGGGGCCATCTTGATCATCGCCTTGTAGTGCTCGATGCTGCGATCATAATGCTTGAGTCGGATCTCGATTCCAAGATCATTTGCTCACTCTATGAGCAAAAAACTACAGCGCGTGAACCTTCTCTAAGCTCAAAAACCTTTTGCCTAAAGTCGGATCTCGATTCCGAGATCATTTGCTCACTCTATGAGCAAAAAACTACAGCGAGTGAACCTTCTCTAAGCTCAAAAAACTACAGCGTGTGAACCTTCTCTAAGCTCAAAAACCTTTTGCTAAAGTCTACGCAAATGGAAGGGGGAGGAGGAATTTGTGAGATGTCCTAAAGGCAAACACATTTTGCTGAAGGGATGAGGGCTGCTATAAGTCTCTTCACACCGCCGGGGGGAGGAGAAGAGTTAAGGACACCCTCTCCTTACAAGGTGGGGTGATTGAGAATGGGCTTATCTGAGAGTTGGCTGATTAGGGGGTGGTGTTGAGAGGAAGGCTGCAAGGGACGGCTTCAAGTACTACAGCAAGTATAGTATGCAGGTGCAGAAGGGCGGTACGGCCTTGTGCAGGGTGTACTCATGCAAAGGGATGCTGGGCATGGAGTACTCGGGGATTTATATAGCTGCAGGGTACGAGTAGGGGTACTGAGAAAAGCACGGTTGAAAAGGATGGTGTACCGTCAAAGTGTATCGGCCAGTGGTTTGCATGGGTCTGGGAAAAGGTATGGTGGTGGTGCACAGGCAAAGGTGTGGTACGCATGTACCCTTTTGGTCAGAGGCAGCATGGGTGTCCACGTGGCGGTACGTGTGGACCATACAATGGGTGGTTGGTCTTTGGTCCTTACGCGGCCATTTTACGGGTGCCCTGGTGAATGTGTACAGTCCTTTTTAGGGCGGGGTCCCCAAATTTGGGGCATCGATCTCGATTTGCGTATCGGAGTGCCCGGGGGATTTTTTTTAAAAAAAGCAAAAATGTCCAGGATGTTCCCCTGGTCGTTGGGGGGAGCAGATTGTCCGTTAATCGGACACCCAGTCGTGCATTTATTAAGGTTTAAAGGTCGTCATTTTTTAAACTAAAAATAACTAAAATTCACGTATAAGCTTGATCTGGTGTCGGTTTTGGATGCTGTAAAATCCTATACTAGGGTAAAATTGCACGCGAATTCTAATTTTAGACTTGAAATTTGAAGATTCTAAGTAGAAATGGCTCATTTAATAAAATCACTTATTTTTATACTATAAAAACTCATAAATTCATCTATTATAGGGATTTTTTTTAAAAAAGATGGGCATGTTACATCCTTCCCCCCTTGAAGAAATCGAGATGTCCTCATCTGGGGGTAATCCTTTAAGAGTGTAGCTTTGTCTTCCCAAGTTGCATCCTCTTCAGGGTAGTCTTACCATTATACTAGATGTTCTACAAGAGTTCTATTACGGAGTTACTTTTCTCTAGAATCTATGATCATACTTGGATGTAATTCAAGGACTCTTTGAGTAGGCATTACAACTTGTTCATTATCAAGAATATGATTGAGACTGGGTACATAAGGTTTTAACAAATTTACATGAAATACATTGTAGACTTTGATATGGGTTGGGAGCTGGAGTTTATAGGCACTTTTACCTAGACACTTGATAACTGTATAGGGACCGCAATACTAGGCACATAAGCATGCCAGATAAAACAAGATGACAAATCTGCACAATACACCACACTAGGGGCCAAAAGATGTGACCATCACTCATCAATAAGGATATTAAGATAAGAATTTAGTTTTCAAAGGTTTATTTATAAGGTTGTGAAGGTTGATAATTCTACGTTGTAATGTGTGTGTGTGTGTGTGTGTGTGTGTGTGTGTGTGTGTATATGCATAAGTGATCGGGAAAAGAAAAATGCCCAAAGTGGAAAAAAGGATAAAGATAAATTCATCAATTCAATAGGTTGGCTGAGCTTCTTGTATTTCCCAAGCAACAGAGAACTACATTTGGGTTGCACTCGTAGAAGAACTTTGTCTCCTTCCTTGAAGATTCTTCTAGACCTCTTAGTGTTAGCATAATGCTTTTGCCAATCTTGAGTAGCTTTAATATCCCTTTGGATTGCCGGTCTGTTCCTCCATCTCTTCGAGCATTTTCCTGGATGCCTCACCTCTTATGATTGGATTAGAGAAATTTAGAGGAGATAAGCATTCTTGCCCATAGAGTGCTTTGAATGGTGACATTCCTATGCTCTGATGAGATGTATTGTAGGTAAATTCTACCAGAGGAAGGTATTGAATCCATCTTCTTGGTTCCCGTCCACAATATGCTATGAGAATGTCTTCAATTATCTGATTGACTCTCTCAGTCTGGCCATCGGTCTCTGGATGATAAGCTGTGCTAAAGGAAAGTTGATGAGTGCCCAAGGCTTGAAATAAGGATTGCTAGAACCTTGAAGTGAAGCCAGAATCCCGGTCACTTACTATCCTCTTTGGGAGACCATGAAGTTTGAAGACTTCCTTCATGAATAATCGAGCAACATCATAAGCTTTGAAGGTCTTCTTTGCTGGTATAAGATGAGATACTTTGGTAAGTAAGTCCACTAATACCAGAATGGAGTCATATCCTCCTTGTACAGTGGGGAGACTTGTGACAAAATCCATACTAATGCACTCCCACTTCATTTGGAGAATATCCACCAAGGGTTGAAGTTTTTCAGGCATCTTAACCCTTTCAGCTTTGATCCTTTGGCATGAGAGACATTGCTTCAAGTACCGAAGGACATCATTTTTCAGGCCTGCCCAATGAAAGCTCCTCCTTATAGCATTTAATGTTCTCGCATAGCCTGGGTGCCCCGTAGCAGGACTATCATGAGCTTTATGGAGGATTAGTTTCTTTAAAGCAGGATCCTTAGGGATACATAGCCTGTGATTGAAGTAGAGGTTACCTTCATGAGTGGAGTATCCCTTGATTAGATTCTTTTACTTTTCTAAATTGCCCCCTTCTTCTACTAACTTCACCATCTTCTAATAATCTAGATCATGAGATGAGACTTCTTTCACGTTGACCAGTATGGGATCATTTGGCATCAAAATTGCACTTAAGAAAGATTTGCGGCTAAGTGCATCTGCTACCACTTTATCTTTCCTAGGGTAAAATTTGATTGTCGAAGTAATATTCTTGTAGGATTTAAATCCATCTCCTTTGCCGTATGTTGAGGTTAGGCTAGGTGAAGATCCACTTTAGACTTTTGTGGTCAGTTACAAGCTGGAATTTGCTCCCCAAGAGATAATGTCTCCATAATTTGAGGTAATGAACAACTACTAAGAGCTCCAAATCATGGGTGGCATAATTTGCTTCATATTTCTTCAGCTTGTGGGAAGTATAAGCGACTGGTCATCCTTCTTGGCCTAAGACACCACCAAGTGCTAGATTACTGGCATCAGTAACCACTTCAAACTCCTTGGTGAAATCAGGAAGTTTCAGGACTGGGGCAAAAGTAATAATGGCCTTGAGCTGATCAAAACTATTTTGATGGATTGGTAACCACACTATTTTGCAATCCTTCTTAAGAAGATCCATCAAGGGTGCAGCTACCAGGGCATACTCTTTAATAAAAATCATGTACCATCCTGTGATTCCCAAAAACCCACGAACTGGCCACTCTAGTATATCTTTGACTTTGGCGGGATCTACTGAGATACCATCTTCGGAGACGATGAACCCAAGATACTCAATTTGATGAGTAAAGAAGGTACATTTGCTCTTCTTAGCATAGAGTTTATGTCTGCGTAGCAATTTCAGAACCCTACGCAAATGCTCTCGTGCTCTTCCATTGACTTGGAGTAGACTAAAATGTCATAAAAAAAGACAAGCACAAATTCATCCAAGTAAGGACGGAATATATCTTGCATTAGGCGGTTGAAGGTTGCAGGAGCATTGGTTAACCCGAATGACATTACAGTAAACTCAGTGGCCACAATGGGTATTGAAGGCTGTCTTGGGTATATCTGCTTCCTTGACTCTGATCTGATAGTAACCAAACCTCAAATCTATTTTTGGAAAAACTTTGGCCCCATGAAGCCTGTCAAGAAGCTCGTCGATGTGCGAGGGATAGGATACTTATTCTTGATAGTGACTTGATTTAGCCCTCGATAATCTATGTAGAGGTAAAGAGTACCGTCCTTCTTTAGAAAAGAACAGGTGCTTCCCAAGGAGAGCTACTAGGGCATACAAATCCTTGCTCAATGAGTTGAGAAAGTTGCTCCTTAAGTTCAATGGCTTCAAGGAGGGACATTTTATAGGGCGTTTTTGAGATGGGTTGAGCGAGGGATCACCTCAATTTCATGATTGACTTCTCGAGGAGGCAGTAGCCCTGTAAGCTCATCAAGAAAGATGTCAGAGAATTCTTGGAGCCAAGAGGGTTCTGTCTCCTTACTAGGTTTAACGGTTTTGTTGAGCTTGACTAGGAAAACTTGTTGTCCCTTACGTACTCCCTTGAGAAGATGTTTTGCCTGACTACCCTAGATTTAGGTTTACCTGTTTTCCCTTGAACCGATACTACTTGGCCATGCTCATTTTCAAAAGTGATACTCCCTTGGTTACAGTGAATGCTAGCTTTGTTTGCAATTAACTAGTCCATCCCAAGGATTCAATCATAAATTCCTAATGGCAGGACTCTAAAGTGGCCACCATGAGTTTGCTCATTACCCAGCTCAAAATCAAGGTTTCCTACAGAGTGGTGGCGAGATACTACTTCTTTTCCACTAGATAACTCTACAATCATTCTTCTAGCTATTTTTTAACCCAAGTTTAATTTTTGCAAACACCTAGGAGAAAGAAATGAATGGGTACTGCCACAATCAATTAAAAGCTGGAATGGCTTACCGGGATAAGTGGCTGGGGTTTGGATTACACCAAATTTTTGATTCGAACCTTGATGTTCTACTGCCACATGGACGGTGGCGCACTCTTCTTCAGCCATTCCAAGGTTTGTTCTTCACTTATACTACAAGCGGTTCTAGCAACTGCTCCTCCGCGGTCTTTGCACGTCCACCGCTTCTTGCACCTTAGTGGATAGGGGTTCGATGGCCTTGATTTCCTCTGCCACCTTGGAGAAATGATATTGCCGGCTTGGGACAGTTGGCCCTAAAGTGTCCCGGCTCATTGCATTCAAAACATAGAGGGCCTCCTCTAGAAGAAGTGTAGGCTTAGCCTTATCAGTCCTCACTTCTTTCACAAGAGGCTTTGCTCTTATGGGAGCATCCTATAACGTGCTTGGCCTCATTTCTTTGAGGTGGGAATCTAAGGGTTCATTTAAACCTTGGCAAAAACGAGCAACTTGCTGGAAAGTAGTCATAGCTGGGGCATAACTTCCTTAGAGTGATAAATTTGGAATAGTAGTCCTCAAGAGTTAAGCTGCACTGCCTGAGACTAAAAAACTCATTCATCTTTATGGATTCATGGGATGGGGGAAGATATCTTTCCTTCACGTCTTGCTCAATGTCTTCCCAAGTTTGAGACTGCTCTGCGACTCCCTTGTCATGGCACCATTGTTTCCACCAGAGTTTAACATCTCCGGCGAGGCGGAACCGTGCAAGCATAGATTGATTCGCTGCCCCAATATCGACACAGCGTAGAAATAATTGTCCATCACGTCAATCTAGACTTCAGCATCCTTCTCAATCTTTGAACCTTCTCCTTTAAAGGAGGGAGGTTGCATTTGCTTGAGCAGGAGCTTCTTCTCCTGGATATCGGTGTACAACGCATTGGGCAGTGGAGGCTGATCGTCCAATCCATCATTGTAAGAAATTTCTTTAAGGATTTCAAGATTCATACTTTGCATAACGCTTAAGCTTTTTTGAAAGTAAAACATTGAAATCATTTTATTTCCCAAATATTTACAAGGACAAGTTTTATTACAAAGACTAATATAATTAGTCTTATTTGTCATGAAGGGAAATTCCTAAGCTCGTCAACTATGACATAAGGGTAGAGCGGTCCACATAGGTGAAGTGGGGGTTCCACTATAGTTTCTAAGACTCGAAAAATTGATGGTGGTAAGGGTGGTAAACTCTAGATTGGGCTAGGTCCCAACACAACTACTCTATCAGTAGTAGCAGCAGGTAAGATCCGCATCACTCGGTCATACACCCAACGATCCTGTGGTATGCGAATCCCGTCTATAGTCATAGAGGTGTCAGGCCTGGGAGTACCCCCATGAACCAAAAGAAACAGACCATCTTCAACTTTTCAATTCAACGAATCCTAGGTCGGTGTGGTAAGGTTCCCAACTCGATCTGCTCGGATGAAGAAATATCTCAGCCCGTGACTCCAGAAATCTCTACCCCATCCTCTTTTGATACAAGAGAAATGGGGGAGGGACATCTTCTCTAGTATCTACACCATGGTGTCACGGAACTCGAAATTTGAGGAGTGACGAGCGGTCTAGAAAACTACAAACTTTGAGTAGGCATCTTCCTCTTCCTACAATCATTCAAACATAAATTTAAATTGTTCTTAGTAAGGCATTTTTATTAATTAGCATTATGTTAGGTAAAACATACATTGTAAAATAGTCCTTAAATGGCAAGTCTTAGGAGCTAAGATCGGCTCTCATACCAATTGTAAGGTTCCCCCTTTCCAAAATAGGGGAAACACTTAAGATAGTCTACTAAGTCTTAACTTGGAGAAAATTTCATACTCGTTGACACCTTGACCATGTAAAGATTCAAGGATACGATTTGTAGGTAAGACCTAGTCCTATCCCACAGGGGGAGCGTGGTCTTCTAAAAATCAAATCACCCATAGGGTAATTGATCATACTTTGGACAACTACTAATCTTGATTCCTAGAGACAATGCTTTTTTCCTCATCCATGCAAGGCACAACCGCGCTGGCCTAGTCTTCTAGAATAGAGTTGCCTGAGAACCTATTTATCTAGCGTAAGGTTTTCACTTTATCTGTCCATAGGATGGTGCCGTTGGGGCATTCCATCCTCCCACTTTCCACCCTACTCACGTGTCAATTTGTTTTCTAATTAATCCTATCACATTGTTTGACATAAATAAACAAGTTCCTTAATTAAGACCCTTTCACAAGGTTTGTTAAACAGCCTCTTTCCATAATATAATAATGTCAAAGACAAGATTTATAAAAAAAAATTTTATACAAGAATCAATTCCATACGAGCCAAACCGGCTCTCTTATTCTTTTCCTTTATACTGCCGACGATCTAGAATTCGACCTTCCAGCCTCCTCTACATGCTGGGCAAAACCCTACGGGACCATACACCTCGTCGTTTGGCGAGGAATCAAGCCGGCCTGTCGCCCCCTCAGGCTTCGTCGCTCGATCCTCCTGCCCCTCAGAGGGATGTCTACGTGCTAGGGTGGGCTTATTCACCGCACTAGCTTGGGCCCTCAGAACTAGACAACATCACAATCACTCACCTCCATCGGCGGGCGAACCTCATTCTCCCAATGGTATGAGGGATACCATGGGTTGATCCCGGGATTTGCTAATGACACCGCCGCCCTGCTACACAAGCACAGAAACGGAGTTAGCATCGAAGCCAAGAGAAAAAAACTGTACTCTTTCTCTTAAAGATAGCAATTTCAATACAAACCATTGATTAAAAATATAACATCACTTCAAATAGTAACTTCATAGAATTTCTAACATGGAAAATTCACATCTTCTTTCTTTATTTATTGATATTAATATTAAAGAATAATTTAAAACTTCTTTTAAATGATAACCAATCTAACTTGGCTACCATTACCTTGTGGAGCTTGCAAAACGGGGAGAGTTGGAGCCGCATTAAGAGCATCTTCTCTAATCTCATTGTTGTGTACTTCTCCCGAGGTAATATTTTGGTGTTTTCGGGATGGGGCCATCTTGATCATTGCCTTGTAGTGCTCGATGTTGCGATCGCAATGCTTCAGTTAGATCTAAACTCTGAGATCATTTGCTCACTCTATGAGCAAAAAACTACAGCATGTGTACCTTCTCTAAGCTCAAAAACCTCTTGTTAAAGTTTATGCAAATGGGAGGGGGGCGGGGGGGAATTTGTGAGATGTCCTAAAGGCAAAAACGTTTTGCTGAAGGGGTGAGGGCTGCTGTAAGTCTCTTCACATGGGGGGAGAAGAGTTAAGGACACCCTCTCACAAGGGAGGGGTGATTGAGAATGGGCTTATCTGAGAGTTGTTGGCTGATTAGGGGGTGTTGAGAGGAAGGCTGCAGGTACTGCAACAAGTATAGTAGTAGAAGGAGTGCGGGTACTGAGCAAAGTATGGTTGAAAAAGATGGTGTACCATCAAAGTGTACCGGCCAGTTGTCTGCATGGGTCTGGGGAAAGGTACGGTGGTGGTGCACAGGCAAAGGTGTGGTATGCATGTACCCTTTTGGTCAGAGGCAACATGGATGTCCACGTGGTGGTACGTGTGGACCATACAATGGATGGTCGGCCTTTGGTCCTTATGCGACCATTGTACGGGCACCATGGTGAGTGTGTACGGTGCTTTTTGGGGTGGGATCCCCAAATTAGGGGCGAATTTTTTTTTTAGTGAAAATGTCCGAGATGTTCCCCTGGTCGTTGGGGTGCAGACCGTATATTAATCGGATGCCTGGTCGTGCATTTATTAAGGTTTAAAGGTCGTCGTTTTTTAAACTAAAAATAACTAAAATTCGCCTATAAGCTTGATCCGGTGTCTATTTTAGATGCTATAAAATCCTATATTAGGGTAAAATCGCACGCAAATTTCAATTTTGGACTCGAAATTTGAAGATTCTAAGTAGAAATGGCTTGTTTAATAAAATGACTGATTTTTACACCATAAAAACTCATAAATTCATCTATTATAAGGACATTTTTTAAAATTAATGAAGGGTATGTTACACCAACTTGCTTATTCTGGGTTCCTATGTCCTGGTGACTTGAGACCTGCGATGTTGCCGCTACTAAAGCTGCCTTGGCATCTTTGGGTCGTGGTTATTTAAGCATATTGTCCTCATATTCTATTGCCAGCTTACAGTGCACGCATCTAAAGTAGCTGGTCGGGCTAACACTAGATAATCATGCATTTTATGATCTCGGACTCCTCACTGGAAGCAAGGCAATAATTGATCATCAGTTAGCCTCTCCCTTAATTTACATCTTGAATTCAAGTGCTTGAATTGAGATACATTATGTCGCACATGGGCTCATTTTCTTTCTGCTTGATATTGTGAAGCTGAGCCATAGGACTCCATCTATCACCACTTCAAAAGCAAAGCTTGGTATTAAGCTTAGTGAAGTTGGCTTTATCCTCTGGCTTTAGGGTTCCATACCATTGGTGAGCCTTTCCCTCTAGGGTCAGTGAAAAAGCATGGATCATGGTTACATCATTCACTGGCCCATAGGTTTCACAGGTTGACTCAAAGACCTCTATATGCTGGATCGGGTCCCATCGCCTGAGAACTTTTGCACAAGCTTGGAAATAATATGTGGCTCATTTGGGATGGTCTGGATTCCAAGGCGGTGCCTAGTTCCCTGACCATACCTCAGTCCATTTCCACAGCCATATTTAGCACATCCACCTTTTTAATGGTGTTCAGATTTGCATTTTGATCCATAACTGGTCTTAGAGGAGCTACTCCCCCCTACCTAGAGCTCTTCCTCTTCCTGCATTGGTTCTTCTATTATGTAATTCGGGTCTATGGCTAGGTCGTCGACTCCTCATTGCCTGGCTCATTATTAGCGGCTTCAGTCCACCTTTGTTGGATTAAGAGCTCCATGCCCTACAAGAATGTGAGATCATTGATCATTTCTTGTATATCTTCTCTAATATAGAGACGATCCTCACCTTCTGTAGGTACCCTAGGTAAATTGTCCTCCTCATTTTGCATCTCAAGGCCTTCATCCACCCTTGATTCCTCATTGATGGGTTCTAGACTTGGTATTGCTCCTTTTGTTATGCCCATCCACATGCTATCATGGCATTTCTAAATGTTTCTGGTTCTTTGCCACGTGATTGAAATAGATTTACATTCTCCATTTTCCTCTATTATGTCCTTATTCTCTTCGAGTATCGAGTTCTTGTTTTCTTAAGCTCAATAATCATAATTGTCATTTTGCCTTAACCCTCTTCAAGTCTGTTTCTATTTCCTCCGATGTGGGGAAGAAGACTTAACCTATCCTGGTGGCCGCACTTTCCTTATCCCTCCTAACCCTGGGGGTTGTCCCACTGATCCTCACTGTGTTAGTAAGCCTGGAGCTAGAAGGTTGGGTTGGTAATTATGGTCTTAGACCATATCCAACACTGGTTGACAAGCCTATGCTTGCAGATTGCACGTCATCTTTTGTGCCATGTTGGAGACCAAAAAATCCCCTGGCCATATCAAATATTCCATTGGATCTTGTAGCAGGGGAATATGGTTTTTCTTTCTTTCCAAGGCCAGAGAATCGTAACCCTTCTTCCATGGATTCTTCACTACTAGTATCAACGATGGTCAAAATCCTCCAAGCTGAAACACTCAATTGAGTGCTCGTTGAGTGGCTTAAACCAACACTCCTTTGATAGGAAAAATCTGGGTGGTTTGATGCATTGTCGTTGGGAGTAAGGTCGTCTCCAATGAGTTTATTGGACCTTAAGTGCATGAGAGTGTAATTTGATAGGCAAAATTACCACTCCAATGTTTTCAACTGGTTTTCTGCCGAACAATCTTTTGGCTGTGAACTAGCAATGATCTGTGAAACCACAGAGAATGGTTCACGTTGTATTAGTAGAGAGCAATTCATGCCGTGAAGTAACAAGACATGGTTCACGTCATGAACTATTCCTCGCACTGCGGCAACTGAGGTTTCATGTTTTGATTTTTTTAGTTCATAATTACTTCAATTTAAGTCAAATAGACCTAAATAGTGTAATTAGAGTACCTCTTTTATAACTCGTCTAACAACCCTTAATTCGTGAACTAGCAGTCCATGAGAGCTTAATTCGTGAACTAGCAGTCCACGAGAGCTTAACTCGTGAACTACTAACGCGTGAACTGTTAGGTTGTGAAGGCTTAACCCATGAAGTATCACGCAATGGTTCACGCCTTGAAATAGAAAATGGTTCACATTGTGAAACACTTCACTGCTATCTCACGTGATAAGATTCTTTAGTTAAGGCACCCTATTTTTAGCAAGGCAATCCCATAAATCTTAGCGCTGATTGCAAAATGCACTTCACACCGTGAAGTAGTAGGAAATGGTTCACATGAAATGTTTTCTGCACTTTCACGCGTTAAACTACCGCATCCGCAAAATGATGTTTTGGAGTGTTATTTCCCTATCCAATTGATCCAAAATGGTCATGCTAAGGATTGGAAATTGAATGCAAGTTACTAACACGACCAATGGCTCTTTATTTTTGTAATTTTTGTGAATTTATTAAAAAAATAGAAAAACAAGCTGCATCCCTGCTAGCTCATGGTAGCACAATTGGTGACAAAAGTAGCAAAATTAAAAGAAAAAACCAATGTAGCTTTCCTCTAAGCTCTTACAAGTACTCACCCACACATTTAACACATGATTTTTTGTAACTTTTTCTCTACCATTCAAATCTTATTCACACAATTTCTTCACATTGCATCTTCTAAATGCAAAGGCAATTATGAATCTTGCATTGTGGGAGTTGAAGCTCTAAGAGGGTGGAAGAAACAAAGGTGTTTCCCCGACAGCGGTGCCAAAAATGTTATAGGCTACCGCACCTCCAAAGAAAGAACTCCACACAACCGTAAACGGGAGAAGCAATAGACACAACAATCGTTGGTTGGGTACTTACTAATGCTTCGAGCTCAAGTCCCTTTGAGGCTCCCCAAGCTCACTCTGGAAGCTCCACTCCTCCGAACACCACCTCCACACTATCACCGCACGAAGTCGCTTACACCATGAATGCAAGGCAACCAACCCCTTTCACTCTCTCACACACATTCATGCATGAAAGAGCCACTTTCTCTCTCTCTCTCTCTCTCTCTCTCTCTCTCTCTCTCTCTCTCTCTCTCTCAAGACAAAGCACAAGAGTTCTCATAGCACAAAGGGGGATTGTGTCATTTCATTATGAGAATTGCCTTATATACAACTGGCCCTTATTCACACTTGGGTGCCCAAAAATTACTAACTAAGGCCTTGGGTGGCCAGATTCTCAATACAACTTTTATAGTGCATTTTCATGACACTTATTAATGTCCTCAATTGGAAGAGCATCTTTGTTAATCCAAAATGGGATTAACACACTCTCTCTCTCTCTCTCTCTCTCTCTCTCTCTCTCTCTCTCTCTACACATACATGCACACACACTCTTCCTTTTCGTATATAAAAGAAGATAAACATGTTAACCATAATTGATTGCATTTAATGAGTTAAAACATTAGAAGGAAACATATTTGTCTCTCTCTTTATCACACGCAGAGCCTTTCGTAACAAGCTTGCTTTCACACACATGTATGTACGTAAAAAGGTCGAGAAGGAAGAATCTTGAATCCTTGGTAAGTAGCAGAAGAAAATAGATTTCTCTTCTCCTCAAGCTTGTAATAAGTTGTTATGCTTGCTTGCATATTACCTCTCGAAAACTCAATTTTCTTGTGCTCACATGCATTTTGGTGTAGGGAAAAGCCATGGGGAGGCCTTTCCCCTAGAGGAAAATGGTGCTAGCCAGTGACCCATTTTTCTAGGGAAAGGCACCCTTCCGAACCATCATGGTCTTGGGGAATGGAACAAATTTTTTAAATCCTCCTTTTGTTGATGTGACAAATTTTTATTAGCTCTCTATTTTTTCAACATTCCATGTGTTGATGTGCCAAGGTTTTATTAGCCTTCTATTTTTTAAATTATCATTGCTTGTGTCATCAACTTATTTGCTTTCATTTAAGTAAATTCCTAGTGCTGCTGACGTGTCAATATCCTATGGTGCATTCTTTAAAAACAAAGCTTGTTGATTTGATGGTTGGGATTTATATTCCCACAAACCAAGACCATGATGGACTTGTCTTGCCTAGCCTCACACCCAACTCTGTGCCCCAATCTCCGCCAGGGCATAGCCTCCCACATAATACCCCCTCTTACTTGTGATAGAGGGAGAAGAGGTGAGAGAGAAAAACAAAACAAAACCAATGAACTAAAAACAAACTCGAGAAGAGGTGAGATGGGGGAAAAAACACACACACAAAAACAAAGAAATAAAAACAAAAAAGGACCTCTAGCGATGATAAAATGAGAGCATGAAAGAAGGGGACGTGCATAGCAAGTGGTGGGTAGAGGCGGTGGCGATAGCTCTATAAGCAAGATGAATGAGTGGAGGGGTCTGTAGAGCAACACACGGCATAAATGGTTGCTTTGACTATGGGCCAAATACGGTGGCCGATGGCAACAAAAGCGCAGATGGGTGTAGGCCAGGGTTGGGATAGAGGAAGGCATGTGGACTTGCATGGACAGGTGGCATGGAGAGCGTGAGTAGAGAGGAACCATGTGTGGACTGGATCAAATGAGACAAAGGGGTTGAAAGGGGAGGGAAGGAGGCATAGGAGGCACGGGAGGATGTGTGCACGCACAGACGAGGGGGGAGGGGGGCCTCAACACTATCTCTCCCATGGGGTCTTAAAGACCATTGTTAGATGACATCAATGGATGGCATTGATTAAAATCACGATTCCTTTTTTGGGCTGTTGGATAAAGTAAACTCAGATAAGTAAACTACGTCGAGTAAACTACAAAAAACTGGGAAAATTTCATCTTAGTTTACTTTGTAGTTTACTAAGCAATCATAGTTTACTTCCTAGTTTACTTTGTAGTTTACTAAGCAGGCATAGTTTACTTCCTAGTTTACTCAATAAATCATAGTTTACTTCGTAGTTTACATCATGGGATGAGGGTGAATTTGGGTTTGGGACTTCGAAAATTTTGGAGCAAGATGTTATGTGCAAAAGAGGATTTGAACTTGATACCTAGGGTCACCATTGGGATCATCTTACCACTACACTATACCTTCAAGCAATGAAATTTTATGGTTTCAAGCCATTACATTCTATGTTTTTCACCCCTAGTTTACTTCGCGATGTGCCAGCATAGTTTACTTGTATGAGTTTACTTTATCTGACGACCCAAAAAGGCATCGTGATTTTGATCAATGCCATCCATTGATGTCACCTGACCAAGGTCTTTAAGACCCCGTGGGAGATAGTGTTGAGGGGAGGGGGAGTGGGGTACTTAATAGTGGGGCATGCAGGTAAGGGCCGCATGCCATGTTTTTTAAAATTTAGATTTTTTTAATTTTTTAAATAAAGAGAAAAAAGAGAAATAGGGGGGGTTAAATAAAGGGATAAAAGATAAATAGAGGGGGGGGGGCGGTTGTAAATAAAGGGAAAAAATAGAAATGGGGGGGTTTTATATTTAGAGATATACACTTATATAATTATAAATATATTTAGATATGGTTAAGTAAAAAAGGAGAGAGGGAGGAACCGTGACACACACACACACACACACACACACACACACATATGTATATGTATGTATATATACATATACATAAATTTATATATACGTGTGTGTGTGTGTGTATATATACATACATACATACATACATTTATATGTGTATGTATATACACACATACATTTATATATATACACATATATATACATATATATATGGTTAAGCGAAAAAGGAGAGGGGGGGAAATTTCATAGATGGGGAGGGAAAATTAAAGGAAGGAGGGAAAGAGAGGGGGGCATAAAATTAACATCCGGGGGGTGTGCACATCGGAAGAAGTGTGTGGCAAGCCAGTGCACGTGTGTGTGTGTGTGTAGAGATATGGGTATGTAAAAAAGGAGAGAGAGGGGGGGGATTTTCATAGAGGGGGAAGGAAAATTAAAGGAAGAAGGGAAAGAAAGGGGGCCATAAAATTAACGTGCACGAGGGGGGGGAGGGGGGCCATAAAATTAACATGCACGAGGGGGGGGGGAGGGGGGCTTTGCGTGCATGTTGGCAAGGGTGCAAGTGTGTAGCAAGCTAGTGCATGTGTGTGTGTGTGTGTGTGAGCACAAGCGAGTGCAAAGGTATGTGCATGCACATGTGTGCATGGGTACACGTGTGGGTGAAGGTGTGGATGCATGTGCATGGGGGAGTGTGTACACACATGCAAATGTGAATGTGGAGTGTGTGCATGTGCATCAAAATGAGAGCACATGGGGTGCACGTGTGGATGCAAGGGCACCCAAGTGGCACCCGACTCACAGGACTACCATTTCCTTGGGTTTTGTGGAACACCACCAACCAACCTCCTAGGAATTCTTACATGGGCAAGGGTGTGTCCACGTGTGAATGGATGTACATGGGGTGCACGTACAACAAGGTGGGTTCACACACACGGGCTTGGTGTGGCAGGACCAAGGTTTCCTTTGACTACTTTATTGTTGGTAGGTATGGCATGCAATTTGGGGGTGCTACTCTCTAATCTTGCTTAGATTTTGGGGGTGATGGTGGAGGCAAGGCCTTGGGTCTCCCCAACCAATAGAATAGCTCAATAAACCAGTAGAATGGTTTGAGGAAGAATTGCAACAAATCAAATGTTCAGCACGTGAGAAGCTCAAAGAAGAACTACAAATTAAACATTCTACACGAATGTAATCAAAACAACATTTAGTACGGCTTGAGGAGGAACTAGGAATCAAACGTTCTGCACGTGAAAAACTCTTGAAAAAGTTGCTTTAGAGGATAGGATAAAAACCCTTTTCCCTCTTCCTTCGACCCAGCAAGAGCCTTCGACCTAGCAGGCATCGGCGGAGGGCATCGGGGCTGACAAGCACACCCACTTGGTTTTGATGTTTGAGGGTGCAGTTTGCGAGGGTCTGAGGCACAAGTTTCTTTGATCTTGATTCCCTTCAAAGCATCCTTGTGCAATTTTAATAGGATCCAACACGACAAGTGCTCGAGGTGGTCCTAGGTAGTAAGGCTATTGCTTGGATCTTTTTGGCTTATGGGATTGTGCAGGAGACAGTGAGGTTCTTGGGACCCAAACTGACAGGTTCCCTTTGTAGAAGCCTTGCGCTTCAAGCAGCTTGACATGGATCCAACAAGGCTTGGGATTTAGGTAGAAGTAAGTGGGATGGTTTTGTCCCCCAAGCTGGCTATGACCAAAGCAGCCCGATGTAGCCCGATCGGGACATGTCTCTTTTGCTATACCATTGGAGATGAGCATTCCATAAAACACTGTCAACAAAGTTTTGATGGCACTATTTACAGAGCTAATTGGTGAATTTGGGGATTGGAGGACCATGGTGGCTCTTGCTTTAGGGGTTTCGATGTTCCTTTGCTCATGTATGTGTTTAATTGACTCATCTCATTCAAAGATCATCCCTTAAGGTAGATATAGAGGAATCTTGTCTTCTTAATAGGGGAGCTTTCTATTGAGTGCTGGTCATTTGTGTTGGGACCAGTGGCTAGGTGGATTTGAGAAGGTGTGGTTTGATGCACTAAAATCTAGTGTATTATTGTTTTCAATATTATGATTGCAAATCAAATGATTTCACTCTAGTGAAACAATAACGAGTGCTAAAGCAAGGTTGAAAATGATCACATATGTCTACTTTGCTCAAACTACAAAAAATAAGTTTTTTTGGTCTTTGGAAAATTTTTTGGCTAGGTGCATGCTTGTAGACTCACATCTCTAAGCTCATGTATGTAGGCCCACGTTTATGGGCTCATGCCTCTAGACCCAGATTTATAGGCTCATGCCTCTTTGCTCGCATTTGCAAGATCTTTACTCACGTCTCAAGACTCGTTACTCACGCCTCTAGAGTCTTTACTCATGTTTCTAGGCTCACCTTTTTGTATGTATATGAAATAGGCTCACTTAGGTCTAGTGAGCTGCTAGGGCTCACATCTCTAGAGCACAGACTGCCGATTAGCAAAACATCAACCCAGAGGGGGCACCGGCACAGGAGAGCCGACAAGAAACACATGCTAGATGCAATAGTGACTATATCAACCTGTGGAGAGCACCGACAGTGAGCACTGAGATAGCCACATGCACCGATCCACGAGACTAAATGACACATTATGAATCAGGAGGGATCTAAGGTTGAAAAGAGGCATCGCGTTCTTGCCTAATCTAGACCGTCGGATTCCTGTCGGGCAAGTGAACTAGGGGTGAACCTAGGGTATACCATGGGGATTTTTGGGACTTAGAAAATTTTGGAGGGGTTGAGCTCAATGCAAAAGAGGATCCGAACGTGGAACCATCCGCTCAATCTTTCAACATCTAACCACTATGTTGTACTTTCCAGCAGGTTGTGGAGAGTGTTTTTAAATTGAAATCTTGATATTTTGGTCCCTACTTCACTTTCTTACCGAAAAAGGTCTCCCTATTCCACCCTAGTTCACCCCTAGTTCACCTCGCGAGGTCACCCCTAGTTCACCCCTAGTTTACCCCTGAGTTTACCCACAGTTCACTCGTAGCTCACTTGGGAATCCAATGGTGTTGATCAGATCCCGATCGTGATGCCTCTTTCCAACCATAGACCCCTCCTAATTCATGATGTGTCACTTAGTCATGAGGCACGCCGATGGCAAAACCACAAGTGTTGACCACAATACCGCAATGTTGGCTGACACACACTATACAACATGTCGTGTGCCCGACAGGGTACACAGGGCAATAGGCTATTCCCACACTCAAGCATAGGGGTGTGAGGAAAGAAGCATCAACGATAGATCCATGTCCGCATAATCAACAATGTAACCCAATGCTATGATAGTTTGAGGAGGCCCAAGTCGTGTGGTGTGGCCGGGGTTACATATAACAGGTCGCACTTCTGCATTAAGAGACATGTTGAGTGGCATCCTACAAGTTGAAGATCATCACTCTCACACTACTACAAAAACTTATTTTGTGAAAATCAAGATTTGGGGCCCCTAGAGCTCGAAAAGAAGGTCACTCTAAACAATGCATGCTCCCTACACCTAATCCAGGTAACAGAGTCATCTTGCAGTAGGGACATCATTGTGTGTGTGCGAGCAAGGTGCAAAGTGCATAGCCACATGCAGCAGTGGCAATTGCTTGGTTTTCACTTGGCACTATTTTTCATGCTCTTACCCCTTTGTGTGCATGCCTACGGGCACAAGCTAGCTCGAGGTAATTTCGGTGAAGTTTGGAGTGCCAATGGCTTTGAGTTCCATCAACGATGATGTAGCTTGCCATTAGCTTTGAGATTCCATCGGGCCAGCACACTCTGAGACATATCATCCATTTGTGCACTTCATAAACTTTTTTTTTGCGTTTGAAATTTATATAGTATTTACAATGTTTATTTATTAAAAAAATGGCTTTGAGCGAGGGTAGCGTACTTGTCTCGAGAAGTTCAGGGGGATATTTCTCGAGTATTATCACCTATTTTTGGCCTTACACAAGCTGAGCTTGCCCGCATGTGGCAAGAAATCCTTGCACGCGAGAGGGAGGCTGTTCGTCCTTCATCCATCTCACAACTTTGCACATAGGTGCTGAGTGGTGTAGGAGGCATGTCCCTAACCTTGTCCTTATCTGTAGACAATCCCATGATTTTGTCCGTAGTAGTGACTTACAATGTTTATTTATTAAAAAAATGGCTTCGAGCAAGGGTAGCGTACTTGTCTCGAGAAGTTCAGGGGGATATTTCTCGAGTATTATCACCTGTTTTCGCCCTTACACAAGCTGAGCTTGCCTGCATGTGGCAAGAAATCCTTGCACGCGAGAGGGAGGCTGTTCGTCCTTCGTCCATCTCACAACTTTGCACATAGGAGCTGAGTGGTGTAGGAGGCATGTCCCTAACCTTGTCCTTATCTGTAGAGACAATCCCATGATTTCATCCGTAGTAGTGACTGAACACAACCCATTGATAGTTGACCAGTCCATAGACTAGCAATACACTCTTAGACCCATGCATAGATGATGACCTCCTAAATGAGAACAAGTTCGGTTATGCACATCTTGAAGCTCGATTTGAGGCTGATATCTTAGACCAGGAGGTCTAACGTGAGTCCATTTTGTAGCTTTTTACTAGGACCCAATCTAAATAAATTTTGACCACCCTCAAGAGTTTGCACCACTTTTTCGACTCACGTTCGGCCACTCCTATTGCTAGTGTTGTTCCTCTTATGCCCATGCAGAGAAGAGTACAATTTACTTCTTCTCAACAAGAGGTTGAGATTTCTATAGGGCGGTAGTCTGTAGAGTTTACCAAGTAGTCTATAGCATCTGCTAGGATCTTCAAGAATCTCAAAGCACCGAGCATAGGAAAAGGAGCACAACAAAGATGCAGTTAACATTTTCTTATAGAAGTGGTTAGACTTCCATAACCTCAGGCATATGTCAGAGGATGTGAGGCCCATTGAGGCAAGATTGTCCTTGATGGGTAAGGCATATAAATGGTGGATGAGTTTGGCCGATAGTGCTAGATGTCCTCATACTTGGGTATAGTTTGAGATAACATTCCGCAAAGAGTTCTTACCAATTAATGAGCTTTAGAGGTCTTGGTGTGAGTGGGACAAATGCTCTATACATGGAATTTCACTCACCCAATATATATCTCAAACTATCAAGAAACAATACTAAATTTAAATGGACTTGATGTGTTCCAAACTCTTTGTGGTGTATAGCACATTGCACAAATTCATACACAAGTGAAATAGTTGAGAAGTTTCAATATGCCAGATTTGTGGATAATACTCTTAATAAAGTTACTAGTTTCTTCAAAAAGACTGTGATATGCATGGAAACATTGAAATATTTGCAAGAAGAATTTAATAGCTCCATTTTAAAGCTCGAAAAGATTCACAAGATTTGTTGGTTGAGCAGACATAAAGTGTTGATGAAATTTTGTGAGTCACTAGAGTCCCTTTTAGAGTTTTTTCACACTCAAAATGCAACAATATTTGAGAGAATTTGTTGCTTTGAGCTCATTTTCTTGGGGATTTGTTTTAACACCTTGCTATACTTTGTAAAGTTTTTCAAAAGGATATGTGATGTTACTTCATTTCTTGGTTTGGTTAATGCTGAAGTTTATGCTTTGGAGATGGAGTTTATTAAAGATCCTTCTATAGATATCAATGCAAGCAAGGAAGATAGTAAAGGGTTTCCTATTATTCCAGATTATGGGCCACCCAAAGGTTGTCTTCATGCCTTAAGATCTTCCATCAAAGGTGAGGAGTTTAGAAATATGAAGATTAGATGTGTTCTTGATGGTTTAGACCTTGAGCATGCTATCAATTTTCAAAAATTGTTCACAACATATATTATCTAAGATTTAAGAAAAAGATTTATGTACAATTCAGTTTTGGCTTGCATGAAAGTGCTATCTCCCTCTTGCTATAAACTGTTGAAAAATTTTAGAGGTGAAGAGCTAGATACTTTGATATCATCCCATGGTCAAAGCAAGACAATGCTTGATGGAGGCGTTTCACATGAGAGCTTATTAGATCCAAGAATATTGAGGATAATTTTTAGATATTTGAAATTCAACCTATCTTATTGGAGAGGTTGGAATATGAGATACACATGGTCATTCATTAGTAATAATCAAACATTACAAGAAAAGTATGGGTCCTTGCTTAAGTTGCCACAAGTGACTTTAGTATAATGTTATAGCACAACAATTTGTGAGCGTGGTTTTAGTATTCAGAATATCATTGAGTCAAAACTTAGAACTCAAATGAATATAGAGACTGCAGCTACATTGATGTGGATGTCAATTGAAAGTCCTCTAGTAGATGAGTTTAATTTCCCCGATGTGAAAAAAACTCGACATATTTATGCCATTAACCAATGCAAGGTAACTTTTTTACATAGTAGTCTTTCTTGGTCTTTTGTTTCAAATGTTGAAAGATAATTCTTTTTATCAATGAAATAGCTTTTCTACATAGTAGTATTTCTTAGTCTATTGTTTCAAATGTTGAATTTAGCTTAAGTAGCTTTATTGATTTACTAGGTGCAACAAGACAACAGGTGGCATTTGCTTGATTAGAAAAGCTAACAAAGCATATTCTTGGTCAATGATGAGACGATAAGATATATCATTTCATCAATGATAAGCTGCTAGCTTGTTTTTCTTAAGATCCTTGTCTTCTTTTCTTTTTTCTTTTTATTTCTCACTTTCTTGCTCTCTTCTTTTATCACCACACAATACCTTGTCTTCTCTTTCTTTATAAAAAAACATTATCTTAAGTAATCATGTCAACTTTTACTACTTTCTTTTGTTTTTCTTCTATTTCTCAATTTCTTGCTCTCATCTTGTGTTTATACTGTTTCTAATTATGTTCTCTCTTTTTATTTACATGATTGTGGTTTGGTTTTTTCTTTTCTTTAATCTTTATTTTTTCTTGAGTACACATTTTGTTTTGTTTTGTTTTTTTTTAATTTCTTCTTCTTTATGAACTTAACTATGTTGTATGATATACTGTGAGGCACAAATAAGAAATGCTTTCAAGTTTTGAGTTTGTCATGTGGATTTGCAAATAAAGGTATTGTTTTTGCAATTCTTTATGGACATATTGTGATATCATAAATAGGTTGTTATCATTGTGTTTTGCCACTCTCAAATTTTTAAGAAGATTCCCTTGTTCTTGTTTTTAAGCACAATAAATTTTTAAACAAGAATGTTATTTGATATCCATTGACTTTAAAGGTTTCTTCTTAATGTTCTTTTATATCCAATGGCTAGTGTATAATGTAGAGAGGGTCTCTCTCTCTCTCTCTCTCTCTCTCTCTCTCTCTCTCTCTCTCTCTCTCTCTCTCTCTCTCTTGTTTTCGTATTAGAAGATATATTACCAAAATTTACTTTACAAATGGCCACATGACCACCATGTGATGTACTTGCTGCGGAAGCATGATCTGAGCATACTAAAATTAATGCTAATCAATTATACAAACAAACAACAGAGAAGTCTGTGTAAACCTTAACTATTGTATCTTGCCAAAACATGAATATATACGATGAGTTTACAAATCTATACTAAAATCTATCATGCATAATCGTGCATATATACTATACAATGCAAGTTGTGTTGTCCTCCGGCTAAGAGACACTTAAATGAAGACTACATATTTGATGATCCAAATGCCTTAGCTCTCCAAACTCTAAATGATGCCCTATAATGACGCTCAACTTGCCCTTATATCATGGCTAAATGTAACAAAGCAATTATATATGCACATGCACATGTATGGGTTTGGGCCTAGGCACATGGCCTTGGGTCCCTTGGGCATAGATTTGGGACATGGGAATATTGTTAGCCAGTGTGAAATAGCCAGACACTATTAGTCTAGGCTATTGTACCTTTTTGACATCTTTTGATATATCATATACACTTACCTGCTTGGAGCTTATGCCCAAGCTTTCATTGTAGTCCTTCCATGTCTAGGTGCTACTCCCTATGATGTGTCGGACATGTCTATACTCCATGCTAATGAGTGCAATCCCTTAAGTCCCTTCATTGCACTAGTATCATAGCTCTTGGCTTAGATCTTGATATAGTACTTAATTCATTATTGGATTAGTACTTTTACACAATTTTTAGATTTAGATTTTATTTGTTTTAAGAGGATTAATATTTAAATTAATACTTAATCATTTTTAAGTTTATGCTAATCACCACTTTCAAAAACCCTTATCTACACAGTTTCTTGATAATCCCCTTGATTAGTGTGTCTTGATTTTATGCATTTCTTGATTTTCTTGAAAATTTTCTAGATTTTCTTGAATCTTTCAAGATTAAAGATTCTTTCACTAAACCTACTAGATCTTTCTCTATCCTTACTTAGATTTGAGGTTTTATGCAAGTTTTAATGGTATTTCATCAAGAAAGCGGTACATATTTTAGATTTGTTGTAGAATTTGTTCAAAGATTTCTATACAGATCTTGGTTCAATGTTTCCACCAACAAGAAAGTGTACAAACTGCAGTTCTATTATAGATTTGAGTAGATTTATAGTTCCATTGTGGAATTGTGCAAAGTTGTTGCGCATATTATAGATTGTGTTGAGATTAGAGTGTAGAATGCATATTTGGTGCAATTTTGTTCAAGAAAGTGTGCAGATATTGAAGTTCTTGTGTAAATCAAACAACAAGGGATTAGAGTGCAAGAATTAATGTAAGTGTTTAATATTTCAACTTATTTTGCAGTTCTTGTTGATTTCTTGTAAAAGTTTGCAAAGAAAGATTGCACATAGGGAAAAACAGTTGGACAACAACAATAATTTATACATAGATTTAACAAGTTTGAGGCTTAATCAAAGTGATTAAGGATAAATCTTGCAATGCCTTGTTGATCAAACACAATTTGGACAATTTCTTGATAAAAGAAAATCAATAACAACAAATTAAGTTGAAAAGTTGTAAAAGACTGAAGAGACAGTAGGATACAAATAGTTTACAAAGCTTTTAGCAGTAGTTTTTAGTATACAGCCCTGCTATATACACTAGAGGGTTTCCTAACCTACATACAAGGTGTCAGTAGTAGCAATTTTAGAAAGAAAACCAAATTAAAAGCGCCTCCATTCTATCAAGAGTATAAGATACATCTTCTAAATAGTAGATCATCAAGCAAAGCTAGTAGCCACCAGAATGGGCCTTCAATAACTTGTAGCCTCGTGACAGTGAGGCTAGTGTGAGTTCTGATAGCCTTGGCACTAATAATCGAAGCGTAAACTTCTACCACATGATGAATCCCCAAGGCTTCATGAGTGGAAAGGTCTCTTGCAAGAAACTCAATGGCCACCATTGCCAAGCCCAACAAGGACCTTGAATTCAACTGAGCAACAAAGGCTTTAGAAAGAGGAGCTTCAAAAAGAACCCAAAATGAGAAGAGAGGAGAAGAGGATGTTTTCCAACCTTGGAGGCATCACCACTTAGCAAGTCAGCATAACATGAAGAAGGAGCGCCTCTGAGGCATGCTGTGATCAGACCATTATGTGCTTCGCCCCCATTTCTTGACCATCAAATTGAAGCCATCATCATAGTATGGGCCATTACTTTTGGCCCTAAATACTTCTAGAGTGTAGATCATTTGAAGAAGGCAACTGAGGCTTATGTCATTGGTAGCATATTTGTTTAATAGGCTAGAGGCTTGGGTGAAACAAGCATAATTGCCTATCATAGTGCATAAGTGCTGCTACCACTACTCACACGACAAAGCAGATCATGGTAAGCTTCATAGCCTTTCTTCAAGCCCCAACAAATGCTTGCCTTCATCATCATAGCCATCAAGGCTTAGCCAACATTGCCTTCACAACATGGAGAAGCCATCACCGAGCTTCACAAGCTCTCATCACGCAAAGCCAACATAAAATACACCACACAACATAGATCATCATCACTTGGCTGAACTATCAGCTTCATCACCTTCCTATTCAAGGCAGGCTTCTCCACCTTTGTGTTTGGTTTCACCACACAACATAGATCATCGTTTGGCTTAACCATTGCATGGCAGCCCCGCTAGGGTATAGTGTGCACCATGCTATGCTAATATTATCTCACCACAGTGGATAAACTTTGTTTGTTGAACCCATAGAGATACCACAACGTTTCATCAAGCTAGTCACTTTTGCTCACCTTAAAAATTCTCTTAATGATTTTGAACTCACACAAATTGGCTCTTTCAAGTAACTAGTACGGGACCTATGCCACTCCATGTTGCGGTATTGTTTGGAATGGCATATATATCGCGTTCAATGAATCTTTTCCCAGGCGTGAACCCATGCGTGTTAGCTTCTCCTCTGGAAATCTCAAAATTCTGGCTCCTCCTCCTGCCACGTGTGAGCTTCCCAGCCACTTGGAACGTTCAGTTAATAGATGGAATAGATATCTTTACATCTAAAAACTTCCACAAATATCCACATCTTCCTTTTGAAAGTACATATTGAGTTTATTCATCCCAAAACCAAAATATCAGGAAGATGCAGCAAGAATTGCATTTGATATATGGTCGCCATTATGTATAACTCAATGTAATTCTTTTGGAAATCTAAGAGAAATACATTCATGAATCTCACTAATCTCTGCATCACATGGCCTCTAGACAACCAATGAACACCAAGCCTCTAGACAACCAATGAACACCATGAATTCTGAGAACTTCTAAGGGGTGAAGAGTTAATGCTTTCATCAAAATAGAAAACTCTTCATGCCTTTTGGTAGAAGCCCCAACCTTGCTATAGATTTTGTTCATAAACTTTGGAAACTTTCCACATGCATCTCCAACAACCAATGCCTCTGTATGTGCAACACAATGCACACTCACCAAAGAGGCTACTTCTCTACGTAATCGAGTAGCAACACCAGATGTACCTCCAATCATGCATGATGCTCTATCAGTTTCAAACCCAATGAGTTCTTGCAAAGGAAGTTTAATTTTCTCAATCAACCCCATCAAGGCCTCAATTTTTTTCTCCTAGTCTTATCTTTGATACCCAAAAGAGTGATAAACTTACATACACTGGGCCCTTGACCCTCATCACTCAAATATGTCATATAAACTATCAAATGCTATTATCAGTACTATCATCAATAAGCACAAAGAAAAATGGACTTTGTTGAATATCTCTTATAAGACCTGTCCAATACATGTCCTTGTGGCTTTTCAAAATTCCATTCCGAAAGTGCGATTTGTGTAAGCGACATACTCATCATGCACACGCATATGTGGAGTTCCCATAAATCTAAGAAAGTCACCTTGAGGCTTATATGAATCTAGTGACATATCTCATATAGCAACATAATCCATCACTTGCATGATGCTAATGATACATTGCTTTTCATGGTCAAGCATATATGCTCCATATGGTCAAGCATATATGCTCCATATGCTTTCTTTCTTTCTTTTTTTTCCAAAAAGACTGTCCATTTTAAACTCACAACAATACTTGCATTTAACCCTTTGCTTCCCTTCTTCATCTCTCACAATAAAATCCCAATCAAAAACAAACTTCCACTCATGCCTAAAGTTTATTTTCTCTCCTACCTTCACTTTCTTCTTCTCACACTCTAAAGAATATATTCCTTCCTCAGCTCTATCAATGGCATCAAGAAGAGTACGGGCTAATGTTTAGATGCATGTTCACTATGTTCATGATGGGAATGAGACATGCCAAATGTAGCTAGAAGAGTTTTTGTTTTTTATCCTTCCTTGGACGGCCAATGTTGGATCTCCTTCTTGCCTCCCCCATGATTATATTCCTATGGTAAAAATATTAATAATCATTAATTTGTAATCATAGATAGTGAAGTAATCATTAATTTATCTATATAAACTTCTTCTTTTCTTTACCTTATTATATTATCTTATCATATGCATAACCATAAATAGTAATAGCATTTAGCACAAGTATTGATACCATGCAAGTTAAAATAACATAATTACTTTAAAAAATATGTTAAAAATGAAAAAGATGATGCAAGAGAACCAACTAGCTCGTGTGAGAAGCGACAAGCCATAACAACACCCGTGGGCATGATGTAGCAATAAAGGTGAGAGAGCTAAGCACAAAAGCAATACATGATGCAACTAGCTTGTGCAAGAAGCCACAAGCCAACGCAACACCTGTGGGTGTGAATCGTGATGATGTAGCAGTAGCACAAGGTGAGAGAGCTAGCACAAAGGCAATAGGTCTCTTGCAGTCTTCTTCCTCTTCTTCAGAGCTATAGAGGTAGGAGGCATTTAAACGCTCATGTAGGCTTCTCCCAATGTTATTAGGTAAGAACCTATAGCATAAGCTCATCTCTTGCCACTATTATAGGATAGTATAAATATGAGTGGAATAAAATGACTCAAGGCTCAAGGCTCTCCCTTCGAGGCAGCCAGAGGCCCAAAGCATGTAGGCTGCACTAGTAGAGGGGAATGCATGAATATAGAAGAGGATATTATCTGTAGAGGAGAGACTCCAAACCACATGACTAGAAGAGGATATTATCTGTTATGAGTTTTGAGACATTACTTAATAATGTATTTTTCAAAGTGATAATACTAGGTACTAGGTAGTTACTAGTTGTTGATAGTTGAAATTGCGTAATTAAAACTTATGTTATTATTTGCCTACCTCTAGGACCTAGGCTCTAGCATTTAAGTCTTACTTTAACTTAATAACATATAGTCAAGTAATATAATCAATCAAATTAAATTTGAAACTTATATTTTGAGGTAGGACTTCTTTTAGAAATAAGAGAATCAACATAGACTTCAATGCTTTGACAACCAAAATTTACGATTGAGTTTCTTTTGGAACTCAATTTTTTCCTTGGACTTTTCTTGACACCCAAAACTATGGATGACCAACCATTGAAGCCTTCAAATTTCAGGCCTTTCCCACCTAGGTAATTGCATCTAGACTCATTTAACTTTAAATGTGTCTATTGAGAGGGACCACACTTGTAGAAATGTACGCTTTTAGAAAAATGTTCACCTTTTATATCGAGAGGGTTGTAACCATGTTTGGCATTGCCTTAATTGGGCAAATGCTAAGAGGGTTTAAGGTATGCTTCAGAGGATTATAACTTTGCCAATACTATCGTAGTTAGAAACTTTGTAAAGAGTTTTATGACACTCTATGTTGAAAGGTCTTTACAACTATTCCCAAAACTAAAGTGTTGAGAGAATCATAACAATACCCAAATTGGCATAACTAGAAACTTTTGTGAAATATCGTGCTACCTTGTTTGTAGAGAATTGTGCCATTTGCATCAACTTCAATTGATACAAATGCTTTTTAAAAGAATTAGGCACAATTTACTAGGTCACAGGAAAACCATCTTCAACAAGTAATGGCCCTAGCAGTTTAAAGCATGCATGAAGGACGATGTCGAAAGAAATGTGGCTAGAAACTTCCAAAGAAAAGTGTGCACATATAATAGGCACATAAGTTTCACAACCAATGTTTTTGTTGATGCACTGCCTATTTTAAATTTCAATATACTTATAATGATGTGTAGCTTGAAAATTCTCATATAAAATAAAATTTTAAACAACTTTGTGAATCATTAAGATTAAGAATAATACGTATGCTAAAAATGATGTAGTGTTTGAAGTATTGGGGAGGGGGTAGAATCTATTATAAGGAACCAATTTCTAATGGGATTCTCATGATGTTGCATCTCTCATCATTAAACTAAATAGGATTCTCATGTGGTTACATCTCTCATCATTTAACTAGAAATAATTCTCTATAATTGTTGACATTTATGGGAAAATAATGTAGCATGTAGTGTCATAGTTACTTGTGCCATAATGTTGGGATTTTGAGCTTCAAGTATGCATTCTCACCTTCTAATTTGTGTCTCCATGCATATACGAGTGTGAACACTCTCTTATAAGTGTGAGTACATGTGTGTGTGTGAACAACCTCTTTAGGCTAGATACTATGTGTGTATGTAGTAAGCAATGATGTCACAGAGAATGCCATGTGTCATTGTTTTAGTGTGTGTGACTTAGTCAAAAGATAAGGCCTATGCCTACAAAAGCATGTACTTGGTGTAAGGTTCAACATATCATTAATCAATTCATTATTTGAGTCGTGCAATATTGGCCTCTAGTTGTTCTCTCTCTCTCTCTCTCTCTCTCTCTCTCTCTCTCTCTCTCTCTCTCTCTCTCTCTCTTTACACCACACAATATGGAGTTGTTCGATCCCCCATAGCTTGTCTTAAACTTTTGCATCTCCCTAATTCCCACAATTGGTATTAGAGCTAGGGTAAACCCATGTGCTTTGACATTGTTGATCATCTGTTAGCCTTAAATTGGTGTGCAACCTTGCTACCCACCTCCTATGGTGTGGCTTCACATGGCCCTTAACTGCCATCTATGAGGAGTGTGATTTTTAAGGGAGTTTCGTGGAGGGAGGTCCATGTGTCAAACTCTGCAAGGGCTAAACCCAAATTTTCTCACCACCACTAGCACCACCACCATCCCCGCCTAGCTCCTCCTCTCAATCACTGCCCAACTCCTCCCCTTCTATCTATCCTCCTCTCCATGTCCTCCTCTCTCTCTCTCTCTCTCTCTCTCTCTCTCTCTCTCTCTCTCTCTCCCCCTCTTAACTCTCTCTCTCTCTCTCTCTCTCTCTCTCTCTCTCTCCTCTCTCTCTCTCTCTCTCTCTCTCTCTCTCTCTCTCTCTCTCTATGTCTCCCACTCTCTCTCGGTATTCCCTCTCTCTCTCTCTCTCTCTCTCTCTCTCTCTCTCTCTCTCTCTCTCTCTCTCTCTCTTTCACTTTATGTCTCCCACTCTCTCTTTCACTGCTTCTTTGTCTCCCACTATCACTTTATTCTCTGTGTCATCTTTTTTACTCTCCATTCTCTTACCTTACCAATCACTCATGATCTCTCCATCTTCTTTTATTTTCCCTTTTTACACTTATCTTAAGCTCTCTCTCTCTCTCTCTCTCTCTCTCTCTCTCTCTCTCTCTCTCTCTCTCTCTCTCTCTCTCTCTCTCTCTCTCTCTCCATCTTCTTATTTATATTGTCTATTTCTACCCATGACTTTAGTTTATTACATTATGTGTGTGTGTGTGTGTGTGTGTGTGTGTGTGTGAGAGAGAGAGAGAGAGAGAGAGAGAGAGAGAGAGA
The DNA here is from genome assembly GCF_041138505.1 of Cibotium barometz. Classification (NCBI taxonomy): domain Eukaryota; kingdom Viridiplantae; phylum Streptophyta; class Polypodiopsida; order Cyatheales; family Cibotiaceae; genus Cibotium; species Cibotium barometz. The sequence goes on along the minus strand of NC_141069.1, from coordinate 35,859,306 downwards.
GAAAGAGAGAGAGAAGGGTAGGTGGCTCTCTCTCTCTCTCAAGAACATTACAAAATACTAAGGCATGATGTAGGAGAATTTGAAAACCCAAAAATACAAGGAAGGCTAGAGAGAGCTATGTTGTGATGTTAAATTGTGGAGAGACAAAGGGTGGAGGACCTTTATAAGAGGAAGCCCCTAAAAATAGGTCACTCTTTTTAGCATGAATGCATGCTTAAAAAGGCATATGTTTTTAGCATGCATGCATGCACAGTATTGAGTAGAGAGTGCAACGGGCATAATTAACTTTGATGTGACATAAATCAACTACTACATGACTTAGATACTAGGATCCACTTAATTGAGACCATGGAAATATATAGTGCTCATTGAAATACACTTGATTTGAAAGATATAAAGTAAAATCCCATATCAAAAATTTGATACAACTATGAAAATAAGTTGTACTAGATTCCACAAAGTGTTAATGTGTACTAGATTCCATAAATAGTATTAATGTATGCTATCAAAATTTCTCAAAGAAATTGGTCTTCTTTCTCAAACACCCATACTCTCTCTCTCTCTCTCTCTCTCTCTCAAATTACAAAATACTAAGGTATGATGTAGGAGAAATTGAAAACCCAAAAATGTAGAAGAAGATTATAATAAAAAGTATGCAATATAATTATAAGATGTGGTTTAACCTTAATAATCATTAAAAGGCATCACAATTATTCTTCCCTCAATTTTTATTGCACTAGTAAGCTCCTTAAAGGAGCTTCTCCTCATTAACATTGATGTACCCCATAAGTACGCCATATTTCTATGGCATTCCCAAATCTTGATCTTCAAAAGGTAAATTGCATCCACCTCCTCAAAGGAATTTAGGTTCTCCCAAGCCTTGCGTGCCTCTTCAGTGATTTGGAAATGTTCCTTAAGGTCCTCCTATTTCTCAAATTTGTCTTTGATTTGGGTTTTTAAAGATGCATGAACATGTTCCGACGCGTTGATCATGACACTTGGAGTGCTTGGGGATGCCATTCTGATAGAAAGAGAGGAAGAGCTTTGATGAGAGTGAGAGAGAGGGGGAGAGAGGGATAGAGAGAGAGGGGGAGAGGGAGGGATAGAGGGATAGAGAGAGCTATGTTGTGATGTTAAATTTTGGAGAGACAAAGGGTGGAGGCCCTTTATAAGAGGAAGTCCCATGCATGCGGGCAAAAAAATAGGTCACTCTTTTCAGCATGAATGCATGCTAAAAAAAGCTATATGTTTTGCATGCATGCATGCACAATATTGAGTAAAGAGAGCAAGGGGCATTATTGACTTTGATGTGACATATAGTCAACCACTACATGACTTAGGTTCTAAGGTAGATATGACAAGACCAATTAATTGAGACCATGAAAATACATAGTTCTCATTGAAATACACTTGATTTAAAAGATATAAAGTAAAATATAAATACACTTGATTTGAAAGATATAAAGTAAAATCCCCTATCCAACCATGAAAATGTGCTTGGCTAATTGTACTAGATTCCACAAATAGTGTTAATGTGTGATGTTCACAAGGATTGTTCTTCTTGTGCCAAGCATCCTAATAAGGTCCTCCTTTTTAAGAGAGGGCTGATGCATAAACATATTATGGTTTACATCTACTAAAGACCAAATGCTTATGCTAGTGGGGATGTTGAGAGATGTAATCGCGGTGTTGTGTGTATGTGGGAAAGCACCCTAAAGGTGCAAGATATTGTGGCAAGATAGGAATGCCACATGTAATATTGCATGGTGTGTGAGTGTTGACCAATTGAGTGGAAAAGGAGTTGCCACATGGATGATGATGTGTAAAGTGGGATAAGGCTAGAAAGCTTATATCATTGTATGGTTCATTTGTGATATGCAATAGAGCCACATGGATGATGATGTGTAAAGTGGGATAAGGCTAGAAAGCTTATATCATTGTATGGTTCATTTGTGATATGCAATAGAGCTATTGTTGAGTGTGCAATCAACCTCTCTCTCTCTCTCTCTCTATGGAGTTCTTAGTGTGGTTTAATCCACCTTAATTATGTTGCTTAATCATTGTCTATCACCATGATGATCAATCCCATTTTAGGATTGTTAACATGGTATCAAAGCTCATTTAGTGAGGTGGTGGACACTGATGACCCGCCTGGGGGATAGGCCCCACACTTACACAACTAGCATGGTTGGTGAGATCATGGGTGATATGTGGCCAGTGGGATAACAGGCTGTGTGACAGCCATTCTAGAGACTAGCATAGTTATAGCGCCAGCTCATTTAGTTGGGTTCACACTATAGAGAACCCTAGTATGTATTTGGTTGAGTACCTTTCATATTGTGTGTACTCTTATCTTTGTATATGGTGTGTTGAGTGTTGTGTGAAGAAGAAGAAGATTTTCAGCCTCTCACCTTGTGTGTTCTCTTTTAGGGTTTTGTGAGTGTGTGTGTGCTTGCAAGAGCTCAAGCTCTCTTCTCCCCTACATCTTTTCATGGTATCAGAGCTTGGGTGGGCTCTTGGTCATGGTGATTATTATGTATATTAGCTTGCTTATGTGTTCATATGATTAAGCATTATTTTTAGTTTATTTTGAAAAAAATATGCACACTCGTATTATCATTTGGATTTGCATTTGTGAGGATTTGAGAGAGATTTACATTTGTGAGGATTTGAGAGAGATTTTGGAGCTACCATTCTCAAGTTTGAGAGGATATTTGCAACAAGGAGGTTGCATAGAAGCTGCCCACCAAGAGAGTTGCAAATGGAGTTTTGCAATATGGAAAGTCTGCTCATCATCATGGAAGCTAAAAATGGAGATTTCAGCAAGTATGAAGACTATGGAGTCTTCGATGTCATCAAGGACGTTGCCAAGGAGATTTGTGAAGGTATTTTTGGTGATTTTACCTCTAATTTGGTGTTTGAGCATGGAAGAATGCTTGTATTTGAGAAAAGTTGCTATTTAGGGATGTGTGAATCTGTTGGAACCTTGCAATTTGGCAAGGATGTGAGGTGCATGCTTGTTCATGTGAAAATAAGCAATTGTTGGGGCTGGTTGGAGCCCAAGTGGAGCTGATTGTGCTCATTGATTTGCTCATAAAGATGAGCTGGTTGTGGATGCTATTGGAGCATTCACTTCTGGTTATGCACCTATGGTTTCATTTGAGAGACTATGTGAAAAGCACCCTTGAATGGATGCATGCATTATTGAAGGAAAAGCATGCACATTAGGATATCATTTATAGCCATATTGATGTTTGTGTAAACCTCAAGGAGGAGGTTATGGAGGCTGCGATCTACTATAAGTTGCAGTGGTAAACAAACCCATAAGAATCTCTCTTTGAAGCTGCCAGTGTAGCTTCACACTTCTACGTGAAGGATGAAACGTTGATGTTCAACAAACCCAAGAAGAGAAAGAAACTTTGCAACAAGAAGGAGGTGTTTGACCTTGATGTCTTGGAAGCTGAGGCAAAGACCGAGGGTTTGGGTGATGCTAACCTTGGAAGAAGATCATGAGGTCCAAGGCAAGCTATGAAGATAGAGAAAGAAAAAGCAGTAGAGCATCATACAAGGCAGTTTTATCAATTGCAGCATACGTGACAAATTTACCAGCTGCTGCAAGAACATGGGATGATTGAAAAACCTTAGATTATCAAGAGGGGGCCATGGCTATGGCAAAAGAGGAGAGATGCAGTAAGAGAACAACCGCATCAGTGTAGAAATAACGAGCTTGAGTCTCGTGAGAAGTGGAAGTGCAAGAGGGTAATAGCATCTAGAAGTCCAGGAAATTAAGAGGAGAAACAAAGATGTTATGGGCACTACATCAAAGAGAAACAAAGATGTTATGGGCACTACATCAAAGAGAAACTAGGCAATCCTCTACAACAAAGAGGTAGCAACTCAATGAGCAGGATGACAATGTAATCTCTGGTGGTGAAGGTGAACAAGTGCAGTCGAGTGTCAAAGTAATGAAACGATAAGATGTGGAAGAGAAGAGCCACAACAAGCAGAGTCAAAGTAAAGATCATGGAGCGAACTTGTGAAACTGGCCAAAAGGTTGCCATGAAACCTGTAAAAACGAGCTAGCAGGTGCAAAGACGAACAACAACCCAGTGTGCGGTGCAATTAAGGCCGACGGCGGGTGTACACAGGCATGTAGCATATGGACACTTCATGTGGTCCAAATGAAAGGTCTTATCTTGTGGATATGTATCGAATGGCAACAAATTAATCTATGAAGCTCATTCTCACTAATGCAAGTCGTGATCATGTGATTAGTATCTATCTCTTTTTTAATTATAGTACTTAATGTTAATTGCTTTCATTACCTATGGCATTCTTCATGTTTCAACCACCAAAGCTTCCACGTAGCATTCTCTTGCACATGAATACCATGATTCTCAACTTCTCTTGCACATGAATACCATGATTCTCAACTTCTCTTACATATGAATACCATGATTCTCAACTTCCACTTAGCATTCTCTTGCACATGAATACCATGCGTGAGTGTCATCAGGCACATTTTCAAGAACCCCGCACGAAGGGGTGGCTCTTTGATACATTAGTGACACCAGCCTTGATGTATGCACCAGCAGCGGTTTGGGCACCAGGGCTTGCAGCCTCCACATGGGTACAGCTGGAGAGACCACAGATCTTGATGCTCTCGAGGATGATACTACGCATCAAACCATCCGTCCCGCACGACATTGTTCGAGCTGAGTTTGCTGCACCACCTATGGGGCAGTGGAGGCATTGTTCCAGCAGAGACGATCTCCTTTATATACAAGATAAGGGAGATGCCCACGAAGAGATTATCCCGCCGAGCTTTTGAGGCATCCAGACAGCTGGCCGAGGCTGGACACACTGGATCTTGGTATGCACAGATGCTACAGTGGTTCTCACATCATGGGATAGACATTGAGCGGTTGCCACCTTTTCAGTATGATCAGTCTGCTCCACCGGGTTACCTCTCTCTCAATGAGAGGAACAGAGTGATGAGACAGGACATATGGCAGCACTACATACAAGAGACATGGACAGCACCAGAGAGCCCACTACCACCGAAGATGCTGTATTACAGAGACCACTTTATGAGCATCTCAGGGGATGGGTTTATACATCGACCGCCGCGGTACATGGATGTATACATGCCACACAGCTCTCGCGTTGCTATTGGACAGCTACGAGTCTCATCACATCAGCTAGAGATAGAGGCTGGGAGAGCGGCACGGGTTCCCAAAGCTAAGCGGATATGCAGATTGTGCCGCGAGGGCGAGGAGGTGGAGATTGAGGATCACTTTGTATGTAGATGTAGAGCCCACCAGGGGGTCAGAGATAGATATGCAGGATTGTTTGAGGAGCACTCTTCACTACATTAGTTGATGGAGGCCTCAAACCAGTGAGACAGCTTGGCAGACTACTACTAGAGCTTCATAGTTATCAAGAGAGACTCCTCCAGACACCCGCTCCCACTAGGGGTGGGAGACAGTCCCAGCTCACAGATTTCTTCCAGAGAGCTATGCCAGTGCCAGTTGATGTACCACGTGGGGTGACCGCACAGAAGCATAGGAATTGAGAGCCAGGAGGAGACCTAGACAGACTGGACATAGAGCACCTCGACTCCGTCACCAAGAGATAGCAGCTATCCGAATGAGACACCAGATGGAGACACAGGAGAGTCTAGCTCGCTTTCATTCAGACTCAGGGTACATGTTCATGCCATTCACAGCCTCAGCATCGGCGATGTATGATATCTTATATAACTCTTATGGCACTGGATGGAGTTAGACATAGATCTGCATAGCATGCTTGTACTACCCCTTCAGCATATGGAGATGCATCTTGCCTTAGCACTCCATCCACATCCCCACCCCCCTTATATTGTTTGTATATGGGCTCCACCGATCCATGATGATTCACAGTTGTATCCAGACACATGCACACTTTTTCTTTTGTTTCTTTTCTTCCGATTACCGGAAGAACACAGTTGTATTATTTTTTGTCTCATAGGTGGCCTCTCGTAGACGTTAATATATCTTTCTTTCTCTTCTCTCTCTCTCTCTCTCTCTCTCTCTCTCTCTCTCTCTCCCCCCCCCCCACCCACCCTCCTCTCTAATTTTTTGCTATTCACACACACTCTCTCTCTTTCTCTTTGTATCTCTCTCATTATCTTGCCTCTCAATCTATCTCTCTCTCTCCCCCCATCATGCACCCTCTCTCTCTCTCTCTTTCTCTCTCATCCACCTCTCTCTCTCTCTCTCTCTCTCTCTCTCTCTCTCTCTCTCTCTCTCTCTCTTCTCATGTTCAATGCTTAATATCAAACTATAAAATATGCAATAATCAACACTAAATGTTGGCCTCTCTTGTTTTCTCTCTCAATTGTTACTTATATCCTCGTTGTGATGAAAAAAATCTAAGGAGAGTTTTGTGTTTGCAATGAGCAACGAGGGAGAGAGAGAGAGAGAGAGAGAGAGAGAAGAGGATACTCTAACGAGAGTTTAGTGTTTGCATAGACAATTAGTAAGAGGGAGAGATAGAGAGACTTGGGGGAGGAGAGAGGAGAAGGGAGGGAGAAAGTGAAATGAGGAGAGATCGAGAGAGAAGAAAATAAGTATTATACAAGGAGAGATAGAGAGTGAGAGTGAGAGAAGAAGAAAACAAGGATTATGCAAGGAGAGTTAGAAAGAGTGAGAGACAAGATAGGAGATGAAGAGGAGAGAGAGATAGATGAAGAGAGGGAAAGAAGGAAACACAAAGAGAGAGAGAGAGAGAGAGAGAGAGAGAGAGAGGAGAGTGGAGTCGGCTGGGGGCTGGTCAGCCAGGGAGAGAGAGAGAGAGAGAGAGAGAGAGAGGAGAGTGGAGTCGGCTGGGGGCTGGTCAGGGAGGGAGGACGAGAGGATGAGAGGAGAAGAGTGTTATGACCCATGTTATTTAACGAATGATAATCATGGTCATTTAATATTTGATTTATATTTTTTTTAATGATGCCTATTTCTCATGATTGAACATGTTAGGATTGATTGATGCGATGTCAATTGATTGTTACTACTGACATGGTTTATGTTGATGAGTTTAGGTGATGAGGTGTGCAAGGGTACCGATTTAGGTGATGAGGTGTGCAAGGGTACCGATTTAGGTGTTGCACAGTGCGAGGGTACCGATTTAGGTGTCGCACGGATGGTGGATTGAGTCGTGGCGTGTGGACAGATCTCATTATTATATTCACAATATTTTGTGGCTGTATTATGGCATTTGATATTATTTTGACATCAGTGTGATGTGTGTGTGTGCACGCGTCAATTTATTGTACAGTGTGCGTACGAGCACTAGTTGAATTATTTTGTAATGTGCATATGTGCACAAGTTAGATTATTGTATTAGAAAAATTGTGCAAACCTTAGAAGGTTTGAGGACAAAGAGGACAAAGGCTAATTAAATGGCAAAGTCCAAATATGGATGTGTACTTTATTTTTGGCTGAAAGCCTACTTTTGGAATATATCACAAATACCCACGGGAGAAGAGGCCACTCACGTTGGGGGGGAAGATTGCACCCAGTCTTGTGCTGCCTTGTGTTGATGTGGTATCAGAGCTTTGGTGTAATTTAATTTTCTTGAAGAGAATAATCAAAAACTCATAAAATATATCAAATATTAAAACAACTACTTGAATTAAATTGAAAAATTAAAGCATATAATAAAACATAAGACAAGAGAAAGAAAAACATCACCATCAACACAAGGCAACACAAGACTGGGTGCAATCTTCCCCCCCCAAACGTGAGTGGCCTCTTCTCCCGTGGGTATTTGTGTAAAAAAAGCTCACTCCAAAGCCATCATAGGAATAAGAGTTCATCCAACCAAGTGTTTCGCCATGAGGTGCTCCCATTCTCTTTTAAAAAGCTCACTCCAAACCCATCGCTAGAATAAGAGTCTCATCCAAACAAGTGTTCTACCATGAGGTGCTCCCATTCTCTTTCAATAACAAGGTGTACATCCTATGGATGTTCACGGAGGCTTGTTTATATTTAGAGAGAGAGAGAGAGAGAGAGAGAGAGAGAGAGAGAGAGAGAGAGAGAGAGGCGGCCTAGCCTAGAGAGAGAATAGGATACCAATAAATTTTCTACTAATTGTGCCTCAAAAACTTCCCTAGCCACTTTTTATGCCTCGAAAACTTCCCTAGCCAAAAACCTCAAGTGAACACTAAGGCCTTTGCATGGCAGGCCAAAAAGAATGGCACCTTGAGACTATGTGTGGATTATCGAGGTCTCAATCAATTCACCATTACGAAAAAGTATCATATTCTCCATATTGATGAGCTCTTACATAGGCTCTATGGTGCCAAATACTTCACAAAGATTGATTTAAAGTTTGGCTACTATCAAATTTGCATTCGAGAAGTAGACATTCCAAAGGTTGCCTTCGGTATGATCATTATGAATTCAAGGTGATGCCCTTTGGTTTAATTAATGCTCTTGCCACTTTCAATAGATTGATGTTAGATGGATGTTCTCAAAGATTGATGAGCTCTTGGATAGGCTCTATGGTGCTAAATACTTCACAAAGATTTATCTAAAGTTTGGCTACTATTAAATTCACATTTGGGAAGTAGACATTTGTATTAATGTTTCAAATTCGCATTTGGGAAGTAGACATTTGTTTTAATGTTTCAAATTCTGAACATTTCCATCACACATACACAAACACTTCATTCGAGAACTAGGAATATCTGAGCTGAAGATAGCTCATTTCTATTATTGGGGGAGTATGTAAGATTCCTCTTTAAGGGTCACACACCAAGCATGTAGAAAACCCAAATTAGAGAGAGAAAACATGTCTAGAGAGAGAATGTTTGGTTTTCAAAATGTAATCATTTGGAAAATTTCTCTTAAGTCCAAGAAACCCATGTATATGCTCAATTTCCCATAGTTTTAAAAGAGTTGATCATGGGAACCATAAAGAGGGCAGGATTTAGGGAAAAATACAAAAAATGGGCATTTTGACTCAGATTAGGATCACGTAACCTCCTAAAGTTTATCTTTCAAGTAATTCAACAATTCAAAGATGATAGATTTTGGATTTGAGTCCTAGATCTTGGTCAAATGTGAATAATATTAATTAGGAAAACCATCAACATATGAAATTCGAAGCACATCTAACTCAAACATGAATTTTCAACACTACTTTTAGGAATATCCCACTTTTTAATCGTATCTTGACTTTAAGTCAATTTTTGTGAAGATCTGAGCAACATGAAGTTGGTCCAAGAGCTCATCAATCCTTGGAATGGGGTATGTGTTCTTGATGGTTTGTTGGTTTATACCTCTGTAGTCATTACACAGCCTAAGTGTTCCATCTTTAAAAAAAAAAAAAAGAGAACAAGTGCTCCCCATGGTGATACATTGGGACAACAAAATGTTTGCTTGCTTGCACCACCAAAGTTGCCTTGTCATCTACTATACATATGTTCCATTACCTCAAGAGGAAGTGCCATTGCCTACTATGAGTGTCACTCAAGAAGACATCTAAGGGTTGGTGCACCTTTGTGCTATTTGACCTGACTGAAAAAATGTGAAGGGTGCCTACTTCCAGCCCATGAGTCTTTGCAGGGCTCTCTGTATCATGCAACAAACCCCGAAATTGAGCAGACTTGACAAGTCCTGTGATGATGATACCGTGCGTTTGTTGGCAAAACAGGGATAGTTATGAACTTTGCTTAATCATTGCCCTTAATCACTAAGTAACATAATAGCAAGCATATGAATGATTTAATCTAGCTTAATCCCAACCACTAATACTTATACTAGCCTACCCAAGATTTAACTTTAAGAATATGGGGGTTTATCTTAACCATTGGTTCCTAAACTAGCCTATCAAACTTAAACTTCCTTACACATGTGATTATTCTAACCGTGAATCCCTAAACTATCTTAAGCATAGGATTATACTTTCTAAAGTCTTAGATTACCTTAATCACAAGTATGCTTTATCCAAATCACATCATCTTCTTCTAAACAAAAATTAACCTTCTAACAAAATTAGTCAATGCCTAATCATAACATAGACCAACCTTACTCTAAAAATGATTAGAAAAAGTCATTAATTTTAGTATAAAACATCCTTCCTCTAAACTCGATTAGAAGAATCTCTAAACTTAGCATAAACCTAACCTTGATTAGTAATTCTTAATTCTATCATAAACCAATACCATGAATTAACTTAAACCAATCCCATGGATCAACTTAAACCAATCCCATAGACTAACTTATACCAATCCCATAGATTAACATAAACCAAGTCTTTTCTAAA